>NC_079335.1:111056326-111664403 GCF_029582105.1 Oenanthe melanoleuca
TCATACACAGGATTCCCTGAAACTGGAAATAGAATATATTAACAAGGAATAAATTCACTTGCAACATTCAGCATACAAGTGAAGAAGCTACCAATTAGCTGCCTGTGTAACTC
Source organism: Oenanthe melanoleuca (assembly GCF_029582105.1). Lineage (NCBI taxonomy): Eukaryota > Metazoa > Chordata > Aves > Passeriformes > Muscicapidae > Oenanthe > Oenanthe melanoleuca. The sequence continues at coordinate 111,056,440 of NC_079335.1, forward strand.
ATTTTGGAAGATGGTATCTACCTTTTCTTTCCTTCTCAAATTAGATAAATGAGCATGTCCTGCAAGGCCTTCTAAATATGCTGGAGAAGTATGTATTCTACAAGATACCCAGAAACAGGATTGAAAGGTCCTTACTATATTCCGTTCTGTCTGCAGAGTTATCAAAAGAGAAGACCAGCCTGAAAGAGAACTGTTAAAACTTGTTCTTCCTACAAATTCCTCCATCTCTACAGAAGCAGCATTTCAGGTGCTTTCTGCCTGTACAAAGAAGAATGAATTTTCCATTGCCACCATCAATTGATTTTTCTGAAATTTGGGTTCGATTCACTTTGTATCATACACTCCTATCCTTTCAAGCATTACAGCAGCATCCTGTGATAAAAATACAGAAAGGATTACAAATACATGTCCCAACAACATCTTATGTTCTAGCTGGTGAATCACACCAAGTTCTCACATAATCACCTCCAAGTTGTGGCTCGCATACTAAAACCATGTGCATGGTGAGCTGGTGGGGCCCAAAATCATCATGGACTTAGATGAAAAGACAAAGCAAAGTGCTGGATGTACTATTTTTCACAAAGTCAGGAAATAAGATTTGTGCAAGAGGAAGAAAAATTAGATACTATATCTTGACTCATCACTCAGTGGGATACAGAGTGAAATGTTGGGGTAATTGGGAGGTCTTGCCAAAGAATTGTTGTGCTACCTATCAGGAACCTGAATCACCCAGAAAGCTATAGAAAGAAACTGAAATGCACAAGTGTAAACAGGTATGAAGATTCAAAACCTGCTACTTAGCTGTGATCCACTAATAACTGAGCAATGCTATTGCCTTACTTCTTAATACTTTATTGAAGATCATTTCCATAAAATGGTATTGTTACAACCCAGCAATTCATTATTTCAACAGCCAAATTTTAAAAGACACCTTCTGTCATCATCTTTTCTCTCTTTTTGGCCATTTAAATCTAGCATTGTGGGTGACCCTCCCACGCATACCATTCTAAGCAGCAGCATACACTCTTCTTCTGCCACACCACTTGGAGATTTAGGGGATCCACAGGAAGGAATAATCTGGCTTTCCTAACCCATAGCGCAATTGGTGCCACTTGGGTGGCTGACAGAGAGCTCACTTTCAATTTGCATCATGATTTCTTCCCTGCCAAAATGCCACTGCTGAGGTGCCACCAGCAATGCGTGTTGTGCAATCGAGACCACCGTGCTCGGGGCAGGCAGAGAACTGAAGGCTCCTCTGTGCCATGCAGACATGCCCACACTTGGAGAGGCAAAGCTGACTGTAAGCTGCTTGAGCCACTTCCCTGTGAATTATTTTTACTTCTGTGGCTTGACTTCTTCATTTCCTTTCCCTCTCTTTTCAAGCTGATGCTGTAATACGGTCACGCTGCAGAAATCCCAGTCGGTACAATATGCCGTGGAGCCACACAGCCCCTCCAATATTTAGGAGACTGCTCCTGATTCATCAAGGCTTCCTTGATGCCTTACAACGTCTTGGCGAGGTCACAGGGTGCAGGCTGCAATTTCCTTTGCCTTTTTATTTGTATTAATCAGGAGTTTGGGGGCTGTGTATGCCTGTGTTTGCTGGCCGGCTGCAGGCATCACTGCATCACAGCGGCACCTGGTGGGACAGGGCAGGGCTGGAACACACCACTGCCCACCCTGCAGCGCCCACACATCCACAACAAACCCAGAACCAGCACTGCCTTGCTCTGGCAGGTCTGTCTGACATCTGTTGCTGTGAAAAGTTCAAAATTAACATCGCTGAACCCTACCCTGGTATTTGCTAAAGAGATGCAAAACGCTGGATGGGGAACAGACTGAAGGCTAAGCCACATCTTAGAAACAGCCTGCAACCCGAGGGAACTGGGAGATGCTGCACACAGCACCAAAAGGAAAAAATAATCTGATAAATAACTCATCTCCAAGGCCTCTCAACTTTTGATTCATTAGCCATCATTAAAAATTTATAAAAGTATATTAGAAGTAAAGCTCAGTTCAGCCCCTACATGCATTCTAGCAGCAGTGTGACACATTGAGCCCTTTTCTTTTGATTACTGCCTTCAATCTCATCATTTTTATTTTATGGGACGCAAAGCATCAAATTCAGCTTCAGAAATACAATGTTCAAAATATAGTGGCCAATAAATGTTTCATCTTTTTCACAAACTAGACCTTAAAGAGCTTCAGTTATTTATTTTTATAGCAGCAGCATACATAAGTGTATGACACAGTAAAGGATACTGATCTCTGAAGACCTCAGATTATCTTAAACTCCAGAAAATCAATATCAAATCCTGTGTTTACGGTACTTTTCATTATTTATTTTAGAGCCTAAGGAAGTGGACAGTGGAGACTGCCAGTTTTGTACAAAAAGAACCTAGCAAAGTTGCAGTCAGATTTATAGGTCAAACACTACATTACGAAAGAAACCATTTACCCCCAAGAGCTGAAATCACTGCTGTTCACCATAAGCAGAACACTTCAATAAAAGTCTGCAGACTAATTTACTTCAGTCCTCACACCCTGGCCAACGCAGAGCTCGTGCAAGGTGTGTAAGGGCTCCCACACAGTACAGCTGCACTGGGAGGCACTGGATTTGCAGAGTGCAGCTGGAGCTGAGGGCGTTGCTGTGATCTCTCACACCCCTCAGCATCGATGCAAACGAGCACCAGGCATGTCAGACTGTGCCCGCTGCTTTCAAGACTACCAGTTCTTGATGAATTTTTCAAAAGTGCAAGTCCATGACACACATGAGAAGAGGGGAGAAAAGGAATGAAAGAAAAAGTTCAGGGAGCTTTAATCCTTAAAAACACTTGGATGGAGGGAACATCCAAAGCCAGAAATAAGGATTTTTATCTCTTTAAAAAAAAAATCCACTCTTTGCATTATGCTTACTGAGCTAACTGAAGAAAACTAGTAAGTTAGATCTACATTAAGTATAACTTTAAATTCCAAATTAACTTAAGTAGGTTGATAAAGAACAAGAAGAAATAAAGTCTTAAGGAGTCCACAAATTAACCTACAGAAAGTGCTGGATTAAAATGCAGAAAAGGCCATTAAGGTGAAAGAGGCTCTTACTGTCTCTGACTGTGCTCAACATACATTTAGAACCAATCTCTCACTGCTGTAATGATTCTACCACCATTCTCCTGTATCTGAAATAAAACATGTTAAAGATAATTCTGATTGTAAGCATCTCTCTTTTCCCCTTGATTCTTCATACCAACATAAAAATGTTACAGAAAAATAGTGTTGCTGCTATAAAAAATAACTGCATACTCTTTATATTAAATACTGTGATCTGTTCTTGTGATAAGCAGAAGGTTTAGATATGAAGAATTGTTAGAATAATTACAGGCATTGGAAGAGTCCTGCAGGGTAGGAACTAGAAACACTGACAGGAATCCTTTTAGCTTAAAGATGAGGTATCTAATAGAAGGCATGTTTGAGGTTTACATGAGACATTAGACATTCCTATTTATAACATAAAATTAATTTGTGGAATGCACTGCTACCACAGCACACTGACATCAAAAGCACAGCAAAATTCAGATAAGGTTCAGATAGATAACATGAAAATGAAGTGTTGCACCAGAGCAGATTTAGGAAACGTGAAGGATTTAAGCCTTTTTGCTACACAGCACAGACCAAAATCTACCGACAGGATTTTAAAAAAACCTACAACTTTCACATAATGTGAAAGACATTTGAAAGTTTATTGTAGGGTTTTATGCACTTGAGTTTGAAAAACCCAGCTCCAGTCTGTCTCAAGAGAAAGGACAGCTTCTTAGATGGACCACTGGTTTGATTTGGTATGGCAAGCCCTATATTCTTATGTTCCTACCAGATAATCTGCAGTAATTTGAGTGACAATGGATGGGTACCCATCCTAGGGAAAAAAATATTCTATCATTCTATTTCTCAGTGCACTGAACTGAATTATGTTAGGTTAAGTGTTGTCACACTGAATAATCTCAGGCTGTATCACATGTCCAAAGACACAATTCAGTGTAATGTGTAGGACAGTGCACTCAAATTTGCTACAGATGTGAACTGGGGGGGAGTGGGGGGGAATACAAACTTTAAGTCTAGTGAAACTTACAGCACCTACAACAGTAGCAAAAACCATGTTAAAATATGTTAATTCCAAATGCTGTCCAACTCCAGAAACATAAATTGCTTGAAGATATAAAACACTTTTCTTTCCTCTTTCTGCCTCTCCTCAGCCTTTCTAACTTCATATAATCACAAACTGTGTTTAATGCCAAAGAAATTCAAAGACATCTCTCAATAAAACCATTGGGAGAGCACAAGTAAACTGAAGACCCCTTAGCTTCTTGGAAAAACATAATCATAATAGGTAAATGTTACCAATTCATTACATTGAACTAAAAAATTTTACTTTGTCTATTAAACACAAGAAGAAGCTCTCACAAGAGACATGAGTGAGAGCCTCAAGATTTCCCCACTCTTTGGAAGCCAAGGCTAGGTTTCTCTAACTTAGCTCGTTCCAGAGAAAAGATGGGACAATCTGCCTCAGCTGTTTCTGAGATTACCATAATTTTTAATTGAATACAAAACAGGTAGGAAAAGAGAAGACCCATATGCCTACAACTCACATCACAATGCTCAAATGTTCACCCCTCCACACAAATGATTCTGTTCACTACTCTCGCTCCTTCTTCTTATGGCTAATAATTACAATTTTGAATAATTTTGTAAAGCACGTTTTGCAAAACAGCCACCTTCACAGATCTCTCAACTTAAGTATGACAACTATAGGCAAAACCCCCCCACCAAAACCCCCCATCCTCCATGTAGACAATGTGACATGTTTAGATGAACTCTTTCATGCCTAACCAGCCAAAGTCCTTGGATATCCTCAGTGGCTCTAATTGTACATATTTCCAAACAGAAGCTGAGCAGGACATGAGCAGAGGACACTTGTGCAGGTGAAGGAACCTTGTCTTGATGACTACCCAACACAGACATCCCAATCACTGTCTCCCAGACAGAAGAGCCCTGGTGACAGAGAGGTGAGCAATGTGTAAGCCACTGCCTCTTTCCAGGGGATTGTGTGCAGACAGCTACTCACATCTGGGAGCTTGCAGAACTGAGACCTAGGTCTGTATTTTAGTGTTTGCTTTCAAATCATGCATTTAAAACAAGAATTTGAGGACTCCAGTAAAAAAAAAGGCTTTTTACCAGCTCCTACAGCCTCATAACTACCAAGTCTCAACAATGAGATTTTTTTCATTTGGCTTTCCATATGTGTACACAGAGAATCTCCAAAAAACATCTTGAGATTTGATGTCTAACAGCTCCACTTGCTTTGAGAATCCTCATATCATGCACAAGAGGGCTTAAATTTAAAAGAATAGCTCCATATTATTAACACATTCTAGAACATTTTATTGCAGAATTAATGATGCTTATGTGGCTCTTTTGTTTACCTTCTAAGAACAGCAGGTCAATACCGTTCGTAGAGCGAGTGCCAAGAATTCCTTTCAAGGTGTAATTCAGCAGCCACCTCGACTTGTCCCATTTTTTGCCGTGGCAGTACTGCCATTTTGACCAGCTCTACACTGCCTTTGCTCTGCAATGTTGCAAGTAGTTCACAAACAAACAACAAAATGTTGCTGGCACCATCTGCTCCTTGGAAACCTGCCAATCAGTATCCAAACCACTGAGAGGAGCTTGTGTTGGGATTCACTTTGTATCCATCCTTTCTGGAAGTTTGGCTTTTGCTGCTGTCCCCAGTAGTCCTACCAGCAGCTGTAGAGAGAGCTTTGATCCATTTGTGGGGAAAAAATCTGCAATCTAGTAACAATTCCCATCATACTCATTGAGATGACCTTGCCCCATCATTTGGACATCACTGGGTCTGCAATGACCTAAAGTCATGGAACGTTTCATCCTCCATAGTTATAGCTAACCTGAACATTGTGAAAACAAGGAGCAGATATAAAAGGTACATTTTGCCAGTAAATGAAATTCAGCCACTTTTGAAAAGGGCAGAGCAGATCCTAAACACACAGCACCCTTCACTAGTGTTTCGGGGGCTATGGTGTATGACTTTCAGAGTTGAGAGTAAATAGACAGGAAGCTCACAGTTGTCACCAAATTTGGTCCACACACTGGAGGCAACAAACCTCCTTATAAAAATATGTTACAGGATTCACATGTTAAGATATCTCAATATTGGAAGTGGGGGGGAGCAGTGGAAAGAAGGTAAAGAAAAGAAAAATGGGGCAGTGTGCCGTAATGCTACTGGGACAGAAAATCCTCCATAAATTCCATACTGACACTGTTAAGATTTACCTGAAATGCAGTTTATTAATTTATCATAATCAATAATAACTGGTTTGTGATATCACAAATGCACAGCTCACCTCATTTATACTCATTTTTAATTTATGCCCATCAAGCATCATTTTGTTCCACTATTTTTCATACCACAGCTTGCTCAGGTTTTGTTACTACAATTGATATTGCATTGCTAATTCTTCTGTGAGTCTCTATTTACTGTAGCTCTTGGCTGGCTGTGTACAATGGCAGCAGGCACTGGCTTCAGTGCTGTGACATATCTATTTAATTAACCCAGCTGTTCTCTCTACAGTGTGAAGTACCAAGCAACGGTGCCATACTGGAAAGCAGGACTCATAAAACTAAAAACAAATTACAGTGCCACTTGGAAAATGAAACACAAATAAAGTCTGCTTGAAAAACAAATACAGATAAACACATCCCTGTCTGCCTTGACAGGCCTCTGCTATTCAGTTAGATACTGCACAATATTGCTGAAGACTTTTAGAAGCACCATTTCTTATTTTAAATCCACCTCCTTCATCTTGAATAAAATTAGCAATTTGCATGCAAACAAAAATGGACCATTTTCTTAAAACAGAAAAAATTCAACAGCAGACCTTTCCTGATGGCAGTGTTCTTTTATCTATGTTTCTACAGTGTCCATTCTTAAAAGTGCTTCTGCATAAGACATAAAAAAGGAAGATCCCCCAGTGCAAGCTGACACTGCCTTTTCCTTGAAAGCTCATAATATCAAAATCAACCAAATTAGTCTGTTTATCAAGCTGTCACTTTGCAGCATGCTGAAGGGAAGGAGGAAAAAAAAAGCATTCACTGAAGTTGCAGCCATTGCACATGAACACTACAATAAATATAATTTAGAAAACATCTCCTGCGCATCATGAGCTGGGCCTCAAAATGAGTCAGGTACCACTAAAAAAAAAAAAAAAAAAAAAAAAAAAACCAAAACAACAAAAAAAACCCCAGAAAATACAGAAGAGAACATCACTGTACCCAGATTCTTTCAGATTCTTTGAGATGTGCTGTCTACACAGACACACTGGATCTGAAAATTAGTTAATTGCTTTGGAAGAACAGCATTCACTGGAGCTATATCCATATTCCAGGATGCCTCCTGACCATGGCAGCGAGGACAAATGAGACACAGCAGCTTCAACCAGCCTCTCCAGTCACGCAGAGAAGTTCAGTTCATACCCAGATGGAAATTAACTCAGTTACATCAAGTGAGAGACTGCTTGCTCTCCCTAAGTGCTGTCAGACCCCTCCTGCATTTTCAGCTGAGAACTGAGGAGGCTGTCAGTGGTTCCTGGGCTGAGGGCATTTGTGTCAGCCGTGCCAAGGCACTCAGGACACGCCATGCAGGGTTTTCTTCACCCCACTGCTGATGAGTGCAGAGGACAGGACAGCCCTTTCCAAAGATGTGCCTACTCTGTGGGCACAACTGTGTCATGGAATGAAACCTGGACAGCTCATCCCAAAAGCACTTCTAGCCACTGATTCAGGCTGAGGCTACTAGGAAAAAGCTTCCCACATGCTCTAGAATACAAGCAATTCAAACAGATGCTGGTACAGTAATACAACTTTATTGAAGTTCAAAAATTATTATATTTTATTTATTGATGAAAAGATCTAAATCTTGCAGAGTTGCTGCTCTCACAGTAATAACCAGTAACAAGAGAAGGAAAAGCTGTCTAACATCACCTGGCCTCTTAGACTCTTGGCTATTGCAGCTACAATAGTTCCCAGGATTTTAAGTACAGCCCTGGTGTCTGCTGCCATCAAAACTATGTAATACAAATATATATCTAGTGTAGTGTTATACACACACTCACATCCCTAGGTACACAGACAGGTACAAAATAACTTGCCAGTAAACTGAGAGTGGAACAAAAATGGCAAATTTCTACCTACCACACAATCTTCTTCCACCTGCTAAAGTCAAGATCCAGGTGAAGTCCTATGCTACTATTTTATTTTCAGAAGTATTTGAACAGCAAAAGTTTCTTGAAATACTTCACCCAGGGTACCTATCCAGAAATCTGCAAATTAGGAGAGATGCACCTAAATCTATTTCTGGTGTAAGGGGGAACACAAACCTGGAAGCCAATTAACTGAAAGGAAAAACATTTCAATTGATGTCGACATTCAAGGCACTCAAGAGACTGCACTCCCTGCAAGTTAAGAGCAGAGAGAAAGAAACAAGCAGAAGAATTCTCTATTAGAAGACCATCCTAAAAATGTAGACCTAGAAATGTACTGACCTTTCCTGTGATCCTTTTAAAAAAGTTATTTTTGTGAAGTCTTTGGTTTTGTAAGCACAGCACTTTATCACACTTCCCAAACACACAATATGCTTTGTAGCTCTTCCCTGAAACCAATCAATCTACACAAATATTTCAAGCTTATTTTTTTTAATTCTTACAGTTGTTCATCACTACAACACACTTTTAGCAGTATCTTCTTGTAAGGCATCTCCTGATGTCCCTCTCAACTTCTTTGGGACTACCACTACACGGCACATCAGTCCACTAAATAATGCAATTCAGAATCTCCAGGAAAAGACATGCAACTTTTATTTTAACCTGACTGACAGGAATAAAATCTCACTCATTCACATCAGCACAGCTGCTACAAATGGATTTCCCAACTGTTTAAATCCTCAAGCTGATCCAATAGGAAAAATCCTACTTCACCTGTGGGGTGAAGTAGGATCATGTTCAACAACACTAGTAGCTGGTTGCCTTATTCTTTTTGTTTTGTAGGAGGATGTAATAGTGATCCCCCAAACCAAGAAACAGGGAAAAGAGAAGATCTTCAGAGCTTTCTCCTTTGCTTCCACCAACTATTGTTTACCACCTTTCCTGAGTTGAGAACTTTTTCTTCACAATGGCACAAATAATACTTTGCCCAAGAATCCAACCTGCTACAAATAATTAGTTTACATAAAGAAACTGAAACGCTTGATTTATGGCAGCACCCAAAACCTACAGTCAAACCAAACCTCTGGTTTGAGTCTGCAATATTTGTCTGCCATCACTGGGCTGAAAAAAATACAGTGAAAAAACTTCTAAAAGTTACATAACAATAGATTCTATACAGGACAGTTTGTGACACATACTTCAGCATGAATCATGTGAAACAAAGATGAAAACAAAATCAAAAGCCAGGTTAACAAAACATTTTCATTACTATGACTAAAAATCTGAATCACTAGTTATTTTTTCCTAAAGCAGTTCACTTTAGTTGAAAGTGCAAGAATCAAGAGAAAAAAAAGCTACTTACTGCTGTAAATGCCAGAAAAAATAAATGAAGAAAATGTTCAAAAGTAAATAAATCAAAAAAGGGATACTGAAGATTCCTAGCATGCATTCTGCAAGGACAAGCAAAACACTAGCATTGAACTGAAATACTCTAGCTTAGTTATTAATGCATCCTTAACAGGGTGTCAACTAGCTAAAGACCAGTTGTTCATTCAAGATAAGCAACAACACTGTCTCCAATTAAATTTCACCTGAACTTAGGTTTTCATCCCACTGTTTCCTTGCCTAGGTATTTTAAACATGTTTACCTTCTGCCTCATTGAAGGAAGTTAAAACTTTCCTTCCTTGTTATTTTTTGTAGTTGTCCTACTTAGCTGCAAACCAAGCACCTGAGGTTCAACTGCAGAGCAAACTCGTGTTACTCTTTGCTCCCTGACCCCCATTCAAGCCAAACCTACAAGAGCATCCTGAATTTTTCTGCCGATGGAAGATTTCATCAGTGAAGAGCCAGGCACCATAGACCATCACTCTTCCTCATGTGCTCCATATTTCAGCTCCCTGATGGAACCAGTGGCAAAAGGGAACTGACAGTGATCACAGTAATTCCTAAATAGGTCATCACCATGTTCCAGAACATAATTCCTTTGCATTCTGTAGTGGTAGGAAGAGGTACTTCCCTGAGCCCCAAGCCAGGCCAACTGGCCCATCCCATAATTACTGTATTGTTATGCAGTAACCCCCCCCAATTTCACCAGGGTGCCATAAATCAGGCCTCACATTCAGGGGGGCTGTAAAACCATCAGTGGCAGAGAGCCTGTGTCCAGCTACGGTCTAGTGAGAGTATTCTGAAAAAACCAGCAGTGGGAAACTTTACCAGTGTCATCTGCTGCACAAGTACAATATCTGTGATACAGGGGGCTGATGTCCACCAGACACCCAGGAGGAAGCTGAGGTGCAACCTTTTGCTGCAGAGGTCTCTCTCGGCATTCACTTTTATCAGCTCCAGTGCAATATTTTCCAAACCTCCCCCTGGGTGATGTCCTTCGAGCCTTTTCTAGGTATCCAGTCTCAAATTTGATTTTCCTCCTTTTATTCTCCCAATTCTTCAAAGATCATTCCAGAAACCTGATTTGATTAGAAGTCTCTTTTAACGTAAGCAATTCATCCTCACACACGCGGAGCTGTTGATTCACCTTTTCTTTAATTTCATTTTGCCTGACTTTCATTTGAGCTATCTCAATTTTAACCTCTGTTAAAGCTCCATCTACCTTGTTTACTGTTTCTTTGATTTGAAAGATCTCCTCCATTAAGTCCTTAAGCGACAACTCCATGGCCATTTTTGGCTCCAGCTGTTTGTCAGGAGAGGTCAGCCACTGCCTCGGTCTTTTATTTGTCTGGAGAAACATTCAAATTGTTTTCAGAGCAATTGTTTTCTTCTCATTTCCTGCCATCTCTGGTTGAAAATAATAATGAATTACCTCAATTCTAAGGAAGGTTTCATCCCTTTACTTCATTATCAAGAGCAGGGAGAAAGACTGTTTTAGAGGTTGGCACCCTGCACAAATTTCCTCATGTCTTGCTTGAGGAATAATAGCACAGGAACTGTTAAAAGTTATCTTCTACACATACACAGGATCCTGCAAGAAAGCACTGGAGTCTTCAAAAAATTCACCTTCTTAAAAATCCTACCAGGCAGGTAAGTATCAGATTTTCTGAACAAGAGGGCAAGTAGCAAAAATACCTCATTTAAAACTTGCATACTAAAACGAAGTTCCTGGGATTTTTTTTTTTTTTTTTTTTTTTTTTTTTTCCCCAGCTCTGGTTAGCAGGATCAGTTCCTTAGCAGGACAGGAAGCCTGGGGCAGCTCTGGAAATAGGTTTCCTGCCTCGATACAGAGTTCCCAGACTATCTTTTCTCCTCTAAACACATACAAAATGTGCTCAAAGGAAGGCATCCAACACACAGAACTGATGAAAGAGTAGCTTTAGATCAGAAAATGGCCTTTCTCAAACAAACCTTTATACTTTGGTCTATTATTTCATGTCAATAAGGAAGATACAGAGACTTAAGATGTGTGTTTAAGTGAGGGGGTTGTTTGTTTTTACAAGTATCTTTACTTTAAATCATATCCCAGCTGTTACTAAGCCCACCTGAGAATTAGCATGCCGCAGATTAATAATTTACCTTAAAAATCTAGATTTTTTTTTCTCTTTTTTTTCATTTTGAGCACACTGTTCCCTTCCCCCTCACATACACAAAAATGTCACACTGAGATTCATGCACTGCCCTACAGACACAAAACCGTAATTTTTGTATGCCCTCCCAGGGGAAACATATCCCACCTTTACTGGACACTTCTCTTTAAATGATATGACTCTTTATCTACAGGAACCCTTCCCTCCATGACTGAGCTGAAAGGCTGGATAACTGGCTTATGTGTGATACCAGCTTATTTGTGATATCTTTAAGGTGGCTAATCTGAGTGAAAATGAATCTCACACTTGCACACTTTCTTTCCAAGTGGATTTATTTCTAGTTCTAATATTAAATTTTTGTTCCATTAAGGAGCACAGCTGTGTTTTATTAGAAGCTGTTTTTCTAACACTACTGTTTCTTTACCATATCAAAGAAATTTATTGCCTATAAGCTATTTTTGCAATAATTGTATTACTGTATTGTGACTTTCTTACACTACAAACCCCTGCTTCTTACAAAATGGAAATGCAAAGTTAGATTCCTAACCTACTAAAGGACACCTAGCCATACATACTCAAAAATACTTAAGTGATTTACAAAACTCCACAGAATTAACCTGACAGGCAGTTTAGATTTTTGACCTTTGACTTAATGGAGGCAAATATTTGCAGAGAGAAGATGGGTTATCAGATTGCTGCATATACAATCTCAGGCCGGTTTCTTTATAAGAATGAAACTCCAAATTTGTCTTCTTCCATCCCAAATGAGCATTTTAACACCTCCTACCAGAAAGAGTATCTTGATGTAAAGTCTTAATATATACTCTTAATCAGAATACTATAAATTTTTCAGTAGTAATTACAAATCTCTAGAGTAGGAATGGAGCAGAAGGGGAAAAAAAGGAACATCAGTGTACATAAAAAAGACTCACCAGTTTTGCTTTAATGTATAAATAAATAAGGAAATTTTAATACTTTTTTTCTTGCATTAAAGAATGAACACACAAACATTATCTCTCTTGGTGCAATCTATTTGGTATGTCATAAAACAGAAGACAAGCCAGCTGGGTCTTGAGTCCCATTCTCACTGGGGCCCCTTTTCATTGCCAGAGCAGTGTAAAGCAGCCTCTGTGTCAAAGAAACCCAGATGAATGCAGGGCTGAGCACAGCGACTCTGTAGCTGCAGCCATCAGGAGAAATCCAGAACAGGATGTAGGAAAACTGTACAAGCTGAGTCTAAGAAGACAGAGGCCACATCTGGATAAAAGATTAAATGTAAGTGTGCTATACACATATAGGACAGAAAAATAAAATTACTGGGACCTAAAATACATATCACAGTGACAACACAAAGAATAAACAGCACCACTATGAGCTATGTTTGCTTACCAAGCAAAGGAATGGAACTTCATGAAAAATTATCATTTTAAATGATCATAGCACTGGGATACAAAACCAGCACATTTGCAGACTGATATTTCTAATCTTTACTTAATGTCCGTAGTAGCGATTGTATAAAATAAACAACTAAAAATTCCTAGCCAAGCAAAAAGCCTGATAATTTAACTTCCTGGCTTGGCTTCCAAAGCCTAATGCAAAGTTTAGTAGCTGCACAGTCAAATAAATCTTTCAACTACAGCTTGCTTTTTTTTTTTTTTTTTGAGAAAATGGTAAATATGGTATTTTCCATATTATATACCAGAACTACAGTCACAACCCAAGAATGTAGATCTTTCAACCATTCATTACAGAAAATATTGCTTGAGGGAAACTGTTTTAAACTGATTTATGTGGTAGACACCCCAGTCAAATTGGACAATGTGGCAGATGGTAATGGATTTATGCATATTTATGTAGCATGCATTTACTTGTCGACTTTGTTATCCATCTTTTGCCCCTTCCAAAAGTAGATAGCAATTTATAACAATGATGCTGTGATGCTGTGACTGGCTGTCACTCCCTTTGCAGCCCTTTCCTCTGGACAGGCTAAAAAGCAGCATCCTTTGTGCAGCTATTTTAATTGTTTTACAGTTTTATTACAAAACATCCTGTCTGTTACACTTGCTTCCTGAGGCTATCATAACAATGTTAGTTGCCACTGCTTAAATCTGCCTCAGGGTATCTGTTTTTACAGTTGCAATTAAAGTCAGTAAGTAGTCCACCAACATGTTAACATTAATTTGTCTTTTAATTTATTTGACCTTTTAAACTAAGCAAGTAACTCACTGAGGTAAGGGATGCACAAAATTCAGCTGCTATACATTTTTGCAATAAGGTGGTTTTAGGTTCTTTTCCACCAAAACATTCAAGTGTTCAGTTGCAAGGGCTTTTATTTATTCTAAATCTCTTCAGAAAGGGCAAAATATATTCACATTGCATTTAATATGCATGTGTTTTACATAACACAAATGCATATACCACCAGTATAATCTTTAAAATTCAGAGAAACTGAGCAATCTGAGAAGTTTCTAAAACCTTGATGCACTAAAACCATTACAACTCTTAGAAACCCTTATATGACCAAGGATTGTTTACAGAACACATCAGAACTGATGCCAAAACAAAGAACACAAGGAACCAAATTATCAGAAAGCAACAAACTGCTTTGGTTTGGAGCATGGCAAATGAAAAATAACAAATTTTTTTTTTTTTTTTAATCAGTAACTTCTGGTGCCCTTTGCTCTCATTGAAAAATGTAGCCCTATACCTGCATGCCTCATACTGGTCTCTAGAATCTGATGCAAAAATATCCAGGGACATGTTTCAATATTTAAGGTAACTTATATATGCAAATACCTTTTTAAAAAGCTGTTATAAATAAGTGCAGTTTTATATTGGTCACCTATTAATCGAATGTATATTTAAGCAAGTCTCCCAAGCTGTGGGAAGAACCCCCAGACAAAATTTCAGGACCACTTTAAGCTAAATCTAACCTCTGCTGGTGCAGCTTCCCCACGTTTTTGGTAACATGCCCTTTGCCTATGGGCATCATTGTGAGCTGCTGAGTCTATCTAAAACCCTGATAAGATGAGAGGGGTACCACCCACATCAAGAGCACTCCCTGGTAAATTAGACGTGGGGGGATGGTGAGGAAAGACTCATCAAATGGTCATTTAGTGTCAGAACCATTCAAGCTCAAGCAAGAGGCAGTAGAGAGGGAGGGAAGCTTGGGAAAAAAAAGCTGAAAAGGGGAAAAGACCAAATGAAAACAGCCACTACCATCTAATAAAAAATTAATCCTCATAAAAAAAGATAAGAATTCATTCACTCCCTCCTGGTTGATTGAAGCATTTGACTCCTCTTCTCACAAACCTCCCCCGTGACAACCAAAGCTTTAAACTGTTATTGCCATCTTCCTCCCAAGTTCCCAAACCTCTCTCAGCTGTAAAAGCCCTTACTCAGCTGTGCTCCTGAGCAGCTACAACCTCCAGCCTTCATTTTTCTGCAGCCCAAGCATCACCAATTAACACAAATATTTGCACCAAAATGAAAACAAAAAATAAAAAAGTTTTTTTTGGATGGGGGGTGGTTGGGGGGGAAGGATGTATTAAAATACAAACTATTTCAAAAATATTTAATTTTGGCATCAACAATAAAAATCCATTTTGCATCTATTTTATTCCATTTTAACATCTGAATATTGCATACTATTCTTGGAGATACACAATGCCACTAAAGCAAGCACCCAAATTTCAAAAACAGCCAACCAAACCAACCCAACCCAGGCCAGTTATGTATCTTTCTGTCTCCCCTGTGCAGAACAACCAAGCTGACATGGGATTTAGTGCAGCGAGCTGTGGAAATAAGAAATCAGGCTGTGCCTCACCTAAGCACTGAGGCCACACAATATGAAGAAAAATGCTATGGCTGGAAGTGGTTGTCGGTCAATTACTCACCCTTTAAAATCCTATTATCTTCCAATTCTGCCGAGGAAAAAAAGGCACTGCTGAACACAGAAAGGCAGAACAAACACTATCTTTTTAACCAAATGTGTCCAAAAGAGTTTGTCTCTCCATATGCTGCCAGTCACCCAGCTGAAAAGCTTAGTTCTGACTGGGTGGCTCGCAGCACCAAGCGAAGTTAATGGCATTTTAAGAAGAGAGGTGTATGTGGCAATATTTGACTTAAGGCTGTTTAGCACACCGTGGCTACAGAGTAAGCAACAGAGATGAATTCTAGATAAAGCAGATAAAAGGAATGCAAAACCTAGCCAAAAGAAAGACTAATGCCTGCCAGGTAAAACGCAAAACTATGTGTCAAGAATAATATTCAGTAATGAGGCAGCAAGGCAGATTCAAAATATATTTCTAGCAGAGTGGAGGATCAGTGCTCTTGCCATTACAGAAACCTGCTTGAGTGCCCCCACATCAGTGTACATCTTTCACACTGCTAAAGGCATAAATTACAATACACTGAGATTTATCAGATGCCATTCTGTGCTGGACGGAAAGAATAAAGCTTTACTCTGGTTTAAAGAATAAAGCTTTGCTCTGGTTTAAAATGTGATAGACTTTTACAAGTTGGCTACCAACAGGATATTTATCCCACAGTCTGAACTCCAAAAATTTGCACAGCATCCTGCCCTGTCCTTATACTTGTATCTTGACAACAAAAACATTTAACATAATTAAAATGGGACCACTGCAGAGGGATCAAATTTTCCCCTGCCCTATGGAGATGAGACTGCAACATGTACTACCTGAAGGGAAGCAAAGAAGACTACAGGATCTTGCACAGCTCTCCAGAGCTGGCTGGTCCACAGGACCACAACAGAAGGAAAACCACTGTGGGAAGGTGTGTGCAGAAAGCTCCTCTTCCCTGGCAATAGCGGTGTGAGGGATTATTTCCCAGGGACAGAAGCCCTCTGCTGGTCAATGCTTTTTGTAAGATGATTTACAGCAACTGAATGCATGCAGGTTTTAATTTGTCCCTGGTTTTCCTACAAAAGTAGAACTGTGAATGAGAAATATAAGAACAGATTTCACTTTCCTTTTGAGGAAAAATCGACTAATCAGAGTACAGCAATCAAATCTTTTTTATTCTTATTAACTGGGTAACTTCTGTTCTGTAATTTTTAAAAAATGCTGTTCACCCCGTAGCTAAATATGTAATCAGTTTCAAAAAGTCTTCATGACTAAAACAGCGCTGACATCACATATACTCTCGACACCTCTTTCACTGCTCACACAAAAACGACAAGAACTATTCAAATAAAACATGTTGCTGACATAAGTACTCAACCCTGCAATTTGTTCTCCAGCACATGTATTTAATATTTAAATGCATTAAATTTTTCACAATTTTAAATATTTAATATTGCTATTACACATCTGAATTGTATTTTAGGTTTTCAAAATTATGTATAAGCATAAAAAAGGCATTACCTCACCTTCCATGAAATGAGAACACTGATCCTTAAAGTAAATCAAAACTAGTTTTGGTTTTGACCTCCTAGCAGGCCTTCTAGCTATAGTATTGAAATTGGTTAATTGTACTTTTAGGGCTAATTGTATTTTTGGTACCTGTTCAAAAGTGGAATTATTTTCCTGGGAGGGATGGGTAAGTAATGTTTTAGACACATTAATTCTTGATTTCTTCAAAATATCAAAGACTTGTTCCAGTCAAAAAAAGAGCCTCTCTAGACAAGTCAATCTTCAAATACACAGGCTTTAACATACAAACAAATACACAAACACACACAGGATTCCTTGTTTCAACACCATTCTACTGCTCTTATTATTTATTTATTGTTATTACTAATTCAGTCAAGAATCAGACTTTACAGTCTAGTGCTTTACTCATGCACCAAGAGTAAAGGTTGATCCTGAACCCGTATTGTTTTCATTAGAAGTTCAGCATCTAGCATGTAATAAAACTCTGAAAAAAAAAAAATTTAATTATCATCTTTACACTCCTTAGTCCCAAGCTCTTAGTCCACAATTTTGTAGTTCAATGCATCTTGGCATCTTTAAATCTATCCAGAATAAATAAACCAAGGAAAATACATAAATAAAAGACATCAAATTAGGTGCAGTCCTACAGATGTAGATTTTGTTATGTGATGGAAACTGTAAATTTCTAAATCTACACCAACAACCAAACAGTAAATCAAAGTCATACCAAACAGACCGTCTACAAAAGAGACACCTACTACTAAGCTATCCTTTAAAATTACTTTAAAGTCCAGTATAGCAGGATTCTTAAAAATTAAGCTAATGCCATTATAAATTAATTACAGAAGAATCCTTCTGTCATAAAAGGTAATGACCTTTTTTGGCACAGCACACCACTTCTGCACCAGTGTAACCCTAATCATCTGGTCAATACCAGCCAAGTCACTGCTTGGCTGCCAATGTATACTTTGTATGTCAGTCAAAAACTCACATTTATCTACTGTGCGTCAGTAAAATGGAATGTTTATCCAACCAGCTCAAAAATTCTGGCTCACAGGTACCAAAACTTGCCAATGCATCCATGTTTAGCTAGCAGCTGAATCCTTTTTCCACAATTTTCTAGAATTTTTTTTCAATGATAGAGAGAATTTCTACTAAATTATATTACACTGACAACTACTCACGTCAAGAGGAGGACTGACTCTTCAGGCTCAACACTCAGCCTTCTTTGAGGTGATCACAGGGAGCAACCACCACGTTGATGTCCTCCAGATCCCAACCAATGAGAAGGAAAATGCTCTGTCTCCTTGCAGGACAGAAAAAGAATTTATGGGTGCCAGGTTAAGATCCAGGCAGGAATTTGCTCAAGTAGACAAACTTTCTGCCTGTTCAACCCAAGCTTCCCACTTCTCCCTTCCCTCAATGCTCTTGGGTTCTACTGTTCTCCATGTTCCAGAGAAGGAAATGGACATAAAAGTCCTTCTAAATAAAAGCATTGCACCCACACAGGGTGTGGTTTTAGAGAAAAGGGCATTCTCAGTCTGCAAAAGGACATAATTCAAAAACATCATTTTTGAAGAGAAGAGAGATAATAATCACAGGACAAATCATATCCTGTGGAAAGTAACTTGCACCACATCATATTCTCTCAAGAATACTCTACATAGCTAAAAAAAGAGCTTAAATCTGTAACTGCAATTACAACAATATGTTAATACTTAAAACTCTTTTAACATAGCTCATCATTTGATATTTCTGACAAAGTACCTTCTGGATGTATTACAAACATCTTGTGCTGGCTTACAAAAAGCCAGGCACCATCTCAAAGATTCAAATTTATGAAAACCAACAGATAACATTTATACTTAATTTTGAAGACTTAAGACAAGACTGATGTTTCCACTTATATTAAAACCACTGTTACAGGAACAAAAATGTAGATTTTAAAGCCTGGAGAAGACTGGACATCAGTAAGCCAAGCTCTTGGCAGGACAGTTACAAAGGGTGGAAGTTATTAAAAATAAATTGCTGTAAGCCTTAGTCCTAAATGTATTATGAAGCAAATGTACAGTTTAACCCATATTTCAGCAAAGCAAGTCTCCCTGAAGAATGGAAGCTGAAAGCAGCATGCCAAACCTATAGCATCAAGCCAACCAGACAAGGACAGGTCCTTCAGCCCAACTTGCTCCTCATGGAGTTTCCTCATTTTTCAGAAGACTTTTAAAGGAGTGAGATGTCCTTAATGCCAGTAGGAGTGGCATAATGTGTCCCTGCAAAGCACCAACCCAAAGCCCTGTGGTGTTAATGGATGTGTGATGTATTAACAGTATTAAATTGTTACAGCATTAACTTTTAACTATGTTTAAGCAGCAGATGTCAAAGAGAATGCATCACTGCTGGGGAACTCGGAGCAAGGCATGATTTGTGGTGACCCTGTGGAGCTGCAGTGAGAGCACAGGGACCAGGACCAGGACCAGGAGCAGCCTCAGTGAGCTTCACAACAGGCACTGGGGGTAAGGCTGGGGAAAGCTGACACACGTGCACAGACACAAGAGGAAATTAAGGATTTCACTAAATGAAGAGACTCATGTTGAACAGACTAAATACAGAAGGACAGATTATGTATAGATCCATTCTGAAGCAAATCAATCAAAATGAACATTATTCTCCATAACGTAGAATATGTGCCACCTGAATAGACAAAATATAAATACCTACCAACAAAAAGAGAAGTTCAGTCAAAAAGATATTCATGCCAAGTACCATGAACAAATCAGTGCAATTGACAGCACAAGGCAGTATCTCTAATTGCAGTATTTAAATATATTATAATTGCAGGAGCCCAGGTACACCACAGCACCTGGTCAGGCAGGGTGTCTCACTGGGGGCTGTGCCAAATAGCCAAGCACACCATCACCAATACCATCCACATGGGCACCTCTCAAACATGGACCTTGGGTTCAGGTAACCTCTGCTCTTAGTTCATTCATGCTGCCAAGAAGCATAGAGTCTTCATGTTAAATAGGAATAAAATTCACAACTACCAATGAGGTTTAACAGTGCCAAAGCAACATAGGTTTCCTACTGTTTCTCCAAAGGCATTAAGTAATGAGAATTTCTGATCACTTTAAGGCTCCCTTATATCTGATAGAGTATTATACAGTTTGAGAGCACCTTTGAAATCCAGACTACTGCATCCAGAGTAACTGGAAGGCAAGTCACACGGATTAAAAACGAGAAACTAACTGCAATTCTAAAATTACCAAATGATACCTTGGAGATACCTCATATCTCTAGTGCAGCACTGGGAAATTGTGTTTGTATTTGCAGCATAAACAAACACATGAACACTGATAATATTGAATTGTATCTTTTTTTGAGCCACAACTTAGCAATGTGCTGCTCTGTATTTATCCCTCTGGAGTCTGGCTCTGTCCCTACAAATTTTGGTTTAGCTCAGGTGGCAAAGGTTGATGCTTGCTTGTGACAACATTTCAAAGCCTGACATTGATTCCACAGGAATGGTGAAGAGGTTTAAAAAAAAAAAAGGTGAAGTAAGAATCATGTGCAGCAACCCCATTATGGGGCTACCATGAATCAGGTTCCTCTACTTCAGCAAACAGATATTTGATGCTGGTAAAAAAAAAAAGGAGGTGTTCTCTGTTGAGGCTCCAATGATGCTTTAGCTTAGCATAAAGTTGAAATATAATAATAATTAAGCCTATGTGAGCACATCTCCTTAAAAACTTAAATAAATGTATATAAGTGAGTGAGCTTGAAGCTGCTGAGACATCTCTGAGTTGCACCACTCAGACCTGTCATGGTCTCACTCTAGCAAACCATTTTTCCAGCACAGGTGAAAGGAGAAGAGGGGAAAAGGAGAAGGAAAAAAGTGAAGACAAGCAGGCCAGTGTTAAGAGAGCAATATGTGAACTGTCAAATCAGGCACCTAAATAACTTGTTTTGTACTCTGATAATTTTCCTTTCTTTGTTTCCTTCAATCTTCTTTAAGATCTTCTTTTTTTCTCTCCATACCTTCTCGATTTCTTTGCCTTCATATCCATTAATATCCCTTTTACTTCTCTAGTTAGGTTTCTCTCCTATTTCCTCCCTTTGTGAATTTTTCCAAGTCAGTGGCCTTTTTATTTTTCTTTTAAAAATTATAATTTCATTTCATGGTTGCTCTCTACACACCCCCCAAAAAAACCCCATCAGAATATGTTTAGTAAGTTTCTGTACTAAATCAAGTATTTCCTTCCTGCCAGAAACAGCTCTGAGGGCACCAGCAGTCCTGTTGGAGACAGGACAGCAGGATTACAGCACAGCTAATTAAGTACCTTTTCTTTCAAATTCCATATGGACTCTGCTTTTACCATGATTAAGTAAGAATCATCACTGCAATTATCTTTTGGACTATGAACAATATTGAAGTGTAGCACATAATATTTGTATAAAAGCACATTACAAATTGATCCTGAGGGCGGGAGCAGTAATTTTGCTGTCTACACAAACTATCTTTAAGTGCAGTTAAGAAATCATTTCACAGGCTCAAACTATATAATAAGATGAAGGTAATAAGCATGACTGAGACACAGAGGGAACAAATTATCTTCTGGCAATATATCCTGCAATTGTGACTGGATAAAACTGTTAATCTGCAGCTGAGTAGAAAATTTATAATCTGAAGGGATTTCTTCATGTAAAATAAAACAATCTGCTATCCTTTGATAAAACAGCAAGAACCTTCTATTACACAAAGTACAGTAAACAGCACAATAGGACACATGTCCAACAGAAAAAGAAGTTTAAAAGAAGTTACTCAGTATCTCTAACATTAGAAAAGTTCGTTTAGTTGACTAGACAAGCTAATAAACATCTGGTATCATGAAGAGTCCTCCTCTGCTGACACATACCTTTCTGCTGATACAAGCATTCAGAGCTTTTTTCCTATTGCTCCCTCCTGTCTTACTTGTACTAACCATCTGAGCTGTAACATTGAATTAATGTAAAACCAAAAATAGATTTCATATGAAACAGCTACTCAAACTTCACTTACAAACCACGGGTGCTTTTCCACACAAAATTAAATAATACTCATCTTTCACAGATAAAGCATCTGAGATTTAACAATGCAGAGTAATCTTTCAACACAATTATTACTAATTGCTCTTTGTGATTCCATTTTCCAAACGTGTTCTGACAAGAAATACAGAAAGTAGTGTAGGTGAGGTCTTAAAATTGAAAGCCAAAAGTAATATTTTAATTTAAAAACCAATTCAATACATTAAATTAGAAAAACCTTTCTGTACTTAAGCAGACAAGCAACATAAAACAATTTAGATAATGCTGAAAAAGGACTCTACACACAAGAGGAAAACAAGAGTATATATATATATATATATATATATATATGTATCTCAATCATATACAAGAGTATATGATTCCAGCATAGAAACTACAGATACAGCCATTAAAACTGTAAATTTCTCCCTTTACAGTGCCACAGGGAAGCCCTGCACAGAACACCCTCTAAGAGCAGAGCTGAGTTTTTGGTTTTCCCTGGGACTGTATCAACCTGCTACTCGCAGATGCGGACGCTGCACTTCACAGGCAGAAGCACAAACATCAAACTGGGCTGCTGCAGACTTCAGGCACTGACTTCAGTGGAAGACAGCCACATCTTGCTGTGGGGAAAACAGGCCAAGCAATTAAATATGCATCAGCATTAAAGCTAAATATACAGAAATAGCTTACAGACATAATTCTGCCTTACCAGCTCGGCATGCATAACCTGCATACATATTTCATTTTTAACTATGAAGACAAAACTTTTGTGCAATATACTTTCTGTGACACTCTCTTTACCATTTCTGCATCACTGAGACTTGCAGCAATAAAAAATAATATGACAGCATTAGTAGTAACTAGACTTTTTTTTTCTACTAGAAACTTACTCAAAGTAAAATTGACTTTAGAGGTAATACCTGTCTAATTAACATTAATAACAAGTATCACATAAAATTCATTCCTTGGTGATTAAGACTCCAGTGTTCAGCTCTGACCTTCCAACTCTTTCTTTTCTTCCTTTACCTTTTTTCTTTAACAGTCAGTTCCCAATAATATAATCCATAATAACATGAACTCATAACAAAAGGCAGGCCTGTGAGCCATTCTGCCTCAGAGCAACATCCACAGCACACAAAAAAAAAAAAAACCAAAAAAACAAAAAAAAAAAAAAAAAAAACAAAAAAAACAAAACAAACAAAACAAAAAGCAGGCAGAAACATTAAGCTACAGCCACAAATTTAATCCTTACTTCCAACAGCAAAATGAGGGTATCTGCATCCCACATTTCATATGACTTTATATATTATGAATCTCTGGCACATCCATAGGTACAAAAAGGAAATCCTTTCTTTCCTGCACTATGGCAGCTCAGAATAGTCTGCCAAACCCTTCAAAGAATCAGCAACTTCTTACAGAGAGATAAAGACAATGGATAGCCCTACCAAGCTGCTAACATCTGCTTAAAACCTGCAGCTTCTCTTTTCTTCTTCCAGCACTTACCCAAGCTAGCATGCACTTGCACAAGTCTTTAAAGCACTGAACATTTAAGCGTGTCACAATTCTATGATGTCTCATTTATATAATTAGTTCTAACATATGGCCCACAATCAGTGTGGGAAATCTAAAATATTCTTTGGGAAGCTGTCAAACCTAAAGGGATATATTTTTCACTAAGTGAAAAGAATTAAATATGCAAATTCTGCTAACAATAGGGATAGGGAGGAAATAGAAATCTAGCCCAAAAGGCATGCTAGCTCATTGCATCAAAAGCAAGTTATTATGCTCTGTACCTGTCAGTGCCAGTTCAGATCAGAATATACAGTGACATGCAGAGAAGCTCTGCAGCCACCAGGATTTTAGCAGTGCTGTGGAAAACCGTAGAGTAGATAAAAACCAAAACCCACTGTGAAAATGCCAGCTATAATTAACACACTGGGCTGAATAGGGATTCAAGGCATATTGTATTAATCCATATCCTTTTCAGAACCACAGCTGTCCCCTGGATGGGGACACCTCTGTATCATCTGCAGCAAGTAACACACCATGTGCTAGCAGGGACCACTTTCATGCAGGCTCACCCCAATTCCCCCTTCCGAGACAAAAGCCCAACAATTCTAAAAACCTCTGGACTAAGATTTAATTCTCCTTCACTTGTTTCTGATTAGGAAAGCTGCATCTGTTTCAATTGTGGCACCACCATGAGCAGTGGCAGCAGGCATCCCCCTCCCACCACTGGGAATGACCAATTTGGAGAGAACCACAGCCAGCATCCACAATGGATAAACAGCCATCTCACTTCCCTGAGATCACTTCAGGATCAACAGTTGCACCTGATATTTATCAATGAATTGTTAATTAACCAGTTGTACAGATTTAGGTGAAACAGTCCTGGAAATGCACAGAATGTCAACAACAAACAGAGCACCAGGAGAGTTCCCACAGGATCCAGCCTCCCTGGGAAGTTTAACTGGCTTTCCCACAAATCAAAGTGGAATAAACTGCAGCAAAAATAGACAGCCTGTATGTGCAACTAATAGCTTTGTTCTTCAGTACAACATTATTTAGCATGGAAAAAGAAAAATCCAATATCAATGATCCCACAGTAAGGAAATAATATGCCCCAAAATAATTACACCATTCACTTTCAAAATAAGCACTGAAATGTGGAACCAGCTATACATTTCTTAAAACAGTTGGTAGGAAAGTCAAATCTTTTCAGTAAAACCCTTTCCTAAAGGCAACTTGAGCAATGTAAAAGCCCAGTAATTTGTCTGAATAAAATCCTGCACCCTGTGGTTAAGAACCTGCCAAGCAAGCCAAATACACTAAACAAGCAGAGCTGGCATTTGACATGTCTTTTAAGAGTGAGCTGTGACAAGTTACTAATGATATCAGTTAGAAAGCAACTAATACTGTGCTGTGAAAGGTATAAAGACATGCAGAAACCTGGTAATAAGGACCAAATACTGACTTGAGATAAGCAGCTAAAACCATTTTCAGTGAATGACACTGCTCAGTTCAGCTCTAAACCTGTCCCTCCAAACATTCTGCACCTTTTGTTATTAGGTGGATTCATCCCTAACAACATCCCTAACATTCATCCCTAATAACACTGTAGGCCTAAAATGTGCTCTGTATGTGTGAACAGCAGTATGTTGACATAAAATTTGTTCTAAATCT
The DNA here is from genome assembly GCF_029582105.1 of Oenanthe melanoleuca. Lineage (NCBI taxonomy): Eukaryota > Metazoa > Chordata > Aves > Passeriformes > Muscicapidae > Oenanthe > Oenanthe melanoleuca. Next base: position 111,081,884 of record NC_079335.1, read on the forward strand.
TACAGTGAGCCCCAAATGTGCCACATCTGCCTATAGTAAGAGCTTCACAAAGCTACAAAACTGGCAGTTGTGAAAAGGAATTAGAAGTGTTAAAGAAGAAGAAAAAACTTAACCATTGCACTCCATGTAATGCCCAAAAAAAAAAAAAAAAAAAAAAGCCCCTGAGAAGGGAGATCACCAAGGGAGGAACCACTTGGACTAGAGACAAATTTGTAAAGCCATAATTGGTGAGTTTCTTTAGTGAGAGGGGGCATTTCCACTGTCTGGGGGAAAAATGCCCAATCCAAACCAACACAAATAAGCCATCTGGAGAGGAGAAAAAAAAGACCCATGCCATGCAAAGAGTTATGCACAGCAAGAAAGCATATGGGGCCTTCCTTATTATTTTAACTCTATTCAAGTTACTATTTTTATTTAAATTTTCCTTACAGCTCATTGAAAATGCTGTCTGAACCATCTCTCCCAATTGTCATAGGTGGAAGGAGAAAAGTACTAAGCTGATGTCTTGTTCAGATAACTCAGTTTCTCTAAAATTACTACCACTTTCAGTTATCTAAGTGTTATACAATAACCAAAGATGGAAGCTGGTTGGCTGTGACAGGAAATTAAACAGACCCAAAGTGTTCCTATTTGCACTCAATTACTGAATGAGAGCAACTGCGTGGTAAGGTGATGCAACCTGACACAGAACTTTCAACCTTGCATTTTCCTGGTGTGTGCCTGTCAAAAAGGCTTTTTTTCTCTTTCCTTCCCAGTCCCTTACCTCCCCCAGTTTCAGTTCTTGACTTTTATGTCTTAGGTTGCTTGGCATTAATTAGCACTATTAAAAGGAAGATTATATAAGGAGCCAAACACACAAGGTATCATATTTTTGATACCTATTTCAGTTCTTTCAGGCATTTTCCCCAGTATCTGTTCAGCACAGATTGCCTCTGCTAGAAGATGAGAGTTAATGGACAATCAGGAAGGCATGTTGAACCAAGGTCACAAAATTAAATATTATTTAAGAGCACAATATGCAGTGACACAAATGACATTTTTGCAGGGAAACAGCAATATTCGCCTCAGAGCAAATGAATGATCTGCATCCTTCTCACTGTTAAACTGTTCTTTAATAGAGACAAAGCATGAAAAAGGATGCAAATACTTTCAAACACAAAGGAGATTACAACCTAAAACCTTAAGCCAAATCTTTACTTGTATTTATAAGGCTGCCTTGCATCACTTCAGTAAAAGAAATTGATCCTTAAGATCTTTACACTGTCAAGGCATCAAGAGTAGAAAAAAATACCTTTAACATAAATGAGATAATCAGACCTAGCAAGATTCAAATTAGGGAAAAATAACATACATTGTTCACATAGTACTATATTATTTATTATTATATTACACAACGTATTACAGATATTTTATTTAGAAGTAGAGCATGCAGGTAATTACTCTCTTCATTCCTCCCCTAACACATGAAGGGGAAACAATTTTTTCAGATTTGTCTTAAAACCTGAAGGCCAGAACTATCAGTAGCCAGGGATTCTGATGCCTTAAGCTACTTAAGAGAAGCACATAAAATTAAGTTCCTGTGCTTTCAAATACAACACTAAAAGCTAAAGGAGCTTGTTCAGTTGAGTTTGCTTGCTCTTTCTATCTTAGCAGCTTTTCAATTTTTTGTATTGTTCATTATTTTCCACCTGAAGACTATTCACATATTTGACATGCAAGTTTCAAGTCATTTTGGCATGGTCCAGCCAACACAACTAATATTTAATCAGCTGTGCTACTGCTTATTTTAAAATGCATGAGGTAACTCCCCCAATCACATAAATCATTACATAAATTCTTCCCATTTAGAGAAGCACAAGCCATCCCCAAAAAGATCTTAAAATTTAATTTTAAAAAACTGCACTAGATATCACAAAAATATGTTTCTGTTAATAGTTAAAAAGGAATACTACAGATAACTGTAGTGAGATTATGATAATTTAAAGATACCAGTCAGTGTAACAGAAGCATAGTTTTAGTAATAGCAACACCAAATAAAGAAAAAACAAGCATTCTTCAATGACAAACATTAATGTTGACATTCTCAGGAATTCAACTTTCTTTGGAACTGAAAATAATTTGGGACCCTAATTTCCAGAAGTGTATTTCACTCCTACAGCATTACAAAGGCCTACAAAACTTGATCTTACATTGATGACTTCAGGTATCTGGACAAGAAACTAAAGCCAACTGAAAATGTGCCAATAAAAAATAAATCAAAAATAATCAAATGGCTTTGTGGCCAAAATCAAACTACTTTTTCTAAGGTCTTCCAGTTTTAGAAAGTTAAGTTGTTAATAACAAGAAAGAAAGAAAATTATATGTATATTTTATGCAACAAAAAGTTTCCAATGAGTGGAAGCCCATCTTCAAATGTAATGTCAGTAAAATAATATGCAACAAAAATATTCATGTGCTCCCAAAAAACCAAAAATCCCCCAAACCAAACAGACAAAAAAACCCCACCAACAACCTCCCACAACTATCATTTTGTCTTCAGATGGGCACTTCCCTTCCTTTCTTCATGCTTCCTTTGTGCTCTAGTCAGAGAAGTTGTATTAAGGAGGCTTTTTAGTCTTGGAGTACTCTATCACAAAAATCATTTTAATATGGTCAGAATCAGTAGAGCACTTAAACAGTGTCAGCTAAGTCCTTGATCAGTTCTGTTAAAACCAATGAGGAATGCATGAGCTTAAAATTAGTTTCCTGTATAAATGCTCTGGAACTGGGCTGTAATTTCGTTTCTTTCCAGTTTGGAAGGCAATTCCTGCTTCTGGCATAAGATACCCAATACCTTCACCAAACAGTGTAAGTAGTAATGTCTTTTATAACTTACAACTTGCTCAAAAAAGAGGGGAAAAGTACTGTCCCCAATATCCTTAGTAATTTTATCTTTGAGAAAAACTGAAATTGTTGAAAGGGAAATTCTCAGCAATTTGCCTTTCTTTAAAAAATGTGCATGCCAATAAAAAGCATTTATTTAAAATTAATTTCTATCTGTTCAGAAAAAGAAGCACCTTCAAAGAATATTAAATACCTTTTAATGCCTTTTAATTAAATACTAAATACCTTTCTTAACCATTTTTTAGAAAAAAATAGTCTCATTACAATTCAAAGACAAAACAGAATCTCACAGATCTGCCACTACACTTAGGCAAAAGTGCTTAAGCAATGCACAGTAAGCAAAAGTGATTGTAATCCTCACACACAGTCTTGAAGATGAGGTAGGAACTACAGCACTCATCAGGAAGACATATCAAGTGCCCCTTCATGCTAATTTGCAATACCTCTGAAGCCCAACCCTCAATATTCTTCCAGTTCAGCAGATGGAAGGGCAGGTCAAAGCAACATATGCTGGAAAACTCCCAGCTGAAGCATCCAATGCTTGAGGCTGTAAAGAACCAGCCCAGCACATCATCTTTCCAGAGTTACTAGCCCATCCAATCAAACACAGCTGGATTTCACAAGTCTCACTGAATGCAGCACTACAAAACAGTATCCCTTGGAAATACAATGATCGAAGAAGGAAGATTATTTATCATTGTGCTTTACAAATGCAGTGTTTTGGGAAGCAGCAGGAGGCTTCCTATATTATAAAAATCTTTCTTGATTGGCTCTTTGATATTAACAAAGGACTGCATTTCATCCTCAGTGTGAGTACATAGCCTCCCTTTAAGCTAAAAGAAGTTTAAGTATGCACATGGGAAAATTTACAGCATCACCTCACCAGCATCCTTCAGTTTTCACAGTGCTCCACCTATGGTCACATTCTGAAGGGAAAAACACCTGGCATTTTGAAGTTAAAGGCAGACACTGTACCTGAAGGATGGAAAATCATGAAGCTGCTAAAGCTGATCAGCCCCAGGGTCTAGGTCCAGCCAAACCCTCTCTGCAGTAAGGTACATTCTCTATTTACTCATGAGCACATGCAAAGAAAACAGAAGCTTGTTAGCAGAATCAGACTTTGATTTCATACATGAGCTGAAAACCCAGTCCTTGCACAGAATAAGCAGAGGAATTCAGTATCAGCTAATTTCTACTGATTTTGCAGTTGAAAACAGTACATGTGTTCAAGTAGGGCTGGTTATGCAGCAATAGTTTCACCTTGTATAAATGTGAGATCCTCCAGCACTAAAAAAGCTACAACCATGCTACAGTGATAAAAATCTACGAAGGAACCATGGGGAACATTATGCTCAGGGAGGCCACACACCTCCACTTCCATCCTGCACAAATTTCCAAGCCAATTTTAGTATAATCATGTGTTTGTGACTCCAATGCTTTTCCCTCACAAAAAAAAAAAAAAAAATAAGAAAAAAAAAGAAAAAAAAAAATCACATGCTTCTGTACTAGGATTGCATTTTCCAAATAAAGTGAGTTGTGGCTGAAATGCTGATTACCCAGAAGAAATCCTAACAAAAGCAAATGTCATAAACTATAACCATACACTACAAAATGTATGCAGTTTCTCTGCAAATGCAGCCCTGGCCACAAGAACAGGAATGTCTTTGGAGTCCCATTACATACAGGAAGAATAAGATATTTATGAATGGCCAGTAGCTGCTTGTGCTCATTGTCCTGGGAGAAGCATATATATTCATAACAGCTAGTGGACTTGAATAAGTTCCATGTATTTACTTTGTTTCAGAAGAATACATAAGCTACACCACAATCCAGGATTTAAGGCTCATCCAAATCACCATCAGTTTTCACGTGAACAAAAAATATAATCCAGTCAGTTAATACATAAAAGTACACACTCCATCCTGGAACACACTTTTGACAACTGTGTAGTGAATCCTTGATTGAACATACTATTTGGTATGACTCAAAATCTGTTTTTCTTGAGGGCACTTCCATGAATACACTCTCAATTACATAAATAATGTATCACTAGATATTTGAGAGGCTTTAGTTATTCAGAAATAAGTCTTCTTCTGTGAATAAGCACTTCAAAAAAAATTCTTTTTTTTATTTTTGCCATTTCTTCTCTTTTGAATTACTAGAAGCTTAAGACTTCAGTATTCACAGAAGAGTTACATACTTTTCTGCACTGCAACTGCATAAAACCTAAGAATTCTAAAAAAGAAAGAAAAGAAAGGAAGAAGGGAAAAAACAACTGAAAAAAGTCAAAATAGAAAGTCAGACACAGGAGAACTGTGGTCTATCAATGTAACCTAACACTGCCTATAGTATCACAGAAATGAAGGGTATGCTATAAAGCACAAGTACAGAATAACTTGCCCATAGTACACTTGAGCTTTAAATCACTGTGGTGGGATATTCACCCTAACTTCTATTACTGTATCTATTCTAATTAGCCACGTAAATGACAGTTCTTCTTTTTTAATTTATGCATTTAGACTAACATATCTATTTTGCCACAACTCCCCAAAGTTAATTATGCATTGTACAAAAAACACCCACCCTGTTTAAATCTGTTATCTCCATTTACTGCCTTTCAATGTAGTTCTTTGTTCTTGCTGTAAGTTAAAGTGCATGATTTATTTATACACACACCCCCCACTGACTGCTCATCCTCTAACTTAACTATGCTGGGTTTATTTCTTTCAGTACCTTGACACAAGAAATTCTTTCCAATGCCACATCTGCCCATCCTTCTCTATTTTTATTCTATTTTCTTAAGAGTGATTCACCACAAAACAAGTAATTCCTGTTACAAAGCAGCATGTTATAAACAAGCAGTAACTACTAACTAGAAAAGACTGTCCTTGTTTTATAAGATTTTTTGTTAATTTCACCTTCCCTTGTTTGTTTTTTTTTCTAGAGAGACAGACAAAAGCCTAACTTGCCAGCTTTTCAATTGCAGCAAATGTTGTTAATTTAATATTCAGCAACATGCAATTAGGTCAAATTATGTATTCAGAAGTTTTTACTTGGATTTGTTAGCTGCAAAATTTTATCAACCACCACAGTGCCTGCTCCCTAAGATTTGCTAGATATCCCCTAGTGTTTCTAGCCTTCCTCCAACTCATTTTCTATCACTCACAAATCACACCATCCCTTGATTCATCTTTTGAATTGCTATATAAAAGTAGCACTGGTACACATTCACCCTACTATTCATATTTCTACATCTTCTACAATGTCCAGGTTCCAAGTGTCCACATGGCTCTGAGCATGGCACACACCCTAGAAGACAGTAAAACTTTTGAATTGCACTGTGCCACAACTCCTGCAGAAGGAAGAGTTCCATTAATTCTGCCTCATGCTTCTCCATTCCATATTCTGAAATGTTTCTTACAGAAGAGAAGTTTTGGGCAAGAACTTTTTCAATGCCTAGAGGAAAAAAAAAAGATATACCCTTTAATGTCTTCTGACAGAAAACAGTAGTCTGGGTTAGCTTTAGCTGTACCTACTTCACTAGACCTAGCTGTAGAAACGCTCATAACAATCTATTATATTCTGTCATGTTATGTAACTTTCTTTGCCATTATTCCCAGGAGAATCCTACTCTGAACTGGGAAAAGGGCCACAGACATCTTGTGATCCAACAAACCCTTTCAATAGGCAGCAATACAACAAGGAAAGGAGAGGTTATGCTTTGATATGAAACATCAAATTCTTATAATATTTCACTAAGCCTGTCTGGATGCTGCTTCCACCACCAACTGATACATTTTCTTTCTTCACAGTCCTTAGCTGGGCAATCCAAAAGTGGGGCAACAAGTCAGCTTGAAATACTACATACAAATGAAGTTTTCTCCTTTTGTTGAAAAGCCATTTGTCCCAAAAGGCACTCTTGTAACCTCAAAAGCCTGCAAACAGCAATGCTTCTGAGAGCTCACACGCACAAACACGTATCCATTTAAATGCACAAAGAAAGCACTTCCATTCCAGGATTTCAGCAGGTTCTTTGGTACACTAAGTTGTAGGCAGCCTGCAGTCAGATATTGCTCCATTGGGTCAGACATGATTTTATAGCAGCAAATGCTACATTTAGACTCCACTCTCACTGCTTTTCTTTGTCTCTTTCTGAGGAGGGAATTTCTTCCATGTTTTCACAAACAGCTTGTCCTTGGTTATTTTAGTTACTGTGTTTCCATCTAAAATCATCAGAATCAATGATTCAGAAGTACTCCTATAGGAATCCTTTTCTTCTAAAAGCACAGTATCATACGTTCATTTCTACCTTGCAGCCTTCTAAATCTAAAATAGCTTTAAGCTATAAGCACAGCTACAAGCCCAGCATCTAAATACATCCAAGGAGGTAATAAATTTCACCTTTCTAGTACTTATTATCAGCAAAAGCTTTAAAGCATCACAAGTGTAGGTAGCAAACCACAAACGTTACTGAAACTGGGAAGCAAACTCAAAATGCAGACTGTGCAATCATAAAATGCTTAAGAGAAGCAATTCTGAATTGAAGATTTTAGAAAAAGAATGGTACATTATTTCATTTCTAGAGTGGATCAACATAGTAAAAATTGGATGCAAAAGATTGGCTGCAAATATGTAGCTTCCTTTCTTCCTTGAACTGTCACTTTGTGATCATAGATTAGTCCTTCAGACTCCATCTAGTGAAATGCCAACTCTCTGCCAACCTCAGTCTACAGTTTTTATTGTGCTGCTACAACTTAACACTCACATCCTTAAATCACAGGCTTTCTCAGCCCTGTGACTGCAAAGTACAAATCTTAAAATGCATGACCCTTATGAAGTAATAAAAATCAGAAAACAAATAACAGAACAAATACAGCCATTTAATTTAATCTCTTTGAGATTAAATTGGAAACCAAAGAACTGTACTTGGAGACCAAAATAATTGTATTTTTAACTCTCTGGAGAGAATAAGAAAGTCTTTGTGCATTTGATTCTTGAACTTAGTTGTTAGAATTTCTGCAGAAAAATAATGGTTTCTCTTTCCTGCTATCTGCTAAATACAAAATGTGAATTATCCAAGCACATGTGAATCTTCTGAAAGACAGACCTCAACCAAAGGTCTCCCTAAGTCTTCTTAATAACACTTAGTGACAAATGGCTCATAAGGACGTGGATTTCCAGCTGCCCTCCTAGGAAGCTGTTGTATCATGGGTTTGAAATTGCTCAGGACAGAGATACTGATTCTTCACAGTATGTTTTCTGAGGACCTACTGTAATATAGTTATGATCATATTGAGACAAGCATACAGCTCCCTTTCCTTCAGCAGTAGTAGAGGTTAAAAATTCATCCTCAAGTTCTCTGAAGACAGTACAATATGGTATTGAATAGATCATTTCATTCTTCATTACTCAACAGGCATTCCAGCATGAATCCATTCCTACCTGTGGAAAGCTCAACTAAATATACATTCAGTCCCACTGACAGGAGCTAAGAGTTGGATCTCATCACCAGCCACACACACTAAGTCCCCAAAGTGAACATATGCCCTCTGAATGGGGCTTCAGTCAATTCATAGATCAAGATGCTGGAAACAGGAGGGCACGTTTGCTACACGAATGATGAGATAAAGGAAATGCTGAAACATTTCAAAAACACCATAAACAGAGTTTATGTCCTGATGGTCAATGCCCTAGCACAGGTTCTGCTGCACACTTCTTGGGGCTCCTCCAGGTAAAACCACTTTCTGCAAGATCAAGCTCTTGGCTTGGTAGAAGACTCACTCCTGTGCAAGCAATACCAATTACAGAATAAAGAACTGGCAATAAACTAGGTGAAATATATTAATCAAATTTTCAACCACCCAGACCACAATTTCCCAGATGACAAAAATGGCAACTTGATAGCAAAAAAACAAAACACTCCCACCACCTTCAATTTTCAGCTAAAGCCTAATACTACAGATGAACTTCCTATCACAATGAAACATCCTGACACCTAACTGTAGGATCCTTTAATGAAACAAACAACAGCAACAAAAGGATATAGTGTTCCAAGCTTTCCCTTAAAAAGGGGGAAAAGCTGATTTCACCTGCAAGGAGTCAGCTACACTAATTCAAAGTACCTAAAAACTAACTAGGTCCATAGTCCTATATATCAGGTTTAAGGAAAAGAGACAAGTGAAAAAGCAATCACTGAAGTGTTTGAAAAAAAAAATAAAAAAAATTGGATCATACTGGTCAGGAACATCAGTTTCACCAAATGTGAAAGATGATTTGAAAAAGAAAGTTTTTGTTACTTTAGAAGGAAAAAAACACTTTTGCATATCTCATACACAAACTTTTAACAGGCCTAGCATGATCCAAAACTTAAGGGTTTCCTCTGTCTTATGTTTTATAAAATCAAGGTTAATTATTTCTTGCCTCTGGTGCAGAGCAACAGTTCAAAACCAGAACCGGTCTGTTGGTCGAGACCATTTTCACACCTTAGGACAAAGACTTTGGCCTAATCTAAAGGAAATGCTACTTCCTAACATGACAAATTATCTTTTTTGACATAACAGACAGTACTGTTGCTTTTCTCTGAGCTCAATCTTTATTTCATCATCACTTTTATCAGGTCATTGGTGGTGGCAATACATCAAATGCTTAGAATTTCAATGAAATTTTCATTACATAGGCATTCAGTGGTCTTCAAATTTTCCCTGGGCACAGAACGAGCCTGGGGTATGCAGCAGTCTCCCACATTCCCTGCTCTCTTGATTTCCCCATGGTGATCAGAGCAGGCTCTATGCTTGCCATCTCATCCTGGGTACCACCCAGGGTATTTGGTACTTGTGAGCATCACCCAGTGGGTGGCTTCACACAACTTGGAAAGGTCAACAGCCAGTTAGCACCTATGAGTTGCTAATAAAATATACATACACAGATACATGCTCATAACCACCTATGAAGTGTTTCCATGTTAGTCATGGTTATATACAATACATATTAATTAGTTATATAAACAGTCCATGTTTATACTAAAAGTACATCCAAAAATACACATAAAGATGCACAAACAAAACACACACTATAATTACCGGTATTTTCTTACTACATGTAATCAACCACATCAATAGTCAAAAGAAGATAAAAATTGAAAAGTCACATACTAGGTGTTTGATCCTCTAAAAATTACAGTGCCTCCAGTAGTTCTCTATGTCACTTTAAACATTTTTCTTCTCAAAAAGCCTTTCCTCCCTTCTTTCAACATAATACTATAGTTTATCCAATCTCAGTTCCTGGTACCAGCAAGCTGACTTCGCAGGAGAACCTTACTGATAGCTCATCTCTTACACACATGTACTGTTCTGCAAAGAAATAGAGCCCAAGGATGCTGAACCAGTTTTCTGAAGCTACCATTCTAGAAACACTATGAACAAGTAAGAAAAATACAGCTGCATAACTTTTAACAAAACAATACAGAACCCAATCCGATGCATTAACGGCCCATAATGCTATTGAACAAGACTACAAGAGAGACACTTTACTTGCAGTTGCTTGTCAGACAATTACTCTCTGCTACTGTAATACTTCATGTGCATACTTCCAAGGAAGACTCATGAACGCACAGGTTCATTAAGGGAATGAGAGAATCGATTGTAAAATGGAAAAGGCCGAGTGAGGTCATATTTCAAAGAGATGAATATGGTACACTCCATTATGTTGTAATCAGCCTCTCTCTTTCATCCTAAGAACTGTAATAGTCTATCCTAATTTTCAAGGGAAAAAAAAAGAAAAATTCTCACTGCCTGCATCGTACCTTCATCCCAAATACAGTGAGGAATTCAAATGTGCTGCAGGCAGTTTCCATTTACCATGGTCTTTGGAGCAGACGGTATTGATGTTGCTGACCATTTTTCTCCTTAATAAGAAAAACATTCAAATGCTACTAATATTGCTGCCTTGGCAAACCACATTTTATAGATGGGACTTGCCCTGTACATGACACATAGAACATCAATCAAGGCTGAATTTTATTTCAATTTATTATGGTTGCTGTCTAAATGAAAAAATGCTTATATCGTTAAAATGTCTTACAATATAAATGTGCAAATGATGTAATCACCTGTTTTGTGAGAAATTTCTGATTCTGATTAAAAATATCTACAGTTGAACTTCTAAATATTTAATAAATGTGAAACAACATGCACGTTAAGAAACCACAGTAATTGGTATCTGGTGTAACATCATGGTTTTATGCTTGATAGCTTTTATCTTTAGAAGATGAGTTTATAAGGTATTCTTTTAAAATGGTAAGAGCTGCGTTTTTGTTCAAACCATCGAGAATAAATTACTTTAATCTTGACTTCATTCAAGACCTCACATGCATGGTTCTTTCAAGTTATCATTTATCACAGCTCTTTGCTTGCTATAGCCAGCCAGACTGAACTTGGTATCCTGCAAAAGCCCTGCAAGCCTTCCCAGACACACAGCTCTGGCCACGACACAATCACCAAGGGGCAGAAAGCAGCACCTTATTAGAAGAGAGACAGTACTCAATTTTATAATCAACTGGAATTCACAAACCTGTCCTATTGAGCTACTGAGACAGAATTTAATGCCTGGCAGAGTCCTACTGGCATGTACCACATCTGACATGCCCAGGAGCTGGCTGGGATGCTGGCTCTCCCAAGCTGCTGCCTCCAGCATAGCATAAAGCAACACACCAGCATCATATCCCTGCTGCAGAAAGCACTGCAGAAGACCAGGTCAACCCAATGGCATTGAAAACTCATGAAACTCTCATATTCTCTCTGTATTATTGGCATTTGGTAATTATATAAACACAATACTTCCCCACTTATGAACAGCCAGCTCTTTCTGCCATGTTTATTTGATAATACCCTAAAGCCCAGAGCTTAAATGCACCAAAGAATGATAAACTGTTACAGAAGTTCACAAGCACATTGCAAACCAGAACATTAATCCAAACAGTTTTTGCTAGAAAATAAGAGCACAGATTGGCAGGCAACTGATTCTCCCCTTCTAATCTGACCCCACCTGGAATACTGCGAGCAGTTCCAGGGCCCCAACAGAAGGAGGAGGATAACAGGGCTGGAGCATCTCTCCTGTAATGACAGGCTCAGACAGCTGGGATTGTTCAGCCCAGAGAAAACGAGGCTCCACAGAGACCTTACAGCACCTTCCAGTACACAAAGGTGGCCTACAAGAGAGATGGATGGAGAGAAACCTTTTACAGGGACGTGGGGTGACAGGACATGACTTTAAACTGAAAGAAAGCAGATTTAGATTAGAGGAAGAAAATCTTTCCTGTGAGTGATGCACTGGACCAGGTTGCCCAGAGAAGCTGTGGATGCCCCATCCCTGCCAGTGTCCAAGGACAGGCTGGATGGAGCTCTGAGTATTGTGATCTAGTGGAAGGCATCTCTGCTCATGGCAAGGGAGTTGGGACCAAATGATCTTCCAGGTCCCTTCTTATCCAAACCATTCTATGATTCCATGTTTTCCTTAATTGGACAAAAAGTATCTAAACTAGAGGTTGGATCCAAGGAGCAAAAGACTGAACTGCAAAAGCAGTGGTTTAGCATATATTGAAGATTTGGTGAACAAACAGGTAGTACAGCTACACACTGCTGCCCTTTGTCAGGTAAGCACTGCTCATGCACAAGTCCCAGCATCTTTCACAAGAGGGAAACTTCCTGAAGATTTTTGCCTTGCACTGAATTTTATCACAGCCAAGAACTGAGGAGCAATTTCAATTTGGCCTTTAAAGAAAAAAAAAAAAAAAAGGATAAATAACTGTAAACAAAGGAAGTGTATGAGAGCTACATGACAGATAAGTGGACTTTTATAACATTGCATATTGTAAAGTTTGCCAGAATGTATTGAAGAGTCAGTATCCTGGTTAAATCACATCCTGCTGCAGCTGTCCAGCTTTATAGCTAAAATATTCATATCAATTCCATTAAACAATTACAGAAGGAAATCCAAAAAATTACTAAAAGTATGTTGGCTTTGTGCTATCTTTTTTTCAGATTTAATAATAGATAAAATGCTCTTAGCTTCAAAGAGTGATTTTTTTTGTGTGTGTATTCACACCCTGGAGGCCACAAAGCAGTTGTCCTATGGAAATCCTACAAAACCTAAACTTTACTACACATTTCTGATAGACATTTTAGACAAGAAAGGAAGGATATTTTAGCATTTATGGAGCTGGCCTGACATTTAGGGGATCTCAATTTAATTTCCTTGTCTGCCAGACTTCCTTCATAATCCCAGACAAAGTAAATTATTTTCCTTTCCCTAGTTTCTCATCATCAAAATGGAGAAGACCATTAAAGTACTTGAATCATGCAAGTTTTGAAAGACAAAAAAAATACCATTTTCTTCTCCATTTTTATTTTTCTCATGGATAGAAAATTACCTGAAAGCTCAATCTCCCAAAGACTTCAACTGTACACTGTTTTGTTGTCAAAATCAACAAAATACACTATTCATAATTAACACACTTTGTATGTTGCAGATCTTTGTCACTGGAGAGCCTTCCATTTTAAAATGCCTCCTCTGTGATAAGAAAAGATATTGAAGAATGAGCACAGGGAAAGTTAATAAACAAAATGCATTCATGGCCCATTGCTTCAAATAACTTTACTATATAAATAGTCCACTCATCAAATAATGGCCTCAATTAACATTTAATTCTCAGACAATGCATTTGTAATGTGCTGCAGGGATTAAAAGTTCTGCATGAATATCACTATTCTGGAAGTGTCACCACTTACAAGAGAAGTGCTGAGATATTTTCCACTTGATTAAAAACAGTTTCTGGTCTTTCCTCACCCTGCTTTCTCTACTAGGCCTCCTTGTCCTAAAAGGATCAAAAGAAAATATATACTCTACTATACTCCAGACTCTAGTCTGCTGGCTGATGATGACCAGCCTTGCTTTTAAAATCCATAAGTACACTTAGTGCAGCATTACTACATAGGAGAAAACTAAGCTGTCCTCATGATTTTGTTAAGAAAGCAAATTATGGAGATTCCCTCCTGTAAGTGCATGCTTCAATCCTTTTTACAACAAGGTAGAACAAAGAGTTTTTCACAGAATACTCTCAGTTGGAAGGGACCCACAGGGATCATCGAGTCCAACTCCTGACTCTGCACAGGACACTCCCAAGTGTCACACCATGTGCCTGAGAGCATTGTCCAAACACTTCCTGAATTCTGTCAGGTTTGGTGCTGTGTTCCAGTGCCCAACCACCCTCTGGGGGAAGAACCTTTTTCAAATATCCAGCATAAACCTCCCCTGATACAACTTCAGGCCATTCCCACAGCTCCAGTCACTGGTCACCACAGAGAAGAGATGAGCATAAAAAACTGGGACACGTAGGCTTAAAAAAAAAATAAATAAAAAAAATTAAAATAAAATAAAATAAATAAATAAATAAAAAGGTAGCAAGTTAGCACAGCTACTGCCAGGAACAAACACAAGGACAAGACTGAGGCAACAATGGAAGAGTCTTGACATTATGTGGACACTACACTACAAGAGCTGCTTAAATGCTTGGATGCTGGCTATCTAAACTGAAAGACCACCCCTCACTCTGCCATCTTGCTGCTAATGGTGAAAGAGAGTATCTTTGTAATATGTGGTTGCTTTTATCCTGCAACACAATGGCTGAGCGTTGATGAGATGATAACTAAGTCAATTACTCAAACACCAACAAAACACATTCTAACAATGACTGCCGAGTTCATGGTGTCATTTTAGAAACCGACTCCAGTATATTCAGAATTTTTGTGTGTCCTGTGGGTTTGATCTAAATCCTAATGAAATTAACTGCTAAAAGAAACCAAGCTAGAACGAGCTACCAGATTTCAAGGCATGATGCAAAATCTGCTGAAAAAGTCAACAGATGCTTCTCCTAGAAGTCAGAAAGGAGGAAGGCCAGAAAGCTCTTGGAAATCTAAAATGGACCTCATTGTGCTTTGATGGTGAAGTGATGGAATAAATAAAAATTAAAAAATTAGGAGTTAACCTATGACAGAGATCTAAATATAAAATCCTGCCAAGACCCATTATTCTCAAAACATGTTTTAGGTCATGTTAGGACTTCTGCCTGTGGGCTCATCTCAGGCATGAAAAAAATACAATTTAATGAAAATTAAATATAAAAAAAAACAACCTGCTTCTCATCCATTATTTTCCTCACAAGTATTGTCTTATCTTAAATTTATTGCTAATACAGTATGTTAGCAGTTGTCCTTAATAAGCTCTGCATACATCCAAGAAAAGTGCATACACTGACAAAGATACTTCTAGTTTTGCACAACACATGGCTTTTTTTATACGGTATGTTCTCAGTTGAAAACTACTCCCTCACAAAATGAAAATTCAGCAGAAACTCTAATAGCTTTCATATTTCAGTCTAATAGGTAGCATGGCATTGCACTGCCACCCACCTTTGCTACAATATTGCACAGCACATTTAACAGACATTTGCTTCCTTCACTCAGTCCTTACGCGCAGCTTCTGCAGGACCTTAGTATTAACATTTAACAGAGTCTATGAGCATAAAGCACATTTATGAACACCTGCTAGAACATTTTATTTGCCTTAAGAGTTTTATTATAACTGTTAAATTTTCTTGCTATGCTTTATGGGCCAAATCCTGGTCCAGTTTTAGACTCAACTCCGATTGACTTCAACAGGAAGCAGATTTGATTGTATGTGGGTTTCCATACCAATCCAATACAGCCCTAAAGAAAATGGGATCACTGGTAAGCACAATACTGGATAGAAAAAGCCAGCACTTAGCAGCTCTAAATATCCACTGAGCACAGCCTTCAAATGCAATTAAAACCAATAAACAGATAAACCCCACACTTACAAGTCTGTGACCTCCAGTGTGCTACAAAACCCAACCTTGTACTTGCAGAAGTACAAGGTATGCAGGTATCCCATCCAGAAATGGCTTGGTGGGAGGTATTACCACCAACTACTCCGTCTCAGATCACTCACAATGCTCCTGTCACCAAAATTTGGTTCTCTGTATTAAAGCCATCAAAGACCGGAATCCATCCACGTCGTGTCCTCTGAACATCCGGACAGTCACAGTCCTCTTCAACAACACAAGATAGGCTGGAACAAAACATGCAGAGCCAGAAGTTGTAGCTGATGAACCAGAGTCCAAGGAAGATGTTGCAGAGGAAAACATGCCAGAAGTCTGACTGTTCTGAAGATGTTCTCTACAGCTGTTCTTCTCTGACAGTTTTACCACCTTACTGGAGATGTTTGTAACACCTCTGTGAGACTGATCATGACTATATAGAAGCAACACAGCTCCTCATAGCTTAGAAAAGAGAATAACAAAGGACTCTAGGAAGTCCACAGGGAACTCTTCTAAGAAAATTTAACCTTATTTGAAATTGCATGAGAGTTTGTCCACTGCTATTAGAAGCCCAAAAATAGTAGGACAGATAGCTAGCACAGAACAGACAACATGGCAATGCCATCCATTTCACAAAAGCTTGACAGTAAATGCTTGATTGAAAGCATACTATTAAGCCCCCCAAAATTCAAGCAATTATAAAAATGAAATTATAGGCACAATGATGAATGACGACAAATGAAATGTTAACAGATCTAGCACCATACAAAAAAAATATTGATTTTCTCTGATTACTACTTAGGTGATCAGAGTGTATGAGGTCCTAGTTGCCTGCTTGCTCTAGATTTTATTAATGCTCCAATATCAGACACCCAATTTGGAAATCAATGCTTACTTCATCATTTTTCTCTGAAGGATCCTATTATTCACAATTGATTTAACAGAAATGAAAGGCTTACCATTAACAAGACCCAGCTGCTGACACTTCTTAGATGAATTATTGAACTTCTAAGAGTGAATTAACTTAACCATCACCAAGACTTATTGTCTGATGTTTCTCATACCAAAGTCAGTGTATTTATAATTACAGAACCAAGTAGTAGAAAGTAACTCCTTTTCTGCCTCCTCCAACACCATATACACAAAGTAAAAATAAAGCTTTGCAAAGATAAAAAAATATGAGTTATGCATCAAATTCAGTCAGTTGGAGCTTAGTCTCTAACTGCCTTTTGACACCCTGAATCTTCGTTTATTTCTAAAACTCATAGGTCATTTCAAGGTTCAGAAAGAGGAAATCCAATTTATGGCAAGTTACATCTTCTGTCAATGAGATTACTGCAGTCAAAGATCCCTAGGGCTGACCATGCCCTGCCAGAAAGCCTACAGAAGACTATTATTAATTCCCTTTAGGTACAAAATGAAGAACCACCTTATGAATTGAGATAAAAGTAACAAATATACGCTTCTGCAGGTAGAAGCAGTACTACCAGTCCATGGCAAAAGCAGTGTAAATGTACAAAGCAAAAGGCCTATGTTCAGAACTTGCCATCTGAGCCAAGGGGCTCTCTCTGCTCAGAACATCAATCCATCATGCCCATTTTCCAGTTTAAGAAGGGGTATTCACCCAAGGTGAATTCATTTCCTCAAATAAGAGCTTTTGCTCTGCAGAATGAAAAGTTCAGTAACCAAAAATGAGCAGGTTTGGAAGGGCAGGTGATCACACCAGTCTCTATTGTAATCCTATGAATGACTCTACAATCCTATGCAATTCTCAAGCAGGTACAGTGCTAATAATGCTCTTCACGAGTCATCCTTGAGAAGAGGCAATAAAAACCCTGACTGCCAATACACTGCCCAGCTGCAGTGATCTACAAACACATTAGTGTGAAGAGCACAGAGCTGTGCTAGGCAATATGTTATCCTTCAGCCACGGACAGCAGGACCACAGCTGCCTGGTGACACAGCCAGAACAACTGCTCAGCTGTCAAAACTAGTGAACATTCCAGGTCTTAGTAGACTTTTGGCTAATCTGTACTACCTGGCTGAATATGCCTTCAAAATGCTAGAATGGCAACTGCCTTGTCCTTCACCATTCATCATACTTGCAGAGGTCAGCTTGATTATACTTACCTCTGCAACTGCTCTGAAGACTTCAGCACATGATCAAGTTCAGACTCCAGATGCAACACATTCAGGAAGTCTTCTGGATTAATAACACAATGTTTTGCTTCCTTTTTATTCCACAGAATGGTGAGATAACAGACCTGTTCTATCCTTTTCACACAAGCTGAAAGTCAGCAACTGTCCAAAATCACTAGAGCCTCCTCTCAAAGCCCTCAATGGATTTGAGTGCTTTCACACTGCTGGAGGCAAAACACCTGGGCCTTTTGAAGCAGGGTTAGTATCTGAGGAAGATACTCTTGGAGCAAACCACTTTTTGAATACTTTTTGTATTTCCCTTTCCCAACTCCTGTTTTAACCCCTATCTTACTGAAACTAGCCGTAAAACTCTGCTTTGGACATTGGACAAACACTGCAAAAATTAAGAAAAATGGGAAGGAAAGAAGCCTGACAGATAGAGCCTCCAAAATTATAGGTCTAGCTACATGAGGAAAACAGGCCAAAATCATGAAATTATGATTATTTTTAAAATATTTAGTTATCAAAAATTTCCAATATGCCTCTTCTCTACACGATGAAATGGAGGGTGGCTGGCCATAACTGAAATCTGGTTAAATTTGATATCTGCATAAAATATATCTCAGTAAGTAGGTTGTAACAACTTTTTAAAAAAAGACATGGACTTTGGCAGATTTCCTGCTTTTCTTACACTCATTTCTTCCAGTACTTCCCACATTGTGAAATAACTCTTAATGCTATAAAGACAGTGCAGACTGCAAAAATTGGTCCTAGTGGTTCCAATGGGAGTAACATGGTCAGAATTTGGCATTCAACAAAGTTTCCATTTCTACATAGGTTTCATTTATTTTTCAGTTTAAAAATAAGACCATATTTTGGCACGTAACTAGAGCTGCTCCTGCAACTCAAAAGAAATAACACTGCTGGCAAGCCTCAAATCTGTTCCAAGACAAAAAACTGTGTTGGCAGAACTTTTTCAAAAAGTTCTTTTTGACTAGAGGCAGAATTCAACACCAGCATAAGTAGAGAAACTTCAGTAAAAACAGTTATGTTACACATTAAGTTTATATAATGCAAATATATTTAGCTGACATGGAATTAAAATTCTGTTGAACCAATTCTGTTTATCTTCTACATGTACATAATAACTTAGCACCAAATTCTATAATCATTCTTCTGTGAATACTCTTTCCCCTCCTACATAAATGGTACTGTGCTATTTACAAAGTACCACAACCATGCCACACATTTTTTTAACATAAGAGAGTTATCCAATTAGGATGTGGTGAAATTAAAGCTGCAAGATCTACATCCCTGCATCAATTACAGGCACAGAAGAAAATAACATAAATCTGGCATTTCACAACTTCTGAGGGTTTGATTTTGCAACCTACTTTCTAAAATACCTTTTTTCGCACGTCATACCGAAGGGTTTTTTTAGAGCATGAATACAGTTAACCAACGTGCAGCGGTGCTTCATCAACACAGATCACAGCAAGATTTGACTCCCATCTCCACTACAGCACAGACAATGAAAGCATTCAAGTACCTAGACAAAGATGCCCATGCCCTTGCATATTCGGGATATAGCTGGTTGATGGATGAGACAAAGTACTTACAAGGAAACCTGTACTATTTTTTATTAACCATTGAAAAAAACTGAATTGAGTTCTTCTTGCCAGAGAGAGGGAGAAAGTTACATGACAGTGGTAACAGCCTGCTTCAGTCCTCTTGAAGAAAAAGCAATACAAAGCTTAAATATGTAGGTATTTCTAAAGCCAAGTTCTAAGTACAGCTTGCTTACTCTCCCCTAAATACAGTTGCCTTAACTCTAAACACAGTTCTTGGAGTATTGCATTGAACATCTTTGGTGTTTTGCCTTTTTGTCAAAGCATGCTCTTTTTTACATTTTGTTATACTGTCACTGAAGGAAAAAAAAGACAAAGAAATGTAGACTGAATTTATTTACCTTCAGATTCTTAAGAATTTTTATCCAATGCACCACAATTCCTGAACTGCTTCAAATAATTCAACTAAACACATGGAGTAGAGGACCTTTAAAGGTCTCTTCCAACCCAAGCTATTCTATGACTTGTGACACTTGATTTTAAAAGCCAGTCTGTCTATATGTATGTTATCTTTCCAATAAAATATACCACTTTAGATGTCCACTGACTTAAACCAATTCAACAAATAAAAAGAAAGATAAGATGTGATGACTATGTTCAGACCACAAGTTAATGCAGTTAATTTGAGCACCAATATAATTAATACAATGACCAGATAAGTACAGTTAGAATGTCAAATAAGATTAAAACACGTTATATATAAATAAAAATTAGACAGAATTTGAACTAAACCTTAGGTCTGAAATTCCAACCAGCAGTCTTATTGAGACTAAATTACACAAAATTTTCAGTGTAGTGTGCCTAAGAATTGATATCACAAAAATCATCAGATCTTCAGAAATTTAGGGCAATATTGCCACCAAGTATAGGAAAACACATTAATAATCTTTTTATTTCCACTGTAGAAATAATGTACTACAGGTGTTTCAGAAAGACTTTGATTTTCAAAAGTAAGTGGTCTCTTTCTTTCCATACATTACCAAGCCTAACAGAGGCACATTTTTATTTAGGCTAAATCATGCCTTATGGGACACACTTAGGAGGAGGAAAGGAGGACATACAACTGGCATTTGAGACATATTGCCAGTACAAAGCTGCCAAAAGCACACAGCAGGGAGCATGTTTTGGCTATCCATGAGCAGAATAAGCATGCACTCCTTAACCACTGCCAGCTGGCATTTGTTCCCAAATACAGAATGCTCACTAGGCAGTTTGGAGACTGGACATACTCCTAACCTTATCTATGCTCCCATAAAAACATAATGCTGAGATACCTCATTAACCGTGCCTGTCTCTTAGCTGACTGCCAAATGAGAAAGACTGAATGACAAACAAAAAGGATACATTTCTCCCTACACACAAAAAAAGTACTTAAAGTATATCCTAACATACTGTAGTGCTTAGCAAGAGAGAGATTTTAAGTGTGTTGGAAGAAAATTCTGCCAGAATCTCAAAAAACAGAAACACTGCCACTCTCTATTGAACATAGATAGAAAAAGTGAAAGCCAGAGACAAAGAGTACCAGGAAAACATAGCAGTGTATAGAAAGAATGGCTGGCACTATGATTATAAACTGTACTATCATGTTTAATACAACCTCTAGCACTCCTCACAACAGACGTTCCCTGCTTTATGTGTTGGGGCAGATTTGTGGGTAGAAGATTAATGTCCCCCTCCATCTGCTAATGACTATATAGGTCCCCTGGGCTTTGCACCAAGGGTACTTTGCCCTTAGGATGGAACAAGAAATGGGAATTTGTGTTTGTTACAACATGTGCTTGCTATTTCCAGCGACACTAGCAATTGCTCGATGTCTATTATTTCAACTTTATCTACCAAAAACATATTTTATCACGGTAGTTCAACTGTGATTCCAAGTAGATTTTCAAAGAGATCAGTTAAAAGGAGAAAAAAGCACTTTTCACTTTTAAAGTGCTTTCTTGACACACACAGCCTGCATCAGCATTTGCCCTGTAAGTTCTCTATTCATTAACTTTTCACTAGAGTTTCAAAGTGATTCCACTTTTTGGATTTCCCCTTCTCTGTCACTGATAGCCTGCTGTCATGGACCAAGCAACTCAGAAGGAAGAAATGTAGCAGAGACTGCCATGTAAAAGAGAAGGCACTAATTAAAGTCTTCATTATCTTCAGGGGGTTCTGTGAGTGGACTTTAACTTACCCCTGTTAACTGTACCTTTGCTCCTGAGACCTGGAGGCAAGTTAGAAGGAGCTTGACACCAGCATAGTCTTCATGGACCTAAGCCAGTTTGATATCCTGGAAGAATATAGGGAAAGAACAGTTACAAAATGAAGTTCTGAAGGAATGAGGCAAACACAGTCACTACCAGAACAACGATACTCAGAGCAAAATCAGAGATCTTAACAGTAGCTCCAATATCCGCAAATGAGAAATCAAAACCAAGACTGTTGCTTCATTAAAGTCTCTGAACATGGTGTCCCAGGTTTGTTTCATGCTTCCTTCCTTCCTTTTCCCGCCCCTATCAGTTGCAACACTGACCTCAGTTCCATCTCAAGAAAGAAATAGTTGTCCCCACTAAAATCACCTGTGAGCACCAGAGGGAATTCCAGGGGCAGTCAATCACATTTACATTAACACCAAGCATATATAATTAATTTCTCCCAGTTTACCCAGCTTAACTTTGGAAAAAGCTGGAACACCTCTGTAGCTGAGCCATCAACATGAGAAAATGTTACCCTCTTTTTAAAAAAGTGAAATGTGAATTCAGCACATGACCTCTACCAATCTTTTTGGTCCAACTGGGCACTGTTTTCTCAAACCATTCCTGCCCAACAAGAAAAGAAGGACAAGATCATAGTCAAAAGTGGAAAAGAAAGAAAAATGGAAAAAGAATTGCTCTGTACTCTCCTTCATCTTCAGCAGAGAATTTCTTGGTCTCAAATGCTACCAGAGTGAAGAAACTGCAGCCACAAAAGACAATTCTTTCCCTCTATATCAGAAGCAGTACAAAACAATGAGTGTTGAACTAACAAAGTGCTCTGCCTCTCTTAGTACTCATTGCTCTGAAAACACTTCTCTACTGGCTTTCCAAATAAGAAAATACTCTAAATCAAAGATACACACTTAATGTTGCTAAAATTAATTGTAAAACACAATCAAAAAAACGCAGCCTGATTTGTGCATATTTTGTTTCTGCAACACAATCTTGTTAGCATCAACAGAGCTGCTCCCAGATTTCCCATCTGAATCTAGTGATATTTGGCCTTTTTCTTATGCTTCCTCAATAAGGCATGCATTTCACCTTTCATTTGAAAATTAAAGGAATCATCTTTTCCTTTAATCTTTGTACAATAGAGGAAATTCTTTCTGATTTAAATACACAGAGCAGGTAAAAGTGATTCTATGCTAATATTTCATGATTAAGTCATTCTCAAGTCCTTTTGGAAGTCGGACTTAGAGCAGAAAAGCTTGAAAGTCAATGCTAAAAAATAATAAAAAATATACAGCTAAGAATATTAAAGACAAAAACACAAGGAAGGTAAGAGACAGAGCAAAGAGCTGCAGTTTCCCTTCCCTGTGGGGAAGGATAGCACATCTCCTGACTGATACTCCTTTGAGCAACAGCTTGTTTTCCTTAATGTGCCTCCTCAATTGGCATCCCGTGGCCAGCACAGGTAGGCAGCCCCTGGAGAGAAAAGCCACTGAAGTCCGTGCATCCTATGGAGCACTGACAGCAATCATTCAAGCTTTTATACAAGTCCCTTGTACCTCTGCAGAAAGGCTGCTCTCAATCTGGCCTCCAGAGAAAATACAGCAACCTAGATTGATAACATCTACTTACACTGCTGCTGATCAGACATAGACTGTCCCCGACAGTCTTCCTGAAAAGCTGAACAGCAGTCTTAAACTCAAGTACTGGTAAAACACATTTAAAGTCAATTGCAAAAAAAAAAAAAACCCCAAACACATCTGTTTAGGGAAAGAGCAGGGGAGTTACTGTTGCTTATTTCTGGAGAAGAAGGGAGAAATGTATCAAGTCTGCACACACACATAGACATATGTACGTCTCACATATGGGTAAAGGATAACAAATACAAGTTGTTCTCCACTACAGAATTGTCCACTTTGAACATTATAGACATCAATATATAAAGTTCATGTTATTTCAGTGAGACACCTTTTGAATTAATAATGCTGGCAGCATTACAATTCCTGTAACACAGGCTATTTGATCATCACTAACTCAAGGACAAATTGAAGTCTGAAGGCCAAATCTATGGGGATTTCTGGTGACATCACTAAGACCTCACAGAGATGCCCAAGACAAGTAGTGCTGGTATTTTGCCCACCTTTGCAGCAAGATAGTTCTGAGAAATGACTCAAAAAACAAACAAAGACGATGCCACAACTAACACCACTGAGCCACTCCATCAACAGAGATTACTCTCATCACATCAGGAACAAAGGACATGTGTACAGTCAGTCTTAGAGAGCTTCATTTATTTGTTAGAGCTATTCTCAACATACAGCAGCAAGACTGTGACTAGTCAAGGCAGCAGCAGCACTTTGCCCAACAGTTAAACTTGTTCCTTTGCTCATGCTCTTTATCCATTTTAATTCTAAATTTTCTTGGCCATGAGTACTACACAAAGGGCTCCTCTGATCCCACAAGCAAACAGCTCTATCATCCTAAGAATGTAATTTAAAAGACTATTTAGTATAACTTTTACAATACTTATTTTCTCTGCAGGAAATCTTACAGAATCAGAATAATTTAGGCTGAAAAGGACCTCTAGAGGCCATGTCCTCCAATTCCCAGTCAAAGCAGCGCTGATTTCAAAGTTAGAACAAGTTGTTCAGAGCCTTGTCCAGTCATGTTTCTAAATCTCCAAGGTCAAATCTTGCAACTTCCACAGACCTCAGATCAGAGTTTGACCATTCTGATTGTTAATTCTTTTTCCTTGTGCCCAGTGAGAATTGCTCCATTTCTATATGTGACAACTGCACCCCATCCTTGCTCTGTACGCCTCAGAGAAGTGCACTGCTCTCCATTCCAAAACAGCTATTAGGGAATGAAAGGCAACAATTCACCTTCATCTTCTGACCTCCAGGCTGTGCAAACCCAGATCATTCAGCATCTTGCTGTACACCATATACTCCAGACAACTGAAACAAGGCGGCTGCTCCAGGTTAAAACTCTTTAAATGATTTATGAAAATGTAACAAAACCTTTCACATACCTCACCTTGACCACACAACATTACTTTACAGGTTCCCTGACACAGACAGGACCATTGGTACCTTACTTTCTGATCCCAAAGAAAGTTCTGAGGACAACCTCAGAGGAGCAGCAAGCACAAAGGATTTGACAAGGTGATGCACTGACCGGCATCTCAGATCACCTAAACACACTGGAACAGTACTTTTTTAAGAGTACAAAAAAAAAAAAAAAAAAAAAAAATCAACATTTAAAAAAAATTTAATGTGGTTTAGAATGTAGCTATACAGCTTCCTGCAGTTGACCCCAGAAAAATAAGACATGTGATGTGTAATTTCCTTTGACTTTTCTTTGAACTCTAGATAGAAGTTCCTGCTTTAAAGAGTAGGATTTTTTTAATTAATTACTTTTACATTTTTTGTTAATATTTCCAAATAGTATGGAATGCTAAAATATTTATATGTACCAATTCCATGGGTTAGAACACCCTCTCAAAGAAAAACAGCTTCTAATCCTTTTTTTGAGATAGGGTACACTGCACTAATTTGATGAAAAGAGCAGTACCCATCCCTCACTTGACCATGTTAATTCCAAAGCATTTTCAGAGAATCTAGACATAGGTCAAAACACATGCAAGAAGAATGTGGTGTAAGGAAAAGAAGATCTGTTACCCTCACTGAGCTACTGAGAGCACACTTCCTTGCATGGCAGCACAAAGCATGCCCTGACAGGGCGTGAATCAGGTTTCATTCAGAGACCCAAGGAAGTCAGCTTTCTATAAAACTTAATAGGATGTTCCCCACATGCAAGGATGGGTTTAATAAAGATTTTATTTCTTATTTATTTAGCACTTGTCTTCTCTTTGCTACATATTGCTGCCACAGGGAAAAGCTTTTCATATCTGCCTAGATAAGACCTAAAACCTCTGGAATCATGACTGACAAATACTCCAACAATCAGTAGCCCCAGACTTCAAGATGAAGCCATGCAAGTTCAAAACCTGTCCCCTTAGCAGACGCAGCAGTTCCACCCAAGAACACAACATGTATTAGCACTGAAAAACAGGCATGGAACTATTTACACACACAAACACACCTATATATTCATTTGTGCATACTGTTGGCAGAATTGTGCATATTACACACATAACCTTCAGCAATTTAAGAACAGTAGCAAACAACAGTGTCAGCAATCCTGCTCATTTCATATTGAGAGAAAAGCCATGGCAATCACACCAGAGCTGTCACACAGTAAGGGCACCTCACTAGTGAGCCTGTTGCAACTCTGGAACAGCACAAGCATCACAGCCCCTCAGTGCCCTCCTCCAGCTCCCCACACCAGCCTAGACACTGGGCACAAGCTGTAGCACTGCATGAGAGGTAAAACAGAAACTTGTGCCCCTCCAGACAGAGGCACTGCTCTTGCACCCAGCACGAACACACACACTGGCACAGGACTCAACTATGCTTTGAAGTTTTACACATGCCCTGGAAAGGTTTTGCCATCACTTGCCTAGCAAAAAGAACAGAACCCACTCTATGTGCAAAACTTTTTAATGCCTCCATTACTGGCACTTTCACATTTCCAGGTTGGAGTTTTTTCCCCCCTTCATCTTATCCTCTCCATATAGCTTACACAGAGACCACGCTAATTAGCAACAGCTTGCACTCTGTATTAAAACTAAAAATAACCCCAAAAAACCTAGTGAAAAGAGAAACTCAATGAGCTCATATGCATTTCATCATTTCAGTAACATTGGCGTATTTTAATTACACTTAAATAATGTTAATTCTGATCTGAGCAGCAGACTAACCATAATTGCTGAAAAATAAAGTTATAAATTAAATGTGAGATATGGTAGAGTCTATTGCCCTATAAACTTGCTATAAAGTGCTACAAAAATATATATTGCTGTAACCAAAACTAACAATAATAAGCTCACTGTGTGAGGATAAAACAAAGAGGTGAACAGCAGAGAAATGTTCAGCTGGTGTAGCAAATAAATCCAAAATCTACAAAGTATAACTTCAACAAACTAAAAAATATATAATAAAATAGAGTTCTCTCCACTTTCACTATCATGAGTAGCTCCTAAAACTAAGAAAAAGCATATTCCTTATGGGTAAATGTCTATTCTACAAATTTTCCATATTTCCTGTACTTCATTTGGCTTTTTCACAATGGGCCTTATTCTGTTTCCTTATGTCCGTACTTCCTATATGTTCAACATTCACCAATCTATCTACCCTGAATACAAACTAAACTATGGATTACAGAGAATGAGAAGTTCAATGACTCTTCCAGCCTTAAAGATGTACTGTAGCAAACAGAATACTGCACATTGCTTTGCAGGAGGGAAATATGATTTAACTGGCATTTCATCAGTGTCTTGGGAGTCAAAGACTATCTCCTATAATATTGAATATTTAATTAGGACACAACTTACAAATAAGAAAATATTGGACAAAATTTTTCCCCAGTATCTTGCCTAAGCTGTATCAATAGTTTGCACTTGCAATATTCACCGCAGTAGACTCCATTATTATAATTGAGATCAGCTAAGCTGTTTTAGGGAATTTCAATAGCTACTGTCTCCTCCTCATAGATAAACAAGAGAGAGTCAATGATATTGAAAGACAACAGATTTAATGCAGATAACTTACAGAGCTCAATACCACAAAATACTATTGAAACAACAGGTTATTAAACCAGTCAAGATATTAAAGTAACTGCTAGCTGAGAAGGGTTAGAAAAACTTCCACCACATGAAAAAGCACTCTGTAACTGTTCATAACAGCTGGATGACAATACCTGAACTTTGTATTGTATCCCACTGAGGAGTGGCAGCCTTTCTAATCTTTTGTATCACCTAACAGCAGAATCCCACCCTAGGGTGCAAAATAATGGAAAACTAATCTTTGTCTTGAAAGTACCTGTACTTCTTGTGAGAAACATCAGTATTAGCACAGATCTGGTTGAACCTGCTAGCAACTCTATTTTTACACGTGTAAATCCACAGAAGTCAACAGGAACTTAGTTTATGCTATCTACCCACCATATCCATACCAACAGAAGTGTGAAAATGGATGATCCCTTTCAGGCACACCTGGCTCAAACTCCTACTGTACACACCTACAGACACTCATAGTTAGGAATTTGCTGCAATAATTCATTTATTTCTACAAAAATGCGGATATGTGAGAACACCGAGCTTTCTACACCTCGCCCACACTAGAGACCCACTACCCCCAAAACAAGTTCTATCAATAAATCCCTTTTACTACTGACAAAGACAAAAATTTCCTCAGCAGAAAATGAAAAAGCAGTCCTTGGTGGTGCCACTCTTACCTAGAGAGAACCCAATTTTCATGTGTAACAGACACATTTTTACCATAACGCTATTATGGCGAATTAACCTGAAAATGCAAGAGAACTGCAAGACCACTGCAAGAAGATGCAAAAGAGATGCAAAGTAGCCCAAAGTGCAACCATCTGCAGTGGAGTCACTTTGCTTTCTATACAAGCACACTTAGTCACAACATAATGACAACCCAGGTTGAAACACTCTCATCTACAAACACTGTGACTCTACTACACAAGGACAAATCCTGCAACCCTTCATCTAGCAAAGTATATTTTGCTGGAAGCTGACCCACATAAAAAGCTGAGGATCAACCTTCTCTGATCATTAAAACAGACACAGACAGATGCTGACACAACAAGCTCTTACAGAGAGCTTGGTTCATAAAGGAACGAATTAATTAATATTCTAAATCAAAACCACCCTTCTTAGTTAAAAAACAAAGCACACGCTAACTCCTGATGCTCTTATTTTAAGAGCAATGTTTTTTTATGCAGTTTTCCTTCCAACTCTTCCCAAATGACATAACCAGAACTACAAACAAGTGATGTCCACATAGCAACTTCTACCACAATGACACAACTGATCTAAATTTACACTGACACCACTTTACCTTAAATCAGCTTCTCCCACATGCACAGGCTTTTGCACTAGGTATCCAATTCCTTCAGTCAGCCTTAGCATCATATATAATTAACCTCTGCCTGCTAAACTTCATCATGAGAACTCTTCCAAGAAAAAGAGACGAAGAGTAGTCTCAATGAATTCCCCTTCCTTGGACTGCTGCTGTACTGTCCTGGTGGGCATCTTTCAGATCTAGCACAGTCCCTGGACAATAATATTTTGTGTTGCTCCATTAACTACTTTGTTTTCAGAATCCATGCTATTGTTCCCCTCTCTCGTCAAAGCACAAAGTTAGACCGCGTTTGCTGCCAGTAATTTAGCCCTTCATAATTTGTTACACACAGCTTGCTTAAATGCTATTAAAAGCACGTCTCAGCCAAAGGCAAAATATCAACACTATGCAAACCAGCAAGATTCTGCCACAGATTCAAACGACCGAACTGTCACTCTACACACAAACAACAGCGCGCCACTAGAAAACACCAGAAATGCATAAAGAGCATCCCTATTACCTTCTTGCATCAACGCCTGCGACACGCACACACCCTGCCGAGTCTTCCGCGTTTGCTAGCCACGGATCACTCCCTGGCAGGCAGCAGAAGGGACCCAGCAGACCCCCACACCGCCAGCCTCACTCACCCAGAAATAATCCCCGCTCCAGCCGCACAGCCACCGCGTCCCAACAACGTCCTCCGGCGAGGACAGGAGCCGCAAACCTGAACTTTGGCTCCCAAAAGGCGCAGCAGAGCCGCCCGGCAGGGCTGCCCGAGTTGCCGGGCGCAGAAGTAGCGGGAGGCGCAGCGCGCAGCCGGCCGAGGGACGGGAATCTCTCCCGCACGGCGCACATCGCTGGGGCTCCGCTCAGCACACCCAGCCACCCTGCGCAGAGACCCATCGCCTTGTTCTAACCACACTGCAAACACCAAGTTTTTTAAGGGTTTGGGTTGTTCTGTTGGGGTTTTTTTGTTTGGTTGTTGTTTTTTTTTTTAATTCCGCCAAAACAGCCGTTCATTCGGGCCAAGGCCGCCCAGCAGGAGAGCGGCCGCAGCGGCGGAGCGGGTGCCGGGCTGATGGGGTCCCGAGCACAGCCCGGCGCTCCACGCTCCAAACCAGCCCCCGACGCGCCCCGGGTGCGCTTTTGTCTGCGCAGGAGAAGGAAGGCACGGAGCGCCCGGGCGCTGCCGCCACATCACCGCGCTGCAGCCCAAACAGCGCCCGCGCCCCGCCGGGCAGCGGCAGGACCGCCTGTGCCCCGCGCTGACCCGCTCCGAGTTGGTGCGGGGGCAGCGCGGCCCCGCGCCGGGGCACGGATGCGCCAGCGCCAGCCGGGACCGCCGGGGCACAGCCGGCAGCGCGCCCCGCTCCCTCCCCGCCTCTCCCCACGCCGGACGCGGCGCGGCAGGCAAGGAACCGACCCCCCCTAACCTAACCTAGCCTAGCCTAGCCCAGCCCAGCCCAGCCGCCGGCAGCCCCGCTTTACCTCGGCAGCCTCCCGCTCCCGCCGCCGCCCCGCCAGTGCCGCCGACAGCGGCGGCGGCAGCCCCGGACCCCCGCCCCGCCCCGCCCCGCCCCCTGGCGGGGCCGCGGGGGCTCGCGCGCCCCCTTGCCGCGCGCGGGGCCCGGGGGGCGCGGGGCGCTTCCCGCCCGCGCGGGCCGTGAGGCGGCGGCGGGTCCGTCCCTGAGGCGGCGGCGGGTCCGTCCCTGCGGCGCTTCCCGCTCGGGACCGCCGCGGGGCCCTGCGGACCGGGGCAGGTGCGGGCCGGGACACGGCACCGAGGCACCCCGGGGCTCGCCCCGCTGGTCTCCCGATGCTGTCCGGCGCTTCCCAGATGGAGCGCGGTCCCCACCGGCCGGCACCCCTGGCCCTCGCCCAGCGCAGGGGACGGGGCACGGATGGGCTCACCCTCTCGCCCCACGCGTGCTCTGCGTTTCTGCCCGCAGCCTCTGGATATAGTTTTTCTTCCGTCGGACTCCCAGCGCGGCCCCCCTTCAGTGCCGATGTGCCTCCTCCTGCCTTGACGGCGGCAGTGACTCTCCATGCCTTCTGCAGGTGTGTGGGTCCGGTGGGGAGCTGAGCACGTACTGAGAAATGCTAAGAATTCCTGCTAGGGAAGAAATCCAGAAAGAGGGAGGAAAGGTGTGATGATGCTCAGGTGGGGCACGGGCTCCAAGCCTTCCATCCCAGCAGCACAGGAACTGACTGGGTCTTCAGCATCCTCTCGGCTGCTGTTCATCTCAGCTTAGAGACTGCAAAGTCTTCAAGAGTTAAAACAGGCAAAAATACCCTCTATTCAGATTTTTGACAGCTGTAATGAGCGCAAGGAAGAATTATGTAAACATTATTAAGTGTTAATAAACACATGTCAGCGTTAGGCACTCTTGTGTAGAAATGTTGGTAAAAGCCACAGTGAAAGCTTTATTCATAATGTCTTTTTAACTTTATGTAGCTGGTGTAATAGGCCCTGTGCATTGCTGTTGCCTCGACGGAAAATCATTACCCAGTAATGGATGAGCCAGTTCGGAAGGAGTGCCACTGGGATACTGCACACTTTCATTCAAAGATGCTGTGTATTAGAGGAAGTAGCAGGAGACCTGCCAACTTTCCCAATTTAATTATTAAACTGTCAGTTCCTGACTTCTTGTTTCAACTTCCTGAGGCAACATCTGGCGGTAATAACAAAAATAAATAAATAAAATAAAATTTGATCATTCACTCAGCAGCATTCTCTTTGCAATGTCCTTTTTACAGCAGCTTTTATGAAAAGCTCGATATGGGGGATCCAGACCCGGCATCTCTCTGAACTACCCGAAAGCAAAGACAAGAACAGTTTCAGCTGTGATCCTCAAGGCAAAGATGTGCAGAAGGCTATATCATATGCTTGAGCCTTTTTTCAATGAGTCTGGTGGTGTGCGTTTTAATCTTCCTAATCCTTCTTTTATTCATAAGAACATCAGCGGGTTTTTTTCGCTGCATGAATCTGCATGATATGACTTCGGGAGATAAAAAAAAAAATCTTTCGCTAGCCAAGAATTTTTGCATTTTCATCAAACATTGCTTCAAAAGGGTAAAGTTGGTTTCAGGAAAAGAAAAAAACAAACCATAAAGGATATCAGATTTAAATGCTACCAAATGTGAGCAAAACACTGATGAGAAGTTTTAAAATATCTGAGACTGTGTCTTCACGTGTTCTCTGGATCTGTTTCATATGATGTGACAGCTTCAGCTCGCGATTCGTTATTGCAGTGGCTTTTGGAACTGAATGCCTCTTTTCTTCATATCCTCACTCAAACACATGCACACGCTTACAAAAATATGTATCTATATATGTACACATGCACACGGAGAGACAAATACAGAGTGACTCAGCTCTGCATTCTACTTGCTTAATCAGTTTCAAAGCCTCAGTACTGTTCCTTTGCCTTATTTCAAGTGCCCAAGGCCACCTTTCCCACATTGCTTATTTCAGTGCTGGGGTACAGAGCCTTTGACAAAGCTGGGCCATCTACGCTGCCTTCTGCGGGTCACCCTCTCCTAAAAGACTTTCTGCAGGTCAGGAGGTCAGCCCTTCCATTAATCACACGGCAGCTTGGGATTCAGCACTCACCCTGCACACTAGTCCTAGGGAAACCTCAGAGACCTTTTTCCTGGTGGTCACTTGGAGCTAAGGAAGGAAATCAAGATCTGGAGGCAGAGGTTGTGCAATCCCAAACCGCAGGGAGATGGTACCAGGAATGCTGTGGGGGAACCGCCATCACCCACGCACTGCACAGTGATTTGGTCTGCTCTGTGCTGTGGACAGACAGGAGTTGTAGCAACTCTGCTGGTAAGTACTAGTCAGCCAAGTATGGCAGCAGTGCCTAATTCAGTACCTCCAAGTATAACTCTTCCCTAGTGCTCCCAGACAAAGCACTCCTGATTTTCTCCCTTCTATCAAGAAGCCAGGTAGACAGATCAGAAGAGTCTAAAGTCAGTGTTGCTGTCTTTGACGTTTCTGTCAGATATTTAACATTAGGTCCTTGTTTTTTTTCCTCAGAAGTTTCCTTCTTCTCATCACTTGGAGGAGCTTCTGGAACATTTTATTGATTTCTTAGCTGCTTTCCTCTGGAACTCCTCATAATTCTTTGCTTTCTAAGGCTTCCTCGGGTACTTTTTCTTTTGTATCCCATGGTTCAAGCAGCAGAAAAGCTAACTATCCTGTTAAGTAGGGCAGCCTTTCTTAAATCGTGGAAAGAACTCTGGATAATCCTTTCATACCTGTCTCCCATCTTCAAGTGAAATGACTATGCCTCTTAAGTTGTCATAGGATGGAATTGAATACTTTATATAAATTCTATTCAAGATTCTCCTGTTTTCCCTACAGTTCATGACAGATCAGTCAGACTCTTCCTTTAGACTGTAAAGAAGAAAGAAAATAGAGAGAGGGGAGAGTGTTCAAAGGGGATTTTCTGGTCAAATTCTATTTAACATTTTTTCTCCTATTTGCCAATTCCCAGGCCTATGGCTCAGAATTATTTTTAGAAAAACCACCTGGGTTTAAAAATAAAAAAAAAAAAACAAAATCACAAATCCTTAAAAGAAAATGTTTCAAAATGCTCTGGACCAAAGCAATGTTCCAAAGACAGCAAAGACTATCCTGTGACCAGATGCAGCTTTGAAAACTTCCCTAGGAAGTCAAATTTGTAGTATAGAAAGAAAAAATTGTGCTTCTGTACATTAAGGAGTCTATAATCATTTTCTGTATTTTTTGCTCAGGAGATTCCATGACAACTTCTTTACCGAATATTAATTCAGAAGTAAAGAGGAAACTATGCAAAAAATGAGCAAATCCTTAATGAAAAGAAGGTCAAAGAACAGTTTAACACAGAGAATTTCACAATCTGTTGGAGAAGGTCAATAGCATGATGGATAAGACTACAGCAGATGTATTTGTATGTTTACAAATGTGAAAGTAGAAATTAGGGTCTTATTAAAAGTAGCAGCTGTTAATTGCCAGCCTCACATATAGACACATGCTTGGAGAGACTGTTAATTAACTGACTGAAAAACTGGAGGAGTTTCAACTCTGAATTACTTGCCATGGCCTTAAGAAGTTTGGTGAGAGACTGATTCCCAGGTGGATCCCAAACTGGATAATATTTGTTGGCTATGTGGAGGCAGTGATGTCTATCTGAAACAGAATTGCCTATGCATAAGGATGTGCTGATCCACTAGGGTCAGCATCAGCAACTATTAAGGCAAGCTGACATAAAGAGCCTCCCAGATATCTGTTTTCATATAGTCTGGAGACATCAGCTCATATAAAACTGCAAAATACTTGAGACTCAGAATCAAAAATTGCTTCCTTAATGAAAAGCTTCCTTTACTGAAAGGAAGAAAAAATATCCTGCAGGATTTGAAACGTCAGCCAGCAGACAAAAAATCCAGAATCCCGCTAAGCTTGGGGCACACTTACATGAACAATTGTTGCAACAGCCAGCACTTACCTAAGGACATGATAAAAATCCCAAGGTGTTAATAATAATAGCAGCTCAGTCCCTAGCAATATTCATAGGTTGTTGGTTGGGGTTTGCTTTTTTCTGCAAGGTACTGGCAGGAAGGAACGTGGAGTCTGTGCACAGAATTTAGAGCATTAATTTTGTGTCTGCCATGCTTACTAGGTAACAGAGATGATATTTTACCTTTAGAGATGAAAAATAAAGCTGTGGTGCACTCAGACCATCATGCAATAATAACTGATAGTGGCAGCTGAGATTATAGGAGCATCTGCAGCTACAAATACTCAGCTGGGACTCCTTTAGGCTTCTGTGTATCATCTGGTCTTCTATTATCTCCTTGGGAATTAAACTAAGCAACACATGGGTGCCATGATTTCCGAATGGTTGATAAAGGAAGTTAAAAATAAAGCTAATGAAAAATCCAACCAGTATAACTGATACTGTAAAACCTCCTTTACTGAGCTGGGTAATGACTTAACAAGGGCATGCATAAAAGACAAAGAGCAAAGGCGTTAGAACAGCTAACCCATTTGTTACCTGAGAGTTCTCTTCAATGGTAATGAGAAGATTGGGAGAGATAATTTGGTGCATTGTATTTAAAGATCAGCTCTTCGAGGTTGTCCCCAGGATGGACTGTCAGGGAGTATCAGGTTGCAAGTATACTGATAAGACAATATGAAGAAGACGGGAAGAGCATTTAGTAGGAGTAAAAAAAAGATTGTAAAGGTTTCTAAGTAATTAGGATGTAAAGTTGCAGAAAGCAATGTCAATTTGTAAGAAATCATGTTACCTTGGCATATAATCAGTGACAATAAGGTGGAATCCTGATTATAGGGAAAAAGTATAGGGCAGAAAAATTGTTACAAATACAGAGGCAAATAAAGAGATCTGGCTAAAGTACTTAATGGACTTAGCTAATAAGGAGAAATGCAGCTTGGATGGAGAAAGAACAAAAATGTAAGTTATAGAAAGACAGAGGTCTAAATCAAGCTGTGTTTGAGTTTCTGGATTTGTCCTGTGCACTTAATGATAATGTGTAATCCCTCCAAGATTTCTGCTTGATCTTCTCTTGAGGGAAATTATGCATCTAGTAGCAGATCAATGTTACTTGAGGATCTGAAATTAACAGTGAACCCAAGTATTTGACTGTAGAAATGAAGTATTCCAGTAGTACTGCTCATCAGGGTCGGTACCAGAATTCACAGAGCACATGGATTACCCTGCCTGCTACTTTACAAAGCACCATCAGAAAGATGTTGCCAGAAATAATAAGTAGAAATGAGTCTTGCTGCTAGTATGTAACAGCAAAGTGAGCTTCATGAGAGGATTTGGAACCCAGCCACCAAGGGATGAAGGAGTGGGGACAGTTGCACTGTATGCTGGTGAAACCTCGCATCGCAGTTTGGTCCTGCAGGCTGCATGTTCCAGCAGAGGAATCCAAATGGCTGCTATAAGTCAAAGCTTTAGACATCTTCAGACAAGTATGAGCTAGTGTCTGTCCTGCAAGTAATGGAGGGGATGTGCTCTGTAAATCACATCAGTGATCCAAGCTTAGAGTTCTGATCAGAGAAGAACAACAAATCTGTGTTACAAAGGCCCTTGTGTCATCTTTTTAAGTAATACCGCTCAGCCCTCAACAATCCAATACTGTTCTGATAAAATTATTCTTGGATTCATGCTTCCTGAGATACTTTCCTATTTATCAAAAACTAGCAAAGACTTCTGCACCTGCACAGGTGCCAGATGCAAAAGACTTTTATGTCTTTTGGAGCAATATTTCAAAAAGCAGACCAATATATGAGTCTAACATAAGCATACCAAACACAGAATAAAAAAAATTAAAAAAAAAAAAAAAAAAAAAGGAAGGACAATAATAACAATTACAATGCTGCAACCATGTAGTAGAAGACAAAATCTAGAGGAGAACTTTAAAAATTGAAGTTTTCAGCAGAGCATGCCCAACAACTGAGCCTGGCCTGTAAGTTACATACTCTCCATTGCTGTACAATTATAATCCATCTACACTGAGAATAACTACAACATTCATAATCTTGGTGGACAGATGGTGTGCTTCCTGGTTTTCTAGGAGTTTTTGCAATATTTAAATTTGTGTTGATGGCTAAAATTCTTGTAAAATTCAAGAGATAAAAAGCTGTAATAATCATTGCAAGCAGTTACAGGGAGATATGTGTGTCAATAAATATGTAATTTTTAAGTGTGTATATATATACACACACATATATATATATATATGTTATTATAATAATAATAATAGCAATAATAATTTCTACCAGCACATGTAGAAGTTCTTGTTTGCAGTGTCTTAACACTTCTCACTGGCTCTAGTTTCTGAACTCAGCCTCTAGGGCAGATATTCAGTCCTACAATTTCTTCTGAAATGACATTTCTATAGTCTAATTCCTAAGTAAATAGTGTGGAGTACAGTATGGAAGGGTAGTTTTAGGCGACTTATTCTAACAGTTGCATCGAGAGTGGCAATTGAACCCACATCCTATTGTTCTCCAGTGTTATCTTGGACATGTTGCAAGTGGTAGCATGGCTGAAAGAAAGATTAACAGGTACTCGACTGGTAAAGATACGGCAGGTCTATTGCTGCTGTAAATTGTTGGTTTATTACAGGATCTACTCCTGCAGGTTTGTTTGCAGTCCTGCAGGCACTGATGAGCCACGGGGCACAATTCATGGTCTGAAACCTAGGATTCTGATCTTCTGGAGAGGTGTCTGAGGATTAGGAAAGGTACCCTAGGGCATCTCATACTGTCACTCAACACCTACATCACAGCAAACCTTTAGAGTCTCCAATCTGGAGTCAATTTTTACACAAAATATCTAGATGCATTATGGTCCTTTTTTTCAGAGGGTCACGTTGAATCTTAAGTATTTCATTCTTTTCTGCTTATCTGGAACTAATTATCTTCAAAACAACACAAATAAGTTAGCAAACAAACAAGAATACCACTAGGGTGTTTGTAATTGAGACCTAAGGCATAATTGTTTATGTGTGGATGATAAAACACAGCTATTTATCTATGTTAACCTTTGACTACTTTCTTAGTCACATGGAACAGCTTATTAAACAAGAAAGGGTGATGTATGGAGGTAACAGCTACTCTGAGGAGGTTTACAAAATCATGCTGTCACTGTTTCATTCAGCCCGATGAGGTCAGAGCCTTCTAATTAAATACAGTGAGTTCAGCCTTCAGTCTGCACTCTCAGTTGTCATAAACACGGTTGATATTTGTTATTATTTATGCTGCAGTACTTTTCCCAGGGTGTTTGGGTTTTGTGCATATACAGGAAGAAACAGACTTATTGCTATGGGGATAATATGTGCCTTCCTAACTCTGGAAAATATCCCTCTGACCACTAGACTTGGTAAGTGTTACTGAGTTTCATCCATTGCTCATATCTGACTGTAATTTGCTGTGGAGCGTTCTGCTATAACTTTCTATAAGGACTAATATGAAAATTGCATTGGTTCATATTCAGAAATGAAAATAAAGGGGAATGAATGGGCACCAGCAACTCCACAGGCTCAGCTGGAAGAAGCACCCCACCTCTCCTGGCTGCCAGGGCCAGTGCAGTGAGAGCTCCCTCTTCTGTTGCAGATCATTTTCATTGTCAGCCATGCTGTCATTTTAACCCCAACATCTGGTTACCTGCTAGATTTTGTCATTGCCCTACTTAACTTGCATTTCCATTTTAAATTAACATTGTTCTCTTCTGTTCTTTTACTTCTTGTTACTGTTTACCTCTGTGCCATTGTTTGGGCTTTCCATTAACTAACAAAAAAAAATCAATATCTCTTCTACAGAAAAAAATCTGAATAAGCTGAGTGGAATAATACAATCATCAGAGCACATTTTTAAGTTTTAAAAAACCAAACAACAAAAAACCAAAACAAAACAGGAATGTACAACATACTCAGAACAGCCTTCTCTATGGCCAGCTGTAAGAAGATATCTTTGGCATTTATGATCTTGGTGAAAGTTAGTTTAAATGTCATCAGGTTTTGTTAAAATAGAATAAACTTCTTGGAATAATTAATAATACACAAGGTTTTTTTTTGTTAAGGAATTGATTTACTTCCTTCATATCAATATTCTTACAAGGTGAGTGTGAAACTTGTTTTTTTGACAAGGTTCAAGCCCAAGAATGAATTTTTAACACTTGGCTTTCAAATACGATAAAAAGTCATTTCAGTAAGAACTATTTATGCTGGACATTGTGTTACTATTTCCCAATAATCTGCTTCCTTCTGTGGTGTTATGTCCTTCTCTTTTTCCCCTAGTTGGCTGGTTCATCAACTTAAGTCTTTAGGGAAAGAAGAGTCACTTGCTAAATGCATTCACAGCCTATAGCACAGAATGGTCCTGACCTGACTGGTCTTTGGCCTTAGAATATTTTACAGGAATGTGATACTTATTATTCTTGTTTATAATATATCATGGAAGATTTCCATTGTTCTCATGTTGTACTGAATGTTATTTTTTTCCAGTTAAATATGTCTTGGTTGCTCTCAGAGTGCTGGGTTTATGATAAGTCAGATTCTGCAATACGATGGTGACATAGATTACACAGTATGATGGTTGTGTTACAGTAAGATGTGAGGAAATAGTGCAACACTTTAAAGTCCTACAGTGACAGCACAAATGACACACCATTATTTTGCTTTTGTTTAGATTCTTCTGGGGAAAAAATGTCTGATACAAAAATCCTGGGCTTGTCTACAGGCAGTTGCAGTACTACCATTAGTGCATGCTCCTGGGTGTTTGCCTTCCTTCTACTCTGACCAAAGGTGAGTGAGCACCCTTTTGAATACAAAGGCACTTAAATTTTCATGCTTATTCAATCCTGGGCCTCTGCTGAGACTATGATAGTAAAAATGCCACATATAAAAATGGTTTTATGATACATGTCTTTCCTCAAAAAGTCCAGCTGCAATAGTAACCGATATGTTTGATGGTAGAGCATATTTGTTTGTGAGAGTGAGAGAATGTTTGTATTTTCAGGAAGATTCAAACAAAATAATGGGGGCAGACACATTATTTGAATATTTTTCCTTTTACGTTTGAAAATTCTGGACTGTGCAACCAGCACTCTGCCTTGCCACCATGTGTTTTAAGTCTAAGCAGCCACAAAATTCTCTGACCACTCAGATGACCGAATTCCTTCCTGAGTGTAGGGGTTCAAGTCCACTCCACTATCTTGTATTTTTACATCCACAAATTAGTGAAAAAATGCTATATTTTTCTTATAATAGTATTGCCTTCTCCATTTGGTTTTACTCTAAACCAGTAAAATGTCTTTGGAATTTCTTACAAGTGATGTGCTGTGAAAAGCAATGATAAGATTTCAGAAGTTTATATCCTAAATTTCAAGACAGGGAGCAGGCAATATAATAGTCAGGAGTCTTTCAGGAAACAGATCTTGACCACATTAGATATTTAAGGTTTCATTGCGTCTAAAAAAACAAAGAACTAAAAAGAACTCCTCCTTCTTTTCAAGTTTCACATTTCAATTTACGGCTATAAAAGTCAAATTTAGCTCGTTTTCTCCATATATAAAGCTGGCATGATTACATTATCCTTTTTACTGGTTCTCCTTCCACATTACCTTTTTAATACAGTGTCTATCTTCAATTAAATTTGTGAAAAGTCCCAAAGATGTAAGTTGTTTCAACTTCTGTGAATTTCATGACTTTGCTGTTGCTGCTGCTGAGGGACTCGGTGTTTGGTAGCACACAGGCCCATGACCTGACTAACCACTTAGCAACTGCCAGCCAGTTCTTGCAGACTTTTCTACACCTGGAGGGAAAAATAAAGTATAGAAGGGCGACACAGGAGGGAGCTGATGGTCTGATGCATACATCAGGGAGGTTTTGCAGGAGGTGAGTTAATGATCTGAAAAGAATAAGGGCAGTAAGATAAGGGAGAGGCAAATACAGATGCAACAGCAGAGGGGTTTATGAAAGAGGAAAGCCAGCTAGCAGAGGTGATTTTGGAGAAGATGTAGGGCACTAGTTTATAGGAAGCAAGGCTGTCTTAGTACTGTTGTTACAATCTGTTTACTGTAAATGTAATTGCTTGTAGACAATAGAAGGCAATAATTGTAAATTACGAAATGTAGTGCATAAACTGTAATTTATATATAATATGAGACAATATCCTCCCTGTTAACAGGCTTGAAGTTTAATGCCTTACTAGATTATCATGCCAATAACGAAGTTTCGTTATTTAAAAGAGATACATTATGGGAAAAACAATCATAGCAGCAGTATTCAAGTATTTATCCACTCTGCAGTTTTCCCATGTTTCCAAGCTGCTAGTTGTTTTAAAAGGAGCTATAATTACATTAAATACTTCCCTGTATTCAAAAACCGAAATTGCTTGGCTTTCCACAAGAGTATTAACCTGCAGTAAACATGGGTGAAGTGTTCAGTGTAAACACAATTGAAATAGAATACAACCTAGTCAACACTATCTCGTTAAAATGATGACTGCACAGCACAAAACACTGGAAGATTTACCCATAGCTCTACAACTATGGTATAAATTTAGTAAGAGTACCTTGATTTTCCTTTCTCTAGCTTAAGATAAATACTTTGTCTCCTCAAAACTTATTTTACTAGTGGGACTAGATCCCTATACCAGTAACATGCTGGCAGGTCTAAGGAACAGTACACTACATTCAGATCTAAGGGACCCTGTGTATATACAGTGTTGTCACAGAAGAATATCTGATTCTCAATTCCCTCCACTCCATCTTGCTTGTTGGTTCTTTATTTAAGCAACATCATATTTAGGCTAGACATTAGAAAAAGATTCTTGATCTGGAGGGTGGTTGGGCTGTGGAACAGGCTCCACAGGGAAGGGGTCACAGCACCAAGCCTGACAGAGTTTAAGAAATGTTTGGACCATATTCTCAGGCATGTGGGATGAGTCTTGGGGGTGTCCTGTGCAGGGCCAGAAGTTGGACATAGATGATCTTTGTGGGTCCCTTCTAACTCAGGGTATTTTGTGATTCTGTGATATTTGCTAAAGGAACTCAGAAATAGAATGTATTCTTAAATGTAGGAGAGCTATGGTGAACAGCAACTAAATTTCACATCCACTGGAAATCCAAGATGCACAGGTCCCAAATAAAATGAAGAACTTCCACTCCTCCAATATAATTTCCAAAGCAATACGATCCAGTCAATGCTGGTCATTTACCAGAATACTAGGAAGAAAAGTTAGATAGGTGGGTGAGTACCTGATAAGGAGTTCAGATACATGACATTCCCCATCAAGAGGTATCCAAGAAGTTACGACAAAGCAGTTAATTTTTTTCTTATTCAGAAGACAGTGGTGAATATTCAGAGATATTCTTGCTGAGTGCTGAATCCTGCAGATTCCCTCTGGAAACCAGTAGCTGTAAG
The DNA here is from genome assembly GCF_029582105.1 of Oenanthe melanoleuca. Lineage (NCBI taxonomy): Eukaryota > Metazoa > Chordata > Aves > Passeriformes > Muscicapidae > Oenanthe > Oenanthe melanoleuca. The sequence goes on from NC_079335.1 coordinate 111,123,546, forward strand.
AAAATAGAGGTATTCATAAAAATAGCTAAGGAGAGAACAGGAAATTGGGCAGTTGATGGGCAGTTAATCTCAACAACAGACAGAAACAGAAACAAATCAAATTGAGGAATGGAAAATACTTTTCCTCCCTGAACAATGGTGCCAGCAATAGAAAAGTTATATGAATGAAAAATATATGTAAGATGGTGGTAAAACCGAAGATAGTTGGGAGAAAGAAACACTTCCTTTAAAACTTGTGCTTATTTTTTTAAATGTATTTTCAGTATAAGAACAATAAAAATTACATTGCCCAGACAATGCAGGTAACATATTCCTAGAATACAGTAGTGTAGAATTTGTGTTCATATCTGTATAACTAATTACAAACCTTTCTTTCCTCTGTCTTAAAGAAAGGCTTTTTGAAGTTAAGGAACTTCCTGTAAAATAAAGAAATTTACTTTATGTTTAGAGAGAAAATACATTTTGTACGGGGACATCTTATACTACATATATACCATTTTTTTCTCAGAATAAAGCCTTGCACTGGACCTCATGCAAAAGAATAAATTCAGAGCATTTTCTAGTCGCCACAATAAGGTTGTATTTAAAATGTAGGTACAAATTAATGCACTTTGATGTAAGTGTGTGGAGCCAAACTGAGGTAGGCTTACAGCAATATTTAGCTAAGCTCACTTTAAATGTCCCTTTTTTATCAGTGACCTTTCCTTTAGAATTTCTGTCATAACACTTGGGGATATCACATTAAGTTTCTTAGTATAAAATTGAGCACCGAACAGACTTTTAGAAAGATTATGGCGCTAGAGGGATATTAAATGGTGAAATCACTTACTGTAGTACTCATTTCTGAGAGCAAAGGTCTGAAGTGAAATGAATTTGGTGATCTTTGATTAGTCCTCGTTGGGCAGAGGTCCATGTCTGAAGTCAGCTATGTGTATAATTAGGTATAATTTTTACATCTGTTCAATAGAGGTTAATTGAACTATCATAATAATTGAATTCCAGTACTTCTGATTTTTTCTGTTCCAAGTGTTCCTGTGAGATCAAAGCCAAGTATTCATCATCCAACACATTTGTAGGAAATTCCTATTGCATTCAGTATTTGGTTTGTGGGTTAATGCAGGGCATTGGCATTTTTCAAACGTCTAAGCACAAATACAGATTCAAGCTTCCAAAATAAACAAGCAAAATAAAGAAAAAAAATGCATGCTACACATACATTGATTCTATACAGAAAACTCCTCACAAATTAAAGGAACAGTCAAAAGCAGGTAGGTTAGCAACTGACAAAGATGGAAAGATCTCATAATCCTACCCATGTATTTTGCAAGGATTTCTTGCAACCACCACTCTTCTTGTGGTGGTTATTTTAAAATCAGTTTGCATTGCATATATTCAGTAAGTAAACACTTTCCATCGACATTGAGCCTGAAATAATGCAGCTTTATTTTTTTCCTGTAGTCACAGGTGTGCAAACACATGACAAAAGCATATGCATGAATGCTGTGTGTATTTACTTTTCTGTGTATGCAAGCAGTTACATGCATTTTACAAGGTTACTGTTCACTCATTCAGAAAACTAACAGGGTTTTTTTTCCTCCTTTCATATAAGAAAAAAAATAGGCACTATGATGAACAGCATCCAATTACACATTCATGTGGGATCCAACATTATTGGATTATTTTTGGCTCACTACTCTCGTCAGACCTAGTCTTTGAATTTAAAGGAAATATTTTCATTTACTGACTTTAACATTTATGAAGAATGCAGACTTTTGATATTGAAGTTCTTTGTTCATTCAAATAGGCAACATACTGAATAAGTTTTCTTTCAAAGAGCAGGAAGGTATTGTCCATACCCATTTAACTATAGGCTTCTCAGTGAGGACTGTCCACAGAGGTGTCAGAGATGACCAAGGAGTACAATTTCACTAGAACTACTTCCGAAATTTAGACAGCTTATGAAAAATCATAAAAATTAAAAATATTCCATCTGAAAGTGAATTTTTGAAAAATTGGAAGTACTGCCATAATATCTCAAGGGCTTTATAAACATTAAGGTTGAATGACCCTGATCTGTCAGCTCACTGGTCTACTTCTCTCATGGTACACAGGTTTGATATTAGCAGTGTCTCACTTTGACGTAGCATGGGAGTTATGGGAGTTACTGTCTCTTTGGGGAGTCCAACTATAGTGTAAAATAAAGGTGAGGCACAAATATGTCACAATTACTAAATTAAAATTCAAGTTTTTATTTCATGAATCCTCTCAAGCTATTGAACTTTTTGCTGGTAAATTATTTCTTTTTTAATTAAAAGTGTAGGTTCCTGAAGGAGGTTTGACTATCAATCCGTTTTACTTTTAACTACCAAATGATTTTCTGGAGAAAGTTTCATTAATGACCTATTAGACAAAGGACTGCTGTTACCACCTGAATAAATCCAAGTCTGTAAGTGGTTGTCTCATAACTTTTAGACTCAGTCAGGCTGGTGGACTAATTGCAGTGGTGTTTCTGTTTGAACAATTGGAGTCAAGAACAGTGCAGAGAATGCAGGACTGATCCCTATGAACAGACTTAACCTCTTTTGCAACTAAATCCCATAAACCAACTTTAGTGGTGCAATGAAGTTCATTGTCTGCTAAGTCATTGTGAATCATAAAGTCCCCATTTGTGTAGTATAAATCAACATAACTATTCAACAATTAAATCTACAATGAATATATTTTTTAAATTGCCAAGCATTATGTTTCATTTTACAAGCTTGCACATGCATTCTTTACAGCCTACTGTCGTGTAATGCTTTATAAATGATACTTGATAAACAACAGCTGTATAATCTTAGAAATATTCATCAAGAGGCACATATATCCATGGTAAATCACTTTTGACTTGTACAATGCTGGTGGCTGGCATATATTCTCCTAACTGCTTGCATGTGGAACATAATACGACATGGCACTATGCTTCTGTGAGACAAAAATACATTCAGAAAACATACTAGATTATCAATTGCAAGCAAGAATGAAAAACCTTTGTCAAGTGCACAGTTGCAAAGTGTAAATCTCATAGTAGATGCTATATTTATGCAACACCACTGTGCTTGTTTTGCATAATAATGTAAAATAATGTTTACTTTTAAATTGGACTTCATTGCACTAATTTTCATAGTTTATTGGCACTGAAAAATAAAGCTTAGGGAAGATGTGGTATCAGGGATTGGCTTTGCTCTCCCATAAATTAGACCAAGCTGCAACTTCTATATTTCTCTCAGCTGTTAGAGTTCTACTAATTCCCTAGATTATGTCATAGTTTATTTCCTATCTGTTATACACATTTCAACTTTCAGAAAAGTCCTTGCTAGGCAGAGTATACAATAAAAGGGTTTGGTTATTCTTTCAGATGCTTCTCTGTGACTTCTGTAGAGCCAGATACAACAGTTCATATGTCAGAGTGAGTTTTGGGGAGGAAGAGATAAGGAGAGAAGAACATCATTCTCATGCTGATGGCAACTCGGTGCTGATGCTGCTACATAGCAGTGGGACTAAAGAATTGAAGTGCACTGTGATTGCTACCTTTGGGCTCTGTGCTGAATTGAATTGCTCATTATAGCAGCCTCTAGATTTATTGAGACTGTGCAGTTTCTATTTAACATTTACACTATAAGGTTACAAGTATTGTTCAAGAAGCACCGTTTATCTTTTGTTTAGTATCTTCTGAGGAAGCCAAAGCTTGAGCTACTAGCTGTATCTACTCCACTCACACTGTAATTTCCATAACACAAGCTGTGCTTGCTTTTTAAAAATTGTGGCTAAGATTCTCCTCACTTAATCAAGTAAAACACACCCAACGTAAACCCCTCAGCTAGGCTTCCTATAATACCCAGTGGAGAAACACAGACCAATTAATCCCATCCTAAATACTACCTGAAAAAAGAGGATGAACCTCCCTAGAGGGTGTGCAGACTCTAGAGGCAGCCTAAAAGGCTTCCTTAGAGTAGAAATACCTTTTTTTAATAGGGTAGTGTGAAGTGAGATGAGTGCAGCCAGCTGTGCCCCTTTTAGTCTCTGTGCAGAGCCATCCCCCCAGCACAGCTGCCCTTAACTACAGAGCACATGGGGGCTGTGTGCATGTGGCACAATTTACCCCAGCTGTGCAAGTGACATTTCATTCAGGGAAGTAGCTTCATTTACCTGATCTGTTGTGTCTGCCTAAAATTAAGAACTTGATCCGTGACTGTGTAAATAGCTTTCATATGAGTTACATGAAGCAGTAGAAAACCATTTTTTCCAGCAAAACCCTACAGGGTCTGGAGCTGTTTGAGGAAGATGTTGCTTGAACAGGCTTTATACTAGTTGTTTGTATCCATGATTCACACTTAGAGGAATTTGCTGTCTCTGCAGTTCTGCATTTGTGTCTACGTTACACCAAAACATCTCAGGTTTTTTGAAAGAGGTTGGCAGATTCTCTTTATATCCTTTTATCTCCACTATGGATAGAGGAGAAGCTGGATCATATCTTTCATTCACTTTTAGAGGCAGAACTTGGGCAGGAGCTCTCAAGAAAGGAGGTGCTGCACAGGAAGTCTCCTGGCAGTCTAATTAAAAGAGGGAAAATGGCATACTCTGAGACAAGTGCTGGAAAACTAAGGAATTTTCCTCATTTCTCAAGTCTGAATTTGGAAATATGGCTCACATAAGACAACAGATTTTTAGCTTGATTTCTTGCTCATCAAAATTTCTTATTAGGACATGTAGAAGGTACATTTTCTTTACCCTTTTATTTCCAACTTGAGGAACTCCAATAAATTAATTGGCACTCTTATCTGTTATGTTGGTATCTCTGGTTTTATCTGTGCATTGTGTCTGTGTGTGTTTGTGAACAGCTGCAAGTCCTGCCATGTATTTACCCCTCTAACCTGTTTTAGGCCTTTGAAAATCTTTTTAAACAATGTACTCATCGAAAGTTTTTTATCTTTTAAACATTTCTGTAGAAACAAGGAACAGATCTACTAAACCAAATCCAAGAACAGAATAGATCTTACTGGTCTACATTTCTACATAAATGAGAGCAAGTAGTAAAAGTTTAAAAAGTTTAAAAGTTTATTCAATTAAACACAGGCTAAATTTACATTTTGAAAGCAGCAGAGCAAGTACACATGACTTAAAGTTGTATTTCAGCTCACTATTTTCACCCTGCTAACAACAAGGACAAAAAAAGCTTTACAGTGTATACTACTGATTAATTCTTAACTATGGAAGACCTTGCCTTCCTGGTGACATGAAGGTTTCCAACAGAAGCAAAGACAGGTACTTAAGAAACAAAGCATGTAGAGGCATCTTTTTCCCTTCTATTCTATTCCAGCTTTTGTTCGTTGTTTGGATTTCCTGAAACAGAGGCAACATCTGTAGAATTGTGTTTAAATTCATTAATGAAACTCTTCCCCAGGGACTCATCTAATCCTTTTCTTGATTCATTTTAATTTTGGTCTCCACCCTGAAGCAATGAGTTCCACAGTTATATGATGTATAAAAGCACTTTCTTTTGTTTGCTTTAAAACTGCTGTGATCTGAATGTGCTTCGTTTCTTAAAACGATGTAAAGCAGTGAATAAAAATTCACTACCTACACTCTTGAAATAATTTTTTGCTTTACAAATGTCTGTCATGTTTTTAACGTAGGTTTGGGGGGTTTTTTTGCCAGGATTATTGCCATCCTAAACTCTGTTTAGTTCTACTGAGAGGTTTTTGAAACAGGGTGACTGGAGTTGCATGCAGCATTAAATGTGTTACACATATGAATTTTATTAAGTTGTTTTCTGTTTTGCTCTCAGTTCCTTTCCTAAGATATCCTAACACTGTAGTCAACACCAGTTAAGCCATCAACTTGCAGATTATCTTATAGAATGAACCCCAGTAACCCTGGATTCTCTGCCCAGGATAGAAATAGTTAATTCAGAGCATATTCTTTCAGTAATCAAGACTGATTTACTCCAAATGCATTATCCTGCACTTATTGATAAGGAGCTTTATCTGCAGTTTTACTTCACTGTCCTCTCCAGTGAGCTCTGGAAGTCCCTGCTGTCTTACATCTCAGAAAGTCCCTCTGCCAGGTAGCACAGGAGAATGATGAACCATACAGATCCAAGCACAGATATTTAGGGAATTTGTTGGTTGAAAAAGTTGACCACTTACAGCTGTTCTTTGTCATCTGCCTTTAAGTCATTACTAATCCACGGCAACAGTTTCCCATTAGTCTCATGGTAATTTATTTTGTAGAAACCTTTAATGAAGAAACGTATCAAAAGCCTTTTAAAAATTTAAGTACTCTATAGAATAAGATCACTGTAATCACTTGTTGAGCCTTTTAAAATTTCAAATACATTTGTGAGAAATGTCTTCCCTCACTAGAACAGTATATTATGCAATATACTTTGTTTCTCCAGATGTCTATTAATCTTATCCTATATTACAGTTTTACCATTTTGCCTGTACAGAAAGCAGACTTGCAGTCTATGGATCCAAGAACTCTCTGGAGTCCTTCATAAAGATTGGTGTCACATTTCCCACCTTCTGTTCCTCTGGCAATAGGTTAGACACCACTGTTAGCAGTTTAGTAATTTTATATTTGGGCTCTGTTATAAATCTTCAGTGAATACCATCTGTTCCTGGAGATTTCTTACTGCTCAGTGTGTCAATTTGCTCTAAAGCCTTTTCTATTGACACTTGAATTTGAGCCAGTTCCTCAGCCTTATCTCCCATAAGGAATGACTGATACCAGGACTTCATTCTCTTCTGTAATGAACACTGATGCAATAAATTAATATAGCTTTCCAGCAATACCCTCATCTTCCTTGAACGTTCCTTTCATACCTTGATTGCCTATTGGTCCCATCTGAATCTCTGTCAGGCTTTCTGGTAATGGTAGGTTTGAAAAAAGTTTTATTAATAGGTTACCTGTCCTTAATGGTACTCCTTCAAATCCCTTCTGGCACGTCATACAGCATTTTTGTATTCAGCTTTCTGCCATTTATTCTCCTTTCTCTTTTGTTTGTTTGGATGCAGCTCCCAGTCTTCACTTCTGACAGTTTTCTCTGCTTTAGTATTTAACATAGGCCAGGTGATTTTTGTTTCTAATTTATATTTTTAGTGACTGCATTATATTTTCTCTGTGTCTCTAATGTAGAACCTCTCTAAATTGTCTTTCTGAAAGTGTTTTATTCTGCTGATGGCTGCTTTTCATTTTTATTTAACTGTTTTACCATTTTATATTGTTTCTATTTTTAAAGAATTTGGTATTGTGGCACATTTGGGACCTTCCCCTTTCTAATAATGAGGATAATTAATGTGGTCACTATTAGGGGACTCAGTATGGGCAGATATCTCTTCCCTGGGTAGCTGCTCCATAAACCAGTCATCTCTGATACCTAAAAATGTTCTCTCAGAAACAAGCATGCCTAGAAATAACATTTTTTAGATAAATTAATTTATTTTCAGGAAGCCTACCTTCATTTGCAATTGAAAAACAGTTACTGGGAGGGAAACAAAGAAGCTACCTAGATTTAGACCTTTTCTACCTAAAATTGCGATGAATTTATATGATATGGATCATACTCTCTGCTATGTAAGTATAAATTTCAATTCTTAGCTTGATTTTACTTTTTCCTTAACCCAATAAGTCTGATAATTTCAGTGGATCTACTTTATTGACTTATACTGAAGTAGAAGTAAGATCGGGTCTTGAATCAACAGATACACCTTAAAGGAATATTTTATTTAGTAATAGTTGTAGATAAATGCATTGTGTGGTCATTTTCAATCAAGCTTTTATTCCATCTGCTTTCTTTCTTTCTTCCTTCATAACTGTTTTAAATTTATAGCTTACATGATGTATTCTCAAGTGAAATTACCAGTGAGACTCAAGAACTCCACAAATCTTCTGACTAGCTAACTTTCACCTTCCCTGCTAATCTGTGTGCTTATGAAGGAATTTAGCCATAAATCAGCAATAACACAGCTATTTTAGCAAAACCAAATGTCATCCATTCATTTGACTTCCAGGCCCAACACAGCCAAAATGCCACAGGGTGATCAGGAGATGAGTGTAAGTGCTACACAACAGTGCATTTAGTTTTTCCATTTGTCATATCATGTCAACTCATACTCCTCAACTTCTTGCCACTTAAGATGTAAGCAGGAATAGCTGTCAATATAATCTTCAGGACATCTACAAACAAATTTAATCAGCTGAACACAAGGGTGACTAACAAATTCCAAAGAGAATCAAAAGTCTTCTCTGGAAGCAGAAGAGATCTCAGTGCTTTGCTTTGGAGTTTATCTATGTCACTGCCCTGCAATCTTGTACTAAGTGCTTTCTTCTGATATTTTGGACATGAATCTCCACCTGCATGTTTTACCAGGAATCCCATTCAGTCATAACAGGTATCACAATACCACAGATTTCCACACAATAAAAGTTTTGAACCTTATGAAGTTACCAGAGAAATTTCAATTTAAAACAGCTTTAAGGAATGGTTATAAATAATAAGAAGAAATAATTAAAAATTTTACAAAAAGATCCTGTGGAGTGAAAAGTCGCGAATGGTAGTAACAAATGGAACTTTTCTCCAAATTAAATGCATATTTAATTCTGGTACTGTTCCTATCATTTAGTTTCTTGTGAAATGTGAAAGTGATTTCCTTATAGAACTAAGAATATTTAGTTAGCTGATATCTAAAAACCTAATAAGAGGTTGCTGTGGAACCTCCCTCCTGCATTCGAATTGATATTGTTCAGGATCATGGGGGCAAATCTTATGTTTCTGTGCCTAGTCAGCTTCTCTCTTTACACCAGTCTTAAATGTTCAGGAGTTGGAAGGAAAGAAGATGCTTTTCTTACTGAAGTTTTTTTTTTGCAGTAGAGAGAAATTCTTTCTGAGCTGTGACAGGTACTGGCACAAAGTTCTGGCAACCCAAAGCTGATAAAAGCCAGCTCTGATTATGCCTGTTTCTTGCCATCAAATTTTGCATGCTTCTGTCATTCCCAGTAAATCCATCCAACTCATGAATCATAATCTATCAGAGGTTGCTTTTATCTTTCAGATTCCAGTGATATCTATTCTGTACTTCTGGCTTCTGCTCTTACACCTAGTATAAAATCTTAAGTGCAATTATTACTTAACTATTCAAATGCTTGCTTGGTTTTCCCATTGTAATTCAGATTAAATGACTGACAAATAAAAATATTCCAGAAATTTTATTTTCATTTCTGTAAAGAAGAGTTAATTACTTTATTATCTCTACCTAAAGTTTTGTCCAATGTCAGAAAAACCTATTATTATCTTTACTTCTTTCTTGACTGAGGGTTTATTTCTTGGACTGTATCATGTCCTTTTTTTTTTTTTTTTTTTACTTGCTTTTGTAATAAAGAGGGGGTTTGTGTTCAATTTGGATCATTACATGACATTACATTAGTGTAATGTAGCCTTGGCACCTGGTAAAATAAGACAAAGGAAAGACAAAAATATAATATTGGTTCTTTTTAATCTTCCATAGAACCTATTATTGCTGCTTCTCTTTTCCAGAGAGGGGAGTTGAAGACTGGTTCCATTTAGTCCTTATTCATTTGTTTATGCACCTTACCAAGAAGAGATAACAGTGACATCTTTGCTTTATGGATGGTATTGACAAGAAATTGTTGAATTTCATATCTTCATTACACCCCTTCTTTCTTTGAGCCACTAGGAGTGATGCAGTTTCTCTCCAGTGATGCAGTCTCCTCTAGTTCTAAAATCTTAGGTTTGTGCACAGCAGTTTCAACAATATGTACAAGTATTATGACTACTGTATTTTATCAGAGATAGGATATTATGAGAGGAAGGGACTGCTTGTAAAAGAAATTATAGTGCATAGTGCTTTGGCTCTATATCCTGCAGGTAAACTGACTGATATTTTAATTTCCTTGGACTCTTTTGAAAGCTCTCTAAATGAAGGTTCTGAAGAAAATACATAACTTTGGTTATCATATTTTATGGTTATTACTGTGTACACATTAAATGTGAATTAATGCAATAAAACAGTACATTTCACATAAAAAATACTATGAATTTCACTGCTGTTGCTGACATGGCACATGTATCAATGTAATTATGGGTTACAAATCGTTGGTAAGAGAGGCAGTGTTACAGTTTTTGAAATTCTCCTATTATATGAACTCGGAAAGAATGCTGAAGCTTGTATTTAATTTATCTTGTCTGGTAGGCCTTTCAAAAAGGCATTATTGATGCTGGATTTATCTTTAGTTTGATGACAGTCAGTGTAAACAAGCATGTGGAATGTACTGTTGCCAATGAAAATGTTGGGGCTTGCTCCTCCCTGGATTAGTTTGATGGTGTGAAACCGTCACAGACAAGTGAACAGAAGAGTTCTGAGGCTTTTTGCCTCTGCAGGGCACTCACAGGCCTGATGCATCAGGGAGCTCTCTGTTTAGGACTCACTGTATTTGCTTCAGCTCTGCATATTTGTCTGGAGATGTCTTGACTATGTTTGTTTTTTAATAAATCACTGATTAAAAATGTGTCCTTTTAAGCATTCATGCAGAAGAATAGTGAATCTTCAAACTCTCCTATTCTGAAGATAGCAAATAGCAAAATTTGGTGTGCCTATACCTGTGTACATAAGAACTTGGATGAACAACTGAGTTTTGATGACTTAAACCACTGCCAAATACCCACAGCAGATGCATCTCTTGAGCCTGCTGAAAATCTCTAGCGGAGGTTGAAATCTGCACATTTTACTCCATGCTTCCCATAAGTGAAAACTTTGTGGATAGGCAGTTACCATGGCTCAGCTGAGATATAATATCCCAAACAGCTGGGATAATTCAGCTGTACATCTGAGGCCAGGAACAGGATATTTATTTTATTACCATATTATTTGTTCTACTGTCCCATTCATTCATTGCTAGTTGAGAATCAATAAAGTCTTCCTACCTTTATGCTTCACAGATCTGTCTAAATACCACTTTTATACTGTTTTACATCATCCACAATCATACTTTATCTTGCTGATACATATAAGTGTGGAATTTCCTTCCGGTTTTGATCCTCTGTTCTTCCAAATCATTCCTTTAGTATCAAGTTTTCTAAAAAGCTCACCTATATTAATCCATTAAGATAAGAAATGTCGCCATGACCCTAATGTTCAGAAACATACAGGCACGCTAGTACCTGAAGAGTACTCTAAATGAGGAAGAGGTCAGTAAATTTATTGGATGTACCACTAGTTTTCCATGAACGAAGAGCAGTTCCTTACACATCTGTGCTAGAGGTGAGTTACAGCACAGCAACAATAAAAATCTTTATCAAGCAGATGAGTAGCTGGTTGAAAGGGACTGTGGGAAAGGAGCAAAACTGGAAGGGGGGAGACACAAATGGGTAGACCTCAGCTAGAAGAAGAAAACTGGACTGAAATTGTTAAAACTGTAGGGAGTTGGGTTTAGACCTTGGGTATCTCATTCCTTGGAATCATAGAACTACTTAGGTTGGAACAGTCCTTTAAAATTATCAACTCCAACCATTAAACAAATGCTGCCATGCCCACCACTAAACCATGTCCCTAAGTGCCACATCTGCATGTCTTTTAAATATCTCCTAGCAGAAATGATGACTCAACTACTTCCCTGAGCAGCGTTTTCCAGTGCTTGACAACTCTTTCCCTCAAGAAATTTTTCCTTATATCCAAACTAAATCACCCCTGGTGCAACTTGAGGCCATCCTGTCTTGTCCTATTGCTCGTTACTTGAGAGAAGACACCAACCCAAGAGACTACCTTGCTACACCTTCCTTCAGGCAGTTTTAGGGAGTGATAAACCACAACTCCTTCAGCCTCTCCTCATCAGAGCTGCGCTCCAGACCCTTCACCAGCTTCATTGCCCTCCTCTGGGCATACTCTGGCACCTCAGTGTCTTTACCTTAGTGAAGGGCCCAGAACTGAACAGGAGTCAGTCTGAGGACAGGAGGATGATCATGCCCTAGTCATCTAAATCTCAGTGCCTCATTTACTAATACAGTATTAATTGTTGCTTCTTCATAAAAATAAATTATTAGAAAGCATTCAAACTTTAAAACAATTAGGCATTGTAACAGCATAATTATTTCAAGAGATTAAACATCTTCTATGGGTATATGTTCAGTTTGTTTTCCAGCTTAGACTCCCTTGTCAACACTTCCAGTATCCACCAAAGACACAAATTGCAGATGGTCAGCACCTGCTTGCTTGAGGCATTGGTTTGGCTGTATAATAAGTCCTAAGTGCACTGTCACTGCTTAACAAATACATAATAAATAATTACTGTAATTAATACTGAAGCTGCTTCCTTGGGCTACTCGTGCTTTCTGTGTCAGTTCTGCTGCATATAATAGTGCTAATCTTTTAGGCTAAGTAGCTATTAAATTCTTTGAGTTTGGTGAGTTGTTTCCAGCAGCAGAAAAAACATAAGTATCATAAGAAATTTGCTTCATATTTCTATTTATCCTCAGAGAATTCGTCATCAGTTCTTGCTTGTCTGAACACATTAGGAATCAGTCAAAAGGAGACTGCTCATAATCCCTAATCACCATTTCAATTTTTTCTACCCACTATCTAGTCCTGAAATGCTGTTCCTTAACCACACTACCATGATTCCTTTGCTGACTTCTGAGCTTTCCTGCTGCCTTTGTGGTGGCATCTGACTCAAATATATTTACAAATAGGTCAGAACAACACTCAGTCTCTGTATTTCCATTCAGACTCCAGGGAAAACTCATAAGTATGCAGTTCTACTGACATTTTCTCCAGCAACATATAGTTTAAAAGGATCCTTCCACTATCTGCACTTTTTTACTTGTTTCTATCCTGTTTTAGCCCCTCTACTCTACATTAAGTCTTCTCTGAAATACCAGTGTAAATGTTTATGGGATTATAGTGTATGCTTGATCACTGACATGCTCCAAGGTAGTCACTCCTATTCTTATATTTGCAAACCTTTAAAAAAATATAAAAGCACCACAAGTGGATTTTTTTATAAATTTGCCTTAGCACACAACCTTACTGCCCAACTTGTGATGGCAGAAGATGAGGAAGAGAAGAAACAAACAAAGGAGCAAAGGATTATTTTGTCTTCTGGGAAAAAAAAAAAAAAGGCAGAAGAAAAAAAAGAAAAAAAAAAATATCAAAACACACCCACAGCCCTCATAGCTCAGTGTTTATCCCAACCTTGTGTACTGGTTTGTGATTGGGACACAGTTTGATCTTGTTCCAAAATAAAGAGGAATGTGGCTGCTACCTGATTTAACCTGACTTGAAACTAGCAATTATACTTACAGGTTCCACAAGGCTTGTGATGGCCAAAAGATCACAGATGTTCTCTGGGAACCATCCCACCTCTAACAGAGCTGCATCTCGCTGCATTGGGCTGTGCTTCCATTTTTGCTTGCACCTAAAACACGTTGCTATCAATTAGATAATCCTGTCTTTCTTCTTAGTTTCTATAAGCAATCTGAAAATATCATGGCAGAGGCTCAAGAAATGAAAGGGGACAATTGACTTTGATGATATGGTATGTATTTTGTTACTTTAAGAACTCTTCTTTGCTGGCACACAGCCTTAGGGATGTTTTGTTATTATCACTGTTGTCAGTTCTGAACACTAAATTTTACTGTATTTGATGTTAAAATCTCAACTCAAGGTTGTAATATCTATAAAAAAATATTGCTATAAAGATTAAACTTGGAAGAGGTTGTTCACATCCATGAGCAGACAGTAGAATAAATATTGAAAATCTTATCTTTTTCTACTTCTCTGAGAAGTAGGAAACAAAATGAAAAACATTTATTTCTATTTGAGAGAAAATACTTTTAACAATACAAAATCATTATCAGTCAATACTCAGATGTTGATAGTTGTTGTTTGGAAGATGCTTTTCTTGATGACCTTTAAATGCCACAGTCCTAAGTTATGATGTACAAAGAATATTCCTTCATTTCAATATCTACTAGGAAAAAATTAAATTGCTTTTGAGTATAAGCAATATGTATGATAGTGGGACATATCTATGCATTGGCTCACCCTGCACAGTGAGAAATGAACAGGATAACATTCTGAATTTGAAATCACCACCTTTGGGCATGGCATTTCTTGCTGCAAGCAACCCTCCATTCGTTACTCTTTAAGTACAATGCCAGTGCTTTTTCTATGATCCATCTAACTTATTTCTCACTAGAGCAACACATACTATATAAAAATATTTTCCCAAATGCAGTCCTAACATATTAGTGTTTGCCTAATTGTCAGGAGCAAGATTTTGCATGAATTTTACAATTTTATCCAGCTATGCAACTAATAGGATTATTCAGAATCATGTTAATAATATATTTGCTCAATTTTGTAGCTGCAAAATTCTTATGTTGTGTCATTATTCAACAGAAGGAACTGAGGAGAAACTTTCAGTATGGGGAAGGTACTCAGTAATTGCCTTTTTAGAGTTTTTTGCATCTCCTTTTGAATTATTTCAAATTAGGCAATCAATATTTGATGCTGGCCATAATTCATTGAAAAGAATACTGTGGGGTCAATAAGTCTTACTGCTGTTGAGAGTATCCTGTATGTATTGGCCAAATCTTGTATCCAAATGCATATTTTTTCATTCAAATATTTAGGAAGTAATTGCTGTAGCTGATTAATTTTAAAATAATGTGCAAATGTGAACTTAGACAAATACAAGCTGCATATTTAGTCTCATTGAGGTACTTATTTTTGTTGAAATATGGTATTTTGGCAGCAGAAATACTGCTTAGGAAGCAGATAATTACTCTTATAAATCAGATGGTCTTCAGAATAAAATGACATATTCACAAATAAGAAGAGTGTCTCCAAACTCTGGCTCCTCACCAAAAGAAGAAGAAAATGTCTGTAATATTTTATATTGCAGAATCAAGCACACGAGGAGTGGGAAAAACCAGTTCTGTGAAAGTGGGTGGAATGGACACAGTTTTGGTTTTGGCTTTTTTTCCTTTTCTTTTAAATCTCTCCTTTGTGTTTAACTTCCCTTTTATGCCCCTTTACATCCAGTAATCTCCAAGCTCTTTTAAATCATTAATGAATGAACCAGGCTGAACTAGCCCTCCCACTGATTTTATAAAGCAGGAACATATAATTAGGCTAATTTACAGGAGAAAGAGCCGATGTACTGGAAGGGTGAGTGACAAATCCAAGATCCCAAAGGACACCCAAACCAGAATCAGTTATGAAAACTACACCTTTTAACAGCAAATCTATTTTTTAACCCGATCCACTTTTGCAATAGTTGTGCAGGAATAGGTACTAATGTAAAATACCATCTCCTCCTACAAAGGGAGCTGTGCTAAAGCACTGGCCAACTAAAAGCACTTGTCAAATTAACAGGGTGATCAAGTTTATGCCTTCATCCCTCACCACAAGTTCAGGCATGTGGGATCCAAGCCTCGGGTCCGGATCCACAGCTGGCAGAAGGAGATGCCCCCATGCCTCTGCAAATCTAAGCCTGTTTAATAAAAAAGAAAAAAAAAAAAAAAATTGCTGTCAGGACATTTTAAAAAGATTTTACTTAATGGACATCAAGGAAAAGGAAACAAACCAAAGTACAACTTAACACTTATCTTAAAGTCTACTGTGCAACCTGCATGGAAGCGATAAAGTGGTCTCTGAGACTCAGTAAAGACCTCTGTTCTCCTCAATCCTTTATGTAAAGCTCCACTGGCCTAACCACATAGAGGAAAATAATCTTCAACATATTTTTGTGTGATGATTAAGTCTGCATGAGCTCCAAAAGCAGCCACGACTGACAGAGCAGAAGAGGGTCCTGGGATATTCAGCTATGATGTGTTGCTTCTGTGAAGGTCATCTCTTCTTTCAATCACAGTGAATGATTGACTCAACATGGAGTTCATATTGCACGGCATATTTTCAGAAATGATTCATGTTAATGGTGTATCTCAAGGGATTGATGTTCAACAGAAGCTGCATCTCAGGCTTAAAAAATGATTTAGCAATATGAAAGCCTACAAACCGAAGCTCACGTAGAGACATTTGATGGTAAACATCAGAGAATAAATACAACTAAGAGTCATAAAATTGGATAGACAATAAATCTGACTGTTTAAGACCTTTTGGGGCTCAAATCATAGAATCCAACATCACTTATACAGCCATTCCTTGATTCAGCTGTGCGTTTTCTCCTGAGATGAAAACAGAAGACATTTTCAGCATTCTGACAGGTTGGAGCTGCTCAAGGAAGTAGCTATGTCAAAAAACAACAAAGTACTATTCTGAGGAAATACAGCTCCCCCAGCACTACCTGCTCTCCCCACCCCAGTGTTCATGGGACATACCTTCAGCAGGGTGGCACTGGAAACCTTTATCCAGATTTGGAAGCGTGGCAATGCCACACTCAGGCTGTGGCTGGGAAGAGAGGTGGCACACTGTACCTTTGTCTCCAGGAACCACTGCTCCTCTGCCTCCCCCAAGGCCAACACTCCCTGCTTTCACATACCTGGAAGTGTTTATTTGTTAATGTTGAACACATGACACCCCATTATAAGAATCACCAGATTATGCCAAGGTTTCTCTATCAGTGTTCCTCTCTGACTCAGCTGTAAGTTTTGTGAGGTGACCTGCTGGAACTACTGGTGAATGCTTAAGGAGGAGGTTATGAGGTGGAAGTCATGCAAATATCTACTCATATCAGGACAGAGTCATGCAGGGGTGGTTTCTTTATTACTGTTCCAAAGTCCATTTTTGTATTTTGTCAAATGTTGACATTGATGGGGGAAAGTGATTGTCCTTGACCAAATATAAATATAGAAAACATGAAGTCAGAAAAGAAAACATAACATGTCTTAGCTTTCAACTGAACTGACATTTGAGAGGGATTTCTGCTGAGGAAAGGTGGTGTTCTGTTTGCAATTGTCTGAGTTTAGGTAGGCATGAGCAAATAAATGGATTTTTAAAGATCAGGTCAGTAATTTTGAAGATTATCTTGGTATATTTTTGTTGTCTTTATTCATATGTTATAGTAGGACTATAAATGGGATTTTTTTTCTGTGTTGGACTCAGAAATGTAAGTTATTTTCAACTTCTGATGTCCAAATGATACATGTGACACCCTGAGATTCAGAGGAAGTTTTACAAACTTCACAGCCAGTGAGTGCTACATGGTAGCTTTTTACTATTTTTAAAAATCATTACTTATGATAGGTCTATATAGCCTTAATATCTATATGATTGTTCAGTCCTTTTTTATCTTACTGAATTCTTAGTCTCAATTATTTCAAATGGTACTTAGTATGGAATTTCACACTTGAAATACTGAAAAAGCATTGAGCCTTCTGCTGCTTGCTCTTACCAAATGGCTCCTTCACTTCACAAACAAGGTCAGGCTGTGGGTCCCTGACTGCCTGCTCCAGAGCATGCAGTATTGTACAGACTCATGTAGAGTAAGCAACCTGTATTATCTCTAGGGAGATTCTTTTCTTTCCCCCTCAGCACCCCCGTGGAGGCTGGGTGACACACAGCCCGCTGTGTTATGTCTCTGTTCCTGTAGTGCCACTCCAGTGCTCTCCACAGTCTTGATTGCCACAACCCATTGCACAGTCCTGTAGCTGATTCGCTTTTTCAACTTCAGTTGCACATTGATCTGTGTACAGTGAAGTCCCAGGTCTCCTTTAGATGATACAATCAGTTCAGAGCTTTCCAGGTTGAACAGATAATTTTTCTTTGCAGCTGGATTTTGATGCCCTTTGTTATCACTCTGACTTTTCACCTATCTTATTTAAGTTTCTTTCATATTCTCTGCAGTCACCTCAGGTCCTGTACAGGTATACAGCTTAGTCTCCTCAACAGACTTTGTTGAATTGCTATCCTTTCACCTTTCCAAGTCATTAATGAACTCATTAAACATTATGGCACATCATAAGGAACACCTGGGGCAATTAATCCACCACTGTGATGGGATCTGGCCATTTAATCTTGTTTTTCATCTCTAATCAGGTCTAGACTCCAGCAATCTTAAAATCTTGTATTTAAAAGGTTCAAACTGTGTCCTGACCTATCTGTTAATGTACATTTATTTCATATTTATAATTAATTCCCCTAGGATTAAGTATAATTGAAAGCCAAAATTCAAAAATCTGTCTAAAATTCTAAAGCCCACTTTGAAAAAAACCCTACCAAATGGTCAGCCTGCTGTGTTATTACCTAGCTAAGCCTTTTACACTGGTGCAGTAGAAATTGTATGAAAAATACTTTCTGCTGCTTAAAATATTCCTTTAGCAGATGCAGGGTCTTATGCTGCCTTGTCCATTTACTGTTCTAATTTCTGCATATTTTTTTAATCTCTTAGCATTTCATTTGTTCTAACTAACTAAATGGAATGCTTCAAATCTACCATAGAACCGAAACATGAGAACATAAATAATTTGGGGAGCAGAGACAGAAATTCAGGATCCTCCTATCTCAAGAGATCAACAACACCTATGTCTCTTGATTTATGACCAGAGGAATAAGAAATTTATCATAATTCCCCAGTGATCTCTGCCCTGATGTTTATCTGTCATTTTCTAATTACTTTCTTCATGTGAATATACCCAGTTCTATGAGGGTAATCTCATATTTCTAAAACTCTTATCTGTGATCAGACTGTCTTGTACTGTAATTTTTCATACAATTTTCCCGTCTATTTTTTTTTATTGTTGTTGCACATTATAGGATACAAGTGAAACTGCTGATTCTGCCTACTTTGTGAACAATGGCATTTCTGATTTTCTATTTTTTTAAATGTAAGTTGAACATTTTTTCAAGTATGGGCAGACAAAACAGCATCTCAAAATGGTAGCATATTCTAGTTATTCTGCTACCACCTGAGAAACTGCCCTCAGGGACAAGGGAAGACAGGCTGAGGGAGTTGGGGTTGTCCAGCATGAGAAAGGTGGGTGAAAAACTTTTTATAAGGGGCTGTTGCAATAGAACAAGGGCAATGGTTTTGAACTAAAAGAGGATGTATTTAGGTGGGATATAAGGAAGGAGGTTTTTTAACAAAGGGTTTGTAATGCTTTTAAAAGCAAAACCAGTGAGACACTCCAAGTTAGAAATACAATTTAATAGGAAAAAAGAGAAAAATAAAAGACATGCTATAGTACAAAAGAAAAACCACTGACAGACAGAGTCAGAATACAACCTGACACACTACTAGTTAGCGTGGTGGCAGCAGTCCAGATGAAGTGGTCTTCTTGAAGCAGTGATCCTGTAGAAATCCTGGCAGTGATCCTGGTAACTCCTGTCCTCTGGAAACCAGTGGCTAAGGGGGCTGCTTTGGTGCTCCAAATCTCAGTTTTTATCTAGATAGGAAAGGCTTGGCTCCTTCCCCTAGGTGGAACATCTCACAATGGGATAATGTAATTTTATCAGTCATGCAGTGGGACTCAGCAGTCCATTAACAGAAGATATCTTCCTGGGGGAAGGGTGGGTCATGGGAAAGAAAAAGAACATTGCCCCATCTGTTTTTTTAGCAGATGGCCCATTAGCAGAGGATACCTCCCACAGAGATAAGAATCACTGCTCCCCATGGTTTCAGCCGATGGTGATAGAATACATACTTTTGGACATATCTTTACATTGTAACCTAGGACAGGGTGTGGTAAAACACTCGAACAGGCTCCCCAGAGGGGGGTTGAAGCTGTCAGGGTTTGGTTGGATGAGTCTCTGAGCAATCCGATCTAATTGAGGATGATCCTGTTGTAGGAGGATCCCTCATTGTAGGAGGGCTGGACAAGATGACCTTTAAAAGATCTCCTCCAATCCAAACTGTTTCATGATTCTGTGAATATCAGGAAATGAATCAATAAAAAGGAAAGGTAGAAAAAGAAGAAAAATAATCTTCCTAGAAATCTTGAAGTTACCTTATTTTAATCAGTTCTTCATCAGAATTCTTTAAATTTTCTAGTTTATTCCTAACATGAAGATTCAGTTTTTTCCTAACTTGACCACAAAAGCCCCTGCTTGGCGTCTCTGAAATCAGAAACTTCACTTCATCTACTAGAACCAGCTTTTTAGCAATGAATAATATGATTTTAGTTGTATTAATCACCTCTGCTGAGCTTCAGTAGCTCTAGCAATGTTAGCAAAAGTATAGATGTAATGGGCCTGTAAAAACATTCCCTATTTCTTTGAGACTTGGTGATTATTTTTCTTTGTCTGCTGAATTAACCAAGTAATGATTAATGTTGGCCTGATAAGTCTTACATAAAAGTGAGACATTAATTTTATCTTTAGAATCATAAGGCTGTCTAATGTCCTGAATGGCTGCAAGAGGTCTGAAAAGATTAAATAATTGTGAGAGAAAGCTAACATTTCTGATCTAAAGAAAGAAAAAGTCAGGACTATTTTAATTATTTCCTCTTCTTCTAGCAGATATGTGAACTGCAGCTGAGATTTATGTAGTTTACATTTTCTCTGAGTTGCAATGGCCCAAAGGGGGCTGCTTTTCTTCTTGAATAGTTAAAGCATAGCTTTCATCAATCTTTTTCTCTTTCTCCCATTCCAGGGTACCTCTGCATGTTGTCTAACTTACACTTTCAAGGTGGAGCAGGGGAAATACGTACCAAGAAACCACTTGCTTTGAGAATACTCCTGTGCTCCATTGTTTACCTGGGCAGCCTAAGGACAGCCCATGAACACAGCCTTTCTTAGATAAAGTCACTTGATTTGGGTGCATGTTTTATAAGCACAGTAATACCCACATCCTGCTACTGGTTTATGCAGAAGAGTGACCCCATATTTCAAATATTATTCACAGGCAACAATTCAAACTCACAGTGGGAATCTTCAAAAGCACAAATGGAGGCCAAGTCTCAAATTCTTTTTGACTTCCAGCAGGACTGAGACTCCTTGCGGCTCAGAACATCTCCCATAACCAATAAAATGCCAAGCTAAAAACATTACTGCACTGCAGTGAGGTTGACTTATGCTGAAGATAAGACAATGTCTCTGAGTTTATTGAAGCTATTGTTTTGGGTAGTTTTATAGCTTAACCTTCAGTAAGTGTTATGAACACCATATCCTTTAAGATTACAGGGAGAAGAAATTTATCTAAAAGATAAAATGCCTGATAACTAATGAAAAGAAAATGCTGGTTTTGTATCAAGTTCAAGATTTAAAGCACACAAATGTGAACAGCCATGAGATGCTTATTGTAATGTCTGCACTAGCACATGTTCCCAAATGAAGGGGTGCAAAGGCAGAGGTTTGCCCACGAGCAATGCCTGTACTGTAAGGTTCCTGACCCAGGCATGTAGTGGGGGTTCAGCTGTGCAGTTCCCCCTGTTTCTAAGTACACTGAAGCTGCATCCAGCCTTACTATACTTTCACATCCTTAATAGTGGTATTTCAGTTTATTGTACACTAATTAGATAGACCTGTTGGTTGAAGGAGAGGAATCAACACCCCATAATTACTTCATTGTAAAATGTAATGAGCTTTGGAACCTGACTTACTGTAAAAATTGCAGCATAATAAATAGAACACAGTTTTCCAACTATAAAGCAGCAGTGAATTCTGTTAGTGTATTTCTTCATGAAACATGTTTATGTGATAGTCTTCCAATTTTATGGCTGAAGTTTATCACCATAAGGTGCATTTCATGACAGCCAAATAACTACATTCAGTTAGACTTGTCACCATGTGCCTTCAGTATCAAGACACATGCTGATTGTATCAAATAGTGTTGACTGTCTTTGGCTGCAAATAGAAAAGATGATTACACTGTTCTCTTTAGATGTGATGTAATATTATTCACCTCACTAAAAACTGAAGGTCAAGGTTGTCTAAGAACATGAGGAAGATCATCAATTGAAAGCTTCATAATGTGATGATAATGCACTAACAGAGACAGCAGCAGTTTTGCATTAATATTTCTGTAACTTCTTATGCACAAGGCAGTGCACAGCCTACAAACTAAGCAAGTGACTACTGGTACATTTATACAGAAAAAAGAATTATTCCAGGAATTCTGATGCTACCATATTTTGCAGTCACTTATTTATCTCACAAAGGTCAGTAAAAACATTTTACACTTCTGTGTGAAATTCCAGCAAAGGATTAGTGCATTATTGATTTATTTTTTCCACAACGTCATTATCATCTCCCTGAGTCTGGAAGAAAGCTTGAGTAAAATAAGGGATAGTGATGGAATTCAGAGAAAAAGTTTTAAGTAAAAAGAGTTTGCTCAGGATCATAGCCAAGCCTTGTAAAACCACTGGCAGCACAATTTGTATTGAATGTGGGTAATGGAAACGCTTGAGCCTCATTCCGGTAGTAAATACCAAATGTATTGTGCAGCATGGTGCACATTGTGGAATTTGAATGGAGGTATAAGACCCACAGTAGCTTTAGGGGGAGACTGATTTCTGTCAGCAGCACCTCAAGCCAGCAGTGCATCACTGGAGGAGAGGCAAGAGGAAGGCAGCGAGTGTGGAATCGCGCCGTGCCCAGTACCGGAGCCTGGCGTGGGGATGCTCTGGCTGCCATGGCAACCACGAGAGGAGCTCCTGCTCTTTGCCCTCCGCTGGAGACACTTGGTCCCCTGCTGCCTTGTCGCCTGTGGCCCTGTGACAGCCGGACACTCACCCCACCCAGCTGAAAAGAGAGGAGATCCGGCTCAGAGAAACTGATCTGGTGGGTTTCAGCTCCCCCCACCAGCATGGGAGATAGGAAAATTCAGAAGATAAACCCAGCTTTTATATTGACATAATAATCACAAAGATTAGAGCCTAATCTGCTTGGAAATGACAGTTTAGTCTAATTTAGGACTGCATACAGAAGTATTTTATGGTAGACATTGAATGGCATTGTGAAAGCAAAGGAGGACAGGCATTTTCATCCTTAAAATGTGTCATTGTAATCCTTAACCTTAATTTATCTCATTTAGGACTCCCAATACAAGGATAATACATAATCTACCTAAATAATCTTCAATCTAATAATATTGATCTATATTCTTAACATCAAACACACCTTAGTGTATTTTAGTTTAGGAAAACACATAGAGCCTGGAATAAAGACAAAAGTTGATATTATCTTATCTAGAAAATGTTGTGTTCAGGGATTAATTTTAATGACGTTTTAATATATATTTTATTGCTTTAATTTTAATTTTTGTGTTTTGTTAAATGAGAGTTGTCCCCTTAAGAACACATCTAGGAAGAGAAACAAATAATCTTACTAAATAATTTTTATAAAATGTCACCCATGACAATGCTGAAATTTTGGTAGATGTTTCGAAAGATCAAATGATGTACCATCATGATCATCCCAGGTTTTCCTTTCAATAAGCAAAAGGAAGTATAGGGAGACATCACGGAAGTTTTAAAAGAGGGAGAGGTAGAGAGAGAGAGAGAGAGAGAAACAAATGTTACAACAAGAAAAGTGAGATTGAAGTAATTGACAGAGGGGAAGTAAAAAGTACAGGGGCTGCCAAGTGAGTAATGACCTAGAGACACAAAGACATGGGTGGGTGGCTCTCAGCTAGCAGCTATTGATGCTGCTCAGAGCACCTCCTGCCCCATCCCTATGCCAGGGATCTCCACTGGGTGCTTGTTGTTTCTCACTCTTAAATTCTTAACCAGGAGGTATTCAGAGAGAGATCCCTTCTTCAGATCAGCTGACACCAAGATCTGCACTGTGGCATCAGTTTTCCTGGCACATTGTTTTCAGAAATGTGATCTCATACAAAAGCAGCTGAAGTCAGTGACTGCTGCAGATGCTCAGCTGTCTCATCCCCTCTCCTTTTCCTTTTCCACACACCTGCCCCTGGTGTTCTGAGAGTTCAGTCTGAGGGAAAGAAAACAGAACTGGAAAGCTCCAAAAACATTGTGGCTTCCATATCTCCTGTCCTGCTGCATTCCTGCACCTGGAATGGTGCCTGTCCTGGGTGTGAACAAGGAGATTGTGCTGTACCTGTCTATGTCTGGGCACCAGGACGTGGTCATGATCAGTGATGGTCAGGGATATACTCTGTCCTTGGCATCCCTTCAGAGAGATGCAAGCTGGATTACTCATGTGGCTAGAGTGGCAATACCAGTCCTTTAAACAGCTACATGGGGGAGTTTGAATTTCTCATATATATAAACCATTATATTTAGATATTGAATATCTTTTTTTCTTATAGCAAAAGTGTTCCATGCAGGCTTTGTTCCCCACAAAGGGGCCAGAGTTCAATTTTGTGTAAAAATGTCTGCTGATCAGAAAGTATTTGTTTTGTCTTTTTTTAACTGAAAACAAAAGAAGACTGCAAGGAAATTTAAACACACCCTGCCCCCAAACACTACTATTAAGCTTTATTGCTAATAACCCTATGCATAATAATCAGTATTTTGTCCTCCTGATTGTCTTTTCCTATCATTCAATTTTCAAAGGGCCTAGGTCAGACTATGCAGTCCTTATTACTGAACATGCATAACATTCTCTTCTAAATTCCCTGTAACTATTCAAATTGCAGCTCAAAAAGACAAATTGTCTATCACTCCAAAGTCTTAAAACAAAACAAAAGGCACCATATTGCCACTTTAGGGACACATTTGTTGCCTGCTGTTGCTATTATATATGTCATTTTAGTCCTGCAGTTAGCCATAAACTACATCTTTTCTTTTTCCAGGGAGAAATAAGAGATGCCTGAAGGGAAGCAAGAATGGAAAGCATCCTTAAAATGACTGATTTACAATTGGTAAGGAGATACAATATGAAAATTATAGCTTTCTGAGTGTGTCACATGCCAAGTTTGCACAATGTTGTTGCTTTAAAAGCTGCCCCACAGGCCAGTGTGGTGGATCAGAGGACACACATGGCACATGGCACACATGTGGCTGTGTGAGAGGGAGAGACCCCAGGTCATGGTCCCAGGACAGGTAAGAATCTCAGGGGATGAGCTCATGGGACACCTCTACTGCAGAGACTGCTGCATAAAAGAGATTATGCACAACATACCTTTCTGCACTACGTCTGAGAGTGGAGTGGAAACAATAATAAAGGTCCCAAAAACATCAACTGAGAAAAAAAAAGGCCCCTGTGATTCAAACCAGAGGCTGTTTCAGGAAGTAAGCAGCCTCTCAGCATAAAACCCTACCCAGGTTCTAGTGAATAAATGAAAACCAATCTGTATTTTATGTGACTGTGAAAAGCAAACATACAGAATGCTATTTTTAGCAATCTCCTGGGATTTAGGAGTCTGGTGTGGGTTAATCTGCTTTAGCTCCTGTGCAGCTTGGAGTCTAACCTAGGCTGTTAAATAGGGTCTGTTGCTGCAGCCTCTCCATTGCAGGGTGGTGTTCTAGAGCATGTGTCTTCACTTTATATGTGAGGTATAAGAGCAATATGGGCATTTTTGGGTGTCAGAGATGCATGGCTGTTCTCTGCCTTTTCACACTCTAAGCTGGTAATGAATAGGAGAAGTGCTGATTCGTTTTGCATTTTAAGCAAAAAGCATGTACATCATGTAATTTTGTGGGGAATTTAGCCCAGTCCCAAGGCTGGTATAGTGTCTGGCTCAAACAACTTCAGCAAAGTAGAGATGGATGCCTTGAGTCTGTATCTGAAGCTTATTCAGTTTATTTCATAATCTAGTAGTTCATAAAAATCCTGCTGCTTCCTACTAGCATAAACAATTCAGGATTGTGTTGGAGCATCACATCTATTATTTACTGAAGTGCTTATCCTCTATGATTTCAAAAACTCCTCTTCAACACCTTTTGTATTTTTGCTGTCTGGATTTTAATGTAGCATGGGATTCCTTATTTTTTTTCATCCTTTGTGAAAAAGCACTTCACTTTGTTTTCTGTTTGTTACCTGATAATTTCATTCCGTGCCTGCTCGTTTTGATCTTATCAGAAAGAGAAATAATTCTTTGTCAGTGCTGTTCTCCAGTCACTCAGGACTGCAAAACCTTTTCTATAACTTTCATGCTCACCTTTAGGATTAGCTACTTTGAAAAAAGCAGAATCAGCTGCATCTTTATTCATTCCAGGTTTACAATAGTTTGCAAATAATTTATGTATACAACACATCTTACATGTAGACTTCTTCCACTGGGCATCTTTAATTTATTCCTGATATTTTTTAGATATTAATATTTAATTTTATAGTAATCCATGAGAGGATCTTCCCTCTTATCAAGCAATAAGCTCTAGTTCTCCATATATTTATAGATTTTCTTTATTTAAAAATCTGTTATTCTATAGGGAATTCCTGAAGTATGGAGCTAGTTGCACCAGTGTCTTCCAGAAGCAAATTTGGTTTATTACAGCTATAAGTGAGCTACTCCACAGAGCTTTACTAATAAGTTGCACAGTGATTATCACTCTGGTGTTCTTATTTCCCCATCACATGCTGGGATGGTTGTTTAAAAGTCTTGTGAACTTGTTTTGAAAAATGATCCTTGATGCAGTAACCCAAGAGTATAAAACAGGGTGACATTACAGTTTGTGTGTCTCCAGCTTTAATTTGTATTTAATAACCTAGCTTTAGTTAAGTATATTAAATTTAGTTGACTTTTAAAAGAGCACCCACTGAGTTTTATGCACATGCAAATTGCATGTCTGTTTGCTATAGAATTAAACCCTCAATTATAATGGCAATAAAGATGTAGTTATAGTTTTAATAATCAATTATCAAATAAGTATCCTGATTTGTACTTGAGATTAAGTTACTGATGGAATATTCCCTTGTATGGGAGCTTTGGGCACTGGTTTCCTAAGGAGATAGATCCTCGAACCCAAAGAAAAATACCTGGATACAGATTTATATTCAAAAAACAGGTAAAAGAATTTTCTCCAATATTTTCTCTTGTTGCCACAATAAAAAATAGCAGGTCTGTGTCAAAATTCTTACTTGTATCAATGATCATTTAATCTGCACCTGGTAGTCAACTGTAAATGGGGATTCACTGTTATTTTGAACTGTTCACGAGCTGTTCTATTGTTTGAGACAAATATCTTCCATTTCTCCATGGGCAAAGTGGAAACAACAGACAGGTACTACCTATAGATACTTGAAAAATGCTCGAAGGCATGAAATTGGAAGAGATAAACACAAAATACCACTGGCTGAGATGTAACTGAGATGAACAAAAAGCTTGGGGGAATAGGAAATCAAAATAGCTAAACTATTTTCCTGGCCTTCTTGCTAATTGGCTGGTGATCTTGGGTAGTGTCAGGTAGGAATTGCATATGAGACCTTCTTAACAGGGTTTTGAACTGCACACCTGAGTGCTCTGTACTCTTCCCACATCTAGGCCTGTAGCATGTTTTAGTGAAGTGCTTGAAAGTGAAGTTTGTTCACCATTTGACATTTGGAGCTAGTTTATTTTCAGTACATTGTCAGAATTAAACCTCCCATGTTTTCTCATTTTTGTGTGCTGTTCAGAGCATCAATGTTTGCCTTGTTGTTTTCCCCCTAGGAAGATCTCCTTGTCTACTAATTTGAATGTTTTAGCCTTTTAATCTACATGGATTTTAATGAAAACTCTTTTGACTGTTAGTTCACAGATTTTCCTTGCATTAAAAAGAGCCTGAGGTTTTTTCCATTGAAGTAATTTTCCTAATATGGTGAGAAAATGCCAGCATCTAGAGCTAGTGACTTAAAAGGAATGAATTACTATTTCAATGAGGATAAGACAGGATGCTAATTCTGATTTTACAGAACTTTTTTAAATAGAAATGCTAAAACCCAGTAAAGCTAAGAAGTCACTTCCAATCTTAGACTATAGACTATGTAGAAATCAAGAATACATGTTGAAATTTCAGACTCCTGGAGAGAACAATAATTTAGAGGGCAAAACCTAGCATCTGGATTTGGGAGAGTAATTGTTTGGAAATGGGGAAATGAAGCTACCAGTTTTGGAGAGCAGCAGCAGGAAGAACTGAACAAACATTCCTTGTAGGTTCATCTCATTTTAAAAAAAAGTCACATCTGGCAAAGAGAGCTTGCCTTGCCTCTATTCAGTTTAACAGATCTTTCCATACCTTGAATATCTTGGAGCATGATTTAAATTGCACTGTCCAAAGAGGTCCCTAAAATCTTTCTTTCTCCCCACTAGTATTTTGTTATCCTTCTCCGAATATAATAGTGTATAAAATGCTTAAATTGAGAAAATAATAGGTTAAAAATATTAGAAATGGACTGTTTCTACTTCCCAGAAAGGCTCAGATTAATCATTCAAGCATTTGAACCTCTGCAAGAAAAACCTCACTGGTCTTAAGGTATTCCCAAAGGACTTCCTTATGGTTCTTCTTCTCCTCCTGACAGCACTTAGCAAGAATCATATTTTCCAAAGCCTTCTGACCTGCCCATGGCCCTCTGTTTTACTGAAAGCTCTTGCCAGTATTCAGGACATATGCAAGTGAACAGGGACATCACTAATTACTGTAGCTTCACTTCAGGTTTCACAGATGCTGATGTCCTGGAACTTCTGCCCCACTGCTGTCTCAGATTTGTCCAGACACAGGAAATTTGTCCCACTTTACAATAAAACCTTCTGTCTCAAAGTTTAAGGAGATCCTGAACATTTGTAAAAAATGAGTGCTAAGGTGAGAAGGTTTTTATGAAGATCCACAATCACCACCAGCCTTTGGGGATAATTGAGCCTATGGGCAGAGAAAGATCCATTCTAGAGAATCCCCTTCTTTTGTGTGACAGAGAGATAAAACAAATATGGCCCAGGTTTCTGACATTTTTTATAATTTCCATCTCATTTTGTCACTACAATTTCTATGAAGCAATAAATGTTTCAAAATGCTGCAGAGAAGGGGGAAACTAAAAATTTTCTGACCTAAAGAATGAGCAGAAAGAGAACAAAAGAGGAAAAGGCAAAACCCTAATAACCCAAGGTTTCTGTTTTAAATAAACCGTTTGCTTTACCTAAGAAGGCAAAATATACCTGTCAAAGTTTTTGGTGTTGAGAACAAGCACATCATTTCAATTTGTGGGAAAAGAGGATGCAGACATAAAATTTTAAGCGGAACTTTGTCAATTCTGAATAATCATTGGTTAAAGGAAATTACAGTTCTGTAATACACAATGTGCAAGAAAAAGTGGGGGTTTTTTTTCTAGTGATTGTATTTAAGATTGAGGCTACATTCTGCTTTTATTGAAGTAACTTCCATTATATAACAAATAAACAGTGTCTAGACCCTGGAACACAGAGTGTGTGAAATCAGTTACATATCTGCTTTCTTCTATAGCAGCCTGTATATCTCTGTTGTTTCAGCAGCATCAAATATGTATAGCAGATGCCATCTCCTGGCAATATCATTTTTTGGAAAGTAGTACCAATCTTACACAGCTTACATGCAGGAACTGATTTTTAACTATTTTAAAATATGCTTAATGTGAAAGCAAGCCCTTATGTCCTTGGAGTTTCATAAAAGCATGAACAATTCAGGGACTTTAGTCAAATGTTCTGATTTTTACTTGACAGTTCCTAATAGTCTTGTAGTAAAGAACTCTATGTTAAAAGTTTAAACACATATTAAATGCATTTAAATACATATTTTAAAAATTTTAGAATTTTTAAAATGACAAAGTTTATAAGTAGTCGTTTTTTTCCTTAAAATACCTAACACAGCTGGAATGGATTCAAGAGTGGATTAATAAACTTATCTTCAAATTCTTGTCTAATTATATACAGAAGAAATAGGAATCAAAGTGTAATAATTTTAAAGTGTTGACTAGCAGAGAAATCTAGTACTGTAACATGAAAAAAAAAACAGAATTCAAGTGTGTAAAATGCAAACCAGTGTGCTTTGACTTGGACGTATTTAGAATATCTTATTTCATTTCATGAATAATTATTGAATTTCAGAAACATCCCTAAGTGGCAAACAAGTATGATAAGGCTGAACAACAAGCTCATGGAAATGAGGTTCTGACATGCAGTGATCTGCTTTATTACACCAACAGATTGCCTGGCACTCAGCAGAGCATCTCCATGGGGTCTGTGGCCCTGCTGCTTTCACAAAGCTGAAGCAAAAACAATAGTGGTGAATCTTCAGCTAACTGTAATCTGTGTTCATTTTCTATTTTCAAGTCCTTTTGGACCTAGTGATGTTAAAGTAAGGAACTAAGAGTAGGTATCTCTTTGCTCTCTCTCTTTGTTTGCACCATCCTGTGTTTTGTGGTTTCTAATACAGACAGATTCACAGGAGACACCGAACTGGTAAAAGTAAAGGAGGTCAGAAACAGCCTGTAAAGTGGTCTTAAGATGTCAGGGCCACTGTGGCTTCAGGAAAAAAGGGAACTGGTAGAAAAAAACTGATGCTGTGCACAGATCAACACTACCACAGCTCAGACAAGGAGAAAATGAAAAGCTAAGCACATTTTAGGACATTGAGTTTGATCTTTTTGAAGCTTCTCCAGTGTATTTAATTCAACACATTGCCATTAATTGCACCCAGGAGTAGGATGCCTTTCTGGACAGCAAAATTGGATGGGAAAGCAAAAAACTCTGACAGCTGGGCACTCCTACCCCTCCATGTGCTTTGTTACAGGGCAGCACAAAACCCTGGTGATCCATACTTGAAGCACAGTGAGCGTCTCCCTCGGAGAATCGTAGTAACAATCACAACTGGCCAAATCATGGCATGAAAACACCTGGGGTCTTCAGAGCAGACCTGTTCACTTGGATATCATATTCATGTAGAGTAGATATATCTGTGAGGTACTTCAAGACCCAGGCAATCCTGTGCATTCATGTTTATAACAAGCAGAAAACCTCGTCTCAGCTGCTGCAGCTGGAATTGCTTATACTACATTTTAGTAATAAAGCCAACAAAGTGCTGCTTACCAAAATTATACCTTTTGCAGTGGTTTTAGAAAATCTCAAAAATTTAGAGTGCTTTTTTATAGAGGGCTTTATTTTGCTTGATTTTTATATCATTCTGCTCAGACACATTTTGGCAATGTTTTGCTGATGCAGCTGTATGGGGAACAGAGTCCCAGTCAGGGGCTGGTTTTGCCATTGTCCCCTATCTGGGAGCTGAGAGCCCGTCTCTCTGGAACATCCCAGCTGAGCTGAGTGCTTCCCACCTCTCACCAAGCTTGTGATCTTGGTAGGGCAGACTGTTTCCATAGCCCTAATTGCTGGCTTTGCAAGGCTCCTTGTTACAAGTGTTTTTGCGCTCACTGAGGCATGTGAATCAAACTTGTCTGTGTTTGCTTCAGCCCCATAAACAGTGCTTGTTACAATATGGGCTGTTTGCCTGATTATTCAGAAGTCTAATCATTGTAGGCTTCATTCTAGCAGCACTCACACTGAGCTTGTTTTGCAAAGCCCTCTCATGACTTCCATTATCGTTTTAGTGCAATGCAATTCTTTCACATCATACTGTTTTCAGAAAAGGGGGGGTGTTTGAAAAAAAAAGCAGAAAAAGCCGACACCACAGAAACAGCTTCTTTGCACAGTACAGTACAGTACTGTTTTCCAAGTCATGCCCACGGCTACTACTGCTTATTTTGCTCTATGGGAAAAAGGACTACTTCCCTTTGGTAATTCTCATCTGCCCAGTCCTAAGCCTCATTATAATCTCTTTTTCCCTGCTTAAGTAATTATTCCCTGGCTCTTAATTCCAAAAGTAGAATCAAATAATAAAACCTGGAAATTGCTGTCATTGATGTAGGGAAAATATAAAGCAGCCATGTTTTCCTCCTGGAGGTTTTAACTTGAAAAACTGGAGCGTAACTGTTGTCATTGTCTGAAACTTCTGTAGCGGCTGGTAATTTACATTAATTAAGTATGCAAATGATGACATAAACAACAAATTGGCCTCAGCATTAACAGTTTTCCTCTCACATTTTGAGACAAGCAAAGTGGTATAATGGTATGGAAGGGATCTAATTCATCCTAATTCTGATCTTCCTCTGGGAGCAGAAGGAATCCAGCTGTGCTGCTGGTGGTGTTAGTAATTTTGACACATGGAAGATTTTGGTTTTAATGCAATTTCAGATAAATACTGCTTGACTTTTTTATATATATTTTTTTTTTTTTTTCAACATTTACAGCAAAACAAAATGTGATGAGAGTTAGGGTATTGCTGGTCAATCACATTACCTCAATTTAATGCAGAATTCCTGTTTCATAAGTGGAAATAGAACTTTATCATTTTTAGGAGGCATCAAATTAGTGCAAATTATTTCTAGGTAGTGTTCAAGAATCTTGGTTGCAGATTTTACTGCTCTGAAAGGACTGTCTTGTTGGAGCTCTGGAAATTAGAATTAGTACTTAAGCTTATTGATCCATTTTCTCTCTGGCAGTGGTAGAGAATGTGTGTCAGAAAAAATTTATAACAACAATACTCATTTATCTTTAGACATACTCTTCTTTTACGGCTAAACAAAATGAATAAAGAATGTATTCACATTCAGATATCTATGTGCATTCACCCCAGTTCCCCTATAGATCTCTCCTTCCTTTATGTTTCATCCATTTTTCCTTCCCAGGAGGAGGGATGCCACAACCTGCCGCAGCCCCAAAGTCCTGGCTTGCTTCCCCAGCTGCCCCATATTGTCCCACAGGCCATTTGTTCTGCTCTCATGCCTTGCTCATCTTTCAGTCATGTCATGCATGCTGTTTGCTAATTGCATGGTGGCTAACTAATCTGGGTCTCTCACTCATTTGGGGTGGGGGGGCCACTTCTGCTCTGCTCACAGGCCTCTGCAACATCCCTGGCAGTGTAACTGGGTAAAGGACTGAGCTGTGTTTCATCAGAAGCTTAACTTTTTTGACCAATGCATTTTCTTTGCAGATCTATTTCTGCAACTATACAATGCTGAACATTGCTCTTGTCTTCATACCCATACACATTTGCTGCATAAATAAATGGTTGTGGAGCAGAGCTGGTGCTCTGTGTACTGATGCTCTCATTGCTTCCTCATCTGCAGATCACTGCAAGTTTCATGTATTTGAAGTGAGATTTGCTTATTTTGACTGGCAGTATCATTCATGTGGTTTTGCATTGTCTCTTCTGAGTGGAAGTGAGACACAAGCACAAATTCTACATTCTGAGGTAAGAATGCTCCTTTGTACTTTGCCAGTATCATCAGGGCACTGGCAGAAGCCAGTAGAAAGCAAACCCAGATAAAAGCATATTCAGTAGTTAAAAAATTATCTCAGGTATTTGCTTGGCTCCATTCACAGCCTTTTAACTTCAAATATAAGATGGAAAAGTCTCATATTTAAAATAGAATGAAAAACAAAAATAAACACAGCTGTATTCCACGGTCTTTATTTGACCAAATTATTTTCAGTTGCAAATATCCTAAGCCTTTCATTATTAAACTTAGCTATTTTGGAGGCTGATAATTTCCCTTACATTGCTTTCTGCTCAACAAAACCACAATAGAATCATTTGATTCCGTATGCTATCAGGACAAAATAAGGGCTTCTCCAAAAATAATTCAAGATTGCTCTTCATAATTTTTAGGTTTCAAGATGTGAAGACAAAAGCAAGTAAGTTATTTTAACACTGCTTTGGTTTCGTGTAATTTTGGTAAGTTAGGTATGAGACTCCAGCAATCCTGACACAGACTAAGGTTTTTAAAGATCAGTCCTAGAGAATTTCTGTGTGACCATTGCACAAAAATAAGGATTCTTAAATAATCAGTTATGTTATAATTTCATGTCAAAACTGCAGACACGGTGAATTTGCTGTGATTGCACTGCAGCAAGAACTACCAGAAGAATCAGGCAGCAGCCTGGATTTCAAGGAATTAAATTTAAGCAGAGTGTCATACTCACATTTTCTTGCTCAATTCTAGGCCTGTTTGAAGTGATGACATCTGGAGAGAAAGGCCGTGACTACTGATACTGAAAAAAATCAGTGTCAGAGAAGTGCAGACTCAAGTGGTAGGGCAGGCATGAGCTCCTTCAGAGAGGAAAGAGCCAAGGAGTGCCTGCCATTTGGGACAGGCAATTCCCAAGGCTTGCAGGCTGATCCATTTGTGGTTGTTTAGTAGTGTATGAGGGCAGCTAAGCTCTGTGAAAGATGGAAGGAATATGGACATGGACTTATTTTCCCTTTGGCTGGATTAGGAAAATAGCTGTGCATAAACCCAAAAGGCTCTATACATACGAGATGCCATTTCTGCTTAGCCCCATGCTTGGATCCCTCTGCTTGGATCTTAGTTAATTGTATTGTGGTGTATTTGGACCATCTTTCTAGGCAGTGTCCATGGAGAGCACTGCTGGAACATGCATTATTGTTTGTACAGAAGGTACTGAAATACAAGTTTTGATCCAAAGTGATCTGGTCCAAATCCTACCTCTTCCAAAAACGTGTGGTGGTGACCACAGGGCTTTGAATCACCTCGTTCTCCTAATGGGAAACTGGTTCTGTGCCTAGTGAACCACAATGACCTCTTAAATAAACCATGCAGTAGAAAACTCAGTGTTGAACTGTACCATGCATACTGGCCTTGCAGGCTTTGCAGACTTGCCCAAGTCACTTTTATAAAAATAATAGACTGTGTTTTTAAAAAAAGAATTGGCATGCATGCACACTGACAGCCACCTTCACAGGAAATATTACATCTCTGTATTAAAAAAAAAAAAAAAAAAAAAAAAAAGAAGAATAAAAGAAAAAAAGAAAAAAGAAAGAAAATATTCTTTAAAGAGAGCCTGTGCCTTAACCCATCTTGGCCTTGTGAAATCTTTAAGATTGCAGTGGTGTATCTGAAGTCTTTGGTGAGGTGTAATGAAATCTTTATGCTGAGGTAACTTTCTTCCTTAATAGCACAGTGGGAGAGAATCCATTATGTTTTAAATCTGTCTTTGTCTCTGTGGAGACATTTATTTTAAAGTAACATTTTAATCATGGCTTCAGCCTGCAGGGAAAAAAGAAGATACCCAGAGCTGAATAATGCATGTCCAACTACCAAAGGGGATGCTCTATTAACTCTGATTTACATATGACTGATTGTTTAAATTTGTAATATCACCATTCAGATGGCATTTTGGAAAGGTGAAGACCTGGTTTAGGGCAACCATAATTCAGGGAATAAATGAACATAGTTTAATAAACATTATTTGAAAGCATACATTGTCAAAATAAGGCTGACCCCCACCACAATCACTTTTATAATAAATCACCTTCCAGTGTCCTTTTTCTACCATTTGGGCTTAGAAATTATTTATCTGGATGTCCTTTACTATGCGTATTTTTATGGACTCTTGGCAATTTTAGGGTCAGAAATAGCATATATCAACAGAGAATGTGAATTTAACAAACATCATTATAGGCACCCATTTTTCTCATCCATTTTCTTTCCAGAATCAAATAGTTCTGCTCAGTTCAGTTTAGCCACTTGTCTTCAGCTAATGGGTCTATGAAGTGTTCCTTGGTTTACTTTTCAGTGGTCTCTCCTGGCTTTCCAGGGCTGTGTGCATAGGGGGAGACATTTTGCCATTCTGGCAGAGTCTGTGCATCACTAGTGGGGTGTGTTGTAGGTGGGGAATTCCTGGATAAAGGCTTCCCACTCTCTGGACTGGCACTGCCTTCAGTGACAGCCCTTCAAGCTCCAGCCCTGCCCTGCCCACTCCTGCCTTTCAGAGCAATTGTGCCATCCAGTGCCACTTGTGCTGGGCAGAGGCACTAGCAGAGCCACAGACACACACTACCTAATATCTTATTCAGAATGCTTGTGCAGTAATCTCAATGAGAATACTTCAGGATTATTTTTTTTTTTTTTTACGAGCTAGAAGCAGCGAACACTGTTATAAATGCTAGCATATAACACCCTGAGAGGAATAATTGCAGCACATAGTTACTTATGTTAATACTATCACATTATCTTGTGATAGCTGTGCAATTAAATGAGTCACCACTACGCCAAAACCTCATTTGTCTCCAAGCACTCCACAAATATGCTGCACTCACTGTCTGTGCTTCAGTCTGATAGCTTTTTAGTCACTGCATTCTCTTTGTGTTTGGAGAACAACAGAGCTGTGGAGCCTTTGAAAAGATGGAGCATACTGTTTGAAATTTAGTAATAGAAGGATATTAATCTAATTAGTGGTTTTCCCAAAATGTATTTAAGAAGACACTTTTCTGAGTGATATTTACACAGCAATGTCTGAACCTTAAAAGAGTGTTTTAAGAACAAAAACAATGTTGTGACACAACAGTCTGCATCCTATTTACCCTCCACTCTGACTACAGCCTGTGTACTCCATATTCAACTGAAGCAAATCCCATTGGCACTGTTTTTGATTTTCAGATATTCCAAATAATATATGCACAACTTTTGCTCTAAGCAATACTGGAAGATCCCAAAAGTGAGTGAACATTCCATGTGAGGAGTGGTCAGTTCTTGGTTTCTGATAGGAAAAGAAAAAGAACCTAGCAAACAGATAGAAAAAAGCTCGTTGATATTTGGGGAAGCACATTTTAGACAACGAATATGATTTGTCCCTTTTGTGTTATAGTGTTGCAGATTTTTGCTGAAGAAATTATATCG
The DNA here is from genome assembly GCF_029582105.1 of Oenanthe melanoleuca. Lineage (NCBI taxonomy): Eukaryota > Metazoa > Chordata > Aves > Passeriformes > Muscicapidae > Oenanthe > Oenanthe melanoleuca. The sequence continues at coordinate 111,160,106 of NC_079335.1, forward strand.
TGAATGGGGAAAAAAACAGATAGAAAAGCATTGCATAGAGTCTCTTCTGTTTCTTTTCCTTATTAAAATATGCAGCCTGATTTTTGTGTACTTGAAGATGCCTCTCTGCCTGGAAACACAGCAAGATCTAGATGTTGGTAGAAATTATTCAGCTTCCACCTAAATCACTGTGGAAGTAGAAAATTGCCTCAATGCAAGAGAGAGAGCTGAGTACAGGCACAACAGCTCCTCTCCTGGCTGCTGCAGCAGCTCAGGAACGAGCTGAGGAAAAACAAAGAAAAAGAGGGTAAAGCAGCACTTGAGAAAATGTTCCCTGTGGCCTCAGGACACCATTCTGTTATGGTCAGATGCTGTTAAGGTTTAAGAAAACAGAAATCGGTACATTTATACCCCAGAGTTTAATTGTGACCTTTTGTATTTAGGCAATATCTTCTCCCAGCCCAGGAATTAAATATAGTGCAGAGAGACACTCCTCAATGTGACATCAAGTATCGTTCTTCCCCTGAAGAAATAAATGTGAATGATGAAAGCAGGAATGTGGAAATAAAAGTGTTACTTCCACACTTATAATGCCAGCTAGCACTTGTTACCAAACTTGTGAAAATAACACGATTTACTGTAATAGTTTACACTTGACTAGTGAGGTATAAAATATCTTTATCTTATAGCCATATAAACTATGGTTAAATTAGGCTGAAGAGACACACTGAGCAGTGCCCACAAAAGGATTAGGAGTACAATAGCATTACAAATATAAGAGGCAGAAGCAGAACATCCTGTTCAAAATATAAGTTGAATGGAATGGAAATGAAAGGAATCAAATTAAAAAGAGGATGAAGCAGCTCACCTCTTGGGTAATTCTTAATCTGAAAGAGAAGTTGATTTAGGCTGAGGCTATACAAACCCCTTACTTCCCTGCAGCATTTTGACTGATAATAAAACAGGGACTCTAAATATGAGAATGGTAAGAGATAATGTGATTAGTCTGATCACTCAGATTTTCACCAAAACAACAAAAGCTTTGATTTAAGTAGTATAATTGTATTTGTATATTCTCACCTATCTAATTATTTACATTGAATACCAGAAATTTTCAAGGCTTGTTTTGCTTTATTTTCACATCAGGATTACTCAGAAATCTGAGGTGAGAGTATTCTCTATTCTTGTGTTTGAGAGAGATAAGGATATCACACTTTCCTTTCCAGGTATTATGGGAATTAATGGTTCAAAAATAAAAGTAACAAACCAAACAGCTGAAAACAGCCCGAGCTGAAAAAACATCCCAACTGAATGACACTTCTCCCATTTCCCTGATGTGATAAACCTTACACTCTTAAAATATCCGTCTTTTAAATGGAAAATCAAATGGAAAACCTCAGTGCTTTGGTTTTTTTTTTTTTTAATACGTCATGAAATATTGAACAAAAAAGAGGTCATAAGCCATTTTGTTGACTTTATAGGTCTCATGAGACTTCTTCAGGCTCTCTTCTTGTTTGCTGCTGTACATCTGGACTGAGAGTCATGCAGAGACAATATGGCAGGTGTAAGTTGCTCTTGCAGATGTAATACATTTTCCTCCACAGCATGCAAGAAAACCACTTCATTTCCTGTTTTCACCAGAAGGATAAATAAAACTTTGGGCCATGTTCTTACCCCCCAAAACCAAATTATATTTTCCAGAAGTTCCAGCATGACTAGGATTTTCTCCTATAAATTGAAATATGCAGCTTCCTTTTGTCGGATAAAAAAAATAATAAAATTAGTTACTACCACGGGGAAAAAAAAGGTTTCACATATTCCTCTAAAATAATTATTTAATGTTGTAATTGCATGCCTAAAGAAAGACTAAGCCATGGAAAAATGAATGTAAATAAGACTTAACGTGCACTAAAATTAAAAATGTCTATGCCTATAGCAATAGCAACAAATAATTCAGGAAATGTGGCCACGGTGAGCTTGTGAGAGGCAAAAAAATAGTTATAATCCTTCCTCCTCACACCGCCCTGGTCAGCCCCGGCTCTTCCCAAATCGTGCCACCGGGTGCCGCTGCAGGAGAGAGAAAGGAAATGTTTTCCCAAGGACGAGAAACATTACTTTTCGTGATTCCACACTAGCGCCTAGCTGAAAGAGTGTTTTCCCTCCTAATACACGTGCAGCCTTCTTGCATTAAACTTCTATACCATGAGTAATTAATTTTACTGCTCTTGAAAGTTATTGGGGAGAGAAAATAATGTCGTAAAATCTGTGTGTGGCTCACCTTCAGCAGAAGGGCAATGCAAGAGTTTGGACTGAAATGGACTGAAATTATTTAATTTTGCTTAGAAAACCCCCAAGACTTCACTATGCAATTCCGTCACAGTTCAATCTCTATGGTCAGTTCTGATTTCAAGATCTTTTAATTTGCTTTCTAAAGAAACCTCTTTAAATAGCAGCTGTCAGCACTGCTGATTCTCCTAAAATTTTTACATTTTTGCACATATCCACCAAATAGATGGCAGCTAAAATCCAGCAGGGGAGCCCATCAGTCCTAGCACAGCTGACCTACTCAGTAGCATTCAGGCCAGCTGGAGAGAGACTCACTCACTCTGTGCTGTTTTACCTGAGGTCTGATTGATTCTCATTTCATTGAAAAGCTGGTCAAATTCCCCAAGAAACAAAGCAGTATTCTGGCAGAAACTAACAAAGTGCAGATGTTATTAGAAATTGTAATTAAAAAGAAATTCCTGTGTTATTAGAATTTGCCTAGGAACCAAAAGGCAGTATCAAAGCATATGCCTCTGCTGTATATTATTAGACTATTATGTATTATTGAAATATGCAAATCATGGCTATTAAGGAGAAATTCAAAGAAGGAGCCAAAGGAGTAGAAAGTTTGCAGGTGGCATGCCGATTGTTTAAAGATGCTGTACCAGAGACTAACAGCAAACATTTACTGCTTATCAAAAAAGACTTTAAAAGGACCACACGCACACAGAAACTGGCATGACAAAACAGAAACGTGAAAGCAGTTGTTAGAAGTAACAGTCAATCTTCAAAAAGTGGAAATTGTCTTGAAATGAGGAAAACAGAAAAGAACATAAACTCTTATAGGTTTAATATAAAGCCTTTATAAAGTGGGCCAAAAATATTTTGAGGAATAACTTGTGATAAGCATGAGTGAATAATAAAACTTGCTCTAAACACATCAGAAGCATGAATTGTGCCAGACAGTTTATAAGGCATTCTATAATGTTTGGGTTATAAAAGAAGTATTTAAAGGAGATAAGCCCAGAGCTGAAATGCTAAATGAATTTTTCACAATAATGTTCTCCATGGACAAGCTTAGGCAGGTTTCAACAGCAGAACCTTTTTTAGGGTTCAAGTCAAAGAAACTATCTCAATTTGAAGTGTCAGAGAAGAAATTTTAGATTGGAACCAAATGGTAACAAATGAAGTAGATTATATCAAGTTTTTAAAACACTTCTAAAGAAAGTCTTATATATATGACAAATTATTAGTGCAATGTAACTTGGCATGTAGATTGGCCTCTTTTCCAAAGGAATGGAATGTGGCAAACATTCATTTTGTTCTTAAATTCAGTGGCAACACAGGAATTACAGCCCAATAAACCTGACCTCCTGTATCAAGTTGATAAAGCTTTTTCAAAAGAAGTGTATAAGACACAAATTATCAGAGTTTATTGAAAGATTCAGTATGGAAGAGAATGAGAATGAGAATGATTTGGATGATACATTATGAATGGTACATCATAGATGGATTTCCTAAACCTTGAACAAAGATCCTTCATTATAGCATGCTGAAGAAAGGAAGAATTACATAAAGTAGTTTTTCTCAGGTGTTCCTATGCAATTGAAAGAAAATCTTCAGAAATCAGGATAGGGAATGAACAGGTAGCCTTCCATTTTCACAGTGGCAGGGGTTTACTCAAAGATGTTCTCCAAGATTTGATGCTCACTCCTGGCCTACTTTATATTTTGAATGCTTTAGAAAAGAAGTAAATAGTGAAGTTATAAGATCAGCAAATGATGCAAACTAAGAGCCACTTGTGATGGGATGCAGGATATTCTCTCCAGACAGAGCAATTTGGCAATAAATGGTGGAAGAAATTCAGTGTTAAATACAGAATAATATGTATGAGGAGAAAAAAAAGCCTCTTTATATTATGCAAGTACAGCTTTAAATATGTTATAACTGCTAAAGAAGGGAGATGTCTGAGTTCTTCGGGAGATATTGTGTGCAAATGTCAGATTAATATTCAGCAATGGCAAACAAACAAAAATCCAAAATATTAGCAGAAGGAAATGGTGAATAAAATGGGAATCAGGATGCAATTATAAGCATCATACAATTTGCAGATCCAGAGTTATAAATCTGACCCATATTTTGAAGACTGTGCATTTTTCTAGTTGGAGTTATTTAAAAGAATATTGCAGAACTAAAAAAAATGTAGTAATCATGCCAATAAATGTGACCAAAGACAAGATATGGTTGCCACAAAAGATGAAACTTAATAGAGAAAACATACTTTAACTTGGATGAGAAAAATCAGCTTGGGATATGAAGTAACAGAGGTTATGAAATCATTAGTGGCATGGAAAAAATTATTAGGGAGGGCTTCTTCTCTTTCTGTCACAGTGTAAGAACTGGGCTCCCTGAAATGTCTCTTGCAGATAGTAGTTTGAAATCAAAAGAAGGGAGTAGTGTTTTATTTTTAGTTGCCATGGAATAGTAGCCACTGTTTCAGCAGCAACTCCTGCTCCACAGAGGTTTGGAAAAGCCCAGAGAGACAAAAGAACATTAGATAAAGGGCTAAACTGTACCTCAGTCAAGGATAAACAAATGTGGTTGTCAGGTGTTCATGAGATAGACACCAGCTCAGGGAGCTCTGTGGTGAGAGGGAACTGAAATCTGCAGGCTTGAGGAAATGGTGTTGGGTTCATCTAAGAAAGGACTCTATTGGCTGTCCTGTTCAGCTGTACCCTTCTCATCCACAGTAGTCAAATCTCAGTTAAAAGTTATCATTATCCTAAGAAAACATAGAGAATTTTGTCACTAAAATCTTGACCATTACTTCTGAATGGGATATGTTCCAGCTAGGTTCTGTGATTTGTAAGTCAGTGGATGTGACCCAAGGTAGCTCCAATAGCCAGCAGACAGGGCAGCATGCCTTCTACATGCAAGAAGCACAAGCAGGCCCTGCCACTGGATTTCTCCCATCCTGAACCACAGCCAGATGTATCAATTTCCAATGGTGCTGTGCCCTCACATGGGGGTCTCACTAGAGACAGGGAGCACTCAGGTCTTACCAGCACTACAGTCCTGCTGTCTTTGCTGCAGAGCTAACTGGAGTTAAAGTGATACCTCTGTGCATTTTTTGGGCAGGTGCTTTTGTTCAAGACAGCATGAAAGGAGTTAATGTAGACTACAGTTTAACTCCTCAGTGAAAACAGCTTCTACAGCCTAAGGATCAGTGCCTTACCAATGTGTATTTCTGCACAACATATCCTCTTTTACAGAGTGAACCTGTACTGTGGGCAGGAGAAATGCCAGGCACTGTGAGGTACAGGTTGTAATGAATAATTGAGATAAATGTGTGTACAATCAGTGCAGGTGATCATGAAGTTCCAGACAATCCAGAAACCATTTAAAATACAGTAGTTCAGAACTATATCCAAGCTGAGTCCTAGGGGTTGCTTATAATTTTACAGATTTTTAGCAACTTGTAAGGATTAATAAGTTATTGCTGAGACTTGTAGCTAATTAAGTACTTAGTTATGATAGCAGAGTAAGAGTAGGATGGTATATGAAATGGCTTACCTCTGACACAGACAGGTCATCTGGTTTTGTTAATGACATAGTGAAGCCATAAACCTTATTACATACGAATCTGTTAAACTGTAGCATGTGCAGAATGGGAAATAGAAGTGCAATATCATCAAAATCTCTGAAAAGACTTTTGTAAGGTCATGATATGCTGACACCAAGCATTTAATTTAAGGTTAACATCTTCTAATAATACATTTGACAGCTATAATGGGTCTTTCAATGGAAAAATTATTTAACTGTAATATTTAACTCTAAAAATTATAAACCCTAAATGTATTGTGGTATATATTGCCACTATAAATTAAAATTAATGTATACATGACGTAGTTACAAGAGAAAAAGGAGCATTTTTTGATTAATGGAATGGTAGTAGTTCTGTCTCTTTTCACTTGTTCCTGCAGAGCAAAAGATGCTACGAATATGAAAGAGAAAGAAACCATTAAGAGGTTTGGCTTCTTAACTTCTCCTTTAATTCTGTCATACAAGCATAATATATTCTGTACTAGTTTCCTGGGAACTTCAGAAGGATGAACATGAAAAAGAAAAAGAAAAACTGTCTTTCTAAGCAGCCTTTGTCTAGAAACCAACATTCATATTAAAGGCTGAAATGTGTTATTTCAAGCTTTAGCATATATACCTCACCAAATAAGGGACCAGCCAACTTATGTAAAAGAATAACCTGCCTTTGAGCAGAACTTATTAGCTTGGGCACAGTTCCACAGCAGCATGTCCAAACAGCTTTTGGATTGAATATATCTTCCATTTTGCACCTTAGAAAATGAGCTAAGCAATTCCACAACTGTCTCCACCTGACTACAGAGACATGCCATCATAATACAGCCTGGACCAAGGCCCTTCCCCAGCCTGCTGACACAGGTTGGCTGTCAACTGCTCTTCCCAGCTGATGTGAGGCAGTTGCAGCACGATGAGTTCAATAGCTGTATTCACAGGAAAGTCATTAAATGGGCATTAAATGAGCCCTCAAAAACATGTAGCTTACTTTCTGAATTTTGTAGGTTCCTTAAAAAGTGTTGTGTGAAAGCAAACAGCTCTGTCTGCTTGCTTACTGCCTTAAAATAAGGGTTGTGTGGAAAACAATTGCAGTTAAAACTGAAGACACTAAAGGGGCAGAGAAGCTCCTGTTGATCAGTCAATCTCCAGTAAAACATAAACTGCTTGAATAAAATTTAGGAACTCTTCCCTGAAAAACCCATCTTTGTCTGAGGAGGACCTATAGCTCAGAGAAGGACCATGCAGCAGGAACTGCTCTGGTGAGTGGCTGTGTCACACTCAGTAAGAATTGTTACTGGAAGGTATTACAGGGAATGTGCACCTTCCCATACCCCCAGTTCCTGAGTGCATACATTTCAGCCTGCTCTGCTCCTGCCCTCTCTCTCTTCTCAAAACCCAACTTAGCTTGGATTTGACATCTGGCGTGTATGTAACAATTTCAGCGTTATGGGAACATTGTATAACTATGTGATTGCACGCTACAGAGGAACTTGATGAAAACCCAAAGCAAGGAAGGACGCATAAACAAGGGAAACATTAGAAAGAAAAGTAAAGATAGGGTTCAGCAGCCAGAAGAAAGTAAAAAGTACACCCCTCAAAAGCATAGGAGAAGAGAAGGGGCAAGGAGGAGAAAGAAACAATAAATAGTTTAAATATGACATTGATTACAAAGTTGCTTCATTGTTCATGTTTGGCAGTGGAAGAGGAAGGGGGAAATAGCTTTTTGGAATGCTGCATGAACATTAATATTGATGGCCTCATAAAAGTAAATTTGGGTTTCTCAGGGGAGAAGAGTGCAGACACTCCTTTGCCATTTAAAGCTGAAGTTCATGTGGAGGAGAGTCACAAAAGTCTTCTCTCTGTGTACCACGAGTATTCAATAGACCAAATATTTTTGGCAATGTGCCTGCTTAGATGAGTGTGTTAGTGCTGCCTGCTGGGTTATGTAAGGGGGGATACTGCAGCAGACACAGTGAAGCAGGAAGCCTGAAATGTTCCAGAAGACCAACTGGGATTTCCCCTGCTGCTATTGTCACAGCAGAGCCACTATTTTTAATTTAACTAGTAAAAATTAATTTACTTGTCTTACTCCAAGCTTAGTCTGCTACCAAAAGAAAAAAAGAATTCAGGCAATGCTAGTGGGATTTTAAACATGTTGGAGTTTAAACACACTAATTTCCTGGCTGGAGGGGAGAAAGCTGGAAGACCAAGCAGCACAGACACACCATGTCTGCCTCATGCAGCTCTGTGATGCTTGGGGATGGGGGAAATAATTGGCTGTGGTGCAAAGGTGATAGAAAGCCAAGTGAAGCTGGCAGCTTTGCTAACATAAACCAGAAAATAGCCAAAATTCTTTAGGGGATGCATCGTAAAAAAAAATGGAGAGGGCAATGTGATGTAATTAGTTATTAAAGCAGAGGGATGGGAACCAGAATGCCTTGATTACCAGTGTTGTCCAAGTTACACACTGAGAACATAGTCATGCCAGGTACTAAATGTCTTCTCACTTAGGCTCTTGTCTGTTCAGGATATTGTTGTGTAGCCTTTCCATATTCACCTTCTTTAGCCAAACATTTGGACTAAAATACAGTCCAAAATGATCCTCTCTTGCAAGCTAGAGGCAGACATTTTGCTGTGTTGTTGTTTCTAGGATAAAAGCATTATGTACACAGACTAAAAGTTTTAAAATTAATCATTTCAGAATCTGCTTCCAATAATATGCATTGTCTTTTTTGATATTGCCTTTTTTGAGTGCTAATATATGCTGCAGTAACATAAATCCTGTGACACATCTCTGCGGGGTGTATTTGATAAATGTACTAAACAAGATTAGCTCTACTATGGCTGAGTTGCTGATGAAAAGACACAGTTACAAAGGCAATGAAGTGTAAAAAGTCATGCATTAGTCACATATGAACCTAGAGCTAACAGCTCTTGGACCCTGACCCAGTGTACTTTTCCTCTGGCCACAGGGTAAATTTGAGTGTAAAACAGACAAAAAAAGTTTAAATGTGTCCATGGTTACTTGAATTTCAGAGCTGAATGCATGACCTAGGAGAGATGTGACCTCAGAGATGCAGAGGAATGTGTGAGAATGTGATGAGTACTGATACATTCTGAAAAATTAGGAAGTGGCTAACAGGTACTGCAATGCACTTACATATATTCCTTTCCAAAGATTTATAATTTGTTCAGTAATTTCCATGGCACATCCCATCACAATCCCTGGCTCCTGTTCTGACATCCCCACTAAGTTCCCCGTCTAGTCATTCTATCTTCCCTCTCTCCTCCCTGACCTCTAAATCCTACAGTCTACCCATTGTAAATTCTTGAGCTAGTTTTTCTCTCTTTCCACAAGCTTACAGTTTCTTTTTCTATCAGGTTTTCTCATCAGTTACTGTATGCTTTAGCTTCATACCCATTCATACTTGCATTTCTGTCCCTCTATCTGTAACAAAAAGGACAAAAAAAGAAAAAAAAGATAAGATAAAACCCCAGGAAAAACAATCTCTTGGCCCTGATAGGTAAAATCCCAAGGCATCAACTGTAGTTAGGAAAAGCTGACAATATTGTTGCACCCTTTGGAATTTCAGGTGAAAAGTGCAAGTGAGTCTCTTCTGAGAACTGATGAAGAGATTTTCCAAAGATTTGGACCCTGGTCAAACTTGGTGTGCTTTTCACTGAACATGGGAATATTCATTGCACAGAAATTGCCCCCTTACAAATTTGACATTTTCCAAGATGTGAAGTGCTGCAGCTGTTCAGAGGAAAGGTTGTGAACAGACACAAACTCGTGGTAATGGTAAAAGAGCAAACTGTTAAAGCACTGCAAAGTTATAGCAAGACAATATAGGACATTATCCCAGAAAGTGCCAGACAAACTTACTCATAGCTGATGCTATCAGCACCACCTCTTACTGCAATTCACACATAGTAAACTCATACTTTTTTTGTCATAGTTAGATTTCATGTTTCTGAAACACATTGTAGGGTGATATTTTTCTTGAATGCTTATGGCCAAAAAAATCCTGCTGTTGATCCTTGTGATTTACGTATCAGTTTGCCATTTTAAAATAAGTGCTGTGTAAACAACAGAGGGATTAATATAATACTGTGGGAAATTCTAACCAATTCATGTGCCAAAGTTTCATCAGATTGATAAAAGCAGGAGCTTCAGCTTCATCTTTAAAATAATTGACACTTCTTTCTCTGTAGCCCTGAGTCTGCAAAGTATCAATTGCAAATGAAGCCCTCAAATATGTCAAAACATTCTGGATCAGGTAGTCAGCTCCTGGAGCACTGAACTTCAATATAGCAACTTTAAAACTCCTGTCTTTTGTCATTATAATTTACACTCTTGTATATTCAGCTTTCAGACACTGTTTGTGTTGATCACTTTAAAACTCTGGCATGGCTCTGAATGAAACATTCAGCATTTTGTACTGCATACCAGATGTGAATTAACTAAATGGTGCTCGTGTTCCTAGATATCAAAATCCAAAAATGTACTTGTGCTTAATCATTACATATCTATTTAATCAACCATTAAACCATTTAACTGTGGGATATATTTAATCAACCATTTTCCAGATGAGAGAAACACAGTTTTTATGTGGCAAATCAGTCTGTGTGAGATAATCTGTATTTTTCAGATTTCCCAAGGTGCTTATTTTAAGTGGCATAAGGTTTCCCTTTTTTTTTTTTCCTTTCATCTGGAGTATCACAAAGTGCTAGACAAACTGTAGCTTTGAGCAGTAGAACATTTCTGTGGGGAAGTATGGCAAATACAAACAGGAAATCTGTGTGCCATTCAAAGAGAGATTTAAAAAACAACAAAAATCCCTCACACTCCAACCCAGGATCAGGTTGAAACTATTGGGATGGTTATCTCCCTGGATGTGAATCTTTGACTCATCTTGAACCATTCTAATATTTAAACTGAAGAATTAAGTTCAATTACAAAAAGGCCAGGGCTTGCACTGAGGAGTCCATGTTCCCTACAAGCTCAGCTTTTGCCCCTTGTTCCTGACTTTATTTATGTGAGCTCAGTTCTGGGTAGTTTTGCAATGTGCACCATCACTCTGCAGAAAACATAATTATTCCCTCTGATTAATACTTATAATTGGTTTAATGGAGCTTCACAAAATACAAATTGAAATGCATTCATTTCCATGCAGGCTCTCAAAATCAAATGGATCTAACTGTGATGAAGACAGAGCCTGTCACTTTATGGGCCTGTCACCCATCTGTCATCTGCTTTGAGGAGGGTTTTCAGGGAGAAAAGAGTGGTGCCATGGACAAGACACTGGAATGGCTCCTAACATAGCATCTATGACATTACAGCTGTAATACACAGCTGCATGACATTTCTGGTGGCACCAGGCAGTTTTGCTGCAGACAACATGGGTCATATCTCTGCTTCTGAACTAAGAGCCTGTGTGGCTGAGCTCCCAGGAGACAATGCTGATGCCAATCTCTTTGGTTCCTAGCCAAGATTTCTGAGCTTCCCATTCCTTCTGGATCCCACTGCCAAAGCCTGCAAATACTACAGAACCCTGTGCTCCTCTCACTCAAATGTTTTTACACCCAACTCCATTTCCCACACTGAAAGCCTTCCATTCTTCTCATCTCCCAACGTTCATCCTGCAGCCCTGCAACAACCACAGGGCCCCCAGTGAGGAGCACCCTGCTCTGTTCAGTCTTTGACCTGTCCCTTCCTAACTCCCATCAGAACTTTTGCCCCAGCCTGCCACTTCTGCTCTGCCCTTCCATCTGCTGCTAGTCGCCCACCTCCTACACTCCCTTGCCCTCTTCTTGACTGCCATGGCCCCCTAAGGGTGGTGCCTGTCTATGCCATGCCCACCTATTCCCTCCTTCCTGCACACCAAGCAAGACTTAGCCCTTCTGATAGCATTTCACAAGAGCATGTTCCAGATGTGCTTCCTGGGTGTCCTCTCTGAGAGCAGCATTAGAAGATGTACTCTGGAAATCAAAAGGGCATATGAGTAATCCCACTGCATCACTAGATAAGGCAAGAGGAATTGTGAAAAAGAGCAGAGCAGAAAAAAACCCCAAACCAAAACAAAAAACATGGGTCTAGTCAGCATGGGAAGGGAAGAGATGGAGCTCCAGCACCTTAGAGAAGATAGTGATGGTATCAAAGACTCAGAGTTCAGATGATTTTGATGAGGGCAGAGTTGAAAGTAAGGAAAGGAGAGAAGGAAACAAACGTCCTAATGCACATCAGGAAGGTTGTTTCATTCTTGTAATTGTGTAAAACTGTGAGGAAAGGGTAGTAGGAGTCACATTTCATTTGCTTTCACCAAAAATAAACTAAACAGCATTACTCTTTGCTGGGAGGGGAATGGACATGGACATGTGTCACTATTAGCTAGGAGTGGCAAATAATAGCAACACACTTCTTGGCAAAGGAAGAACTTTATTGAAAACTGACCTGTATTTATAGGATGGTTCTTGAATCTAAGTCAGGATAGCAGTTCATTGGGAACAGGAGAAAACATCCCATGTCACATACACCACACACTGTCCCGTGGTCAACACCAGCTACTTAATTAATTCTTTTCTATCTGTGAAAAAACTATCATCCTGGGAAACAATCCTGGCCACAGCTGGGAAATCCTCACAGCCTGGGAGCTAAAGCTAAAACAGCTCAAAACCTAGGAACAGGCCTGGCTGAAATCTTCCTAGGCCTCCAGCAGTGTCTACAGACGTGGACAGCCATGGACAAAAGCTGCAGACTGTGGCATCCAGCAGATCTTGAGTTGGATGCCACCACAGGATGTGGATGTGATGCCGCTGCCTTTCAAACAAAAAAACATTTGCTTTTCAAAATCGGCCAGTGAAGGGACCCAATAGGAACTTTTTGGTGACACAGGCACACAAAAGCCACCAGCCAGGCCCCTGTGCTCGCTGTGGACCGATGATTATCACCTCTAATCTGCACCAGCAGCTGACTCTGGGCTCTTTGCAATCGCATGACTGCGCTCCCTGCATATCCATTGTCCATCCCCTGGCTGTTCCCGTAACCTCGGTGTGTGGAGCGCTCTGGGATGCTCTGTATGCTGTAACTCACCTTTTTTTGCTTATGGCTTCCCATTGTAGTGACACTAGAGGGTGACAAAGATTCAAACGAGAGCCACAACGAAACCATTACAACTGGGAACTTGAAATTGAGATGAATTTTTAAAAACTGACAAGTTTTCCGCTGGAACAGGTATGAAGATTCAGTGCTGCTAATGGCATTTTAATAGAAGCTGGTGGCACTTAATGGAAGCTTGTTTGATTTGGATCAACCCTGAAACAGATTCTTTAAAATTAAGAATCACAGAATCACTAGGTTGGAAGAATGATAAGGTGATAACGAGATTTTTTCTGTGACTTTTCCAGAACAGAGTTGAAAAAAATTGAGCATTTTGTTGGGTTTTTTTGGAGTGGTCCAAAACATGGTGCAAAACAAAGCAAATTTGAAGTAGTGATGGGAAATCTGTGTTTGTGGACAGTGTGAATAAAGAGAAGAAAAAAAACACATAATCAAATTTAGGCACATAAAAGTATTATTGTTAATATGAACAGCAGTTTTCAGTTAGAGAATTATGTAGAAAAAGAACACTTTTCTGTATGCAATACTGTTTACAAATGTGAATATATTGTCTAAGAAGTGAAAATGGTCCAGCTGCTTTACAGCACTGAGGAAACCAACCTTGTTTTCTGAAAGAGTCTCATGATTTAATACTGCATTTTTATGGGCATACAATTTATGTTTCACATGAAAACAGGGTTTGGATATGTATTAGCCACTTGATAACACACACATAGCAAGAGATTCAGGATCAAATCAACCATGTTGTCACTTTCAAACACTGCAGCAATCATGTTAAGCCTTGCATCACTTAAAACATGGTCTATTATGTATGTAAAATATCTAAATTATTTAAAAATAGTAAGAAATGCTCTACTGAGTTAATTACCTTAGCTTTATTTGCCAACTCCAAGTAATTTTTGAGTGAAATTTGCATTATGTTACCAGCTCCCAGGGTCTTATCATGAAATTTTGTAGAAACTGCAATGTACTGGCACTAAAAAGTATGTAAATCTCAGCTTTCATGTCTACAAAATATTTCCAGGCTGTAAGACAGTGGAAAAGCAATGGAAAAGAAATGAATCTAAATTTCCAGCATCCGAACTGCTATGAAAAGAGCTTCCCTTTGTTATTCTAAAATGTTATTTTAAATTTTATTGTTATTTTAAAAATGTTTAGGCGGTCTTGTGATGTTTGGGCTCTTATTCATCACTCTCAGGGCTTGCTGTTGGCAATACAGAGTGCAAATGGCACCAGCCTGGGCTAGCAGGATTGCTGGCTGCAGGAATTTACCCCACCCTTGGAAGTGAGAAAAAGATGTGTAAACCCCTTTCATGGAAACTTTGGGAAGAAATAAGAGATTTGGTTAAAGATTATGGCTGCTTCAAGCACTTGGCCAAAAGAAACTCTGTTTAGTGGTCAGAATAAGACACAGACTGTAACAGTCACTGGCACTGCTGTTGCCAGAACTAAGCCAGCCATCACCTAACAGACCAAAAGTGTCTTTGCCCTCCTCCATCCCTCTGCACAAATGCCCTGCTGGAGGATGTAGCATTTTCTGGCAGAGAGGTTGGGATGGTATTTTTTGTGGCGTCTATGCACAAGATGAAGTAATGCTCAAAGAAAAGGTGTGCTTTGCCCAAGGGAGGGTGAAAGTCCCACATGAACTCTAATGTGCATGTTCTCCACTTTGGATAACCCCGTGGGAGAGGAAGGGTCACCTCCTTTGGGGCTCCATGTGCTTCTTAAGTGAAGCAAAGAGGGCAGGACATTGGTGTAAGATGTGGGACTGGGAGAGAGACCCTTCACATGCTTTAGTAGGCCACGTTTTACTCCAGTTTTCTCTCTAAAGGCGTATTCCTACTATAAAAACTTCTGTAATGTGTTTTGAGATCTCTGTGGTCCAACAGAAACACTGGTAAAAGATGAAGATGAAGAAGTGCTGTCATAGACATGTGTAGGCTGAGCAATGAGGCGTGAAGTCATCCAGTCTAACTGCAGATGCTCAGCCACCATGGGTGAGTTGGAGCTGTAGCTGCCTTTGGTCCCCAGATCAGCAGTGACTGGAGAGCTGCTGGACTTTTTGGGCTTGAACTGGCCCTTCTGCCCAAGCGTGTCACTTGCCTTAGTGCTGTGTTTTCCACTGAAAGAGACACCAGAAAGCAATCCAAAGGAAATATGTTTTATAACAGTTGCTTTATGCAATCTTTTCAGTGTTCCAGCAGCCCTGACTGATCCTCAGTAGTAAAAAATGAGGGCATAGCCACCCAGCAGTTAGTTGGTCTGAGAGAGGGAGCGGCTTTCACACAATGCAAGGACTCAGTCCCAGCAAAAACAGGCAATGGCAATTAGATCACCACCATAGATGGTTCACAAAGCCACTGGTGGTTTTGGTGTAGAGGAGAGGAATAACACTAATGTGCTCAAGATGCTGTCCAGAGAGAACAAGCTACACTGGTGTCTCAAATTCTGTGTCTGAGGGAATATAAATGGAAGTCAATGAAAAGGGAAGTTGCGAGGTTCTCGACCTCTGGTGCTCTAAGGCACCAACTGCAGAGCTCTTGGGCTCCTACATTGAACTCTTGGCTCCTACTTCATTGGGTTATCTTAAACAAGCAAAGCAGCTAATAGTTAAAAAGGTTATTTATTACAAACCACATCTTATTACAAAGCACATCAGTCTCAAATGGCAAGCAGACAAGCAATAGCAAGCAGTAGCAATAAGCGAATGGCTAAAAGCCCTGGCAAAAGTCAATGGCTGAAAGCAACAACTCTCCCCAATACAAACTCTTATATAGGATTTTTCCAACAAGCTAAGATGCAAACTCTGACCACCACTCCTTAACCTATTAGAATTCTAGTTTCTTAGCACACCAGGTTATGTACAGAACTACTCATACAATCTATCTTGTTCTATATAAAAACTGTAAGCAATATTCTTACTATAGCTCTATTATGTCTAATTCCTGTCTACCACTGTGGGCCTGGAGCCTCTTGCTGAAGATATCAGTATGTTTCAACCTTCACTAGAACTTGCTCTTCTACTCTGGCATTTGAAACCTTTCACTTACTAAAAGCATTAGAACTCACCCTAAAATTACTAACTTACTTCTACTTATATGTGAATGGCTTAATATACTTCAATCCATCCAAAGGCTTTAATTCAATCCCTGCACTCTGATTTCTTCAGAGAGACCCCTGACTCACTGGCTCCAACAGGAAGTAACCCAAAGCCCAGGACAGGTGGAGAGCATCTGATTTTGCTCTGGGATCTGGGGCCCTACTTGTACATGCAGGACACCTAAAAGAGCTCTAGATGGGAGATACCAAAAGCCCCCATGGTTAAAATAATGCTGCTGAGTATAGCATAAAGGCATTGTGTTTGTTTTGCTTGCAACCTCTTTATTAGCCCTGTTTGTTTTATTAAGGCACTGAGGCTGTGGGTAGGTATGTGGACAGCCTGGCAGTGTCTGAGGTATCTGCTTGGCAGCCCTGCAGGCTGAGAAGTGATGCCTGTGAGGCTGCAGTGCCCAAGGAAGGAGCACAGAGTCCTCTCACAGATGGCAGAGGAGCCTCCACAAGAGCTGGCTGTGCTCCAGATCACCAGGCTCCTGCAGAAGCTGCTGTCCTCTGCTGCAGTCGGTGTAACCAGGCAGTAGATCACCACATTTCTCAATATGTGCTGTGGAAATCTGTTTTTACTCACACAAATGGTCCCTGCAAAAGGGCCTCCAGTGGAAGGCATGAACACAACATCTTGCCAGTTTGTTTGATTCAACAAGCTGATTTGCCATTTGAAGGAAAATGCCTCCTTCCTCTCAGACACTTCTTGTCTGTGGCTGTTCTATTTTTCAAGAGAAAGATGGAGGGCATTTTCCCCTGTTTTTTCCCAGACATTTGCATTTTTCTTTCTCTCCCCTAATTCTTCAGTACTTTCCTGCCAAAAAGTGACTGGTGGCATATTTTTTTTTCTGTAAACACTCATTGTGGGAGATTAAAAATAATTATCTGTATATTGGAAAGAAGAAATCTAGACCATTCTGCACCCTTCTCTAAGTGACATTATGCTTTGACATGGATTGGGAATTGTTTGTAGCATTGTTAATGTCAGTACTTAAAAAGTTTACCTAATCATGTGCTTCACACAGAAACTATGCAGACACAGCATATTCCTCCAGAAACTGAAGATATTTAATAAAGATTTTAAAAATATATAATACAGAAAATCAATAAGTACCTCATAAATTCTGACTAATCTGCATTTTAGAATCTGGTTTTGATTTCTAAAATTATTTTAAGGTTCCGTCCATTTTTTAAATTACCTGAGTAAGTGTTGCACTAAACTACACATAATCTCACCACGATAAATTTCATGGATTCATCATTGTAATCCAGTCCTGTGCTACTATCTTGAAAACTTTAATATTGAGCTTGTAATCAGTGACGAAGTCACTGAGAAGAAGTTGTTTCACAAATACCTTGTGAATTGATGGTTGGAGTCATGATTCTTTGCTGACATTTATCATTTGCCACCAGTGTAGGCTTTGTGAGCTGGATCTTCTGTGGCCCAGATTCCATCACTTCTGAAGTACAGGGTGTATAATGCAGTGGTAATGGGGACTTTACTGGTTTTCAGAGAGACCCACAGAGGTAGAGAGCAGCTTGGTGGGTTTGTGGCATCTCTTCTACCTCCTTGGTTTGGAACCTGGGACAAGCAAATCAGGAGCATTGCTGGGCTCTAGACATGCTTTGGCTGCACGAGAGATCTGCTGGGAATGGCTGCAGCCAAAATACTTTGGAAGTCTGTAACAATTCTGGCTTTGGAGAGCAAGCCTTCAACAGGGTTAGAGGAACAAAGTTGCTGCACATCTATTTTCTCCTTTCCCTTCTGCATAAGCATTAAGTGTGGGTTGTTAAGAGTGGAGGATACTCTTCCACAAGGATGTCTGTTGATGCTTTGCATGATTCTTAAGTTCATGACACTATTAGATGTAGGGGTAATGTCCCTAGCTTATTACAGATCCTTCTCTCAAGTAAAGCCGAAGGAGCAAGCAAATTCAAATAGGCTAGCAGATGCCAATTGTGGAGACCTAGTGGATTGACAGAAACATTTGGGGAAATTTCAGAAAATGAATGACAAGTAATGTACAAAATTCCATGAGCCAAATCCTCATCTGGTTAATATAACCTTCTTTCCCTATGAAATTGAAACCTCTAGATTCATTAACACCAGATGAAGATCTGGTCCTTGTCTGAATTTTTCCAGGCAGACAGCTATTACTTTTGCCCTCAAATACTAGCCCTATTCCTTCAATAAAACCAAGCAGCCAAAAATTCAGAAACTAGGGGGAGGAATATAGGGGGAATTTCAAATTCAAGCCAATAATGAAAAGTTTCTTTGGTCTAGTCTGGAGTAATAACTTGTGCTTCTCCATAATGGTCACATTGAGATGGTAAATTACTTCAATCATAAGTGTAGTTGATAGCAATCAATATGATTGGCTGCTGTTAATACACAGGTTTTGTTCAGTGTGTCATGTGTTCAAATGAATATAAAGTCTTCCTTACAGATATACAAAATAGTTGAAAATAAAAAGAAAATACAATTTCTTGTTTGCCCCTTCTCTGACAACAATGAAAAAATCCTGCTGATTTTCAAAAAATAATTCAACTGAATTCTGAGAAATATGGTTAGAGTTTAAAAGCCACTTTTTAATGAAAAAAAAAAAAAAAGAAAGAAAACCAAAAAACCACCAACATGGAGAAAAATTATTTTTTTTCCTTTTTATTTACTATGCTGAGACTCTCTGAACAAAACTAAAATGTTACTGTAGTAACTGTACAAGCTGCAAGACACAATTCTCCAGAAAATGACCTTCTTATAATTCAATGGACATTTCTAATGCCTGCATGCCAACATCTTGCTTTTTGTTAAGTATACCTTGTGGCTTTTAAAATGGATCTTTTGTGATTGTTCTTAATGCAGATCTAAACCCATGTATTTCCTCTGGTTTGTATAAGCTTGACTGTTACACACACTCTTTCCTTTGTCTGGATGTCTGTGTGAGAAATATTGTCTATATTGAATTTTATCACTAAGGAACACCCACTGTACTTCCTGTTTTATGTGCTAACACATATTCATCAGTATTTCCATTTGTTTAGATTAATATACATATTTACAAGTGGATAACAAACTTCTTTAAAATAATGGATTCCCTCAGAAAGTCCAAGAACTCTTAGGGATCTGGACTAAATAGGTAAGATCCAATAAGTCAGAACCAGAAAGAAACCCTGAGCCCTGGATGATCCAAATGCAGTGAAATGCGTGAGAAACCAAGTATCTCACGAGTCTTCATTGTAGCATGTTGAGCCCAGTAAGATCACAACTTTTTTCTCTCAACTTCAGTGGTACCAAGTAAAAGAGCTGACAGACAGAATCCTTGTATTTTACAGCCCTGGAATTACCCAAGGAATAAACTTCTCAATAAAAATCTAACTGTTGAATGTCATCAGACACATTGAGTCATGTTCTTATCTCACACCCACAATATATACAACTTTGTCAGATACTGGTTTTTCATAATTGTTTTCAAATAATCAAATAAAGGGACTTTGTCTGGGATTTTGAGCCTGTTAGCAGACGGTCTTAGAGCACAGCAGCTGCTTGAAGGGGTTTCCTGAAAGTCTTTGTTCAAAGAGAATTACAGCCAAACAAAACATTACTAAGACGGAATTAGTACTAGCTACAAAAGAGGATGTTAGAAAAACCACACATACATATCAGACACTTGAGAGCTGATCATGGGCAAGATAAAAGACATGCAAAAGCAGCCAGCCTGGGTGAAATACTCTTACCCTCCCTGCCTGCCTGCTTTCCCAGGGTAATATTGCCCAGGCTACCCATGTGATGGAGCAGTATGAGTTGCAGTGATGAATAATGGTGACCCCTCTGGACAGAGCCACTCTTTTGGCCACCTCTCATCCAAGTGTCCATTTCCTCCTTCAAGTGGTAGAAACTCTGACTGGACTCTCTCACACTTAATTCTTTGCCTTTTTTTGATGTACATAGAAAGGAATTAATCTACAAGAATTTTTTTATTTCTAGTTGTGGTTTTTTTCCTCTGATTTCTGTGCCAAAAAGCCTGAGTGTGGTTTCAGTGTTGTCTTCTTAAAATAAGTGCAATTCTTAGGCCAAAACAGATGGAATTCCATCTGACACCCCAACCTATTATTTTCTCCATCAGAGAAATCAATGTCCATATTCAAATAAAACCCCAATAAATCGTCATGAGGCTGCATAAAAAAACTTAAATATTGTTTCATAACTCATAAGACCAAAGAGGCTTTTGAATATGTTTAGCTGGTATATGTTAGCAAATAGCATCTAGCATGACATCAACAGCTTCTCAAGGCCAGCTTAGGAGCAGAGGCAGATAATCAAGCATGAGAGACAGAGGGTCTTCATGGCCTTAAAGTATTAACAGCTCAAAAGTAAAATTTAAAAACAAACAAACAAAACCCCAAGGCCTGAGTCTTCCAATTTGATGAGGTGTTCTGCAGCTTCTGCAAGTGAACTATGATATCACTTTTGTTTTCTGTCCCTGTAGTTGTTGCCATCACTGTGCTCAATGAAGATATTTTTACTAAGAACTAACCTTATTTCTAAATCAGTAGATATCAGTTAAGGTACATTGACAGAGGTGATAAATGGGATGTAGTAATTCCCAAACAGAGTTCCTCTGGCTTTGTTTCATGCAGTGAACTCTTGCTATTGTAAGAGAATATTAATTAAAAAAAAAAAAAATAAAAAAGAAGATGCTGCAAGTAAAAGTACATGTCAGGTTCTTTTGGAGTAGTAGATATAGAATTTGGAATTGTTAGCATGTTCCTTACAAATAATATCTTCATATGATTAATAGAACTACTCACTATTGCCACAGATCTCTAGAACTCATGCAAAAGTGCCTCCAGCTTAACTACATAATTAATGGCACCATAAAATCTTATTCACTAATATCAGAAAATGCTTTATTGCTGCAGATATATGCATTCATTCAGAAAAAAAAATCTTGCATTGGATGCACACTGTGTTGGATTAAGTAATATGGCAAAATTATCCTTTAGATATTTATCTGAAAACCCTAATGAAAGTTACACAAAATCACCTTTCAGTGCAGTTGCCACTTCATATAATTTTTATTATCTGGAGACATTAAATGCAAAGCAAAGAAAACTATAAATGGACAAACTTTTCAAAATTGCTGTCCTTTTAAAGAAAGCTAGGTCTAGACTTTAAAAGACTTGAACTGATAATTAAATATATAGGCCAGTTACATTTCTGATTTCACCATTATGGAAAAATACTGTAACATATCCATTATATTCTGTGTTTTTCCCAAAAATGCGTAATAATTTATCATTGCCAATAGTTTCAGTGTGGAAACAGATGTATTTCTCCATAGTATATTTGAGTTCCCATGAAGGAAAATCACTGCCAGAAGATAAGCAGTTCTACATGGCAGTTCTGCAAAGCAATGAAACTCCACTTTGCCTTCTCTCATAAAAAAAGTAACCGAGAAAGAAAAATCTTGATTTTTAAATCTGTCTCAGTTTCTTCTCAAAAAGAAAGTTTAGGTCTCTGAATATCACGTGCAATAGTCTGTGCTGGAGTTTAAAATAGTTCAGACATAGTTACAAAATGTCATGTACTTACTGTCTGAAAACATGAAATAGCAGCCTAATACTTTTTGTGATATTCCCCTTTCCAAAATTCACTGAAGTAAGTGGAAATGTTTCCACTGATTACATGAGTTTTGGAACAGATTGTGTTCAAACCAGTTAAGGTTCTGCCTAAGGAAAGAATATGATTCTATTCTGAGAATTTAAGAAAATGCGTATTTTAAGAGAGTTCCATTTAACATTTTTTTGTGGGACAATCGAGTACTTAAACAAAACTGAAAAAAAAAATGAACTAAAGGAACAGTAATCTGCTTTCTGGATGGTAATCTCTTCTGCTCTATCTTCTTACTTCATTCTAAATGACACTTTTCTTCATAAATATTCAACATCTAAAAATATTTAAATTTCAAGGAAGAAAACTGATGGAATTATTTGACTAATATTTCAATATTGCTGATATTTTGCAAATTATTAATTTAATTAAAGGTACTCAGGAAAGTTTAATTAAGCATAAGTAAATTCTGGCATTTGCATTGCAAGATTTAATTGACTTCTTTGACTAAGAAATACTTCCGTTTTCTCACATACAGTAGATTAGAAAACTGTTGGAGGTAAACATTTGAAGTATGGAGAATTGTCTGAGCTTCATGACATCACTCATAGACTAATTATTCTCACCAGTTGAATTTCTGTTGGTTTCCCCAGTATTGCAATGTCCATATTCTGAAAGTATATCAATAAGTATACTAATGCTAAAGCATTAAATTTATGGCAGGTCCCTTCCAATGAGGTAGATATAAATGAAATAAACTTCTTTGTGTCTTATGACTAGTAAGATATTATATAAAGTGGATTTTTTCATTAGAAAATGACACATTTTTAATGTGTCTTGTAAACAGCAAGGTTACAAGACAGAAATTCCACATATGGAGAGCAATCTGTCAGTATGATCTTTTTCACTAATGAGTACATATGGTTTTTCCTCATGTTTTCTCTGAACACTTGTACCTAACCCACAGTATTCCACAGCAATCAGATATTGTGGCAACAAGCCCACATACAAAAAATAGAACTTTGCTTATTCAGGGAAATCAAAACTTTGCTATCATATGTATATATATCTATGAAGGGTTCTTTTCCTAGGAGGAAAAGAGGCAAAAACTTCAAACTATTTTGAACAATGAACTGACTGGCCCTGCCTGTGATAACAGAGAACTGGACTAGATGACTCAGTCCTGTATTCCTGTTTAGGACAAGTCTGATTTGGTGTACAGAAAATATTGTAGGAAATCTCTAGGAGGTAGCTAAAAAAGAAATCGAATAAAGGTAACTATATTTTATTCATTATCTATACGTAGGCAGAAACGAGTATGTTTGGCATATGTTATGACTTGTATTTCATTTCTTCTCATGAATCTCAATAAAGTATGGCTTTATAATTACCTATGCATGAGTTAGCAAGTCCTGAACCTCCTAAAGAGGAAGGTATTTTATTATTCTTTTTTTTCTTTTTTTTTCTTTCTTTTATTTTTTTTTTTTTAATGCTAATGTGAACTGTATGGTGTGAACGGAGCCCTGGTGCCCTGATGCCATGGTTGTGACATTTCTGCAACAACTGGTGATGCCACCAGCACACTGGGTATCTGGGTATCAAGGTCTGCTTTAGAGATCAGCTCTGTGGTGCAGGGTCCACCTCCTGTGAGGCTGGGCAGGCTTGAAGGAATTCTCCCTGGGCTTACCTGAACCTGGGGTCCCAATCAGTTAGACTGACACTACTCTTCCTTGTAACACAGCAGGGTTTGTGAAGCCCTGCTGCACTTCAGCCCCTTTCTTCAGGGTTACCAGGGAACCTATAACAGTGAAACCCAAAAAGGAACAGCTTTTCTTCCAGCCAGGAAGATTATGGCTAGCCCATCTGGCATTGATCCATCAGCTGCCTGTGCTTTAGGCATCTGTAGAGACTTTATACCAAAGGTCTGGGATGAAAGGGAAGGGATGAAAGAGGAGCTTAGCAAACTTGCTGAAATGCTAACTGGAACTGAGAGATCTGGGACATGGATGAGAATTGCTGCCTCAGTGGACATACTTCTGGGTAGCACCTAGAAAATATATTGCTCAGCTCTGAAGACGAACTCAGGTAAGAAAAAGGAAATGAGGCTTGGCTTCCATACTCACATCCCTGCATCATGCAGAAAGATGATCTTGAGGAAATGTACTGTCACCATTACAGGAAAGAAATGATAATGTACCTGTATCACTTTATCTCCTGTTGCTTTTATGCAGTTACAAGATTTTGATAATGTCAAAAACTTTGCATGCAATTCTATTACTTTTCACTTTTTCTCATGTATTTACATAGCAATAGTCAAAACCAAGTACAAACAAACATGAGTCCAAACTAAGCACTTTTAAAAGCCATTGCAGACTTTACCAGCCAGCTGAAGAGCAAATCAAGGCATAGAGAAGGCTGCTGATGCTACATGAAACCAGCCTCTGCTACATGAAACTAGCTCTGCCTTATCCCACACTATATCTGATACCTGGTCTATTTTGTGTAAAGCTGTCTTGAGTATCTCAACAGAACTCTCCAATCTGCACAACAGATCATTACAAATCACAGCATTCAGCAGAGCTGGGCTTGGAGCAGGGTGTTTTCCAGCCCATTCCTTGAGGTGGCTGTGTCCAAGGCTACTACAGGGTCAATTAAAATCAAAGTGCTGCTGGTGAAACTTTCCAAGTATTTTTAATCTGAACAAGAACAACAAAGATTATTTTTCCCTGGATTGATGAGTCTGTGGGGATAAAGGATAGATTTTGCCTTGTGCACATTTTTCCGTGGGTGACAATATACATAACAGATTAAGGCATCCTTTCTCTAAAGTCTGAGCTCTTTAACTTTGCAACACAGCTGGTGTGGAGAAGGAGTTCAGATTCCCCATTCATGCCACAAGCACATGGACTAGAATTAAACTGCAAGAAAATGGGCTGGTTTTCAAAGGATGTTATAGTATTTTTTTCTAAGCTGTGCCAGCACTGTTCTAAAACCACCAAAGGGCTTCATGATAAAGTACTTCACTAGTAACTTAGGCAAAATTGAGTGTAACACTAGTTCATACCATTTCAGAGACTAAATAAATGTGCAGATTATATTCAGTTGCTATGTCTAATTTGAAGTCATATCTAGAAATGGAATTGAATGTGACACAAGATCAAGAAAGTACAGACTACCAAAGCCTTTTCCTCATCAACTTTTGTCTGAAAGTTTGTGACCAGGGATCCAGGCTTTAGTCTTTGGGTGATAGATGTTTTAATCAGCACTAGGGGAAAAGCCAAAGTGGAAAATATTATGAGGCTGGTGTCTGTCACATTTTATGGATTGACATAAGGTTTATTGTTGTTTAGCAATATTAATGGATTGACGTAGAAAGAGAGATTTATTGGAACTGTTCTAATATCAAGATGCTTGTGCAAACACAAAAATAGATTTAAGACCCAAAGGGTATCCAGGATCATTTCAATGTCATGTACAAGTTTGGCAGTCCTCTTTGCTTTGATTTATCTGCTCTCTTGCTGAGTCCATAGTCTCTAAGACTGGCTCCTTGCTGATTATCATAGCATAGGATTTCTTTTGCTGTAAATGCAAGGACTATTTACATAGTATTTTTAAAAAATATTATTTTATTATTAAATTATATTTTATGTCATAAAATAATCGCAGTAGATATTAATAATTATTTCCTTTTAACTACTTTTCTTTAATTATTATTACTTTTTCTAGAGATTTCTTAACTGCACCGGCGACAGAAAAACATAACAAAATAATGAAAATACAAATAAATCTCAGCTGACATAACAACATATAACTTAGGGTATTATTTTCTCTTCCTATAAATATAAAACAGATTTCACATACCTTTCCTGTGTTTATCTAGACTTTTCTTCCATAAAACTTATGACTGCAAGGGCTTGCAGGCCTCATGCAAGAGTTAGTTTTGATCAAAAATTTCACAAACATCCAGTGATTATTTTGTTAGCTGTGTGGAGACTGTGAAATCAATAGCCATTTTGGAAAATTGTTGCCTGTCAGAGATAATGTTTATCTAGCATAGTCCTGGTATTTTCTGCTTTTTACTGTTCTCCCAGTATCTGATTTTCACTTCCACTTGAAATATTTTTGAATGTTATTTTCCTACTGTTGCTGTGCATTGTCTTCAATAAAAATATGCCTAAAGAGAAAATAAACATTCTTCAGCTTTCTGCTCTGATCATTTGGCAGCACCTTCTCACTGGTTTCTCTGTCAGTATAATTCCCTTGTACACAGCAGCAAGGAGAAGAAAAACACTTCTAAAAACCTAAATATATGTTTGAAATGGCAAGAGTGGAAGGGGAAGCAGAGAGTGCAGGAATACATACTTGATATATTTAATCTCTGATCTATTGACCCAAGATAGAACATTCCCATTCCATGACTTGTTTCTGATGATCTAAGTGAATTTATTGTCCGTAAATCCTTCCTTAAAACTCACCTCCGCCCTGATGTATACCCTGACCTTTGCAAGGCAGCTGGGCTGGGTTCTCTTACCTAATTTAGTCATCTAAAAGGCATTTAAGCACTAAATATAGACCAGTTACCTAGGTACCTATTGCAGTCAATGGACACAGCCACATGCAGAAAGTGATTCATCACATCCTAAAATATGTTGGATGAATGGCCCATTTCATGGATCTGTCACTCTCCATGGACTGTGGCAATAGCCCAGGTGTCTGAGACCAAATGCCTCACTTTTATACAGCCAAAGTTAGGTGGGCTAAATCCCACTGCTGGCATCCACACTGAATTTCCTGCCTTGATTGAAACAGTCCTGCTGCTCCTTTGTCTATCTTGTCTGTGGTAACTACACATAATCTTGTTTATTGTAGACATATGTTCTGGTTTCAGATGTTTTTTCTCCTACACACAAATTTCAAGGGACATGGAGAAGTCTCTCCCTCCTCAGCTTCCCCCTCTCTGCCTCCCCCTAAAAGAACAATAAGAAATAATTCTGCTGCCAACAAAAAAATCATTTGACACATACCCTTTAATCTGTAACTGCCAATTTAATCAGTAGAATATATGACATCTCTTCATGAAAAATCTCCACAAATAATTTAAAAACTGGTACTGGAAACTCTTTCTGAGTAGTACTGACAGCAGTGGAAATATTTCTATAAATAAGGGTTTGAAATTAGTGAGGAGACATGCAAAAATAAGAATTACTTGCATCAGTAAGATTTGCTGAATGTAGCCTTTAATTTATCATCTGCAAATGCAGCCCAGTGAAGATGTAGAAAGATTTGCTCTTTTGTAAGAGTTACAGCTCCAGATTGTGTTATGTGATAGCCCATGATTGAATAAGTGCATGGTATTTCTGAAGGATTGTGAAGGGATATAGAAAGATTATTTTCTTTACCACTCTTCTTGTGGAATTTCATGTATTTGAACAGTGTATAATTGCAAGTTACATTTATTGCTATTTCCCTTTTTAAATTAAAACTTCTGACTGAAGTTGGAAAGTGGAAGCCAGAAACAATACCTCTGGGTTAATTATGTAGCATGTAATAGGATTTTACCTTCAAAAATAAAAAATAAATGTCATTTTCAGAATCATTAAGGCTTTAACAGCTTTTGGAGTTGATTTAAACAATCCATAATGACAATGTCCTACCCTAAACTTACTGGATTCTAACAGTTCTCATTCCAGACTGTTAAATTTATGCACTTTGTGCCAAATCCTGAGAAGTTCCTTCTAATACCATTACACCTAGCTTAGTCTTTTCTCAGGGTTTCTCATTATAATTTAGAATTTCATCCTTTCAGTTGGTTGTAGTAAATGCTTTGGACAGTTTGGAATAAAAGAGGCTTTGTTTCATAAAATCATTTAGGTAATTTCATATGTTTGAAAGAGAGTTGTGCTGGAAGGAGTTTGAAGCAGACTCAGAAACTGCATCTCCTTCCACCACATCCCATATGAAGAAATAACCCAGAGAGAATTCCCTTTGCTGAACACGAGGTCAGACTTTGTGGAGCACTGAATCATTGCCAGCTCTCAAAATTTCTCAGCAGTTACTGTTCATCCTCACCTTTGAACATGTCTGGTTCTGTGGAGTATTTTCTACCAATTCCTATGGGAGCTCGACACATAATCAAACAGAAATAATATCCCTCTCGACTATTTACGTAGGAATTATTTTAAATACCATATTTTTCAGCTTTGCAAGAAGAGTGTGTAAACACTGAAGAGATAGTTTGCTGTCTGTGTGATTGAACCATCTATTAATCCATGTGTTTGTGTATATAAAATCCCTGAACCAAACTGGTATTTTCTCACAAGAAAGAAACTTTGTGTTTGCCTCCATTAGGAACATCTGAAATGAAATCTCACAAATTTTGTGCTGATGGTGGTTTGATGCTCGTTTTTACAAAGTAATGTAAGTCTGCATTATTGGGGAAATCCTTTAGAACAGAATCAT
Source organism: Oenanthe melanoleuca (assembly GCF_029582105.1). Classification (NCBI taxonomy): domain Eukaryota; kingdom Metazoa; phylum Chordata; class Aves; order Passeriformes; family Muscicapidae; genus Oenanthe; species Oenanthe melanoleuca. The sequence goes on from NC_079335.1 coordinate 111,188,236, forward strand.
AGAATGATAGAATCACCCTTAAGATCCTTAAGATCATCTGGTCCATATGAGCCCAAAAGTGGACATCAAGTCTGAATTTGTCTGTTTTCCCAGAGTGTCATTTTACTTTTTCCATTATGTGGAGAGATGAATAAGGCATTGACATCCATGGAGGATGATTCACAGTAGCCAGTGAATAAAAAATAATTTTAGGATCCTCTCCTCTTTTCCTATGTACTGGTTGAAAGTTTTCAGTCTCCTGGGGTCAGGTAGATAAATCCATGATCAGTTTTCAGACAAGTTGCTGATGTGCAGCCACATCATTCCTGGCCTCAGGGTCCAGGTTTCTGTGGAAAAAGAATGGAGGTTCACCAAATGGAAAAGTGCTGCTGTGCTCCTGAGTCCCACCTCTGATTTGGGTGACTGGAAAACCTGAACTCTGGGTTTCAGGCACAGTGCTGGGTGAGAAATGCATCTCTCTCCTTTCCCCAGCTTCTTAAATTTCTCATGGTGCTGTCAAGTCACGTTGTATGAAATATGTTCTATGGTGCTCAAGTATTCCTTGCAGGATTTTCTTATGTAATAATTTCATTGCCTTATATTTACTTTTGCATTTATAAATGATCCATCTATTTTTAATTTAGGTAATGAGTTCCTTCTACGCTGAAACATCTCATTTTATTCATAGGTACACATTTCAGCAGAAATCTTAAAATATTCATAAGATTATCTAGCTGTTTTTTTTCCCAGGCTGTGAATCAGTCCCTGATATAAAGGACCTGATCCTGCTTCTGTTTAAATCAACAGAAAAACTTTCAATTCCCCTTGGACAGAGATGAGCTCATCATGATACTGAGGAAAGTTTGTTTTACTTTTTTTTCCCCAGCAAAGTATGTTTTGCTATCCTTCTGTAAGACTGAAGTACTTGCCAATATTGAAACTTTATTTAGGCAAAGCTCCCATGAATATGGGTGTCAGGATAAGACCTACTGGTTCTTTTAATAAAGGAGAGGGAAAAGCCACAATCAAACAAAGCCCTGACATATTTTTCTTTTCTATTAGAGAAAAGCAGTAAGCATTTTTCCTCAGCTGCTCATACCTTAGTGCCCTGGGGTTATCCCTCAGGGCAGGAGGATGGGAGTGAAGAGGCCCAAGCTGCTGCCTGGGAGATTTTGGTTAAGGCTGGCTGCAAACCAGTGCTTGGGGAAAGCTGGTCCCTCTGCAAACTATTTATTCATGGGGCAGTATGAAGGAAGCTATAGATCCCCTGACAAATCCACCATGGTCTTCCTTGGTTAATGCCTCGATTTGTGCTTTTTCTTCAAAGCTTTTTTATTTCTCCTCTGTCATATTAGGATTTAATTATTAAAATGGAATAACCAATATCCTCCAAATTCAGTGCATGAGGCTTCCCTGCCAAGTCCCACAAACAAAATTACAAGGTCTGGTGAAATCCTACACTTCTTGGTTATTAACTCTGTCAAATGAATCATGCTTCTGGGGAATCAGATGTTCGTAGGATTTAAACACTCATAGCTGTAAATGCAGAAAAATACCAGAAAAAAAGTTTGCTGTTTAATTAATTTCAGCACATGATTTCTGCAATCTATCCTGCTACAAAACATAGGAATAACACAAATGTACCCTGATATAGATAGTAACTATCATAGCCCTTGCTAAGTCATTGTGTGAGAAATGAAATTTATAATTAATAGTGACCTGTCTCTTGTGGAATGAGGTCCTGTTTTGGAGAGTTTCCAAGTAATTCTCTGTTTCCCTAGGCTCACTGCAGAGTGTCACAAAAATTTCTTGCTTCAGAAGCAGGAAAGAGTAAAATAATGTAAAAACCAATTTTAAAGCACTTGAGACACCTAAGCTTAGAACAGATTAATTTTGTAAAATTCACAGAGGAAAAATGCATGTATTGAAATATTTTTCTGCAGTTCTTTTGATTATTGGTTCATTCATAGGTTTTCTTTTCATCTGCTTTGATGTGTAAAACAAACAAAAAATATATGACAGAGCAAATATAAACAGTGTAACCAAATTAAAAGAATTGCCACAAATTACCATTGTATTCCTCTTAATTTGCAAATTCAGTACTCACTCTGAAAAAGAGGGAAATCTTATTTGTACTATTTTTTAGGAGATAAAGCCCATTGCAAGAATCCCTTGCAGAGCAAAGCTTCAGATGGAAGTGAGGAACACAGACTGACTCTAATCCAATTTTGACGCCTTCCCCCAGGAATAATTGGGGAGTTCTGGAAATGTTCAGCCCTTTGGGGGTACCTGGTGTCTAATTCTACAGCCACATTGCAGCTCAAGCATGTCAGAGCTCTCATTTCTTGCAGTACATGTCATACAGAATATGCTGGCCAAACCTGCCCTGTATCATTGAGAGAAGTGACAAAAGTCCATAGTCTGCTGCTTTTGCTAAATTTAAGTGGGACCTTATTTTAGAACCATGTTTCTGGAGCCAGTGCTCTTATGCACATCCCTGCTGGAAGCTGTGTGCCCATACTGTCTGTGTGGAGACCAGACAAGTCTGTGTTCCAAGGATAAGCATGGAGCTGCCCACAGCCCTGATGCAATGGCACCATGCCAGTTAATCTGCTAAAGAGATGACATCAAGCTACCAGGGAATCTTTCATCCCTTCCCTGTGCTGTCTGGTACACACAGAGACAGAATTTAGTACTTGTCCTCCTGAAATCAGCACAGGTTATGGCCATTGTGAGCAGCTGTCGGTCTGCTCCTGTAGGGAAAGTTCCACTCCACCCCAAAACTTTCCAAAGCTTTCAAAGCAAAAGAAAGAAACCTCAAAACCCCCAAAATGAAAAAGTAAAACAATGAAAAGCCCTCCTAAGACATTTAACAGGCAACTGAAGTATTTTTTCCAAGACGCCCAGTGCTGGATGTGCAACAGCTTTGAAGGAGGACATGCAATACATTGCAGAATTTCATCTCTTTAATCCTATTCCCATTATGGAACAGAAGCTGGCTTGGATTTTGTGTGAGGGTTTTTTCAAGCTTGACTCTGACCAGTAAATTTCTTTCTGCTACAAAATGTCCTCTAATGTTTCCTATTGTAATAACTAGTCTTACATGGTCCGTTCCTGAGTCTGTTATGTTTTAAGATTCATTTAAAAGAATGACCCTCTTTCTTCACTGTTAAATTCATTAAGCTCAAGAGACTTAATCTCTGTAGGAAATACTAGTCTCAAAGAAATTTAAAGTTCTGAAGTTTTAATTTACTTTTTGTTTTTCCCCTATCTGATATCATTCTGATATCTTCCCATTGGAAAACTAGTGTCAGGAGACCTTGATGGTGTAGTTTGTATTTCCATTAATTCATTCTTGCCAGATAAATTATTGCCAGAACTTCTCAGTCACTGTCTTTATTAACTCAGTTAAATTTCTCCTTTGGGTCATTGTCCAGTAGTTTGTCCAGCTCACTGATCTGCTGGCAGACTGAAGTATCCAGTGTCCGGAAGAGCACTCTAGCAGGGAAGATGATGAAATCATAACATTTTTGGAATTATACTTTTTTTTTTTTTTCATTGAAAAACAGTTTTATGAAAAACAGTCACTGTGGATCCATCTCCCTCAGAATACAAAGGACAAAACAACTCTGTTTAGTAAAATAATTTGTTTGGTCTGACTAGTTGGTTTTAAATACAGTTTGTCTCTAAACACAAAGCTTCTATTCACAAGAACAACCATAGCCTGCACTGCTATGGAGGGGTGGTGCAGCATCCCTCCCGCCCAGCAGGACCCATTGAGAGGCTTAATGTTATCTTCTTATTTGTATTTACTACACAGATGAAAGCTTCCTCCCCATCTAAATCTTCTCCCACCATGTTCTCACAAGTCTGCATAATGAGATTAATAAATAAAGCTTCAAAAGGTAACCCGATCAACAAGACTTTGTATTCCTCAGCTTTGGGTTGTGGTGAAGCAACCTGATGGTGAACTATGGTGAACTGGCAAGCTCCTGGTGCTCCCAGACACTACAAAGCACCTTAAATTACAAATCTATTCTCCAAAAAGTGATGCTAGAAAAATGATACCACTGAGTTATATTTTTGTATTGTTCTAATTTGTTCCAGACAAAACATATCAAATTTACAAGTGGAAAGGAAAGCTATCTCCCTTTTCAGCCCTAATGTATTAACTTGCCAATACTTGGCTCTATCAACTTGCTAAGAAGCTGAATGTCATTTTGGATTCTTTCTCTTGTTTTTCCAGTGTGTTGCAATGAGCAGGCCAGTTCCTCCACCAGAAACACTTGGCAATCAGATTGTCTTCAGTAGCTTTGCACACATACAATGGATTCTGACACTGCACAAGAGAAATAACAGAAACCATCTCACTTCCTCTGGTCTCTGCAGAGCTAGCAGGAGTCAAAATAAACTGCCAATCCTCCAGGCAAACAAATGACATGAACACACATGGACCGAGGCTGCAGCAACAATGGCCAAACTTTTGCAGGATCCTATAGGAAGCTGCCCTGCCTTTGAAAGCAATGGGAAGCTCTGCCTAAGGCACAGGCAGCCTCCCCCTCACCCCCTTGCAGCTCCTCAAATTGCACTGCTGAATGTCTGGTCCACTCAGTGAGGTTGGAGCAGACTTTTCCTGGAGAACTGGTCCAGCTTGGCACCCATTCAGCCTGCAGTCTTTCTTCCCTGGTTGCCAAAAAGCATGCTAGTAATTCAGATACACTGGTGGGTCTGGGATATGAATAGTTGGCCACTGGGAACAGTATGAAAACTTTATTGTTATTCATAGCCCATCATAAACCAGAAATGATTTGCCACATGAGCTGGTTTTGGATTTTAAATCCTAAGACATCAAACCTTCCAATCTATTTCAATTACTCTTTTTTTTTTCCTTCTTTCCATTGCTCTGGGAGAGAAAGAAAAGAAAAGCTTCACTCCAACACAATAAAAAAATCCAGGGGTTATCAAGAGGCAGTTCAGGGATTGTTTGTGGTTTGTCAGGCAAATTTATGCAGTCCTTAAGTATACAGTTGGCACACCACTGAAAATGGGTCACTTCTGTATGTCTTTTGGGACAAGGAATTTAGCAGGTTAGTCAGATGGAGAGTTATGCAAACATGGCTAAAAAAGCCATGCTTTTGTAGATGGTTTCAAAAAACAGATTCAAAAGCTGCAATTCATCAAAAGCTGACCAGAGAGAGATGGGGAAATAACATAGCTAAAAATGAAAACATTGGAAAATAGATGGGGTTTTCTTCAACAGTGTGATGAAGAACTGACAGTGTGAGTTGGCTCTTCATGGATTCTGCTGTATTATGCTCTCAAAGCCATTAAAAGAACTGTTGAAAAATTAACCACCATACAGGAGTTCAAGAAATCTCTCAACCATGTGTTTATTTTTCAGTCATGACACAGCTTTATGCATGCAAGAGAAAGAAGCAATCTACCATTTGTTTAAAATAACAGAGTCCTGAGAAACCCTAGCTCTTATATAACCTAAAACCAGCAGTATTAAAAATCTATGTACACATTTCTTGAATTGGACTTCTTATAGCACATTTGTGTGTCTTGCAAGCCTGCAGAAGAAGAAGAGGCTGCTCCTCTCATAACTGTCAAAGCTGTGGGCAGGCTTAGGGATAATGCCATTGCTGCTGTGGGCAGATACAGCAACATGGAAATCAGCTGAGCTTTGTCATTCTGAGCTTGTCTCATTCCAGGTTTTCTCCAGCTCACCTTCTTATGGTCTCTCACAGCCTTCAGTACAGGCATAACATTTACTGATACATGGAGTATCCTTCAGCTGTTCCAACTCCTTGTTCTCTTGACACGTTGGCAGCTAGTAATTACTAGCTCTGTTAGACACAAACCATTGCTTCTGGTGGAAGAAGGAATAGCTCTTCCAGCCCAACAGAAAATTACAGTGGAAACCTGTGTGGACAAGGTTGGGTGCTGCCCACCCACTTTGCTTTCAGTCAGTGACAGCATTTCCTCTGTTCCTCCTTCTTTTCCTCTGTTCCTCCTTCTTTTCCTCTGCTCCTAATTCAGCCATATGTTTGTGTTTTGTACATGTAAGTGAAGCTAGCAGGAGGCTTGCTGCTAACTTCAGTGGGGTTGAAATTTAACCCACTTTGTACATTTCTGCTGGTAGTATTAAATGAAGGAACTGGAATTTCAGCAGTGCTTTTACAGAGAGATGCACACTTGGGTTAAGATCACTCGGGTGAAATTCAAGCCTGTTGCAGTCAATGTGGGAGCTATTTTTTTCACTACGCCTCTGTTTAGCCCACACTTGAGAAGAAAACACACACAGACACCGAAGAATTTTTTATTTAGAATAAACATCAGTGGAGGGAATTGAATGGTGGAAACTGCTAAATTGTTTGTATCCTTAGTCACAATTATAAAAGCTGCCTCCAAAAGGGCATAGCATAGAAATAATGTTATTGCTTTGGTCTTTTTCTCTTGTTTTTCTATAGCAGTCTTCTCAGTAATACTCTAAATGATTTGGAAATGCAGCAACAGTATATTGTAATACTAATTTGAGTATGTAGGAAAAGCATTTGCTGTCAGTATTAACCTTTGTTTATTACTGTGAAAAAGCCACAGTAGCATGTCATGCTGAACTAATTTGAGAATTATGTGTTGAAATTATTACGTAATTCTTTTGTTTCCTCCCTGTTCAGATGTTCTATGACTGTTTCTGTGTATTTGTTTTTAAAGTGTTTATAAGATTGTTTACAAGGCTTTGCTTGTTCATTGTCTAGTTAGGTAATAGATGCCAGAGCTGACTTTACCTTGGCTCCTCACCACTATGTAGTATTATAAGTAGGGTTAACTTCCAAAAATTCAAATTGTCTCCACTGCCTTTGCTGTGCAAATAATGCAGTGCATTTGGTTGCTCTTTTACTTCACTGATTTATCTGCATATTAGATGCTGGCACCAGACTGAAAATGCACTTAAATTTATTAAATTAGTACTATTCATTGGGTTTTGTATGTTGCTTTTACATGGTTTCCCTTCCATTCTCAAGGAAAACAAGAAAGAGAGAGAATTAAAAGCCCGTGCAAGGACACAGAGGAAGGTGGTGGCAGTCCTAGTAATATTGCTGCAGTCTCTTGGTGCTCAGTCATGCCATTGCCTTTCACTGTGTTGCCATTTGGCATCACCTCAAGACAACTACAGGTACCTGCTACTGTAAACTGGGCAGGTTTGAAAACTTATCTTTCAAGGCAAACTTTGCAGTACACACGGGGGAGGATGCTGAACAGTTTTGCTTTAACATGCTGGCATTCTGCTCCACAGTAAATTTCCTACAACATCCATTTATTTCTATTTCTAGAACATTAAGTCTCTTTCAATATAAAGGTCCACCTGTAAACCATGTAAATTGATGTTGGAAGAAGATGGAGAATATTTGCTTTTCATTAATATACATATGTATTTGTGCATGTATATATTTAGCATATCTTAGAGAGTTTTATACACTTTTTCAAAGGAATATAAATACATATACATGTACAAAAAGGCTTAGTTCTAATACTCAGGTGTGAGTAAGGAAAAAAACTGGTCTAAGAAGCCAGACAGCCCGTGCAACCAAATTTAAGACTCTTCAGTTTTTTGTTGGAAAGCTTCAGGTGGGTGCTTGTGATTACACAGCAGTCTGTGCACTGCAGGAGCTCCTATAAGAAGAAGTGGTTTCACCAGTTTTGCAACCTTAATAAAAAGTCATTCTATCACAGAGAAAAAAAAAATCCTATTTTTAAAAAGCATGGCATGATTCATCTGCATTTAAGTCACTTCTAAGAATAAACAAAATTTTTGTTTTTAGAGCTCCAGTCTCTGCCACACTGCTGCTGGTAAGGTACAGTAAACTGCTGTGCTTCAGCTTCCCTGAACAGCAAACACTGGGGCCTATGGAACCAGTATGAACTGATCTTACATAAAGGTGTAACTCACCCGTGACATGGGAGACAAAATAACTCTCCTGCATGTTTGCAGAGCCTGCTGAATCGTAAAAAATGCAGTAGTTCTGGAAAACACGCCATACCACGAGTTCAGAAATAATTTATGTTTCCCTTCTGATTATATGCTGAATATTGGCAGGGCAGTCAAGGAGGACTATTTATAATATACAGTAGTTGCAAAAAGTTATCTCTTACTCACACGAAATGAAAAAAGAAAGCTAATAAGATGGTCAGAAAAGTAAACTGATAAAGAAACTTTATACTTTTAGATATAAATAATCAAATAATTTATTAATATGATTGACACTTCAGTCAAAATCCTTCAAAAGTCTCGGATGGCTTATTATGGTTGGCAGAATTTCACTCTGCAGTGAGTGTCAGCAATTTGTCCTTTCTCCTCCTCATACAGGGATGCTTTTATCAAGTGGCTTTTCTGTGGAAGAGGGATGACCAGGCTTTTTATTTTTGACACTTGTTAAGTAACCTGTCATGCTTTTCCTTTGTTTGTTTGTTTCTGCAGTTCTCATTTCCAAGACATATCCTGTGGACTGTTGAAGTGCACTTCAAGTGAGAACTAAGTATATCTGCATGGTGTCTCACTGCAAGCTGTCTGTCTGAAATGACTGACTTACACTAACTGAGTCCATCCATAACCATACCAGGGTTCACACTGTTAGTTCTCTTCAAAGCTCCAAAATTTAACCCTACTTTGGAGGGCAGAGGAGGGGTTTTTTCCACATCCCAGATGTCTGTCCTAGTAGAGTACTGATCTCAGCACAGACAAAAAATTCTACCTGTGAGGTGTCAGTTTTTCTTGTTGGACCAGTGTCAGCGTTCCTATCCTAGATTATGAACAGTTCAAGCACTTTTTCTGGAACAACTGAGCTAATTTAATTTACAGTTTCACAGTGTCTCTGACCCTAAGATAATTTGCTGGTGCACTTTTGCCCCCGTATTAGGTTACTTTGTCATAGATTTTATTTGATTCCAGGAAACATCAGGGCCAGTGAGAACTGGGTGCTCTACAAGGGCAGGGGAGCCTTGACTTGATTCTGGTTGCAGCTTCAATTGAGGGAAAGAACATAAGACATTTCCCTCTCTACTGCAGAAAAACCAGTGATTTGCATACACTCTGATCTCATCTGAATGTGGTTTTAGCATGGCTGCTCAAGATATTAATAGACTACTTTTAACTTGGGCCTCCCTAAATATCCTCACAGTGGTATTGTTACCGTACCAGATCATACTCCTACATTATCCTCTTTGGTTAGCCTTAAAAATACTTCAAAACCCGAAAGGAAGAATGGAGTCTTTGTCTATGAATGCTAAAATCTATCTTCATCCACGAGAAGCTGTCGATGATTGCCATGGAAACATTTACTAATTGTCCGTGGAGCCTGTAAAAATAGTAAGAAAAAAAGGTAAGATTTGTCAAGAAATAACACTTTGTGAGACAGGACCTTAACCAGAAGATTCTCAAAAGACAGAAAGACATTGTGTGGTATAGCAAAGCCTTTTCTTCTCCTGATCCTCTCTTGCATGCAGACCACCTTGCTGTCCTACTAATGAGACCACATTCCCATTGAATAGGAGTAGTGTCACCATGACCCTTGATGTCTGCTTACAAGACATCTTTCAAAATACAGGACTGTGGCTTCAATCAGAAGTCAGGAGAGCCACCCATTCTGTATCATAGTTTGAAAGATCTGAGAAGTCACATTTCTCACTTTTTAATTTTTTTAAATTAGTTTTCCCTCTGTAAAAACGCCATTTTCCAGGTCTAAGTGCATGCTTCCAGGCTGGGTGTGATGCAAACCCAGTTGTAGCTTTCACCCTGTGGAATCTGCAAGGTAATTTAAAAGCTCACAGCAAATGACTGCAGTAAGTAGGAGAGGCAGGACAAAAGAATACACTGATGAGTAACCAGGTTGGTCAAAAGTACATCTCAAAAAGCCTAAATAGTTGGTTGTTGATTTTCATTTCTGGTTTGTTTTTTTTTTAGTAATCTTAAAAGTGCTACTGCTAAAATCTTATATTTGCCATCAGCTCTCCATTGGCCAACCCAAGAGGCATTTGGGCTCTTAAAAAAACACACTAAGGCTCTCTAGATCTGTAAAGTGTTAATCACCAGGTAGCATATCTTGTAAGAAATATTTTTGTGGTTGCAATGATTTTAAAAAAGTTATGAAATGACAGCACCAATTTTGTTCATCACCAATTCAGACCACCAGCTATCAGTAGTTATTGACCTAACCTGTTTCTGTACTACTCTATTTAAACAATTCTTCACTCATTAAATGGGTCACTTAACATGGGCAGAAAATAGAATCAAACACAAGGAGTGGCTGTGCTTTGCCTCTGTCTTCCCATTAGAGAGGACTCTGTTCCCTACTGGGTCCCAGTGTGAATGAACAAACAATGTCTTCTCTTAAGGGAAACTGATTCCTTACCCACTAGCAAAACAGTGGAGCTTAGAATTAGTTTCTGCTGAAAGGCTTTCCTCCTTACTGTTCCTGCAGGGTTTTATAAGAAGAAATATATCTATATATATTTTGCTTAAAAGGGGATGCCATATGGACTTCTGCCATGTGGGCACTCAGAACATGTATGACAGAATATTACTACAGAAGAATTCTTGAATAAAATTACCATTTCAACAACCACATGCCTAATATTGATTTTAAACCGATGAGGCCCCCTAACAGAATGATAGCAATGGAAATTTTCAGTGTGCTTTGGATCAGAAAGAAGTAATGAAATTGCTTTATATGCTCCAACTGGAAATGTCACAAACCCCCATTTCTTTACTATCTGAAGTCAGGTGCAACAAACCAGATCACTTAGGGGTTTAGTTAGTCTCTTAATATCACCTCTTGCAGATTTCATTTGGGATCACATGAAGAGAAAGAGGTAACTAGGAAGCTGAGAGGGAGGCTTGTTAGGCTGAAGACAGAAGCAATGGCCAAGGCAGAGCTGTGTCAGGACAGGAGCTGTCCAGGCAGCCCACGTTTACTGGATGAGAGCCACTGCACAGCTGAGGTCTTTTCCCTTTCCAAATTTTTTCAATTCTTAAGCCTATGTTCTTTCAGTAACAATACCAGAAAAGTCCATTAAGCAACCTGCACAAAATTTGTCTGCTCCTTTATTTCTTCTTGGTGGATAAATCTTTTCACATGGTGAGTAGGCTGAGGCAAAGCTCATGGCAGAAACTTTGGTCCAGGTGAACTTTATTAGATATTTTCCTCACAGGATCACTGCTGGCTTAGAGATAACTAGTTTACTCTTAGCTCCAGTATACATTGTGTGGTGATCTCACCTGTGACTGGTCAGCACATGACCTCAGCAAGCTAGAGTGCATCTTTTTCCATATAAACACTGGCTTAATTTTTTTGCTAGTGTAGAAAAGGGGCACTTGACCTTGTTCATGCATAATTTCTTCTGTCATGCATAATTTTTCTGCCATTTGTTGTTACATTACTTTTCCAGAGTGTGTATCAGCACACTCTAAAAGCAATCATCAGATGAAAACTGAATAGCAAAAAAATACTAATATAAACCACACACATTTCACAAAAGCATTTGATATTCTCTGTTCTGATATATTTTGTTGTATATTGATGAAATGTTTTCTATCAAGGAAAGAAATTAATATCAACACATCTTTATACCCAGGTGCAGCATGCACAGATAAAGCATAAGTGAAATGAGATAAAATATTCTGCTTGATGCTTAGCATTGAATAAGGTTGTATTGAACAAAGAGATGCCAGAGTTTTTTATATGAATGCATATCAACAAAAAATGACAGTGCAAAGTAGTAAATGCTTTGGGGTTGCTACTGATTCACTATTAGAAAAGTTTAGGCAGCCAGACTACTATACATTAAATGGCTCAAGAGCAATATACTGAAATTTCATTCAACTAGTGACTTAGCTCTTCAGTATCCACTCAGACATGTAAAACCATCTGGAAAGGTGAGTTTAAAGACTACTGAGCATGACAGTAAACATAGAGTTAACAACAATAATATGCAAAAAATAATTTCAACAAGAAACCTAAAATTCAAGCATTGCTTTAGAATGCAAAGGAGTGCAAGAGATGAGTCAGTCTCAATACCTTGGCACTAATATGCAAGCCAGTGGGGATATCCAGAATGAAATCATGTCACAAATTGGCAAGGCAGCAGCTGCATTTATCTGCTTAAAGAAGATTCAGTCCTTGAAAATCTACAACTTAAAGAACAAGCTGAATATTCAATTCATGTTATTTTCAACTGAACAGATGGATGGGAAAGCTGGAAATCTACCAGAAGTATAGGCACTCATCTAAGAAGTCTGATAAAACACTCAGAGAACTTAAACTTAGAAAAATAGTAATTCTTAAAGTAAGTAAATTTCTAACAAATTTTACAAAATTTAACAGTATGTATTATCAGATATTAACAACAAAAACAAAAAGATACCTGTATCTGTGCTATGTGTTGGTAATAAACATGAAGAATGCACTGTGTAAAAGTCCATACAGAAGAGTAAGAAAAAAGGGACAGTTAAAAGGACACCTTGTCCTGAGCACTCTGAAGGACTCCCCACCATGAAGATCATAAAAGTTGCTCTGTGTGGAGCCCACCTGGCTCCTGGTGGCCCCCACCAAGGACAGCTCTGGCCAGCCTCCCCTGGCCCCCCTCCCCAGCAAGGGCTCCCAGAGCAGGAGGAAGCCCTGGGGGGCTGCATCCAAACTGAGGAACAGCCACCATCTCAGAAAGTCATGGGCTTCCATGAAATTCAAGCCATGAAATCTGAGGGTATTTGTGAATTCCTCTGAGTTTGTATGATGCAGCAAAGCAGGTGCCCCTGTGTGCTGGATGGAAGGGCAAAACACTGCCATGGCTCAGATAAACAATGCCTGTGTGTATCAAGCAGCTGCTTCATCTGGTTGCACTGTCTGCTTGGGAGATTTTTCAGTAGATTCACCTTACTCAAAATTTTAAGGGCAAAATCTGCAGGAGAAGATATCATTTTTTGGTATGCAAATACAGAAAGACAATTCTAGTAATTTTTATTTGTATTCTTGAAAAAAAAAAATAGTGTGATAGTCTAGTAGGAAGCATTAATAGCAAAATTGGAGACCCTGCTCCAGACACTGTTCTTCATTACACTGGGCCTTGTCTATCTAACATGCTTCCCAGTTCTTCTCAGCTCCAGCCAGTTGTGTCTTCCTATCTGGTCCTTTGGCAAAGAGAAAAATAAAACCACATCAATAGTAAAATCCTGTATAGTTTAGATCCATTCTTTTGCTGCTGGATGGAACTGTAGAAATTCCACATAAAAAACCCTGGAACTTAACATGTATCTCAGGAAAGGTCTTGAAGACACTCTTCTTTCCTGATGGTCACTGTCTCTCCTTGTGCTCCTGCCTACAACACCCCTATCAAACATCCAGCTTGCTTCCTTTGACCTGCTATGTTAAGGTGACACTTATGTCCTGACTTGTCTTCACTTTGCTCCTTTGTAATTTTTTGATTTTATTGTCATCACTCTCCTCACCTTCTCTCATTGGAACAGCATCTTTTGTTGGCTTATTACAGTCCTAGCCTACAGACCTCCTCCTATATAGAGCAACTGGATTTATAGGACACCTTATGAATCGTTGCCAGCTGAAAATCTTTAAGTTCGTATAAAAATGAATAAAGGTAATCCAGTCCATCAGCCCTAGATATTTTAAAGTACATTTTTTTTCTCTAGAGTAAGAATTATCCTTCTTTAGATCTCCTGAATATGTTGACACTTTTCTAGAGGGTTGAGAGTGGGTTCTGAATTTGATAGATCCACAAACATGATATGGGTAGACCCTCTTGCAGTGTGCTGCCAGGACTCAGGACTAAATTCATGGGTTTTTTTTAAATATACAGCACATTTTCCTTGGATCACGAGAATTTATACCTTTTTGGAGTAAAAAGTATACTTCTTCTTTTGTAAAGACTTGAATACACTGAACTGTGTATAGAAGTTATATTTTAATGTATTTCAGTGCACTGAAATTAAATAGTTATTCTATTACTTGAAAAGAAAATCCCAACTGGCTTTGCAGGATTGTAATTCGCTGGTAACATCGTCTACATATAAGCTGATCAGAAACATGATGTAGAAAGCACTGATACACAGTCAGCACGTGCTATCCCATTTTCAGGGCAGATTCACGTTAGAGAGTAACTGTGTTCTAGAAGCTTAAATACTAACTAGGATGGAGCTTTAATCCTGTTACTGCCTTTGAACCGCTCTCCTGTCTCAGCTGGGATATTATGAGGCTGTCTAGTCAAATTAATTGCATCCTCTATTAGGAGTCATGTAGGTGCTCCTCTTATTCTATTTTTATAATGCAGACAGCACTGTGATACCTAAACTACATCTTTGTGTCATTTTCTTTCCTTTTATACCTTATCACAAATTGCGGGTAGAGATGTGAAAAAAAAAAAAAAAGAAAAAAAGAAAAAAAAAAAAAAGAAGACATTGAAAATCTGTAAATGAAGAGGATGTCTATTTTAGCAGCTCCGTAGGTCATCCTCCACACCTGGCCACTGGTGCGAAGGAAAAAAAAAAACTAAAACTAAATATGAATTAATTTTTAAAACCCACAAACTTCTTTGTAGTCTGTAAGACAGGCGGTGCCCAGTGTCCAGGAGGTGCTCGCGAAACCACCTCCAGGAGCCCGGGCGCGGCGGCCGCTCTTACGCAAGCGCTGCTGCCCGCGGGCGGCTCTGCGGAGCGGCGCTGGGCGCCGGCCGAGCGCCGATGGCCCCGGGCGCTGCTCGGCTCCCTCCGCTACCCGCAGCACCGCCGCACAGCGCCGGGGCCCGCACGGTGCGGAAAGCGTGCAGAAAGGGGGCATTCCGCGGAGAGCTGCCGCGGTGGGGCCTCTCTCCGCTGAGCGACAGGGACGCTGCGGGTCCCGTCCCCGGCCAAGCCGGCAGAAGCGCTCGGGAGGGGCGTGAGGCGCTCCGGGACCCTGCGCTGTCCCCGCAGCCGTGCCCAGCGCTCCGCGCCATCTCGGCGCGCAGCTCCGCGGCGCTCTCCTCTCCTCTCCCTCTCCCTCTCCCTCTCCCTCTCCCTCTCCCTCTCCCTCTCCCTCTCCCGGCCGTCTCCCTCCGCAGGGAGAGCCGCCTGCCCGCCCCCCCGGCCCCGCGTCCCGCAGCCGCCCCCCCGCGGGGTCACCCGGGGACAGCGCCCGCCTCCCGCCGCAGGAAGCGCCGCAGCCGCCGCGGCGCCTCCCGCTCGGCGCTCGCCTGTGGCAGGTGAGACCCGCCGCGTCCCTCCCGTTCCTCCGGGGGCCGCCCCGCTGCTCTCCCCGGGCCGGCGTGTGGGGAGGGCGGCCCGGGCGGGGGTTCCGCCGGCCGGGAAGCGGGCGGGGATGCGGGCTGGGCCGGGCCGGCCGCGCTCCGGCGGGGATGCGGAGGCGCCGGGCGGGAGCGCCGCCGGCCGCCCCCGCGGCTCGGGCCCGGCTGCCGCCGCCAACGGGAGGCCCCGGTGTGTCCCGCCCCGCAATCCGCTCCCTGCCCTCGCCAGCCCTGCCGGGGCTCCCCACGGCCCGGAGCGCGCTGCAGCTGCGAGGGCAGCGCGTCTGAGCGTCCCCCGGTCCTGCGCTTTGCCAGGCGTATTGACTGGCTACACGGGAAGAAAATAAGCTCCAGGAAGGGCTACGCCGTGTTTGCTGCTTCTGCAGAGTTCATTCCACCCCTGGGAGCTGCTCAGACCTCGCAGGAGGGGCCGGGCTGCTCCGTGGGGAATTCAGGCGCTTTCCCTGCGCGGCGGTGCGGGAGCGCTGAGCTCAGCTGGGACGGCAGCATGGGAGATAGCAGGGAAACCCTGGGGAGCTCGGGTCACAGATGGCAGCAGCAGCGTGTTATCTTTCCAGACTGCGCTCCGTGACCAGCTGACAAATTGAAACAAGTTGTAAGAACCTCTCCGCGAATGTAGGAAGGCTGTTTGTTAACCGTACTTGCGACTACAAAGGATCATGAACCAGTTTTATTTTGTTTTGTTTTGTTTTTAATGGGTGCTACTGACATCCTACTCGAGTGAAGTCAATATCCGTCATGAAAAAAAAAAACAACATAGAGTTGCATAGGGTGTTCTGTGAGATGCTTCTGCGGGTGTGATGTAAACAAACTAACACATAATGGAATATGGAGTAACTTAAGTCCTGCGGTAACAGGTGGCAGAGTAGAGGAGAAGAGAATGCATGTCCTGGCTCTCTGTCTTGCATCTCTGTCATAGCACAATCTTCGTCCATTAGGGGTAGGGCTTTGTCCCACCAAAACAGCGGCAAAACGTGGCGAAAGGAGCACTGCTGTCGCAGGAGGATGCTCTGCTGGGTCATGCAGCACGGAGCAGTTGTGCCCTGGGGCAATCAGGAGGCGGTGAGAAGCAGAAAGAGCCTCAGCAAAAAGCAGGCACTTACAGAACACACACGATAATCAAATCACAGTTCTTTCCACCCGTTAAAAATTTTTCTTTCCCCCCCAGAAAGTACACCCGAAAGAAAATACTGCGGGGTACTGAGGCACTAAACCAGTGGCAAAGGAAAACAGAGAGATACTGTGTATCATTAAAAAAAAAGTTAATACAGTCAATTTATGCAGGCAAAGTTGCCAAAAGAGGTAAGGCTTGCTTAAGAATTTAAAGCACAACAGCATGCTTGGCTACAAAAGTTGAAGGTCTTGGCCTTCCTCATTGAATCAATAAACATAAACTGAAAATAGACAGATTCTAATATAAATTTATACTGAGCAGTTGAGATAAAATTTGAACAGAATAAATGAGGAGGCATTGTTAGGAAAAAAGGCTTGGGAAACGGTATCAGGATTTATTAGGGAAATGAAGAAAGACATATTGTCTCAGATTTAAAAAGGTAATCTCTTTAAAAATGAGGCCTAGCAGAAAGAAAGAAAGGGAACCTGCTAAGACAACAATACTTTCTTTTAATGAAAAAAGCAGCAATGAATATGTTTTTAGAAAGAAAGGACCAGGGAAAAAAGTTAAAATAAATGTCTTTGATAATGATGGAAATGTCCTGTTAAAAAGAAATTGAAGTGCTCCAGGGAACACAAACATTTTCAGAAAGTAATATTTGAGTAAGTTAACTAGCTTAAGAGAAACAAACAAAAAGGGCATGGGATAGTATTACTCAGAAAGAAGCTGAAATGCAGGAGATAAATTATATTAATATTCATCACACAAATTGTCACCATCTGGAGATCAACCCGAGTAATACACAAAAAAGAGAGGTAGCTTGCAGAAAAATTGTGGAAAAGGATTAGGAATAGAGAGCGGGAAACAGAGCATAAGTAGAGAGCTGAACTGCTACAGGCATTTCTGGAGACTTTTGTATGAGAGAGAAGGATTCCACACTGCTCATTTTGCTCCGTGGATGGCAGATAAAGCTAGAACTCCAGACTCTGAGACACTGTTTTATTTTCTTGGCACATGAAGATACTCTGGAGAAACCCGAGAAATTCTTGAATGTGCTATGGGCTGCACTTCCAGAGAAAGGGCTAAGCAGGAAAACAGCAGATATAGGATGATGTATCTGACATGACAGGGGGATGTCAGAAACAAGGCCAAGAAATTTAAGGAGCAAGACCCGAAACTCCCTTATGGGGCATTGGAAACCAAAGGTACTTTCAGAAAATACAGATTTTATATACACCTGAAAGAAAGACAAAAGATTGTGAGGTGATTTCCTGGAAAGTAGAAGGGGCAACTGTGATAAGAGCTGAGGTTCAGCCACTGTTGTACAGCAGCACATGCACAGCTATGAGATATGTTGTGTTACAGGATGTCCTGCAGACCAGGAACAGCCTAATAGCTATCCTGTACCAAGCTGGGCTTTCTAGGCCATGACAGAGCAGCATTTTATGTAAAGAAAGGGGGCAACTAATTTCTTCATCTACCCAAAGGAAACAGCAATTTTAATGGGGTGTTTGACACCGTAACAGAAAAAAACACCCAAACCAAACCATGAATAAAAAGGAAGGAAAGCTTTTGTAGAAGGACAAATGTAACAATGTAGAATATAGACAGCTAAAGAAAAGGCATTGCATAAATAAAATTAGAGAAAAAAAATAGTAAAATTCCTGACCTTTCCAGGTCAACAAAGCAATTCAGCCCCATTTGCAATCAGTCATAAATGATGGCAGTCATTCTAACAAAAGATGTCTTCCATTAGGACACATCCTGACACAAACTTTACACTTAAGTCAGACCTTGGCTTCCTGAATACAGACCAATTTGTTTTTACTGCTTTTATGAAGTTCTTAATACTTCCATTACAGTTATTCCATTTGCATTTTTAAAATGTGCTGTGGAGGGGAAAACAATAATATCATTCCTAATCAGTTCTGTCCCTATAAATTTAGCAAAACGTAAAGGAGAACACATGGAGCCTATGAAATCTGAGGAACCTATGGAACTTAAGCTGAAAGACAGATAGAGATATGCAGGATCTTCCTAACATTCCCTGGTTTTTATATTAATGGATTAATCAACCAATAATGGGAGGAAGAAAAGGATCCACACAAAGCTTTCAACATATTAGCTGAAATGATGCACCTGTCTGACATGTAGTGGCTGTAATTCAAATGAGATATTGAGGCTGCATTATATAAATGGTACTATGAGTTCTGTCCTCTTCCTTGGTGAATTAAGGTTTTAGCCATAGTTCATATCTGTTAAGAGGTTTGGTCTAGCTGTTTTTGGAAAACAACAGAACACAAATGCCACGTGGTTACTTCAGAGAGGTGTTTTCCTTTAAGGTTTCTAGAGACAGGCGAAGAGAAACCCTTGACTCTTCTGTATGACTAGGTCCTGATGGTTAACCTTGATCAAAACCATGGTAAAGTAAAACTGCAGGAATTTTAGCTGTCCTCCTGGTGAAGGTAAGGATTTTTTTGTTAAGAGGTTTGATTTCTGAATGACAGGTAACTGCATCAGGCATGAGTCGAGGGAATGTAATACTTGGTGTTGAGATAAAACTGCTGAGATCCTGTTTGTAAAACTAGCCAGCTGAAGATCAAATGACAAAGAAAACTGAGTAACTAATATACATACGAGGACTTTTAGAGGGTTCTGAATCTCAGCATTGTAATGAAAGAGCATTGGAGTGGAAAATGTTGCAAATAACTTTTATGACTTTGGCAAAAATATGTCATATAACACCACTTTCCTAATTTTGTTGGGATAATGACAGGTTAATAAAAAAGTAAAAGGAGACTGTAAATAAGTAAGTAAATAAATAAATGAATAAAATTAACCAACTAAATAACTAAGTATAGTAAAGTAGGGAACAAGTATACATCTGGAACTGGAAACTCAGACTCTATTTACTGTATGTGTGCACATTTTGTTCTCCTTTAGTCTGGCCAGGTTATATGGATTTAAGTTCATCTACAGTGATGCTTTTAAAAAATTTTAATTACTGGTCTTCACAGTAAGGATGAATGAGTTATTTACTGTTTTGAGATATTATAGGAGATGTACTTAGGATCTGAGGTCTGTCCAGTCCTTTGGGATTTAGATGGACGATCTCATTAGGTTCAGAGTCACTGCAGTAAGTCCAGAAATATACAGATGCTAAACACAATGCAAAATCTTAAGTATTGTTTGCAGTTAATTAAAATGCTATTTTTGTTTGTTTTGCCTCCCTCTGGCATCTTCAAGTCCTAATTAATTCTTAGCTGTGGGTGGTGGGATTAGGATTGGCAGCAAAACACACCTCAAACAGCCCACCAGCACCATAGGGCTGTACGTGCAGAAGTTCTGCCGAAGCAAAGATCACATTCTTGAGAAGTTAGATAAAGGTCGCTATTGTTCTTGCCGCCAAGATTATTTTTATCACATTGTCAACATAGTTGTTAATGTACAAACATGCAGGTGAGATACAGAACACATGAAACTCATAAAAAAGGTGGAGACGTTGTAGGCACGTGCAATTAGAGCATTGATGAGACGTACATAAAAACGCTGAAGGGGAGCACGTGCTCGCTTGACAGATTAAGGAGCTGGCTGGCACTGTTCCTTGTGGTGAACTTCTTGGTGACATTTATGGCACTGATAAATAAAATTTGTGAGCAAATATCATTAATTGATGTAGTTCAGGGAGTGGCTGTTTGGCACGTTTCTATGGAGGTGGTAATTCAGGTGCATAACCACAGCAACAGTGAGGGGTTTTGGTTTTTGTTTTTTTGTTTTTTTTTTTTTCTATAATGTTGTAGTTGTTTCAGAGTACAATGAGATTTTTTGGCTTAGAAGTGCTGCTGTAATTGGTTTCTGGGACTTTCTTGATTTGACCTAATTGGACATTTTGAAAGGTTGCCAAAGTACGGGGTAGGATTTTGCCAGTTTTCCATCAATGATTAATAAAGCTCATTTGGAGGATCAGTTAGAGTTTCAAAAATATTTTGCACCAGGATTGTTATAAAACCAATGAATTCTATTTTATAAATGGACATTTTCAGTGTTGAATGATGAAAAACGGTGCTACAGTGAACAGTAAATGCATTTTTTTTTGGAGGGAATTTCCTCCCTTCAGGTTATTATTATGTTATTTCAGGAATTTTATAATCAGGGTGGGGAAGCACTTTAATTCTGGTTTGTAGTGATACTTTTGGCAAAATTCAAATTGTTGTTTTTAAAAAATCATTAGACTATTAAAAAGTGGTTTAAACAGGTAAGATTTCCTGAAAAGTTTATTTTCTTTTCACAGTGCTTGAAGTTTAAGTAGCAGCTTTCTAAAAGTCTTTAGAAAGAATAAGTAACTGCTCTTGGTGTGTCAGAAGACCTAGTGAATTTAAAGAATGAAGTGATATTTTTGGAGGAAGTAAAAGCCGGTAGTGTATGCCATCATCAGTTTCTAATCATCCCAGCTCCTCCCCAAGTTCTCGTTTTCATAAAGATAATTTAAAAACAACATGCAAGTGGTTCAGCCTGTCTCTGTGCATTTATAATTTGTTTATTTCCTTGGTACACAAGTATAGATTTGGATTGTTTTTTCTACAGAGGACTGACTAGGGTGGATAAGTTAATAAGCAGGAGGTTCCTGCATGTTGGAATTAGCAACTTATCTGTCTCATCCATTGCTTGTTTGTTCATGTTTTGCTCATTCAGATGTATCCTAAAGAAATGAGATACCCAGCTATTACAGTACTGCCAGTTTCTAATTTGTTCCAGGAGTTCATAGCTGTGGGTCTGAGCACATCAGGAAGGACCTGTTGGTGTTTCCATACTACTTGTTATTGCATTTGGGTCAGAAGTAAGTTTTTAATCTTAATGTTACTGGGTTTCAGCTGACCAGGTATCTAAAAAAAGTGTAGCCCTGCTATGCTATGCTATGCTGTGCATAGTTATGCCATGAGTTGCTATACTTACTCTTTATAAGTCAAGCAAGAGCTTTTACTGAGGCACTTCCCTCTGCAAAGCTTTATGCACACCAGGTAACACTGCCAGACTGCTGCAGTGCTTGAAGGTCACTTGAAAAGCTAGAGTTTTGACTGAAGTAGGACTCTTCTTCCTTCTTCTTCCTTCCTACAGAGAGATTTTTCAAGCTGGCATCCAAAGTACTTTCTGGGATTCCTGACAGATCAGGTTTTCTAGGGGAAGGAACTGCTTCTTTTGCAGACACTATTAGCATAAATATTACAACTTGAAGCCCATAATCACACTCGGAGGACACTTTCCTCTTGTATGTCAGGCAAATTGAGTTTAATCTGGCATTTACTGAGGAATGACTATTGGAAACCTACCAGACTACATCTCATACTGAGCAGGTATATATACTACACTTGGGGCAAAAAATGGCAACCCATTCTGAACTAATAGAAGAATTATAGCCCTATCCATAAGAGCATTTCTGCTAGCACCAGGGTAATGTTTCTGTTCCAGTTCTCTCAAGAGAATTTAGGAACCAAAATACTTCCATTAAAAATCTGTGCATATCTCCAAAATCTTCCAGAAATTCAGCTGTGAATGGATTCAGGATGAAGATGGTAAAGTGATCTCATTTGTTGCATGTGTTAGGCCTGCTAAAATAAAGGTTAGCAAAATACTGCTAAAGAGTGGAGGATGAATGGAAGATTATAGAGCATTATTTTATGTTTTTACTTACTGAAAAGAGTAAATGACCTCATCTTCTCCAGAGTAGAGATAGCAGGCTTCTACCCTCTGTTCTGAACTTAGTAGAAAGGTGGAATCTCAATTCATAGATTTTGTTATTTTTACTCTAAGGTGGAGGTTGTTTCCCAGCATGTCTGTGTTTCCTGCTCTCTTTTCCACAGTAATGATTGCTTATGAAGTTGATTTAGAATAGGGCGAGCTGCACGATCCCTCAATTAATACACCCACCCACCTGGTGGTTGAGCTCCATATGCTCTTGGATTAGGAATGAGAGAACTTGCAAAGCTCTTGCTTCTGTCAGGCCTCCAAAATCAAGAGTCTCCCGCATGTTTTAGCTTTGCCTCAGAGTAACCCAGTTATAATTATTCCAACTGAAAGAGCCTTTCCAAGCCCTAATCTTTTAAGTGAAACCACTCACTGCGGTTTGGGACGAGGGATCTGGTTTCAATAGGACCTCTACACATCTTCCCACTCCACCTTCTCTCCCAGCTTCACTCTTCATTTGATTCTTCTCAAAAGAGATGTCCCTTGTCCACTGCTGAAAGGGAACTATGTGGCTAGCCTTTGGTGCTGCCACAACCACTTCAAACCAGAGGCTTTTCTGCAGGCCAGTTAAGAGCTATTTCTTCTTGCCTGGTGGGCTGTTGCTTACTAGTGTGCTCCTTGACCATCCCATTTGGTATGAAGGAAAAGCCTCAGATCTGAGCTACTGAAGCCTCTCATTTGTCACCTACTTTTTCCATTAATATTAATTTATTAATGTGAAGTTTCTTCTGATATGTATTTTTGGAAAGTCCAAACTAGGCTCACTATCACGAAATTTGGAGCCATGACTCATTAAAAAAATCATCACAGATGGCACTAGGACAAGAATGGTCTTGGTGATCTATTTAGAGAATAAGGAAAATAAACTACTGGTTTTGTTCACTCCAGTAGCCCATCTAGCCCAGTTGCCCATGGCTGATGAGTAGAGGATGATTGCAGAAAGGCTGGAAGAAATAGAACAAGTGTAGAATTTCCTAACTTCTGGCAGTCAGAGGACATGGGAATTTCCTAAACCAGAAATTTCACTGGATTGCATCATCATGTTTATTGGCCATTGATGGATGTGTCGACCATAAATTGTCTGATCTGTTTTGAACTTTCTTGAACCTCCACATCATCCTCTGATAACAGTCCAAATAGTCTTTTTTAGTAAAATAGCTTTTGCAATAAAAAGGAGAACATACACAAATTCCTGTTTAGTCTGGAAGCTGGCTTCTGTCTAGGAGAGCTGAGACCTGTTTTTTCCAATACTTTCTTGCTGCAATTTAGAAACATAGACCTTAAAAATAATTTTTGATAATAATTTAATCTTACTGTTTTCTTTCAGTTCAGATTTTTTTGCCTGTGTTCATTTGGTTTTGTGGACTGAGCACTAATTTCCTGTGTCATGTGCAACCCTGCATAACTTGAAAAAACTCCCTGCTGTGTTTTTTCATGACAGATCAAAAATGGATATGAACTGTGTGTTGGAGGTTAGAATGTGCCTCCAGATTTGTTTCTCTCTCTTTTGCTTTCCTTCTTGTTATTTATTTTTCTTTCCTATTTGGCTCAATTTTCATTCATTTTCTCTTCTGTTCTCACACATCCGCTCTGATTCCGCTTGAATTCTGGTGGTAGGATGGAACTGGATCTATGTACAAAAGCAAATGATTATTACATTAGGTTATTTTTATATTCCCCAGAAATCTTGAAGCAGACATATATTACACTGTATTGGAAAACCGAAAATGAGGAGGAAAAGAAACAGTACATAGTACTACTGGTTTATTTTCCTTTGTGTTTTTCTCTGGGAAATGAATATTTGCCCCAGACAAAGACTAGAGAATGTTGGCCAAATACCTTGAAGTGTTTCATGGCATTTAGAGAAGATTGGCCTCAGCTAGCATTAATAATAAATGGAAATTAATCTAAAGTCATTGCAGTCACGTACTGTCCATCAGTTTTGTTGTGTGTCTAAGCACTGCTTATCCACCGTTTAAAGAGGGACTCAAACAGGATGCTTTCCTGCTGTGCTGACTCACTCCTGGTTGTCTAAAAATGAAAAGGGGTATGCTTGCTGATTTTCACATTCTTTTTAACATTTTAAAGACAAAATGTTTTGGATTCTCTTTGTCTGCCAAAAGGTGAAGTTTTCATTTAATCAGCAGACTGGAATAATTATTAAACTGCTGCTTTACCATGATTGTTTTCATCTTTAATCACCGTGTCCTCATGCACTGTAGTACTCAGGAAGTAAGAGGCCTGGGAAACTGCAAATAAAACCTGTATGTCTTGTAAGACCTTCCTTCAGAAAGTGATTAGAGGGTCCCCTGTCCACCAGATAATGAGTGCTAGGTGTTCAAGTGATTTAGCTTAGCTCATGTTTCATTGCCTGTGCTCTCTGCCTGCTTGTGTACAAACAAATTAAAAATGGAACAGGTGAGATGTGTAGTACTTCTGAGAGAAACATGAAGCCATTTGTATCAGAACTGATGTGCCAAACAACCACTCTAAAATCAAAGATCTGTAGAGCAAAACAAACTAACCAGTAACAAGGAAATCTGGCAGCTGGTGTCAGGTGCATGATGTCCATCGCCATTAGACAGCCCAAAGAAGCTAAAGCTCTCCCCTGCCTGTCCAGCCCTGAGGTGTGAAAGCCAGACAAAAAATACTTAGGAGGAAAAGTAAATTGAGAGCAACAAAGGATAAAAAGCTAAAATCCACCAAGGTACCAAGTTGTTGTGTTAAAATGCAAAAGAAAGAATACAGTTTCATTGACAAGAGCCTTATGCCCTGAAAGATTCTGTTCCAGCTCATCTCAGAGTTGGATTACATCCTAGGCACTCCTGCTCCAGTCATCAGTTCATGAGGTCAGAGTTAGGTTGCTTTTTGATTGAAGGGAAGTTTCTGACTCCTGCATTTGTGAACAAAGTCACGGGCTGTGCATAACCGATGCAGTGGGAAATTGTGCCTGTACATGACCTGAACTTTGCTTCTCAGAGAGGAGGAAAATGCTGTCATTACTGTCCTGGTACAAGTGCTCCCTCCCTCTGCTCCTCCCTCCCTCTTTAGTGCCTGCTCCTGGTCAGGCAGCACAGATACTGTGGGATTTCAGAGGCTCTTTGACAAGTCCTGCATTGTACTGAACCCTCGTTTCATAGCTGCTAAGAAAAGCATTTATGTGAACACGTGGTAGTCACAGCAAACCCTGAAACTCAAAGAGAGCAACAGGACCTTTCTTTTTGCCAGACAGGAGTGGTGTTTCAGGCACTGGTGGGGGCCATTGACAATGAAAGTTGCAGAGGGCTTAGGGTCCTGGATTTCCCAAATCTGGGCACTTACAGTTCATATGCAAGTATCTTCTTCTGCCTAAACAGATGGAAGGGAAACTGTGGTCATGTGAGGACCCAGGAGCATCTGTCCTCATGCAAAGTAAGTGGCTAGAGGAACAATTTGAGATACTTTGGCATACCTATTGCAAAAGATGCAGGGAATTGGCACCAGAATACAGGAGGAAGCCATGACTCTACAGTATCCACAAATATTTGATGTTGCCATCAGTGAACGGTGTTCTGTGTCAGTATCATTCAATGGGGATGATAACACATTTTAAGGCTTCCATTCTCACCGTCACACGGCTTTGTGTCCCTGCATTTTAGTCATTTCAGAGCAGTGCATCACCACCCCACTGGCTCATGCTGTGCTCTGTGTTTAGCAGCACATATTTATGACACGGGGAGTGAAGAATGAAGTCTAACTCAAGTCCTTAGCTAACCCATAAGTGAGGGATTAACTGCCTACTGCAATCTTTTACTAAGCATTAATCACTTAACATGATTTTCATTTTTTCAAAAAGTCATTCGCTGCCTTAGTATGTCAGCACACAACTGGGTTTGAAATCATGGTGTTTGAGTGACTGCTGATACATTAGATGGCCACTGCTGTCGTTAACCTGACAAGGGACCTGTTGTGTCACTTTCTGGGTGAATGAAAAAGTACATGTGGATGGGCTACAGCTATCAAGGTTTGCTCTTGCTTTACAAACCTGTCTTCCTGGCTGTGGCAGAGTTAAAAAATAATTACAAGTTTTTCAAAGGATCACCCACATACACATGGTATGAGAGCTCTTTTCTTTGTTGGTTTCATTTTATTTGTACATGACTCACTCTTGGCAAACTGAGTGAGCCTCATGAGCCTGTAAAAATTCTGTTTGGATTAAATGATTTGCATTAAATGATTTATAACTGCAAGATGGCTTTAATATTCCTGTAATTCCTTAAGGAAAAACAAACTGATCTTATTCTTTCAAGTAGCTATTGCTTTCACGCCTGTTACTTCAGACGCCATCTTACTCGCTCAAGCTGATAGCTCTTAATGAGACTCTGGGTACTTCTTCCTTGCTTTCCCGGCCTCATGAATTAGAGATGGGTGGTGGGGATGTACTGTCATCTTTTTCTGAGGATATTCTTCTGAGCGTGACTGAAGGCCAGGAAACCTACAGCCTCTCAGACCTGTTTGCCTTGCTAGGAGCAAGGAGAACATTTGTGCTGGCCTGGGGTGAGGTGATCATGTTTCTGAGACCCAATTTACCCCGGTTTTGTAGCCCAGAGGCCCATCAGTCTTCATTTTCCTGTCAGAGCTGGTGTGCTGGTCACAGCCCTCTCTCTCATTCCTGCCGACTGCTGCATGGATCAGCTGTCAGCAGGGCAGCTGGGCAGCCCAGCTACCCCCGCACCCTGACCCCTTGGATCCCCAAGCTCAGAGATGTGGGGCAAGGGGAGAGCGCTGACTGGGCATCCCTGCACAGAGGGGACCGCCAGCCGCCAGCAGCCACCGAGGCTGCCCGCACCCTCGGGACAGAGGCCTGGCAGCAGGGTGTGCCTGTCAGAGCCCATGGGAAAAGCACGCGAGTCAACAGCGGGACAGCCCAGCCGGATGCAGGACGTGCCATCAACAAGCCCTTTAACTGTGTTTGCGCAGACCGCGGCTGCCCCGGCTGCCCCGCTCCGGAGCTCAGGCACGGCACAGTTGTTATTCCCCAGACCACGGGGAATCCTCCTCCCTTCCCGTGCCCGTGTCCCTCTGGCAGGACGACCCGCGGCCACGGGATTTCATTACCCGGAGCAGAAAAGCGCCGCTGCCCGCAGCCGCTGGCCGCGCCCGCACCTCTCCCTCAGCCCGACCCCCGGGCCAAGCGGTCACCGGCGGCGCTCGGGCCCGCCCTGAGGGCACCGCCCGCGGGGCCGCGCCGCAGCCGGGGGGATCCCGGCCCCAGCGGCGCTACAAGTGGCCGCCGGGGGCGGTTCGGCTCGGGCTCCGCCGCGGTTTCCCTCCGCCCCGGCCCGCCTACCGGCGACCCTCTCCGCGGCGCGGAGGGGCCGCGGGGCGCGTTGCGTAACGCGGCGCTGGGCTCCGCTCCGCTGCGCGTCGCTCGGGGAGGCGCGGCGCGGCGAGGCGGGTCGGGTCGCGGCGGCCGGAGGTGAGCGGCGGCGGCAGCGGGGCGGGCGGGGCCGGGCCGGGCCGGGCCGGGGGGGCGCAGCGCGGCGCGGCGTGTGCGCGGCCCCGCGGGAGGCGGCGGCGCAGGCGGGGGGAATCCAGGTCACGTCCGCAGCCAGACGGCGGCTGGCGGGAGGGACGCGGCCGGAGGCACCGCACCGCAGCGCGCCCGGGCTGGGCGGCGAGCGGCGCGGGGCAGGCGCGCACTGCGCTCCGCCGGTAAGTGCCGCGAGTCGCCCGGGCGGGCAGCGCGCCCGGCCGCGGGCGTGGGCGAGCAGGGGGTGCCGGCTCCGCAGGTTGGCGTCCCGGAGCGCCCCCGGGGCACTGCGGGGCGAGCGCGGCGGAGCCGAGCCGCGCTCCCCGGCCGCTCACTATATTTAGCCGTCAGCGGCGGGGAGAGCGGCGCGCAGCCGCTGCCGGGGACAGGGCTCCGTCGGGGCGCCGCCCGCAGCGGCGGCAGCAGCATCCGGGGGCGGCGGGGGGCGAGCGGCGGCGCGGCCCGGCGGGGAGGGCAGGGACGGAGCCGCCGCACCGCCGGTGTTCACCACCGCCGGTATTCATCACCGCGGGGCGAGCGGCGGCGTGCGCGGCTGCCGGCGCTTCCTGATTTATTTATGTTCGCAGCATAGGTGGTATTTCCCCGTTAAGAGTTTATCCGTTGAAGTTTTCCTATTTGACTTTCTAAAGCGACGGCGACAGCATCGACAACAACTGCAGAAATCCGCGAAGTTAAAAAGCCAAATGTGTTAATCGTTAACTAAATATAGACGAGGAGGGCATGGAAGCTGTAGTGGGTGGATTGATCAGGCAGTGTACGAGAGAAAAGGAAATTCAGAATTGTCAGCCCCATGAAGCCAGGTGCGGGTAGGAAGGAAGAATCGCACCTGTTCTGGTCAGTGGTAGGAGCCCCATAGCCCCGTGGTGCTCTGAAACCTTGTACACCCTCCTGTGATCCGGATGGAGGAAAGCGAAACACAGGTTAAAAATGCTGTCATAAATACCAGGTCTGACCAGGAAGGCAAACGGGACATTTTTTTCCACAGTAGAAGCCGTGTTCCCTTCAGTATTTTAACACAAAATTCGTGCATTCCAACTGAGCCATCTGCTAGTTATAGTAACATATTTAGCGTTTATTTACAAAACTTAGTCTGTCGTAAATATATGCTTGCATAATTGATAGACTGGATATTTTTATAAAAAATGGTTTGTTTTCCTTTTACAGTTCAGTACTGCTTGTGTGTTGAGACAGTTTTCTAGATTTTATGGTTCCTGTTTTCCCTTCTGAATAAGAAGAAAAACCAAAACAACAGAGCAAAAGGTTTGCTCTTTTCTAAGAAATTTCCATATTAACAAGGTAATTTTCAGGAGACTTTGCCATAATCAGTGCAGTTGCACTGGTTAGTTGCATTGCCTCACAGAGAGGCTTGAGTTCTCTCCTTTACTTTGAACTCTAAATAACACAGCTGTATGAATGTATAGCCATTTTTAAAGAGAAGAGGCTGGAGTAAATCACTGGAAAGTATAACCTTTCACTTTCTCATAGAACAGCTGTTTAAGGCACAATAACAGCAAAAGTTTTGTGAAACTGTGTATGCCTACTTCCTTCCTGACTTTTTTTTTGTTTTCTGCTAACTGGCATGAAATCACCCTTCATATTAGTCCCAGGACCCTTAAATTAGTCTCAGCCTTCTTCCAGTTTATTTGAATTGGTGACCTTTGGATGAGCTGGTGTGTTCCATTGTTACTTGCTAATGATGGAATAATCTAGTCCTGACGTACCAGTTGTGAAACCGAGGGCGCTGCTTCTGGATGGAAATTCAAATGTCTTATGGCTCCATGTTGGAAAAGGCAGGATTTAGCTGTGGTTTTTATCTGCTTTTAACTCCATGGACTCTGGTTTCCAGAACTGAAAGAGCTCAAACCAAAGTCTGTTAGAGTTGATGGAAAATCTGCCATTGATTTTTACTGGTTTTGGATAAAGCCGTGTATGAGCTGGTGTTGAGCACATCATGGCTACTCCAAATTGTTCAGTCCTTTCGAAATTCTTTGCATATCAAAGTCATTATGTAAAGTCAATTTTTTTTGTGTGCTGTTTCTTTGTGAGAATGTTCTTTTGCTTATTAGAAACTGGTAGTGTTTTTATTCACATTCTTATATGCTACAGGATTAATTTTATTATCTGATCATTTCCTATTATGTGAGAATAACATGGGTGATTTTGGAAAAAGTGAAAGTACTTTTATTGAAGGCTGCTTACACTGAAGACAGATTTCTTCAGGTATTTTTCAATGAGCTTGCAGTAGTGGGACATCTGAAGTCCCAAGACATGCTTTCTCTGATGTCTGTGTTGTACTTCCCTTGTCCAGTATATGGTTGTTTGCTGCCTTTCATTTGTTTGGGTTTTTTTATTACAAATGTGAAGGGGAGAAAATTGTTAATGATAACAGATACTGGTGTTCTGTGGAGAAGCTTGCAGAATAACACATACCTGTGGTAGGCATATATCTTCTCCTGGCTTCCCTGTTGTTGATGATGAGCGGGATTTTTCCTCTTGGCTATATGCAAAAACTCAGCCAAGAGAAAGTAGGGAGGAGAAGGATTGCTAAACTTAAATCATGGAAGTTTGTCAGAATTTATTGTCTAGTGTAGCCTGGCTTGAAATTTGATTCCATTTGGAAGGGAGTCAAGGGATGAAACCTCAAAAAAACCCACCTGATTTGAGGCAGGACGTCCTCCAGCAAGAATCTCATTTGCCACCGGAAGGGTGAGACCAGGAATTTTGGCTCCTTGGAAAAGGAAATTCTGGAGCTCATTATCTCTCCACCATCATATTCTGGTTTACTGATTTGGGGTTTGCTTGTTACTAAAAGTTGAAGAAGGCAAAAGAGGCATGCATGTGAAAGAAGCTCAGGTGAATAGGCTGAGATGAGGGAATGCAGGAGAAGCACAATTACTGTGAATTGCCAATTTTCCCAGCCAAATTAATGAAATGAGAGATGGCTGTCATGGCAGAAAGCAGAGCTGTAATGCAAGGTGCAGGGTAGCAGTACAGAGCTGCATCTCTTCTCCATCTTGTCATTTTTCCTGTGGGATTTCCAAAACACATGAGAATCTGGTCTCTGGAGGAAAGGTGGAGATAGTACTGGGGCACTCTGCACCTGTCTGCAGGGGCTGAGGCAGCACATCCATGCCACGGGATTGCAGAGATTATGGCCAGGATCTTAATGTGTGAATTCTCTGTCAGAAATGGTCAGAGGATCTCTCAGGAAAGATTTTCCTAATATTTCCACAGTTTGTCTTTGTTCCCTTCTTTCCAAATATTAGAAATTGCTATGTATGTAATTATAGATTCTCTCCTGCATGGCCCCATTTAAGTAAATAAATAAAAGCTGTTCAGTAGCTCTTCAGGTGTATGACAGCAGAATTCTGCCAAGTCACCAAGGTGCTTTCCTTCTATCTGCCTAACTGAAGGAATGCCTCTGGGTGGCATTCCTCTTAGTCTAGGGAACTCCTTGGCTTAATTTAGCCCGTCAAAAAAGTTCCCAGAATAATTCACGTGGCCACTAGTGTGACAGTACTGCTGCTGGCATTTTTTAAACTTTTTATTAATGGTGCAGTGGAGCAATAATCTCCCTTCTCAGGGATGAGCTAGGATTTTATGTATAGTACAGGGGTAACTAAACAAACAATGCATGTGTTATGAGAACCTTCGTCATTAAAACCAAGGTCAGACTATAAATTTCTGTGTAAAGATTAAAGAATTGTATTCCTTTAATTCTGTATTATTCCATCAGTTGTATGTGGTCCAAGAGGACATTTTGAATAAAGTAATTAAGTCTTGCATAAGTTGTTTCTCTCATTTAATTCACAACACGTGAATGAGATTGTTTCCATTATTCATCACAACTACTTAATTTAAATATGGTCATGGTCGGGGGACAATGCAAGTAAAAAGACTGGTTGGAAAAGTTGTTTCTGTTGTTAACATTTTCAGTGTATGGTCACACTGCCAAAGTGCATGTAAGCCTGCAACTAGAGAGGCATAAATTGAAAGCAAATAAAATATTGGGGTTTTTTTGTAAATAAAAAAGTTAACTTGAGTATTCCATTTTGAAAGCTTTTGGTCCTAAAAATCCACATTTTACTCTAACCCATCTTAATTTATTAGAAATTAAGTACCTGTGAAACTAGTGAACTAATGGAAGAATAAAGAATTAAACCACAGTTTAAAAAATACTTTATATCCTCAAATGTCTTAAATATAGAGAAGCTGTAATAATTTTTACTGATGAACTAAAAGGGCAAATACTCTTATGTTATAATTAGATTATGCGCATGAAAGCAGTGTGATCATTGTAGACTACAGAACTGTTCTGTGTCCTCTGGTGACCCTAACCCAATAAATTAGGGTTCTGTTTTTCCATTGGATGAAATAAAAGGACTAATTGTCAAGCTGCTAATAGTAAGGTAGAAAACAGAGCAATAAGATCAATCAAGTGAATTTAGAGTCAAACCAAATACAAGTCTTTCTTCTGCTGGGTGGAGTGAAGTTGGTACAAGTAGAACCAGATCACTTGTATGTTTGCATACACAGTGATTACTATTTTATCTTGGGCAGAAGTTCATTCTGCTCACATGCGAATTTTTTTTTTTTGCCTATTTTGATGCTGATATTTGAGTGTCTTCTTGAATACTCCATGGGAGTTGGTTGGCATGAACTGCATGCCACAGATACAGCACCAATGTTGCTTGACAGTGAGATGTGCTTTGCGACAGCTGTGGTGTAAGAAAATAAAGGAGCTCTTTGAAGAAAATTAGAAGTATCTGTCAAATACGTAAGTAGTTGGATCCCTGAGCAATTGCTCGCTAACTGATAACTTAGTGACATGCATATGGATGAACCATTTTCAAAACATTCACAAGAAAAATATACTGTGGGTAAGAAGAGCTGTTTTCATCACCATTGCAAGTTGGCTTCCTTGAGTCCTGTGTCGTGTTTGCTGTCATTATCTACATCTGTAAAAGGTTCTTGAGCTATGGGCCTTTTCTTATGTTTTAATTTGTAGACCTTCACCTCTTTCTCCCACTAACTTGGTCTGCACCTTGATCCCCTTTAGAATCCTGTTACCTCCACACCTCTTGCTCATGACTTTCCATTGTTTCTCTTGATGCTGCTATGCCAGCTCCTTGCCATGTGCTCCAGCCCAGCTGTACTTCAGCAGGTGTGGAGTGCTGCTGCTGCTTGGTTTCCTACCAGTGGAAACACTGAGCACTAATAAATTGAAGCTATTTCTTCTTTAGCATTGTTTTTTTCTTCTGACCTTTAGCACAAAATCATTTCTGGTCTATTTGCCTTCTTGCAACTTTTGACAGGTTGGAGCACCTTCACATGACTTTGTACTGATTTCTAGCTTTACATTAAAATAGTTTTATTCCCATGATTTATTAACTTGTCCCTGGCTCTGTTTTATTTTTAATATTTCATCCATCTTTTAAAAAAATGTGGCATGTATGTGTGCAAAGTGCACACAAATATAATTATGAGTGTAGCATAATAAGGCTTAACATAACTGTATTCCTTCCTTCAGGAAATTGAAGGGTTTATCTTGAGCCTTCTTTTATAAGTTAGGTGTCTGCATTTTTTTTCTCATTAAAAAAAGATAAAGTGAAATGCATTATCCAGTTAAATAAACAGGGAAAAAGTCTATATGGAGTTGTATCCGTGTAATTCCAGAATATACATGACCACGCACATATGCAGTGAAAGAATATTCCCCTGCAGAGTATTTGTGACAAATTTAATTTTTAAAGCAAAATAATTACTTCAATTAAATATTAAAGTATAATTTTATTTCTAAAAATACAGAGAAAATTGTGCCTGGAACACAGAGTACTTCCTATGTAGTGCTGAACTGCATGACATTTGTGCTGTGCCCAGTTCACTGATGTGACTTACTGAAGTGATTTAGTTTATTGAAATTCTTTATGTGACCAGAATAAAACAGCTTAGGCCAGAGCATTTGGAACCACTGTTTAAACATGGAAGTTGCTGATTATTAAAGTTAAAGAAAAGAGAAGAAATACCAGAATTAGGGTTTGATATGGAGCCTTATATCAGGTGTCTTTGAATATATGCAGGTAAACTAAGGTGTAGAGTCTGTGGATGGTATTGCTTCACTTTTCAGGATGTTTAGCCCTGTGTAATAATTGTCATCCTTGAAAACTACACTTCTTCTTAACTTTATTTGAAACCAGGAAACTTGGGATCAGATCACAGGGAATGCAGTTGGTTATGCAGAATATTGTGAGCATGTGGTCCTTGCCTGTGTGTTATACATGTGTAACAGTAATTTTTCACTGGTTGTGAATTTTGAGTTGAAAATCACCTCTGCACCTTGAAGGTACCTAACCTGATTACCCAACTTTGTATTTAATTGTTGCAAACTGTTTAGCTCTCTTCATTTCTCTTGCCTCCTGTTTCACCTGCCCCCAGTCCCATGCTTCAGACACTTCACACTTTTCTCCTTTGCCAGAAACGGGAGAGAGTTGCTAGAAACATTTCATTTTTCTGAAGAGTCTTATGCATGGAGATAGCATCCTTGACCTTCTTTCCCCTTAGACTGTCCTGTTAGTTGCTCCAGTTCTGAATCCAGCTGATGTTGAAGGCAGCTGCCATACACCTGGTTCTTTCTTTCTTCTTGCTGTCAGAAGGGATAAGCCAATGACAGGAGTCCCACTTGCCATTGTGTTGGCCAGAACCTTTGCCTTTTTGGCTTTTTGCATTACTGAGTATTGAGTTACTTGGGTTTTTTTGTAGTTCCCTGTCCCACTGCCATTTGGCATGTCCCTCCCTGGCTCCCCTACCTGGCAGTTCTGCTGGCTGTGTGTGTGAGCACTGACAGGCGCTGTGAGACTTGGACAAAAATGGTGATGGCCTCTGCAGCCTCCAAAATGCAAGAAGCCTTCTTTCCTGCCGGGTAGGTTGTGCAAGATACCATCTTGATGGCAGCTGTCTTCATTTGCATTGAACTCTGGGAGAACCCAGAGACTGCTCTGATACTGGGGCCTCCTAGGAAGCCTGTTTGCTTTCATCCTGTGCCCAGGGAAGATGAATCTCACCCGCTGCCACTCTCACGGTAGGATGCGGGGAATGTGCTTGCAGCCATTCTGGCCATGACTTTCCAGTGGGTGGATGGTGGGAGTGTGTTTTGCAAGGCAGAAAGATCTTCTACTGTTATCTCTTCAAGAAACCTCATATCAAAGCACTCTCTTAGTTTTGGGAAGTTCTTTCTGTGTTTGGAGGTTAGGCACGAGTGGGAATAGTATGACCCGGGGAAAGGAAAGTACTTGATTCCATAATTCCCGAGGGAAGAAGGGCTCTGGTCATACTGTCTCTATAGGGCAGTTCCCTGAGCTAGCCATCCTCATTTCTCCATCCTACTTGCAGTGACATGGATAAGTCTCCTTGCTTTGGCTCTGCAGTGGCATCTCTTCAGTGCCACTTTCCTTGCATGGAACTGTGTATGTGGAAAGCCATATGTATATGGAGTGTGCTCCCTTCTGTTTTCAGATGTCTTCACATCTTCTGAAGTACCTGACATCTTGTAAATTCAAGAATCTGGATGAAACATGTTTTTTTCCCAAGTACTACAATTAGTGTTTGTAAAGCACAAATAAACTTAGGCAAGCCCCTCTCCCCCACTTTCCCTTTTTGACTAGATTTTATTTTCATAGGGACAGCAGTATTCATCCCTGTGGTAAGGTCCTTTCTTGCCAAGTTACAAGTTCTCTTCCAAGGAATAGAATTCAAGTAGTTGAAAGAAAAATAATTTAAAATTCTGCATATAGAAAAAAGCCCAAACTCAAATATTTCCTTTGCTACTTCTGCAGAAACAGCAAGACTCTTTGTACAGGTTGCCCAGAGACATTGTGATGTCTCCATCCTCGGAGATACTAAAAAAACAGGTGGGCATGGTCCAGGGCAACTTGCTCCAGGCTTCCCTGCTTGCTTGAGCAGAGTGGTGGACTGGACAGTCTGCAGAGATCCTCTCCAGCCTCAGGCATTCCTTGACTGAAAGTTTCTGAAAAGCTTTTGAAAGAGAAATGCAGTTGACTTTCATAGAGCTGAGTGAAATACAAAATAATTTAAGGTAGATTCATTCAGTGAAAAGTGTGGAGCATACTTTCAAATTAAGCCGGTCTGCCAGCCTTGCCCGTAATAAATTCAGGAGATTAAAAAAAACCACATTATTAATTTATACCAAATTAGCAGAGCAAATCATATTCCTTGTGTCTACACAAACAACTGAAGCATCTCTGTAACTTTAAAAGGGGCTCTAAATGCATTTTCCATGCACAGATCAGAATTATGAGCTTACTTAAAACTTAGAAAGAGATTTCATGCTCTCACCTTTGCACATAGGAGGCCAATTCTCAGGATCATTGCCTTTGATCCCATAGAAAGAATCATAGGCTTAAACAGGAGCCAGGACTTGCCTGCTGTTTAGTAGTAATTTTCTGATTACACTTTGTTCACAGGAATGTAAATGCCAAGAGCCAAATTTGCATAAGCAGACTACTCTGTGAACCTTTGCCCTCCCCTCTCCCTCGACCTTTGCTGTCCAGTTTGGCTCCCAGTGCATTTTCAGAAGTCTCTTTCTCGGGTTACCTGTCTCTCTAGAAAAGAAACCAAAGTTCTGAAACCAAGAAAGTTGCAGAATTGCAGCCACAAAACCTGAACTCAACCTTCCCTCTCCCATTACTGCTACACCTACTCATGAGGCAGTCCTGTGGGGACCAGTGTGGACACTGGCTGGCAGCCAAGTGTGTACCAGGCATCTCTTTACCTTTGCTCATAGATAGAGCTCATCCACAAATGGCAGCTAGAAATTCATGCCTATATTATAAGTTCACATTAGTTTGACCTGTGTTTTACAGCAAAAGTGCAGGCTGCCTATTTCCTGAAGAAGAAATTATTTCTCAGTATTTTTAACATGCTTTATTTCCTCATTTTAGGACTAGCAGGAAAGTTTATCAGCAATTTATAGTGGACTTAGAATGAAAAGGGGAATTGGATTGCTGATAGGATATTGCTTGCTGGCTACACATAGTGTGCAATAAGACAAAAAGCTTGGACTCCTCTTTGTGAGGTTCAACTCCAATCCAAATTAACTTAACCTCAGCCTCTTTCAAAACATGTCTGTATAAATATAGCTGTAGTCTGTTTTGATGATTACAAGTCTGCAGCTGAATTAATTATTTGATGGTGCAAGAAAGATATGTAAAGGGACACCTTTACCACTGAAGCCCAGATCTACAAGATCAAATCTACAGTCTGATTTTCTTTTCTAATGTTTTCTTGCTAAGTGTTTCCTTATACATCATGCCTAATCTTGTCAATATTTCTTTAAGTCTTGCTCCTTTAAATAGCTCTGCGTGAGTGGAACATCCCATACTTTTTCAAAGATCTCCTGGAGTCAGTGAAAGCCGTTTGTGGGAACATGGGCAGCTGAAAGAAGGAAAGGCATTGTGAGCCCTGCACAGTCTTAAGACAGTCTGTGTTTGGGGCATAGGAGTAGTATGGCATAACTCTGTTTGCTTTGGAAGGTAATCTAATCTAAAAGGGCTTGAAACAATTTGCAAATTAGGATTGTGGAAACCTCAATGTCATTTTGTTGGTTTTTTTTTTTTAATTCTTTAGGGAAGAAATATTTGAACCCAGAAAGAGCATTAGGCAGGAAGAATTGGAGAGGTTGAACCTGGCAGATGTTGCAAGGCATGTGATAGAATAGAACTGAGCTTTACCTATTGCTGTGTGAAGTTAAGATCTGCAATCTCTGTTAGGAGCTCCAGATTTCACAACACTTGGGTGATGGTGTAACAGGAAGAAGGGTGTGGGCAAAACTACAGAGCTACAGATGAGTAATTCAAGACCTCACCTGTTTTTCCATATGGAGAGCAGGACAAAGTGGGGAAAGCAGATGGACAGATCAGAAGTTAGAGTTTAATCACTTAACTTTTGCTGAACTTATCTGTACTGAGGATAATCTTCGGGGATTCGTGTTTGTTGCATGCTTTTTGCATTTTTTGGTGGATGCATTTTGAGTCAGAAAAAATGATGTCTGGTGTAACACCTTTTATATTCTGTCTCAGCATAGCAAATCTGAGCTACTAAGTTAAAGCCAGCAGATGCCAGCAGTTTTTGTGGTACTATACTGTTAATTTATTTGGATGTGTTTTCTGCAATGTTGTTCCTAGTGGTGAACAAACTGCCTTTTTAATAATATCAAAGGGGTGGAATTACTGCCTCATTTCCATGTGAAAAAGTGAGTATTACAAACAGATTATGACCTTAAGTAGTGCCCAGAAGTGTTATGTCAGGAGGAAAAAGCTATGATCCCAACAATGATTTTTGAAATTCGGTCCACATTACTTATGTTTAATAAATGCACATCTTCCTGCAATGTTTGAAATTGGGGTCAGGACTCCAAAAAGAAACTTAATGAGATTGTCTTCAATGGCTATTACAGCTGGAGAATCGAGAAAGGCAAAAATAAAGGTAGGTGATACAAGCTTGCTGTTTTCCAAAGCTCAACAGTTTTGTGAGCAAATGATCTGCTTACAGGGTGTTTTTAAGATGGAAGTAATTTTATCTTCAGTGCTACATTTGGAATCAGTTTACCCAGCCATCTGCATCTGTGTATATGGCAAGTCTAATATCTTGATTTGGGGATTAAATTTATACCATGCTCTGATGTGTTTTTCTTCAGACCCTTATCTTAGGTTTTGGTTTTGTTTCTTTTTTTTATTTTACTGTTATAATGTGGAATCTCATAGAATATTGTTGCATCTCTTGTTTACTGATATCTTTATGAAAAACTTGATGAAAGTTTGTGAAAACTTAAGGCTCCTTATACTCTTATATGTCAGTTAGCCAGTGGTAGTGATACTGAATGCAATTAATGCTCTTCCCTTTGTAATCCAAGCTAGTGTCCTCTAATCAACATTATATAATTCAACAAATAGACCAAAACCTACTGAATTAAGATACTGTACTGTTCTGCTATCTCTGGATGTGCAGCATAGCACGTATTTTTGTATCTTCTGAACATTTTGTAGATCAGTAGCTGAATTTCTGGGAGTAAATGCATTGTATTTTTGAGTTAATGAATTTCACTTTCTTTCAGCACTTCTGTTCAAGTTATGATTCTGCTGAATTACGCATTGCTAATTAAGAATAATTTTATCTCTTTGGTTAACAGAAGAAATTGGGGCATTATTAGGGTGTTGGCCTTGCTGTTTCCATAACAGGTTAGCTGCTTTGATCTGGCTGTGTTGACAGTAAAATTGGGTCTTCTGCTTGGACGTGTAGAAGTATGTGTTTGGTTAGACTGTTATCAAATTGGAGCAAGTAACTAGAATTGGTAAAGTGAAGACAAGCACAGTAATGGTAAAAAAAAAAAAAAAAAAAAAAAGAGAGAAAATTAACAGTGCAGGGTCATGCAGAACACTGTCACTTTGCTGATGTAATTTGTGGCTGTAAGCAGAGGTCATGATGTCATGCTACACCTATCCCAGCTCTTCTCAGTTTTGTACCATTTTCCTGTAGCTCATACAAGGCCAGTCCTAGAACACCACATTCCTTTTTGTGTACTGCTCCTTATTTATTCTTTTTTCCTAACCAGAAGAGATTAAGCGGGAAAGAATCCAGGCAGGATTTGGAAAAATAATAAAGAGTTTGAAACGAGAATTAAACCAGAAAAGACTGCAAAGTGTCTGTATAAATCTATTAGTGACCTTGTCTGTATTGACTGAAAGTGTTGGTAAAAGGTTACTGCAAAAAGTGAGGGTTTTAAAAAATTTAACAAGGGGATTTACTTACTAGACTTTTTCTGTGTGTGATGGTATTACCAGCCTGGAAGTGCTCGATATGAATTAAGTTGTTTAAAGCACCAGCAGCTGTGTATTATAGAATGATAAAACTTTGGCAGAATGAGGAGTAGGCAGCTACTGAAGTCCTCTCTTGTAGGAGCATTTTTGGTATCAGTGGCACGTCCTGGTTTTGTACACTAAATGCCTTTGCCCTGATTTAACTCTAGTGTAACAACATTGAGAATATGGGGCATTTACATCATGGAAAGGAGAAAGGGAAATACATTGAAGTATTTCCTTATTTTAGTATTTTTCCTTAGTTAAACATGTGTAATAATATATAAAGCAAGATACAGCAAAAGTAGGATTCAGTGGTATTTGCCTAAAGTAAGCATATGCAATCTTGTAAGTACTGTGTGACATTTTAGATTTTATTTAATTTTCCCTTTAAGCTTCAGACTGGAAGTTAAAGTGCCCTAAAGGAGTCTTTATTCTAGTTGAAGTGCTCTGATTGCACTGATCTTTTAATCATTTTCCTTTTCTTTTTGGTAGTATTTTAAGATTTGTGGATTGTCAGGGAAGAAGTGTGTCTCTTATTAGGAACATTGGCAGCTAAAGCTCCTCAGTGCCTGTTCAGTGATCTTAACTATCACCAGTCAGCCAGAAAAGGAGGAGGACCTCGCAGAATTGCAGGTTATATGCGACCCGAATTCAGAAGTGTGTCTGTAATTTAGAAAACTTGCAGGGCAGGTTGTGAGATCTATGCTGTGGTTTTGCCATCTCACTGGCTGGCTGGTTCTTCTCAGAAAAGAAAGAAAAAAAAAGCTGTTTAAAATGTTAAAACAGCTTTCGTGAAATTGTGATTTAAAAATCACATAATCTCAAAAAATCCGAACCCTGACTAGGTGTATGAAGATTGTAGGTTGGTCAAAACCCAAGAGATTACATTTCAAGACCAATGCTAAGAGAAGTACACAGGGAAGAAAGGGGGAAAAGCACCCCTGTCTCCATGCCAGAATTACCAGCTTTTGTTTCTCTAGTTGCTTAGTACCCCAGCTGGGCAGCACTCCCCAAAATGGGGTGGTCATACCTGGGCTTGAACAGAAGTGTCATTGTAGAACTTCAGTGCTTTTTGGTGCAAAGAAATCTAATGGGACTCTTTCATCCTCAGGAAATTTTCAAGGAAAGAGCAATAGTTCTAACATTTGGACAACATCCATTTCAACTGGATATTTTTCTAATAAAGCGGTGTTCACAAAGAAAGCAGGATAGGTGCTTGGTTTTTAATATATTCACATAATTCCTTATTGTTCTTAATTTTTAATTGTTGTTTTTAAGAATCCAGCTTGTTCTGGAATAGTCCTTACAAGGAAACATTTTGGAAGATTAAATGAAAAGTCACAGTTCCATAGAGTATGTTTATGGTCTTCAACTCCTGTTGTTACTCCACAGCCACCACTCTCAGCTGCTGCAGAGTCATAAGGATTACTAGATTCCATTCAATTTGTCTTCTAAAACTGCTGATGAGCTTCACAGGTGTCTGGATGGTTCTGCAGAATGGCTGGGAGCAAACTGTTTTAGGCAAAATCCTTACAGGTGAATAGTGGATGTAAGCCTATTTTTCATAATCTTCATTCTGTCATTGTACTCCCCTGAGGAACTTTTGGAGCCTGGTGGTAGTTTTAGAAATGTATAAGGTAGCATTAGAAATAACATGCTTATGGAAGTGGCAGTAAGAAAGGAGAGAGTATTTCATCACTGCTGGTGATCGTCTGGAGATGAATTTCCTGATGCTAAATTCCCAAAGTGCTGTGAAGCCATCTGATAACATATAATAAAAATGAATAGTTTGTATCCCTGTTATAATTATGGTGTTAAATTTGTGCAGCTTTCTTACCTGAATTCCAATATGTTTGGTCTGAATTGTTTGTAAGGATGGAGTAGTAATCCATCAAGAATGACAAAATTACCATGGTTTGTTTGTGTTGTGTTGTCCAAATAAAAATCCCTTTTGTGTTTGTACCTGCATGTGTTTAAGACTGCATTTACCTATTTGTATGTTACGCATTTGTAAATGGTGCTCTGCAGTCATATGAAAAGAGATACAGTCTTTTCAAGATCTTCCAGCATATTTTTATGTAATTATGGCTATTTTCTATAGCTTTTCTGGTTTTTAACACTTAATTAGGACAAACACACCGAAGTGATTCCATTTTCGGTGCTGTCTGGTTACCCGTGTTAGAAATTGTTCTTGAACTCTGTGTGTTTGCTTTTTTTGAGGATATCGTGACTCATTATTTACTCGTGGGTAATCATCTTTAGTAAACACAAAGTGCATCTTGTGAGAGCTAATATAGAGCTCTGTGTGTATCATTTGGAAAGAGACCCTTTGAAAGTCCCTGCCAGCTGTCAACTCCTCAGCTAATATCACGTCATAATATAGAGCTAGTCACAAAATGCAAAGTGATGTTTGTGTTTTGAGAAGCAGGAAAGCTTGCAAATAAACCAGAACTCAGTAACATGTATGATTTCAGGGTTGCAGCAAAATATATCTGGTCATATAATCCTACAGTTTTCTGTTTCGTGTCTGGTATCTTACTGCTATGTTTAGTTAGTATTGTATGCATTTTCAATTAATGGAAACAACAGAAAAATGGCATAAAATAGAATAACTTAATCTTGTCCTTTTTCCTGCTGTGGGAAGAAAATATACTTTGTATCTATTACCAGTTCCTTTCCTTAACATGATATCCTCGGCTTAGATTTTGAATCATTCCCTGGCTGACTAAGTGATGACTCGCTCGTTTTGTCTCCTATTTATAAAAGAAGTGAAAAGATTTAGCTCATGAATTTTTCATACAGACTACAGATGTACTGGTTGGGGCCAAGTGCTGTCCTCAGTTACAAGTCAGTGTCGCCGGTGAGCTGTCAGTGGCAGCGTCGTGAGTGCATCCCAGCGTAGTGCTGAGATCTGAATGTTTTGTTTCTAGTGTGCATATGGGGGTAAGAATTAAGGAGATGGTAGATAAACTGATTATAAAAATAGATAGGAAATAGAGGTTCATTTTCCAGCCCAACATGCTGCTGCCAGTACTGAAGCAAGAGTAAAACCATTACTCACTGCCCTGCGGGTGCTGCACCCTGCAGTGAATGAGCACCGTATTTTAAAATATCTAGTACCATTAGGAAAAATTGAAGTTGAAGCAGAAGTTCAGATCTTAATTAGTGAAACTGCCTTTCCACCTTTGGTGCTGCCAGCCAGAAAAATCTGATTATATTGTAAACTTTCCCAAATGGACTTTGCCTTTTCCCTCCTTAGAGCAAGGAAAGGTGGAGCACAGAAGGCAGCTTTATGTGCCTTCATAGCTTGGTTTCAGGTTGGTAATATCCCTCTGAAGTTTTACTGTATTCTTTCAACCTCCCTGTTTTTCTGTACTTTGAAGTTAAAAACCAAGTTAACCTTTGACCAAGAATTTCAAAATCACCTGGTAGAAAGCCCTTCCCTTTCTGCTGCCTGATAAATGAAAAACTCTCCTCTGCATATAGAACTTAAAAAATATGTAGAAAAGATGTGAGGCTTTATTAATTCTGAATTGCAGTTTTTCTGGATAATTCTCTTTAGGAGGAGGCACCTCTTCCAAGTGTTTGAAGCTCTTCCTTCCTTTTGGATCTGGAGAACAGAATACTGAGCAAAAATAATTAGAGGGAAGATGTTAGCAGCACTGTCGTGATGTGAAGACCTTACCTGCAGCTGGGGTCTGCCAGGTAAATGAGGTTGGCTGTCAGCCTCACCAGCTCAACACCTGATATAAAAGACACAAAGAAAGCTAAATGGAAATGGGACCCTGCCATGTGCCTTTTGTGCTGTAATGAGGAAAAAAATACCTTTGTGCTGAACTTAAGGTTATTTTTTTCCCATTGGT
This sequence comes from Oenanthe melanoleuca, assembly GCF_029582105.1. Lineage (NCBI taxonomy): Eukaryota > Metazoa > Chordata > Aves > Passeriformes > Muscicapidae > Oenanthe > Oenanthe melanoleuca. Next base: position 111,231,652 of record NC_079335.1, read on the forward strand.
TGTCTCATTCAGCATCAGTTCTCTGAAAAAGGGCAGAGCATGGGCCATTGCTGGTTTCACAGCCCTCTCCAGCTTGTTGGCATAGGAAATCTTCTCAGCCCCTGTACTAAATTTCAATGGAAACTGAAGAGCATTGTCTGGTATAGGGTAGGTGGTATAATTCATATTTGAAATTCCAGTCACTGCTCCTTGCATGAGCATTGAGGTTTCTGAGTAAATCTGTTAGCAGTTTTATAGATTTCTGTCCTTTTGTAAGGCTTTTTCAAACTTTTTTTTTTTTTCTGATCCTGTGTCTGGATGACTCTGCTCTGTCCATGGGAAGGTTTTGTGTCAGGGGAGAGCTGGGCATTGGTACCCCTGGGCATGGCACCCCTGGGTGTTCCATGAGCTGCCTTGCATCCCCTTTGGTGCTCCTGGCAGGAGGCTCACGTGGAGGAGGCTTCCTGTCCAATGCACAGGGATCAGTGCATGGTTCAGCAGACCTGCAGTTCTGAGAGACAGGGGGAGATGTGCAGACTGCATCATGGTCTGCAGAGCTGGGTGAGTGGTCAGCACCTCTCTTGCACCCACAGGTAGTCCAACAAGCTCTGCAGTGCTGTCTGTGCATATATGCTGAATGCTTCTGCTCCAGGTTGGGAAAGTCAGAGGTTCCTGCTCATGATGCAGCTCTGAAAGCACTGGGGCAGGACATTTTTAGTAACTTTTCAGGAAGTGATATGTACCTGGAAAGGACATTCTTCTAATGGAGAAGTGTTGTTTATTGTGGGATACACAGTGAATACAGGTGGGACATGATCTCCTGAAGTCCTACCAGGATAATGCAAGATAGGTCTTTTAAGAGAAGTCATAAACATGTTTGGCACATATACACAATTAAGTGTCTCCTGTAAGACTCATTCTTGCAGTGTTGCCTAATCAATTTGGTACGCTGTTTCTGCAGGTTTGATTTCTTTTATGCCTTATGTCTCCTTCTGGCATTCAGATGTCTGGCTGGTGAGGTCTTTTGATGCTATGTGTTTGTATTTATAGCCCTTATGAACTTGTCTTGCAAAATCACTAGATTTTAATCACTTGCTTCTTTGAGAACTGAATCTTAAATATGCAGACTCCTTGGCACTTAGACAGCTTTATTTGTCTATCAAAATACATTAAAGACAAGTCAGTCTATCAGAGCTGGCTATCTTGAAAGGGTTACTGGTTAAGTTATCAGCTTTATCCAGGGGCAGCACAGAGGTGAGCAGCAGTAGATAGATGGACAGAAAGATTGGAAAAGCATTATTAATTTAAGTATCTTGGAGTCATAAACTCCTGTTTTAGCAGAACAAGTCTGTCATTATCTGCTTTGCTCTTTCTGTGGGAAGTTCTGATCTCTCTAAGGCTGCTGCTGAGTGCCATTTTGAAAATCTTGCCAAGGACAATTGCTGTTGTGAAGGTAGATATTTACACATTCTGGAAGATGCCTGGGATATAAAAATGGTGATGTGTCTAACTTTTTCTCTTCTTTTCCTGAAATTTCGAAAAAGGTGTTAGGGAATGATGCTGGTAATATGGATTGACTGCCCTTGAGTTTTTAAAGTCCATCTTTTCTTTTGTCTTTTGATTTCTTCTTTCCTTCAAATTTCCTGGATTTTTCTTTACCTTTTAAATTATTTTCTGGGGCGAGTCAAAGTTCTCAGAGAGGTTTTTAAACAAAATATGAATAGTGCTAACTGAACAAAGAACAGTTCCTATTGAAGCCTGTGTGGCAACGTGAACACAGACTGGAAGAAAATAGGACATTAAAAAGGAATCTCAAAGATGTTATAAGTCCCCCCTTCTTTGCTACTAAAATACCTTAAAATTGAGAGAAAGCTGATAAGGCAGTGTGTTGAAAATAGGCAATATAAAGTATAAAAGCACCAGTTTAGCTTTCAGCTTACATAATAGACAGGGGAAAATGTCACTCCAGATTATACTAGTTGCACTAAATGCCTGTCTATTAAAAGCAATTGAGTTTTTTTCCTGCTGTGCTGGCATATAGAGCTGCTGTCTGCCGTGCTGTAGCATTCAACCAACACAATTTCAGCTATGTTGATTTTTTTTTTTTCCCTGAAACTCTGTCTGTCAGTCACTTTGCAGAACTTGCTTGGAATTAGGGATATAAAAGTTGTGTGACAAGGAAGCAGGATGCTGCTTCATCAGTCTCTGCTTTTCAGTGGCTTTGCTCAGGGCAAAGCAGAATTTTAAGAGTTTTGGAATGTCAATTCTTCAAGTGTTGTGCAGGCAGACTGCTACTTATGCTAATTTTGCTAGGTGAATTTTGGGGAATTTTGATCCTTAGCATTTATATTCAGTGGTTGAAATATGATATGTTTAGTTTAAACTTTTAGAGCACAGTGCTTGAAATGGGCTGATGTAACATTACGTACCATGTCAAAAAAGGAGACAAGCTTTTGTTATTGCTATTGTGATTTTTCTTCTGAAACACAGGCAGAGGTTGTTTAATTTGTGAGCAATCTAAAATGTTATTTTCTTCATGTAAGAAAGAAGCTTATTTTGTGTTTGTTTATTTGTTTGTTTTTAACTGTCCAGTTGAAAACCTTGGCTGTTGTGTTTTATTTTGCTTTAGGAAAGAAACTAGCCAAAGAGATCTTTCATTTTCTCCAAATTATGGTGCTGCTCTGATAATAGTTAAGGAGTTTATTTTTTGCTGGGTTTTGAGACTAGATACAGGATCTTAAATTTTGAAAAGTGAGTCATGATTTGGCATAAGGCCATTTTAGAGTGCGTAACCTAAAACATCTGAAAGATGGTATTCAGTTCTTACTGAAAACAAGATTCTATTAAAGACATTTTAGTCAGTCAGAGAAATGTCCAGGCATCCAAAATCACCACTTATATGTGCAAACTGAGCTTATTAGATTTCCTTCCAGATTGTGTTTGAAAGCTTTAAATAGTTTGAAAAAGTTAGAAGATTAAAATCAAACAGATTTTTACGTCTCTTTGTAATTACATAATACAGTGTGATGATAGTATAATTTATGATATAATGTCATTTATTATAAAACAATTGTGTTATTATTGCCTGTATTAATGCAAGGGCAAGGCAAGCAGGAATAACTGACGGCTAGACAGCATGTTAGGTGCTGCTATTTTCTATACTGCAGTATAGAATCCCCTGTAATTTTCTCTTTACAGCCTTACAACACTGATCTTGTGGCTATTTCATGGAATCACAGAATCATAGGTTGGAAGGGACCTGCCATGGGCAGGGATGTCTTCCACTTGTTCAGGCTGCTGAAATTGAATATATCCAAGAATCCAGAACTTCTCTGGAAAACCTGTTCCAGTGCCTCATCATCCTCATAGTAAAGAATTTCCTCCTAATATCTTATCTAGTCCTCTATTTCAGTTTAAAGCCATTCTGCCTTATCCTGTCACTGCATGTCCTTGTAAAAAGTCCCTCTCCAGCTCTCTTGTAGGCTCCCTTTAGGTGCTGGAAGGTGCTCCAAGGTCATCCCAGACTGAACAACCTCAACTCTCTCAGCCTGTCATCATCAGAGAGGTTCTCCAGCCCTCTTACCGTCTTCATGGCCTCCTCTGGACTCACTCTAACTGGAAGTTGCTAAGCAGCTTGACATAAAAGAAAAAACTAAATCTTATGGAGCAAAATGTAAAACCTAGAAAAGATTCTTAAAACAGCAGCACCAAAAATCAAAAGTTTCGTTGAATAACAATTATATATTGATAGATAGAAGTGTTGTGCTACGTTTATTTCTGTCAAGGAAACATTCAGTTTTTTGTCACCAGTAACTACCTGTGAGGATAATCTGAAACAGTACATTGTCCCCAGAATGCATATATGAAGGCTGTCCATAAGCATGAGCTTGTTGATGTGTTTCATTCCCAAACACTGGCCATTTCTCTTAAGTGCTAAAACAATCGGGAAAATAGTTTGAACATCATAAAAAAAGATCTGATTTCAAATAGATGAGAGTGTCACAGTCATACTTTGTGTTTGCAGCATCGTTTTCAGCACAGCATAAAATGGAAATTAAAAAATTATTTAAGAGTTCACCATGGATGTGTCCTATGGGTCAAGTTTTCTGTATATTACTGTTCTGAGTGAAGAAAGCAGGTACAAAACAGAAGGAAATCTAAAAAAATTCCATGAAACAAGGGGCTGCTCATCAAACAACTTGATAATAAGTGTCAGCATCCAGTGGAAGATGTGTTCATAGTTAATCATTTTGATTCTTCATCGGTGAGGAAACCACAGAGTGTTCTGTCCAAGTTTTTAAAGATGCCATCCAAAATGCCGTCCAAGATTTTGATTAAAACAGAGTATGCCTTTTGCACAATGAGTTGTTGTGGCTGGATCTAATTAACAATGAACAATTGGAACCACGAGAGAACAAAATAAAATAATGATTCAGATAAATTATAGAGCTTTTCCATTACATAGTCCATGTGACTGATCCCAAATACAAAAATCATGGATTGTTTGGTTTTGTTTTGTTGGTTTTCTTTTTAAATTTCAGGATCAAACACCAAAGTGGAAATATTATATGTAGCTAAAACTCTTCTGGTTTGTACAACTGGAAATGTGGCTTTCTAATCCATTGTATCTTAGCTGTTAAATTCACTTGCTTTGTCACAGAATCACAGAATATCCTGAGCTGGAAGGGACCCACAAGGATCATGGAGTCCAACTCCTTGCCCTGTACAGGACAGCCCCAAGAATCACACCATGTGCCTGAAAACATTGTTCAAACACTTCTTAACTCCTTCCTTTTAAACAAGAAAGTAAACAATTATGAAAACCTTTTCTCAATTAAGTGGGAGAAAGAGAAAGTCTTTTTGTGTCCTGATGTTGCCTATGGATATGGAATCCTGCATCAGAGGGATCAGGTTGGAAGACTGTGAACCTCTGTCCCCTATTTTCCCTGTCCCTCTCCTCTGCAGCAGGCTTTGAGCACCGCCTATCACCACCAGCTCTGTGCTGATGTGGAAGGATAGCAGAGGTGATGCTGCCCATTCCTCCCTCCCAACTGAGACCACCCTCATGCCTTGGGTTTGCTCCAAGTGCCTCCTACCACTTTATTCCTCCTTGTGCATTTCTGTCACACTGCTTTCCTTCAGCCCTGACTGGTCCAGGGATCCGTGCCAGAAGTCAAAACATTGTAATTAGTATATTTAAAAAAAAAAAGGTTATACTTGGGGAAACAGTGCAACTGATGTTTTTTGCATGGATCTGTAATTCCCTTGAATTAATCTAATTAATCATAGTGCCTGTCTCCATAAAAGCAATTAATAATAAAGTAGTGGATTTTTTTGGTCATGCATTGTACTGGCAACCTTTTCAATGTGTTCAGGACCTTAAAGTCCAATACAGAATTGTATGTTACTGATAGCAATAATCAGTTATTTAAAAAATCTGGACTAGGGAAATGAATCCCTGATCTTAGAGAAGAGGTTTGGGAAAGTAATTCCAATTTTATTTGCTGAATTTTCTTGAACAAGTGTCAGATTCTCCCATTTTAATTTACCAATAAGTGAGTAAGGTCAAAACAATCTCAGAATAAATTTATACAAAATGTTTTGATTTTGTGATTCCCAGCTCAGTGTTTTACTGTGAGGAGACATAGAAATCATTGTGAGTTAACAACAGTAGAAACTGTGGTGAACATTACTAAATAAAAAAAAAATGTGCATCATATAGTAAAGTAATTCCTCATCTACATTATGCTCATGGAATATATTGAAGTGAAATTTAACATAATCTTTAATTCAGACAGTGGGACACTTGAAGTCATCTTTGCTTATGCTGTTATGGTATTAGAGCCCTTACTATAAGCAGTGATAATGCTTAGAGGATTCCTTTTAAAAGAAGTTATTTTGCCTATAGTATTTCCTTTAATATATCCTTACATATAAACCCTCTTGATATAATTACAGCTTTGTAAATCCCCATTATTTGTTCTCTCTTTATAACAAAGGATTTGTCTGTTGAGTTAAAATTGCAAGCACCCCATAAACCCAGCAGCTAAGGATTATCTGTGATATACTGGAAGAAACAAGCAAATACCACCATATTTCTAAAAATACAGAAGTGTAAATGAAGCTTTTTTTAATGGAGCTTCCAAATTGAGGGTAATAACACTTTCCTCTTGCCTGCTAGTTGTGCATTGAAAAGTTTTCAATGTGCATGAATCCAGTTTTGAATTGAATACCTTGACAGATTTTTTTTTTGTTCTTTTTTCATTTTGTAGAAATAAAACATAAAGGGCAATTCCAGTGGATTGGCTTTGATACATTACTACATAGCTCCTAAACAAATATCTTACTCAGTCTGTTTGTCTCTTAATTGGAGTTTAGCCCTACTCCACCTTTCAAAATAAAAAAAAAATCCTGAAGCTTCAGCATACTTGACCTTAGCTCCAGAAAATAAAGTACATATAGTTTCTTAAGGCTTTTATCCTGTGAGCTTAGCCAGTAAACCTTGATTCAACAAGATTTTGAATTTATTCGTAGTTGGTTATCATTAGCAAATGATGTCAATGTCACTAACAATGTTTTCCACTGCCTCTCCACAGAAGATGAAGAGAAGTTAGGCAGCTGCAGACACTAATGAAATATAACTCACTTTAAGTGAAGAGTTATATTTTCTCTATATACTGGGCACAGGGAGACATTTTCCAAAGTCCTTTTTTAGAAATACCTGTTTCTGTTTCACTGTCTGTTTCTTATATTGGCAACCAAATCTACCATTTGAGAAACACTTCCCAGCAGAATTGTGGGCCTGATGATTATACAGCTGTACAACAGTTGTTGTACATTACACCTTAAAATCTTTAGAGTACCATAAATAGAAAGAAAGAACCCTTCTCTTTAAGCTTGCTTTCACTGACTTTCAAATGTCAGATTTCCATGTTATTTATTCTTTGGGTACTTTTCACAGCTCTCACTCTGCAGTATGCAGAGCTTAAGGCCATTTCTTGCTCAAATCATGCAGTCTGTGCCACAGTTCTGACCTGCATTGGGACAGTTTACTGGGACACATGCTGTACATAGGACTTAAATGAAAGCACATGCCATACAGGTAGAAAAAAAAGTAAAAAAAATGTAACAAATAAAAGATCCTAAACTCAAAGCCATTAGTGTGCTACAGACCAGTTCACCATTTTTCCCCCCATTAAACCTTTGCTTTCATGGAACTTAATTTTGGATGGAATTACCCTGACAGCTGCATTCCAGTGTGCAGGTGTGATGGTTGTCATCCACCATCCCAAGAAAAACAGAACAGCACCAGTTATTAGAAAAAGCATGGGGGAAAAAAATACATATTCTGGATGTATCATGAGTTGGAGGCTGCCAGGCTTTATTAAGTTCTAGCATGTGTTGGGTTGGTAGTGACACCCTGGAAAAGAGAACATAACAAAGTCTGTCATGTTTTATTCTAGGACTCAATAATGAACTTACTGGCTGGGGATATTATGCAGCAATACCTACTGTATATTTGTCCTTCAAGATATTAGCTTATTTAATTCAGCCATCTCACAGAAGATAAACCAGGGACAATTAAGAAAATCATAATCATTCACTTGTCAGTGGGTTGATTATAAGCAGAAAAGTGTATGCTTCCTGAGAAAAAGTGTGAAGGTCCAAGTCATGCCTCTGCAGTACATTTTTATGCTTACTCAGACATATGGACAATGATTAAAATCAGGCATCTAGTGTAAAGCAATCTGAATCTAAGGATGATTGAATGGCAGAAGAAACTATGTTTTGGCTGTCTGAGCTTATCTTCCTGGGATCCTCTTCAGTGAGTTGGAGGAGGAGGGGAGAAAATTCCAGGGTGCTGGTTGTCCCATCAATCTCAGAAGTGGTGACTTGCACTGATAGTGGCAGTGTATGGTTAAACACACTTGGGATGAATACCCTGAGTTCCCAAAACTTCCCATACCACCACTGTCATATGTTGCATATAAAGCTTGAAGGTTCCCCTTGGATTTGACTATTAGCTGGTTGGTTTTTTGAAGTTTTGATGAATATGAATAATTAAAAAATACATATGAAGACTTCTTTTCAACATCCTGATGCTTTTCACACTCGAGTCTTTGGTCCTACACAAGGTTTTCAAGCCTAAGGGGAATGCAAGGTTTCTCATCAGCTGCAGTGTGCATTGTTGTGCTTTCTGTGGCACTGGGCCAGACCCTACGGAGATGACATCCTTAAATACCTTTCAGAGGAAGAAAATAATTGGAATTAGGGCATATGATTATGTTATGTACAGGGAGAGTAGCTGCCCTTTTCTGGGATCTGCTTAGCTCTCTAGAATTTAATTAATTCTTACATTACAAAAATGCATTAGCTTTTCTTTTTAATAGCATAAATAACGTACTCTTTCTATAAAGAGTAGTACAAGTTTGAAGATTTTAAAGTTATTATTGGTGTGGTTTTTATTTTAAAGTTATTTTTTGTATGGTTTTTATTTTAAAGGTAAATTAATTTATCGTACTTTTCAAAGTCAAGAAGAATTGTGACATTAACATTTCTAATGTAAATACAATGTACTAGATGTAATGTAATAGAACTTAAAGGTCTACTAGCTAAAGCGTATTTAATCTTGTTAATTCTTCATTAAAGCAGAGAATTGTAATGGAAATGCTGGCAAAACAGGACTGCAGACATTACTGTCTGTGCAGTCATCATTTACAGGAGAGGATAACAGCTTCTTGACAGCATTTTGTTGCATTTTCTGTAAAGCAGCTTTGAGCTCTTTAGCATGGTCCCAACAAGTATACAGCAGTACCAATGGTGATTTTTGTTTCCACATTATTCCATCTCTGAACAGTTGGGTCAAGCTACTGGGCTGATGTTAAAGACTTCTTAGACCCAGGAGGACGACTAGCTTCCAGAAAAAATCATTGAAGTCACTGATTTCTACGACAGCTTGTCGTCAAGAGCAATAATAAATTCCTTCTTGGGGCACTTTCTTGGGGAGCAGGACAGATGTGAGAGGCTCTTGGCTGGTCATGCTGGAGGGGCAGCAAAGCACATATTACACTTGCATTTGGCAGTCCCTACACAGGCAGTTATAGCTGAGGGTGGGGTTATGTGCAGCTTTTTGGCAACAGCGGTTAATTTTTAATTTGTATGTACGCTTTAAATGGAGCTGTTTTATGGGTTTTCTGCCTCCCAGCTATGATCTTGTTCTTACTGCCCAATCTAAACACAAGCTTTCTTCGGCCCTTTTATCCTGCAGAGAGCCCACACCTGCATGCTGCTGATGATTAGCATTGTCCTGGTGGTAAACACTCTCAGGATGCATCCCTAGGTCCCAGAGTTCAGACTGTGCACACCAGCCTGCCTGCTGCCTCACAGCACCCAGCAATCCAAGGCACGCTGCGTAGAGCTCCAGAACTGGGAATGGCTGTCACAGATTAGGCTTTGGCATGCTGCAGTCGTGGCTTTTCACTCTGCAGAGTGCATGGCACAACTTGCTAACTACTGCACATACTGGAACTGTGAAATCAAATGGCCTTGAGTCAAGACTGGTGGGGCAGGAAGAATTAAATTAACTTTCTGTGCCAGCAGAGTTCCTTGCTTCTTGAGGAAGAGCTTTGCTGAGGGAGGTCAGTGAGATTTTTCCCTGCTGTCTTTTTCTTTCCCCTACGTTTTTTGTTCTTTTTTACTCCACCTCCACTGACATGCTTTTAATTCCGACAGGGAGCTGCTAAGCTGAAGAACTGAAAGCCAGACTTACTGGAGCAGCTTTAAGAACGAATTTATCTCCTGGTCAGGGTTGCTCATCCCCCACCCCTTTCTTTTTCCTTCCTTGGCTCTGATGGAATGAGAGCTCTCTGGCTTTTTCAGGCCCGGTAGGCTGTCTGGGATCTTTTGTGAAAAAGGAAATTGTAGTAACTTTGTTCAGTCAGTCTCTTTGTGGACCTCTGAACACCAGAGCATCCTGCAGGGACTAAAAAAGTAAACTGAAAAAAAATCTTGGGTGAATCTGTCTAGAGGACTGAATAGATTTCCATCTTTTGGTAACTTTGTTTTTCTCTAAATGAAGATGTCTGTGATGGGTGTGAGGAGCTTGAAAGTAAGTTTTAATAGGATGAATGGGATTTGATGGATAAGGAGGAAAGTATAAGAAGAAAAGTACTGCTCTCATCCCTAATCTGATATCTATTCAAAGACTTAGGCAGAATATGTGCTTTATATCTAAATTTTCTGAAGAGCACCTGGATGTCTTTTCTCCTGTTGTGTAATGGATAAGTGTTGGATCATATGGAAATGAGTTGTTTTAGCTAATTTGGTGTATTCCTTTTAGGGATCAAACCAATATTTTAGTTAATGATAAGTTATCTTCAGGTTTTCAGTTTCTCCTAAACAGCATACAGCAAATAAGGTGAAATAATAATGACTGAAACAAAAAGGAACATTTTTTATTTGTACAACTCCATGCAGTCAGGAATTTTCTGTGTGTTAAAGTAGGAAATTTTCATCTCCATCTATTCTGCTGTCTGATCATTTTAGCAGTATTGATTTCTTGTGGTTCAACAAGTCAGAGGTGAGTCTTCCTTAAGAAAAAGCATGGTAGCAAAATACATTGTTTTAACAGTCTCTGTCAGTAGGTTTTTTTAGTGTTAATTATAGTATTTATAAAACTGAGAGGGTTCATAAGTTGTTTAGAAAAAGATGGAACTTGAAAAATGATTTACAGGGTTTTTTTGGGGGCTTTTTTTGTTTTTGTTTGTTTGTTTTGTTTTGTTTTGTTGGTTTTTTTTTTTGTACCTGGATTGAAAGGATAATTGTAAATACCCTGTTGAATTTACAGAGCTTTGTCACTGAGTGTGGACAGTTGTCTACTTAGTTTAATTTAGTGGTACTGATGTGCCTTTGAGGCAGTCTGATAAAATCCTCGTAGAGTCTGCCCAAAGTTAACACATTTGGTGACTGGAAACAAGTATAGTTTTTACTGTAAAGAGGCATATGCTTAGCAGAATGACACATCTGAATATTGCAATGTAAATGTCCTCACTTTTTTACTTTTTTTTTTCGCTAGTGCTCTCCCCCTCCATCTAAGCAGTAGGCATTAAGCATGAAGGCAGTGCAAGCAGTGAACAGGAGATATATTTTAATTTTAAATTCTTTGCCAAGGTGTCTGAGGCAGATAAGGCAGGAAACCTGATAAGTCTTTTGCAGGGACTATTGGATGCTTGAACCTCACTTACCCAGTGTTGTTTTGGGCACACTGGAGTGGAGGTTATCTCCACTTGGATAAAACCCAGATCTTCTGAGGCTAGAAACTTCCTGCTAGCTGATGGAGATAGCAGTGGGTCCTCTTGAGCAAATGTCTGCTGAGACCATCGGGCTAGGCAGGCAGCAGGGCTCATGAGAACCTGGGATAGGAGGTGCTCATGGCCCTCATTATAGCCTGTCCTGTTATCAACAGCTAGATCAGATAAGGAAAACTTATGCAAATTGGTTTTTTAAGCATGCTAGGGTGGTTTGGTTTTGTTTTTTTCTGGGAGTCATAAACCCTGCCAAAGTAAGCTTTCATTCTTCTTTTAAAAGTATGTAGGATGCGTTAAATATGCTTCAAAGCAGCTTGTGCTGTGAGTGTTTCTAGCATAGAAATACTTTCTTTTAAAACTGTAGATTTTGTCATAAATCCAGGATGACTTTTAGTCTTCTTCAGACTTGCTGCTGTACCTACTTTATGGTTAAAAGAGGCTAACCTTAAGGTACTCCTATCCCTTCCCAGAAAGAACCATTCTGGTCCCAGAAATTTTGTGCTGTGGACCACAGTAGTATTGTGACAGGTGAGTAACAGAGAATCAGGGATGCAATATGTCCTCAGTTGCACTCTGGCTAGCTTCAATGGGCGTTTTGCATGAGAAAAGTAAGAAGGATTTGGCTCGTGCTGTAATAAATCCCACTCAATCCTATTGAAACCCTGCATAGCATCCAGTGATAAAATACTTACTGGTTCTGTCCCTTGATTCCTGCATGCAAAATCTTTCTTAAATTACCTTTTGTGGGTGACCCACACCTGAAGCCAGACAGGTAAATGTGAACTACTCTGGTACTATGAATGTTTTTAATAGCTGATTATCAGGGGGAGCTGTAGAAAAATTAGACCTATGAGGATGTTATGTTTGACTAAGTAATTAAATGACCTTAGAGTTACTCTTGCTTTAAAGGCACACATGTGCAGGTACTCTGCTGTGGGAAATCAGGCTTTGTAAATGTCAGCTGTCATGAGCTGACTCATAAAAATGAGATCTCATGGCTTTTCTCAAAAGAGGTGGTTAATCCAATGATTAACTGCACTCCAGGAATGTCTCTCTTTAAGTTTACCTGTTCCATTTGTGAAACAGTTTCATTTTATAGGTCTCTCAAAAATATCAGGTGACCATATCCCAAATGAAGGGAAGAGGCACTTCTACTATTCTGTTAAGATTTTTTTCCTCTCAGATTGACAGATTCATTCCTGGAAGGCTCTGTTTTAACCCTGCTGTCCCCCAAATCACAATATTTTCACTGTAGAGCAAAGAATTCACCTCTTCAAGCATTGCATTGGTTGCATGCTTTGAGGCCAAGCTTCGAATTTGTCCTTGGCAAAGATGAACAAGGTCTCTCCTTGTTTTCTCTTCATCTGTAAATCTCTAACCATACTGACTGATGGCTAATGAAGTGTACGGAAAGTGCTAGAGGTTGAGATGCTGTGCCTGTGACTCAGCATGTTTTTCTCTGCTTTTCAACAAATACTGCTAATAATTGTCAGACTTTGTTAGACTTGGCTTCTTGTTTTCAATTTCATGCTGTATATTATGCTAATTTAGAAAATGAAGTAAGAAAAGGTGTGATTTTGTTATTGCATGCATTGGTGACAAAAAACACCCATTTACTTCAGAGTTGCCAGAATCCACGTCCCAGTTATAATGCTGATGTTTGCAGATAGTTCTCCCCAGTTGTAAAGGACTGAAAAAAGCTCATGAAGAAATGAAAGGTTAATTAATATTTTAGCAGGCCTCAACATTCATTCTGAGTTATGCCTGAACTTTCTTAGAATACTCTTAAAGCTTTTTAGTTTTTTGATTTTGTGATGTGTGTTGGTAAATTATTGACAAATGTGTCATACAGAGTGGCTGAGTTGAAGTAGGTGTTTATTGAAATGGCCTAATACTTTTTTTCATTCTTCTAAATTGCCACTGACCCTATCTGAAAATAGCTACTTAAAAAAAGAAAAAACTTCCAGGCTGAGAAACTCTTTGAATGGGCATACTGCAATGCAAACCCATCTTATATTAGAAAATATCAAATGTCCAATAAAAATAATGGCAACACAAACACTGTTCATGGGATGCAGCTTGAAGTGCAAATAAACCTACTGAATGTGTGTAATCAGCCTTTAGTTTGGTGGTGAATTGATGAGATCAGCTGTTTGTATTGATATTTCCGAAGCATTTGAAATGTTTGTTCAGAACAGCTAATTAAGATGGTAAATAAATAAAGACCTCCACTCCAGAGTGTTGAGAATGATTAACCTTGCAAAATAACAGAGACTTACTACAGTTATGTAAAAAGAACCTTTCAGATTTGGTGTTAATTGAAGTGAAACTAAAATAGTTTCTTCAGAAGGTTCTTTTTACCAAATGGATCTTTAATACAGATTTCTTTACTCTTTTCAGTGAAAGAACAGAAAATGAAGCTCTAATAAGGTAAGATTTTTTTTTTTAAATTCCACTTCAGTAAGATACTCAAGTTAATTTGAGATAATTTTAACAAATATATTCAGCATTTTAGTCTAGATCCTGGACCAGTAGATTTCAGTATTTCACTAATAGATCCCAGTTTGGGTCAGTATGTCAAAGCACAAAAAAGATAGAGTACAATATTGCAGAATGAGTCTAACAACATTTAACTTTTGTTGTTGTTACTGAACCACTATTTGGTCTTTAATCAAAATAAGATGCCTTCATAGATTTGGAAAATTCTTTTAGCCTGTAAGGAATTTACAGGTAATTATTTTTCAGCAGATGCTATAGTTTTCATTATGCGGTCAATGAAAATCTTCATTTTTTTCCAGTTTGAAAATGAAGTATTAGAGGATATGCTGATTAAATAAATAGCTTGGTCACATATTTTTGTTTTTTGATTTTTGTTTGTGGTGGTGGGAGTTCATAAGTTACATAGTTAAATAAATAAAGGAGGGGTGAACTCTTCTGGGAGGGAATATTTCCCCTTAAATATAACATAATTCAGCTGCATTCTGAAAATGGATTCTGCATCATCTGCTAGATGGGCAAAAGGCAGAAGAAGGTCTTTCAAGACACTACCAAGTGCAAAAGTAAAATTTTGCAGAGTTGTTAGCTGGATTTTGTACACTTCTTTCAAGTCAAATGGCTTCCAAATGGAAGAGTGTTCAAAAGAATTTTTTTAAAAGCTGTTGACATCAGTAAAAGTTGATATGTCTGCATAAACTGTGTTCCTGGTTTGCAGAGGGGCATTCTTGGAATAGGGAAGAGGGAGGCTTAAAAAGAAAAGACATTTAAGCTATGCAAAATATAAACTGCTAGAAACCACAAGTGAGTAGAAATGTGAAGAATTAATGGAAAAAACAGTAGTGTTGTGAAAAAGTAATGAGGTGTCATAACAAATGATGTTGTAAATAGCAGACTATCTTTGTAATTCTTACTTTGTATTGGTGCATGGAGAGTATGTGCATCTATTTGCAGCTACAAAGGTGTATGATTATATAATACATCTCTGAGACAGCAAAATCCTGCTGTTCTTCACCCAATCAGTGAGAAGGACTGAAAACCCTTCTGGAACAGGGCTGATGAAGCTAAGGAACTTTATAATGTGTTGAGAACCACATGGGTAGTGCAGGGATTTAGTAAATGCCAGAAGAAATTCTAGTTCTGAGCAGTCTTTGTACACTGATCTCATCAGCATCCATGATCCAGGAAGAGCACAAGTCCTCCTTCTGTCTCTTCACCAAGATTCAGCCATACAAGCACTGGGCAAACGCTGCAAAAACGAATTAAACTTGCTGTGTCTGTAGTTGATCACCTAACACAAGGGAGCCTTATGTGGAGACTCTGAATGCTACAGTAATACAAATACCTAAGTAATGTGCCTAAATAATATAGCATGACAGCAGTGGTGGAAATTTACTTATTTTGTTTACCAGAGTCACAGCTGGAAGTATTTTAGGGTATACATTGCTCACTCCTGGATTTCTGCCTTGGCAGCTCCTGCAGAAGTACCAGGTCATTTTTATGTGCTTTGACATATGGGCAGGAGAAAACCACCTGCCACCAGCCATCTTTTTCTTTCTAAGTCAACTGTAGTGTTTAGTAACTACTGATCCAGTTTGAGCTAGAATATATCAGTTAGGTTAAAAATGAAGCTATGCAGGTTGCAGTGCTGTTCATCCCAAATTTCTAGGTCAACAATGAGTGCTATGGGAGCTGGAAAAGCTTGTTAGTGATGATGTTCAGTGCCTACCCCTTGCATTTGAATGGACTTTTCTCTTTTAGTCTCTTTAGTCAAAAGCTATCTCTAATACACCACCACAGATGCTGTGCAATTGGCTCAGGAATCCCTGTCTTGGTTTGCCAAGCAGGCAAGCTATTTATCTCAGGTAAGAGAATTTTGAGGTGTGATGTGGTTAGTATCTAAAAATATCAGTGTAGGGAGATGGGATAGGGCTCCAACAGACAAAAACATGGCAAGATAAGGAAGAGGAGTTCACATTGGAATTATGATACCGTGGGTGTAATTAACCATTGGAAATGGTTAGAAAGGAATGTGGTAGATCACTTGGAGTAATTAAATCAAGATTAGATCTGCTTCTGAAATATCTTCTAGTAGAGTTACAAGTTCTTGTGCTTTGTAAAGAAATTGCTGCATGAGGTATTACAGGCTGTGCCAGGCAGGAAGTCAGACCAGATTACCATAAGAGTTCCTCCAGGCCTTTTAAATCCACATCTCCACCAACAAAGGCTCTTATGTGGTACAGGCTGCCACAGAATTTCCAAAACCTGAGGTGAAGCAGGTCACTCTTGTTTCAGTGGTGAAAGGTTAAAAAGTCTTTGAGCAGATCCTTGCAGAGACGCGCTGGTGGGTACTCAGTGCTGCTGAGCTCGTACACTCTGTGTGCTTCAGTCCCCTGCACCAATACTGAGCCACTTTCTGCCCTTGTCTGATCAGCCTTGCAGGTTGCATTTTTATTGAGTTCAGTGAGAAATAATAATTATTCTGTGATACTTGTTGAATCCCTTCTGTGATACAAGTAAAGTCCTGAATGAGTTCAGAATTTTCTTCAGTTACTCAGTGAACATAATTCCATTGTCTTTAACACAGGATCCTCTATAGCCACTTCTAATACCCCTATGAGTAGAAAGGGCAGGGGACATTTTTAGGAGATTATGTAGAATTCCTAGGATAAAATAATCTGCTTTCCACAAAACTGAAAAAGTAGTAACTTGTATGTTTGCTCTGGGACCTGCATGGAACAATGAGAGTAGAGGATACTCATCTTTTAGTTCTCTTCAGCTACAGGAAAGTGTATTCTTGTCTTACTGGGTAAGAGACAGCAGATCCTTTTAATAGAAAAGACATTAAAATAGATCAAAAAGTTAATTTTATACTAGAAGAAACACAAAACACTGTGGTGAACAAGAATAGTCCTGGCTCCTTCTTGTTACTTTGATAAGCTCATTAATTTCAACATTCAGAATTAATCAGGAATTACTGTGCGAAATCTTGCAAATGGAAAAATCCACCAACTTGAGCTCAGAATTATGTCACCCTACTGTACTTAGGTTGCACAGCTTTTGTTACAGGAATGTTCAGTGTAATTCCACAGCAGCATGACAGGAAGAACAGCTAAGAGTTGTCCTGGCCGCATGTGCGGATAAGAACTTATTCAGGAAAGTTTTCATGTAATTCTCGCTCTGTAGAAAGACCTATGAAAAATATTTTCTGAAAAATTATCCAGGGTAAATTCAAGAGTGAGCCCAGAAATATTAGAAGATTTTTTTTTCCCCGGAATACCTGATACCCAGCCTGACAGCAGGTGGTTTGCACTTGGTACCTGATCATCCCTACTGCTCCCCCTCCCTCAACCAATGTGTACTTATGGTTTACACATAGGAACCTAGACTTGAATTGGAAAAAATATTGGACTAAAACAATAGTAGAGCTAAAGTAGAGAAGAGAGATACCATTGTGTTTGATAAACCAAAGTGAGGAGGTTGAGGTAAATAAGTTTGTGTCTCTCCATGTGGAGACTCCACCTGCTTTCATGGACATCCAAGAAAGAGGACAAGACACTGGAGAAAGATAAAAGGATAATTATCTTTGCTAGTAGGTTAGGGATTCATGGCTGTGGTGAAAGGAGAGAAGACTTTGGTTGATCAGGAATCAAAGATGTTTGCTTGGTTGCTATGCAATAATAGTTGTGATTTTTTAGCATGAGGTTTCTTCTGCACCACGTCTCTTGAAAACATATTACGTGCCTATGGTTTTCAAAAATTCCTGATAGCCATAATACTGACTGTGGAGAGGATTTAAAAACAAACTTCAGGATGTCTCTTTTTCACATGTTTTTGCAACCAGTGAGTCACTCTTAATGGATACTTCAGTTCTGAAAAGGAATGGAGGAGACAGTGCCATGGAAGAAAATTGCCCTCTCCATTATTTGAGACATCATATTGCTGCTATTTCCTTCCATGTGAAAGCTCATGGCCAAGTCATTTAATATAAAGGAAAACAGTCTTTTATACAACAGAAGAAGTGCCTCTACTGGACAGTGGCACACAAGCCTGCAAAATTGACTTTGGTTATCACTGAGGGTTTCCTTGGCATTTCTTTCTGTTCAGGCAATTAATGCTGTAAAAGCTTTCCACATGACAGAAAAGAGCAGTTGTGTTGAGGTCTGGGGAGCTCCTTTGGCACATCTCCAGTGCACTGCTAGTCCAAAATTCATTGCTTGTGTCTAAGAACTGCACTTGCTTTAAAAGCTCAGTTTTACTGCATTTGAAAGCTATTCAGTCTTGTTTCCTGCACTTTGTTTACTTAGTAACCCCTATACAAGAGTCCATGATTTTGCCTGGGGAACTTGCTGGGTAAGAGAGAAATATACTGTTTTAAATTTTTTTTAAATCCACATGCTAGGTTGGGGCACAAGCTGGTGTAAAGAAGTACCTGGTGCTTACACTGTGCTCACAATGTCTGCTCAGATGAGAGTGCTCAGTTACAGAACTCTGCAAAAAGTGTCGATTCAGGGGAATTCTGCTGCCGTGAGAGAACAGGAATGCCGTGAGCATCAGGAATGTTCTCTCCCACTTAATGGAAATGTGGCTTTTGGTAACTAGTGCATTTAAAAAACAGCAGATTGCGTGCATGTGCTCATTGACAGAGTCCAACTTGAACATCATAGTGATGTTCAGGCCAGCAGATCCTGAGACTGGATGAGGCTCTGGTAGCAGCAGGCTGGTACAGCATATGTCCAGCTGCTACCAAAAGGGATTCACAGCTGCACCATTTTTGGTTTTGAGTAACCTTTAGAAGAGTGCATCCCAAAAATTGCCAGGATGGCCAAACAGATTAATTCCCATCAGCAGGAGAGACAGCTGTTCATTTGACAGCATCTGCTTCATTGGACTGTGTGGATCGTCTTACTGGAGGGAATGGGCTCCAGAGACCTCCCTGTGGGGAAGAGAGGCAGGTAGGACAACGTGCACTGTGCCAGGAATTCTCTTCATCTTTGACATTACAGCTCTATGGATGTGGTGGAGGGGTAGGCTGCTTGTCTAATTGTTTGACCTTGGCCCTTTTGCACATAGCCCCTCTATTTCAGACCTGAGGGATCCTGCATTTACAGAATAGATGGGTTTACCACAGAATATTTTACATGGCTGCACCCTGCTGCTAGCATTAGTCAAAGTTTCCCCAACCCTCCAATATATTACTGTGAAAATATGGATAAGAAAATAAAGGTTAGAAAAGTCCATGTTGGCTGAATAATATTAGTCCTGATCTCTCTAAGCAATGTGTATTCTCTGCCTTTGTGCTCACTTTAAGGGTCAAAAGCCTGTTTAGAAGCTGCTAGAGATCTAGACAGTGCTAGCTAGATTTGCTTGTAGGTCATTCTCATTCAGCACCATCCTCAGAGCAAACTTTGGTTCTATTGTTTCAGTTTCCCCATCTGTGGCTTTAATCCAGTTCTCTTTCTTTAATCACATCCTACATAGAATTGTCTCACAGCTCTTCCTCACTCCAAGTTTAAGGGCTCATCTTCTGTGCAGGAGACCCTGTGAATGATTTTATTTTGAGGTAAACAGACAGTAAAAACATGCACCAAGGCACAAAATCTTCTCTCATCAGTTATTTGACAAGTGCATTTAATTATTTAGTATAGCTTGTAGCAGTAATCAAGTCCTTGTAACATGAGATTTAACACTCTCCTATTAAATTTTCCCTAAGAAATGAGAAAAGACTGCTATATTTTTGTGTGCAAACTGAGAGCATGAAGCTAATGAGATTTGACTGAGAATATGTAAAAGGGGCTGGAACCGTTCAGTGCTTCTTAAGAGTTTTGCTAATAGATAGTAAATCCAAGCACATCCCACAGTTAGATAAGATTCTGCCTGTGTTGGCAAACCAGAAGGTGCTGTCTGATGCTTTGCCAAGGCAAAACAGAGTTTTCTTGGACCAGCTGTATTTTTTTTGAATGTTTAGCTTAGTAAAAAGAAAAGCTGTAAGTCACACTCTTGCTCAAGAGGTATCATTCAGAACAATTTTTTATAGCATGATAGATTTCATGTTGCTACAAAATAAATATTTAATCAGTGGCAATGTTTTTGGTTCCCTCAAGCAGGGAGATAAGTTCCAGCTTTTTATTCAAGTAAGCCCAAATGGAATCTTGCAGGAAGTTCAAAATAAAATGCATGTATATCCTAGAGATTTTTTTAATGGATTTTAGGTCCAGCCAGGCAGGCTTGATGGCTGATTTGGTTCCTGACAGAGAACACTTTATCTCAAAGTTAAAAAGTACCTATCCCAAAAAAGGAAAAGAACCCAAAAAGAATCTGTGTTTGATTGGTTTGAGTTGTATGATGCACTAGATGAGTTATAATTACATTGAAAAAAAGAAAAAAAATAAGAAAGGCAGCCTGAAATGCTTTGTTTACAGTCACAAAGCTGCCTCAACCATGCCAGCCCAACTCAGTGACTGAAGGGAGCAGTCTAGGGACTCCACAGAGCTGCACTTACTGATTAGTTTCTAAGTCTTTCATCTTATGTCATCTACTGGGCTCTTTATTCAGGGGCTTCACTTTGAAGTACAAAAGAATGTTGTGTGCAGGGAGTGTTTCTTACCACAGCAGCAGAGTTTGGCCCTTGGAGGACATGAGCTCTCTGGGGGCTTCCTGCAAAAGCTCTAGCTCCCTTGATCTTCATCAGACAGGAGAATGGGAGACAAGCACTTGAATTCTGTGCTCCTCCTGTGTCTGCAGACGGAGCAAGGACTAAATGGAGCCCACTTGATGTTTTTCTTCCAATGTGAACCACTAAGTGAGGCTCCTTCTGCTGTTTTCTTTCTGCTCAAGAGTCAGTAAGAGCTCTTCCCTGGTACCATGATGGGCAGACCTCTGTTTGTAATTGATCAGTCTTGAGACACTCATGATGCTTGCATTTAACAAAATCTTTCAGAACACATCTGCTCATTCATGCTCTCTCTGGTAGAAACTCATTCTTATCCTTCTAGCCATCAGCATCTTTCATTGTCCTTTCACAAATTAATTTAAAAATCAATCAGCCCTTCTTTGATTTAATAATCCCAGAAAAGAACAAACAGAGGTAAAGGTAAAATAATACAATTTCAGGAGGGAAACTGTGTATTCTGAACTGAAACTTGAATGCATGTGCACCTCACACAAAGGCAGCAGGTTTCTCTAATGTTCACCCAGAAATTAGGGGAAGTATTCCCTGCCATGTCTGTCACCAAGGAAGAGTAGTACTGAATTTTTGCTGACTCTGAGGATGTCAAGTTAAAATTTGTCACAGTCCTTTAGTAGTAGTAGATATATAGTACAGAGAGACAATACTATTGAGCTGTTATGACAAGTTTTGACCCTTTATATTTAAAGGTGCTGACCATAGACACTATTAGTCTCTCCCCCTGATTGGGGCTGATTCAGAGAGCTTTAAGTTTTCTGATAAAGAGTAGTTTTGTAAAATGCTAAGACATACAGGATAGTAAAATTTTCAGTGTAGAGCTGCTTTAAAATACAGTGGCAGTACTGACCCATCAAGATTTCCAGGTAAGTAGCCACAGTGCAGGTGTTCACCAGCTCTGTTTTTCTTGAGATACAGGATGCTGTGCTTTTTCTGGCATGAAATTCCATTTCTGAAAACAAATTGATTGGAAAAGACTTAGATTTATAGGAGGAGCTCCTTCTTTTCTGGCAGCAAAAGCTAAGTGAAAGTGACAGGGAGTGCTCACTTCTTCCTACAAGTTCTGTCTTCAGTGGGAAAATGGCAGCTGACCCTGGTGTGTTCCAACTCTGTGTGGGAGGATTTGATGTACTTTGTTCCCAAAGTTGGTTGTCATTGCAGCTTTCACATATGGAAAGAGACAGAGGTTAAACATGAGATTGCTGCAAAAACGTACTAGCATTTGTAATTATGTTTAAATTTGATTATTCCTTGCTTCCTTGTAATAAAATAATTAGAGGGACATAAAATAATAGCAGAAGAGAAAAAAGTAATTTCTTGTTCTTACAGGATCATAAAATCATAGAACGGGTTGGAAGGGACCTTAGAGGTTATCTGGTTCCAATCCCCCTGCCTGAAATATAGACACCTTCCACTTGACCACCCCATCCAACCTGGCCTTCAACACTTCTAGGGTTTGGATACCCACAGCTTCTCTGGGCAACCTGTTCCAGAGCCCCACCACCCTCACAGAAAAAAATCCTAACCAGGTTCCTAAATCCTGGTTCTGATAATATTGCAGTCATTGTGTCTAAACCTTTTAGATCCTGTTAACAACTTCTGCCTTCCTTAAATTGTCAGTACAGTTGCTCCAACTAATTCTTAAATGGAGTGGAAATTACACAAATAGGAGTTATTTGAAGCTGTGGAATGATTTTACACTCATTATTATGTAATGAGCTAGAACTGCACAGCTGACCAAGAAACAGTCCTTAATTCAGAATTCCAGCCTTTTTTTTTCACTTCAGTGGCTTTGTAAACTTCCCTCTAGTCTTTATGCACCATTTTATGTGGTTTAACTGAAGTTCTGAGAAAATAAAGGAAAATGAACCGTGGACATGGAGAAATGTGGAAGGACAGATGAAGTGAGAGATTTCACATTGGAATGGGGCATAGAGAAAGCAGTTCTGTAAGAATGGTTTGATCAAAATGTTTGGGATGGTAAAGTGACATAGAGAAAAAATTTGATTAATTGAGAAAGAATGCATGACAGGAAAGATGTGATTTATTGGACTGGAAAAGTCTTCCGTGACGACAGCAAGTGCCATAGTCTTCCAGAGAAAGTGCCTGTCTTATTTGGGGACTGAAAACTTGGTTGAATAAAGACTAGAAAATACTAGTGTAGAACCTGTGCTTCTGTGGGTGAACACTTTTCAAGCAGAAAACCTTTTCTACATCCATATTCTGACTTGCTTGAGAGAGCTCCACGAATCTCATTCAGGCTTGGGATAAAACCATAAGGTATGTTTTCTCTGCCTGCTCCCTTTTTCCCCTAAATGTTATTATCCTGCAGCTTGGCTCTGTCCACACAGTCTGGAGCAGACTGTGTTGAAACTTGCTTTAGCCGCCGCTGAATTTAACAGCTTTTGGCTTTGTATGTAATGCCTTAGGAGAACTCTTGCTCATCTGTTCCCTGAGCCAAAGGAAAACTCCTCCAGTAGCTTTCCCAGTGTTTTCTCTGGCTGGAACACATAGTTACCGATTGCTAGGTGAAGATACACTATCTTTAATCTTATTTTTGTATTTTCAGTTTGTCCAGCTGACATAGTCTAATATAGCTACTTTGACTAAAGCAGTGAAAGAGGACTTTCACAATGGATTTTCTTTTCTTTTCCCTGTACTCCATGTAATTAAATTCTTCCACTGGTGGGAAAAATGCTTTTCCTTGATGTAAATGTGTGGCAAGTAGTTGAATATGGAGCCAGTCAGTCACATTTCCCTGCTAAGCATAGTATTTCCAACATTTTTCATAACAGAATGACTTATCTTTGTTTCCTAGCCCTATTCAATTGGCTTTCTGATCCTGTTGTCATTTAATCTCTTGCAAGAAATGCATCCATTGGGAAATTATTAAACAGGATCTCAATAAACATTTGGATTATATTTAGCAAGTACAAATCACTAGGAGATATTTGCATATTTATTTGTTGAATCTCAGCTTCCACTTCAGGTTAGATGAGACATAAACAATTATACAGCCCCTCTGGCAAAGAATTGGTCTTCAAAGCAAGTCAAAGCAACACTGGGAATTTGGAGGAAGATTTCTGAAGTTTTAGAAGGAGCTGTGAAAGGCTTGTGCTTTGTTTTAGCTCCATACATTTTATGTCAAGTGTGGAATTAATGTTGTAGACTTTTACTCTGATACATCTTGTTTGTTTTACTCTAATATATCTTTCTAAAAGTATTTATGGCAGCTCTGGTCAGAGACTGCACTTTTGCCTGCATCATTAATGTAAAAATTGCCCTAATTTAAAGCCAGCTAAAATATTTCAGGGGTGGTGGTTTGTTTGTTTGCTTGTTTACTTGGTTTGGGGGTGGAGTTTTGTTTATTTGTTTGTTTATTTATTTTCCCAGTGTCCATGGATCAGACTCTGCATTGTATTTTGTAATGGAGACCACAGATAACTGTGATCTGCCAGAAAGGTTTTAATAGGTTTTATGCAAGATCCAGGATCAGGAGGCCAGATACCACAGCATGCTTTTGTGCCCTAGCAGAGGAAATACCTCTTTGGATGTGTTCTTGGCCTGCTTCATTTTTGGAGAATCTCTGTGTAAATTATAAGTGAAAATTAATGTAATTAATTGTAATTAGCATAGTGTTTATAGTGGATACATGTTAAAATCTTTAACAACAGTGCAGCAGACTTAATAGTTTCCAGGAACTGTAGATTTACAGCAGCAATTAGATCATTTAGGCCAACCCTGAATACCTTTTGAACTCTGCATTTACTGTCCATTTGCATCTTTGAAAATCCTCCCACTTATAGACAATTAAATTTGATGCCTCTTTACCTTGTTTACATGAAAGCAATTGGCATACTCTTTGTGTTTGTGTCTCAGTATTTGTTTAGTAGCATTGCTGGATTTTAAGTTCTTGATATAAACCAAAGCATTAAGGGCACAAGGTTTACCTGCTGTTCATTGCTTGTCCTTTCTTGCATGCCTGGATATGCAGGAAAGACTTGCACTGAAAGTGAGACTGATAAGCTTCCAGTTCTCAAAACAAAGTGCTATTTTTATTATATAGTAAAAAACTTGAGATGACACTTGGCTTGGTACTCTGTTCCTACACATCCACATGTTCTTTGAAGCTCTGTTCTTAATATTTGTCCTATAAAATCTATGTTGTTTAAAGGGTATTTTAAACAATAACAATAAAGGGTATTTTAGAATGTTTGATTCCTTAATGTTATTTCATACTGTGATTGGAATAATCAAGGGTTGGAGTCTGTACTTTGATTAGCAGAAAGATACCCTTGTCAAATCCTTGAACTCTATTTGCTCTTTAGCCACATGCTTCTGCAATAATTTCCAGTTTTGCAGAATATTATGTTCAAAATACTATATTCTGTATGAGGTTCATGTAAACTTATTTTTCCTATTTCACAAGCATGAGGAGTCATTTGTTAATTCCTAGCCTCATCTCAGAAAATTAAGATTGCTCAAACCAGATTTGTGATCTCTGACATGAAATTCTTCCCACTACTTCTTTCATTTTCTTCCATTTAGGTAGGCATCCATTTTTCTTCAAGTTCTAGGAAAACTTCATGTACAAGAATCCCTGCCTTACATTGTAATTACTCTTTCTCTTTTCTTTTATTTTTTTTTTCTGGTGTTTGCAAGACCCATTTGCAGTTTTCTGTGGATTTAACTTGCAGCTGAAGACGATGGGGGAGTTTTTCTGCCTTTGATCACAACTAGAACTTTCCACCTAAGAGAGCTTAGTTCAGGCAGATAACTGCCTTTCAGTCAGTGGCCAGAGGAAGCCAGCATTTAATGAAAATTTAGAGTCTGGATGCATTTTGTCTGGGCTGTTTATTTTTCCTTGAAGGCAGAGATGAGGAAGGATGTGCAGTGATGCAGCACTGAATGAAGAATAGCAGAGGAGACACCAGGACTGGATGCAGGAAAAGAAGGAGATTTATTTTCTTCAGTGTTACCTGATAGGATCTATTTTTATAAGAAAATGTCACCTGACAGAAGTCAGGAGAGAGAATACCCAAGTAGTTTAGATGCAGCTAGAGGCAGGGAGCTAAAGCCACGAGGGAGTAGAAGAAGCAGTTGAGGTGATCTGAATGCACAGCTGTATATAAAAATAGTAGTTGGAAGGGAGAGGTCTTTGAGGAAGCTGACCACGTTCTGCATGTGGTTATTTTATAATCACAGCACAGAATCTGGCACTAATTGGTAGGGGAGAAATCAGGTGAAAGATGTGTTATGATGGAGAACTCGGGAGGAAAAAGTGAGAAACAGATGACTGAAAGAAGAGTGGCACCAGAAAAAAAGGAGGATAAGGTAGTGATAAGTAGAGGTTTGGCCCTGAGAAGGAAAAGGGATGTGATTAAAGGACTGAGGACAGCAAATGTAAGGTAATTAGGCAGCACCAGGGAAAAATGGAAATAAAACCCTAAACCCCATGAAAATCTTGTCCTAGTGGCATGAGAAAGATGCAAGTGTGTGAGTCTGAAGACTCATTTCCTTTAGGTGGAAAGGCACATCTGTCAGCAGAGTTTATCTGGGGAAAGAGCAGTGCTTGTTTTTCCAAAACCAAAGAAGCACCATGGAAAGACAAAACTGCAAACAGTCCTGGAGAAAAAAGATCTTTGAGACAAAGATCTCAGAATCCCTTTTGGAACAAAACACAGATTAATATATCCAGCCAGAGAAAACTCTCCTATAATCTATGGCTGGTGTGGTTTTAGTAGAATTATCTTGGTCTCTGAGAAGGAAGGTAGGTGAATGACAAGCTAAGGAAGATGTACCATGAAGAACCCAGGGTCATGCAGGCATGAAGAGGTCTCCATGCAATTGAATATGTCAGTACTAGCAAATTAAATGGAGTCTAGAAGCAGTCCCTGGCCCTGGAAATGAAATGTATCTACTGTTGACTGTCCCTGGCCTAGTTTTGGTGTGTACTTACGGGAACTCACCTGAAGTATTCCCAGGTAAGGTTTGAAAGTTGTCTTGGGATTGTTCCCGGTAGGCAGTTTGAAAGCAACCACCCTGTTTTGGAGGGTGATAGACTTTATTAGCATGGCACCTTTCTGTGCCAGTTGGCCTCAATGTTCTTGGACATGTTTATTTTGCTTGTAGAAATAGATCTGTAAATGGCTCAGTAGATGCAATCCCTTAGAAACTTAGGACATCGACAGCCTTTGATGCAAGCTGCGACAGGCAGCGAATATGATTTCTGCTTTAAAATGTTGCTGAACTGAGATGTTGATGTGCTCTCAGATTTTGTTTTCATGGAGCATGATGGCATTGTAGAAGAGTTGGTTATACAGAGTAAGTTTGCATGAAGCATGAATTTACTTATTTCCATTGAAATGTTCCACGAGCATAAGCAAACACAGGTCATAGATAACACTCCGTCTCACAGAAGGACAGGCTGTGAAATTAAGGAAACAAGGTCGTGGGGTTGGTAGGTAATTCAGCTGGCTGGACTAAAAAGCCCAAACATTTAAAAGTAGAGAAAATATTTTTAAAAGTTCCTGAAACTTGTGTAAAAACAAGGCAAATCTCCAGACCTAAACAGATAAGATAAATATGGATCTAAAATGGAATAGGTGTAATGTGAAGGTAATGGAGGCATGGAAACTTTGCAGTCAGTGTAGAAAAATGAGTAAAATGAAATTTCATGTGTTGTTCTGGATTTTGAATTCAGGAATGATTCAAACTAAAACAGGAACAGCAAGAAAAGCATTGCTGTGAGCCTTTTTCTTAGCAGAACAGGCTAGCAAAGTGAAACCCAGAGCATGATAAAATAGTTCTTTGATAAATACAGAGGGAAAGGGCTGGTACAGAGGACAGCTGGTTAATAAGGGGCAGAAAGCAGTCAATGGACTCTGAAACTAAAGCTAGATCATCCATGTTACTGCAAGCAGCATGCATCTCAGCTGGCATTTTTTAAATGGGTTCATGAACGTGACCTGTTCTTAACCAGGTGCAACATCAGTTTTGTGAGGAGCTTCAGAGATCAGCAGGAGGATTTGCACTTTCCTTTTGAATGCTTTGGCTTATGAAGAGCAAAATGCATCGTTTTTGGAAAGGGCTGTGCAGGGTATTTGGCAGTTCTCCTCCAGCATATCATCATCTTTCAGCAGTCATCCTACACTCGTGGATCCTTTCCTCTTCAGTTATAGAATTATAGACTCATAGAATGGTTTGGGTTGGGTCTTTCACTAGACAGGGCTGCTGATAACCTCATCCAACCTGCCCTTGAACAGTTCCAGGGATGGGGCTTCCATAGCTTCTCAGGGTAACCTGTTCCAGTGTCTCAGCACCCTTACAGTAAAGAATTTCTTCCTAAAGTAAACCCAC
The DNA here is from genome assembly GCF_029582105.1 of Oenanthe melanoleuca. Lineage (NCBI taxonomy): Eukaryota > Metazoa > Chordata > Aves > Passeriformes > Muscicapidae > Oenanthe > Oenanthe melanoleuca. The sequence continues at coordinate 111,259,474 of NC_079335.1, forward strand.
CTTTTTTCAGTTTAAAGCCATCACTTGTGCTTACACTGCATGTCAGTGTAAAAAGTCCCTCTCCAGGTCTCCTGTAGGCCCCCTCTAAGTGCTGGAAGATGTTCTAAGGCATCACCAGAGCCTTCTCCAGTTCTGCCCTTTAGATTTTCTCTGTTGAGGCTTGATGTTGTATATGTTCTCCATGGGCCTGCCATCACAGGTTGTGTTCTGCTTTCCTGAGTCAGCTGTATGGGACATCAAGCCCACACAGCAAGTTCACCTGAAGGAGCTTGTCTCCAGGGAGCCTTAAGTTGTGTCAGACTGTGTCAAAATGTTGAACTATTTTTTTCTCAGTTTCCCCTGTTGCTGGAGCAGGATTTCATGGAGAGCATTCAAAATGCATGTCAGTGTAATATTAATGTTTTGTTTATGTTTGACTGAATGTGAATTGATAACCCCAAATTGTGACATAAAATAATTTTAATGTCATTCTTATTATTTTTGTTGCCCTTTACATATTTCTATAAATATTGTGTAGTTGAATGAATACCAGACTGATGAATGTGGAAGCCCTCTGCGTCTTTAAATGAAAACTTTCAAATATAAATAGCTTTAAAACTATAAATAGAAAAATCTCTATCCTATATTTATCACTGACTACTTTTTTTTCCTCCTTTCATTGCATCTCCCATTTTATTTTTAGTGATGCTTACTTAAAATAGTTTCCCTGCTTTCCTGTTGGCCATTATATGGCCACTGTGGAATCCAAGTGATTTCTAAGCCAGATGGTAAGGGAAGTGTTACTTATTTGAGCAGTGTGAGCCTGAAGTGTTGTCTGTTCAGAACTTCTTCACTGATGGCATCAGCTTCGTCTGTTCGGCTGATTTCACGTACATATTCCTGAGCTGGTTTCAAAATGTGATTCCAGCATTGTTCAGGACCTCCTGTTCTTCTTACATCAATGCTGTTGGTAGCTCTGTTTTTGCTAACTTACTAAAGTCCATACTCTTCACAAAAGTCGTTGTGTTGGCAGCCAGAACAGTTTCTTTTTTAATTCTAATCTAATTAGTTTTACGATATTGATATGTTGGTGATCACCTCAGCTGCACACAAGGTAATAGGAATAGCTTTAAGCTTTGATGGCCTTAAGCCTTAGCTTTGACTTCACTGTTGAAACTGCAGCTTCCTGTGCACTTTTAATTTGTGTTACTACATCCTTTCCCCCCTTTGTGTGTGTGTTAATAGATACATAATTTAAAGTAGGGTTGAATGTAGTATAAGCCACATTACTGTTTGTTAGGGTTTGCAGGCCACAGTTGTCTTCCAACACTTCTTGTTTGAAGAGGCTGCAAGGGCATCACATGGTTCTTTTTTCCTGAACTGTCTGAAGAGAGTGAAGAAAGTGTCTGTAAGGACTGGCTGATTATCTGTGCACTGCTCAAAATGAAATGCAGTTGTTTAAGGCAAATAAGATCACGGTTGGTTCCTTCTAACTCTGCATGCTTTGGTGTCAGCCTGAAACACTGCTGTGGGAAGGAACAGGAAGGCAGCAAGATAGGAATTCTTGTGGCAAAGAAGGACAAGTGGTCAAGTTTTGTGCCTATATCACCAGCAGCAAAAGGCTTCCTGTCACTTCTGAGGCAGCAGTGGGTCCCTCTTGTGCCAAGAGAAATGCCTTCTGCAGTGTCATTTGCCAGCAGCCAGGAGATGTGTCTGTATGGGCAGGGTGCACCTCAGACGTGTCAGGGTGTTGGGTACCATTTCTTGTGGTGTTACTGGAGTCCCAAGAGCAGCAGATCTGGGTTGAGATGGAGTGAGAGGTGATTCCTGTCTCTGCCCAAGCCTGTGCTGCTGTAGTCATTGCCATGACACCACTTGTACCTTGGAATTCTTGCAGTGCTGGAGCAAAGACAGGAGCTGTGTTCTGTCATCTTTGAGAGGCAGAGGAGGCATTGCTGCTTGTCAGATAGGAAATCCCCAAAATGGCCAGCTACTACTCATGGATTAAAACTGTTTCCCTGTCCTTATCAGGCAGGAATATTTTTTTCTGTTGACAGGCCATCATGAAGATTCCTTAACTTTACATCCACGCAGATTGCTGTTGCATCCAGCCTATGACAGATAAATTGGTCTGTGCTTGTGGGGCTCTGAGACTCTGGGGAATCATGGACTCATTTAACATCAATCTTTATGCCTTGAGGCATGCCAGCATCTGCACGCTTCTTGTTAGTTTTAAATGTGATCGAGTTAGTTTTATTTTTATGCAGCGCCTTGGGATGCCTATGGAGAAGGGCTCTTAAAATAGGTGTAACTTAATGTGCTGTACAGACTTCTCATTAATCTGCTTGTCTTTACTCTTACCCAGAGGTAAAATACAAAATACAGAGGGAGGAGTTTGGAATAAAATGATAGAAAAGGGGGCCCTGAAATAAAGACATTTAGTACTGAGGACTAAGACTAGAAGTGGAGGAAACAGAACAGGATGTTCAGAAAGTCCAGGCCCTTTGGCATGAGTTAAGGAGCTTGGAAAATAAGCAGGGCTACAGTGAATTTGTGAAACAATGTTTGTCTTCCTAAACTGAATACTGGAAAGGATCCATTTCACACTTTGCCTTTGCCAGCGCCCTGATATCTATTGTAGCACTCATCTTCTGGCCTCTTTATTTTCAGAGAAAAGTTTGACTTTGTGTTTAGAAGTTATTTGTGCTTCCTGCTTTTTTATGGCACTAACAAGATCATGTTGTGGCTACAGGGCTAAACTTGGGAGTCTTAATCTTTGGTCCTGCTGTGCCACCCTGTTTCTGATGCCTGTATTTTAACTGCAGCGATGGGCTTAAAAGATTCCACTTCCACTTTGCTTCACCACTGCTTTATCTGCATGGGTAAATTAATCAGGGCCAGGACTTGTATCTTATGATTGTCCATATTGTTTAATTTCTAGCACATTCCATGGCATGATTTTGGTCCGTGCCAACTAGCACACTCCCAGATGACAGCTGTGGCAGGATGGCGTGGGAGAGAGACTGTTCTCAACAGGCATTATTGACGAGGTAACCACGTTTTGCAGGGGAAGATGGTGTAAAGATGTGGATTGGAACTGGCTTTGCCTTTCCCCCCAAGCCTCTGGATTCTGATGTGCTTTATACACTGGGACGAGTCTCTCCTAATCTTAGCATTTGCAAAAGATACTGAAATACAAACTTCTGCTTCCTCATTGCATCGCTAGGTGCTGTTATCCACAAAAACATCAAGCCACCTCCTCCTTCTCCCTTTGGGCCATCTGCTCAGGCTTACAGCAACACTTCCATAGTGATAAGATCTTTTATCTTTGAATGAGAGTCAGGTTAGGGGCACAACTCAAGTTTTACATCAAGCTAGTTCATGACAAAACCAACCCCTCTGAACCCGAGTGAGCTTTCCAGAGAGTGGTCTTCCATCATGCAGCATATTTGCACACAGAGGTTCAGCAGTAGCTCACAAAGCCAGTGTTGTCACAGGCCCACAACAGCAAGCTAGATAAGTAATTGCTGTTCTGGTATGTATGGATTTGCTTATCACACAGGGTCATGATGATTGCCCATACAGATTGTACATTTGGTTGCACACATGGATTTTTTTTTAATTTCACACCTGTAATTCATTATTCACACTTTATTTGTTGCACTTTACATGACATAGGGAATGTTTACTTTCCTAGTAGGATTTCTAGTTTGTAAAGCCCTCTGCAGTTCTCTTATGTGTACAGGATCATGGAATTCCAGAGCACTGCTGATGCTTTGGCTGAATGTGTTTTTCCAAAAATTGTTTGTGTAAGATGCACCTCTATATGAAATATTCTTTATAAACCTTGATTGCTCTCTTTCTGTCTTCATTTTTTAGTGTCTGAGTTTTCAGTTGCAAATGGAGATGTTATTAAAACATCTAATGTTATGGTATTAAAATATAGTCTTCCTCACTGCTGCAAATATTTGTTTATTTACGTAGTACATAGTGTGATGTTTGCAGCATGTACATCAACAGTAGCTACAGGCTGCACAGACTTGGGTTTTTGTTCTGAAAAAGATAGGATTAGCTGTATAGTGAGCCTGTATCTATCATCAAGATTTAAGCTTTTGAGCCTGTTCTTGGTGCCACTGGAGCAGCAAAGGAAGAAACCACTGCTGAGTCATTGGACTAACTAGGGTAGGTTTCTTCATCGTGACAATCCGTGTACAGCATGGTTATCAGGGGGATTAGAAACGCTGAGCAAAAGGGATTTTGTTGTGTTAGTGCTAGATGAAATGGTGCTTTTACAAACTGGTGTGGTGGGCAGGTTTGAGGCTAGGGAGAGCCATGAGAGCCATGATGGAAAGATTCAGACAGAAGCTGTTAGGAAAAAGAAAGGCTGCGAGAGGTGCAGGGTCTCCTGTGTAAACTCTGTTTGCAGTTGTTGCCAGTCTGTGCACTCTTCTCAGTATTCATTAGCTGAAGAGACTGAAAAGCCAGTTTGGAAGAGATTGTGCTGACTACAAGTTTCTGTAGCCTTTGGTGGTGCCAGCTGCAGAAAGAGGCAAATCCGGCTGCAGTGGAAGGGCGTGATGGGGCAGCTCCAGCCCAACTGCTGCCCTGGAGGCGTTTGGAGGCTTTGGCTGGGAGCCCTGAAATGCATCTCCCAGGGGAGGACTGCACTGCAAACAGACCTTGCCCTTCCCTGCCCGTGGATTCCTTTTGCAGTAGGCTGGCATCAGAGCACCTCAACATATTTCTGATAAACTGCAGTGGTTTTTTTGCCACTCTTTGAGATGGATGTGAGGTCTGCATTGTGTGTAGTTCATCCCACATATGACCCTTTCAAAAGGTCTCGTTATAGCAGCTGTTCATTAGAGGTGGCATTGTGCCTGGCTGAAGGCCAGCTGAAAACATGTTTCTCAGTTTCTCACTCTTACATGGCCTAAACCAAACATTAACAGCTCCCCTTTGATTTCAGTGGCTCTTGACTGGATCAAGCCCACTCTGTTGGAGGAAACAAAGGACTGGAGGAGTAGTTCCTATTTTACCTTGGAGTTTAGCTTTCTTAAAGAGGAGAACTGAGAGGTCCTCTGCACCCCAACCTGAAGGAGTACCTTGAAATAGGATACTTTTTTACATGTATAAAGATATTAGCATTAGAAGTAACTTAGAGGTAATGAAATAAACCTTTATATGTGCTTTAGAGAACTTTCTCTTTCCCCACAGAATTATGGTGCTTGGTGACTTGGTCAACTCTGTGTAGGAAAGATATTTCTGGGAAAGGGTTAATGTACAGGGAGAAAAGCCCACTGAACAAAGCAAGCTTTCTGCTGGAAATTAAGACTAAAAAAACCATGAAACTACTTTATCTGTTATAATTTTATGATTTTTTTTTTCAGAGAATAATTAATTTTCATGTTCATCTTACTTACTTGCTTTTCATAGGAAAGGAGGAATGTTGGGATCACTCAGTAAACAAGAAGCCTCAATAAGAGCCAATGTTTGCTTCAGGCAGCAATTGGACCACAGCAAATGTAGGCAGGCTGGTGTGAGCTCCCATGAACTGTAATGACACCTGGATTGTTGCTGAACTAAGTATGCAGGTCAATGGGTAGGTCTCTGCTTCCCATACTGGAGCTCTTACTGCTGAATGATTCACTGCTTTTAGGACCTGCATTAGTAAGATTGAAGTTAGTGCTGCTTTGCCTACCTAGCTCCTTCCTGCAGGGAATGCAGGGGAAAAATACTTGTGAAATCCAGAGCACATAGAAAACAAAGAGAGATCCACATTTATCTTTTTGAGGCTTTTCTACACTTTCCTGTGGGACAAATTGCTGTGTTGCCTCATTTTCATTGGTGTTGTTCAGACACCAGTTATTCAGTTCCTACCCCTGCACAAGTGCCAAAAATCACAGATGTGGAAATCTTGGACACTGTGATTTTTCACAGCATTCATGACAAAACGACAGTTGGCTCCAGAGATCAGAGGCATCTTTGAGTATGAGAAAAGCTCTTTTAAGTGTGTTCTTCCTTTGTAAAGGCAGCTGCTCATTCAGGCCACAGTCAAGTGTGAGCACCCTCTTCTGCAGTGTGGTCTTGCTCCTGTTTAGAGTCAGCTGGGTTGTTTGAGCCACTGCAGCTCATTACCCAGGCTTCTCATCAGCTGCTGAACTTCATCTGTTTTCTGGAGTTTGCTCCCTTAAAAATATGGCAACCATCAGTAGAAAAACAACTGAAACGAGAAGTGTTGGACTTGTTTTCTATTTTAGGTATTACGTGGTTCTACAGCAAATAAAAGGTATGGATTATTTAGCTTGATTCAAATGAATAATTTGTATCAGCTGGTAAGGAAGGGGAGCAGCCATGAGCTGAAAATAAAATTAACAGCACAATTCCGTGTATGTTGTCAGGGAATCATTCCCATGCAACCCAGTAATGGCACAGAGATTTCAGGGATTATGTTCAGATTAAATGTCATCAAGAGCTGAGCCTTGGCAGTATGCCAGGAAGGTCATATGAGGAAAGTCCCAAACTTTTATACTCAGATAAAATTGTGTTCTGTTTAATAACCATAACACACTGCAAATTTTAGAACAAATAATGACTTAGGTTAGGAAATCTCATTATTATTTTTAGAAAATGTATTATTTAGTCTAGGTTCAGGATTTTTCACTGCTTTTTGGGATTTACAGCTATGTCAGCAATTTTTTTGGGGGGTACAGATTTTTTCTTGGTAGCATGACATTAAGAAACTTTAGACCAAAGTTTTTACAAGTTTTAAAATTTGAAATTTTTCAAGTTTAGCGTGAATGGAACAATGGCCTGCTAATACTTCCACAAGTATTATAATTTCCCAGAAATACCTCTGTTATTTTTAAGAAGTCTAAAATGCTGTAATTCCATGACATTTATGGAAGATTTTTATTGGGAGGGAATGAGAAAATAGTTACAAATGCATAGTTGAGAATTGCTTTTTCTTTTATTTATCTGTGGTTGGTCTGTACCATTCCAAAATACCTGTGGAATTATGAAGGAATATGCTGACAGTCTAATACTGCATTGAGAATATCTCATTTTGGTTTAATCTGATCTGTTTACAGTACATTGGTTTCAACTCCAGAAGGAAATTTTTTCCCTAGGAGATATCTATACATGGAATTGTAGACCCTTACTATACCACTTGAAATAAACACTCTTTTAATCTACTTGCCCTCTGTGGGGGAGAAAAAAAAAAAAAAAGCCGAAACTATTTTAAAAGTGATTTCTTAAATCTCTTAAGTGCTCTCAAATGTGATCCTACTATGCATGTGCCTAAGGGAATATGATGATTTTTTCCATATTGTTTCATTTGCTGCCTGGCAGTGACCCCAGCAGTGGTGTGGGCACAGCCCTTCCTGCCTCCCCTGGTGGGCATTGGGTGCTAGGGAGAGAATTGTCACAAGACTTTCTTCTGGTGTGACCAACCCCATGAATCAAACCTCAGCTGTTGGATTTGATTGACCAGGGAGCTTCAGTAAAAAGGGAACAAAACTTGGAGTCATTAGCCAAAGCAGTGATGAGACTGTGGATTCAGGGCTCCACCTTTATTTTCTAGTTATATATGCATCCCATATTTGTAAACCTTATTTTAGGTATACTGCATACACTTAAGTATGTGTTTATATACCCAAGTATGCATGTGTGTGCAAACACATGTGTGTGTGTGTATGCTGAAGTTTATTTTCCCCTTTCTCCTCCCCTCCTCTTTGCTCACCTTGCCTGCTGCAGTGAGGCACCAGACAGAGAAGAAAACTGTTTTAGCTGACCAGCATTGCAATGGGAGAGTCTACAAACTCATCTTCAGTTCATTAAAGTAGAGGTTGGGTGATAATGATCAGAGTTGTCAGGTTCTGGAGAGGGTCACAGTGATAACAGTGGGATCAAAAGTCACTGAAAAGCACCAGGAGACTGGCTGGGTGCAGCAGCAGGACCCAGGCTGGGTGCCCAGGCTCCTGAGGCAGAGGTGCTGCCAAGTTTTGCAGAACAGCAGATCCAATTGGTTTGTTATTTATGAAGGGTACGGTATGCAACCCTCAACATGTCAACAGTTCTTTAAAGTGCAGATGTAAGAAATCCCAGTTAGAAGTAAGTCCTTTAAATACTATGAATAAACAAGATAAATCCATTAATTATTTCAATAAATGTAAAGACCTCATGTTATACCATTAATTTGTCCTGAATTAGTGATAGGATTTTTTCCATTACTTTTCTAGACCTTTATTTAAACTACAATCAGTAAAATCTTACCACCCTACAGCCCCAGACACACAGTAATAAATCAACCCTTATTTCCTTATTTGCTTGAAGCTAATGTGACAACAAATAGTCTGTTCACATACATTATTTCTTTGTACTACATCGTATGCAAATATTTCAATTATTATCCTTTTATCTCCATAATATTTTAACAACATGATACAACATGTTTCTCTGATAAATTGAGTTACATAAAAGCAGCTTCACATCTACATAATGCTTTAACAAAACATTCCCTCTATTTCAAGTTAAAATGTGTGTTCAGCTTGGGAATATCCTCATAAAGAAACTTAATTTGCCTTATTAAGAAACACTTGTGTATTCTTATAAGTTTCAATTTTATTTTTTTTTAATAATAATTTTATCACATTTTGGACTCCTGCCTGCCCAGGCTGCCTGGGGCTGGCAAGGTTTGGTAAGTTGAGTTCTGCAGTTAAATTGAGTTGGTTTCTTGTTTATAAAGGATGTAACTTGACTTCCTTGCACCATTTTTTTTTCCCCCTTCTGTGAATATTTATGTAACTGGATGTTTATTTTCTAGTATTAATCCTCAGTGGCTTGAGAATGGTGGTTTTCCCTCTAAAGCTGGTAGAACCCTGAAAACTGGTGTTACCCCAGCAGGGTTCATCCAGCTCTGTACCTGTGCAGCGCTGTGTCTCCAGCCTTTTTTTAAGCAGGACTGTTTGGAGGGCCTGTGAGATGCCTTGGCATGGTGCAGCCTCTCCCTGTGTGAGTGGCTGTGTCCCAGTGCTGTGCTCGGACAGGTGGGAGTTGCAGTATTCCCCTCTCCCAAAGAAAAAGAGAAACACATAATGATAGCAGAATTCCTTTCCTCCTCACTCTGGCGGTACTGTCTCCAGGCTTTTTATAAAACCAAATAGCATTGCTAAGCATCTGTTTGCTGGAGGGGTGTGAAACAGCCAGGTGTGCTTTGTGGAGAAGCAGGTGATTGTAGCCTGAACCATCGCTGCAGACGCTCCGTGAGTCAGATCATTCGTGGCTGCAGTAACGAGATTATTCATGGCAGGCTCCTCGTTGTGACAATGGTCCTTTGTTTGAAGTCTGCTTTGTGTATGGGCTACACTTCCGATTTGAAGATTCCCTCTCTGCTAGAAAACAGCACTGCAGCAGGGAACCACAAGGATGTTGCTCAGTGCTGGGAATAATTGGGAAAGTTCATAGTTGAGTTAAAAGTTGTAACCATGAACTTGAGTGGGACGGTACTACTTCCTCTTGGTCCTGAGGTAGGTTTTTAATTTTATTTTTAGTGAGTTGTCTTTTGGATTTGTGAGTTTTTTAAAACTCTGTCTTCTGATTAGAATTGGTTAAATACTGCCAAGAGAGTTTTGTTGCTCGTGATCATATAAGACATGCTTTGTCTTGATAGTGGGGGTCCTTTGTGTACATTGCCAGTTTGTTTAAGGAAAGGAATAACAAAACCTCAGCATTTCTTTAGTGTTCAGAGTCAAGTTAATTTTAAGTTCATCCATATTCTTATTTTTTTAATGAAATTATTATTGTCTCCACTGTGTAACTTCTATGAGGTCCCTATGTTAAGAGGTGATTATCCTCCACAGCAAGGTGATTACATTTTGTGGTTGGACCATGACCAGGGTGTTTTAGACTTAGGTGCTATAATATGGCTTGGATTTGTCTCCTGTACACCTGGGTGGTCAGGGTGAAGCCAAGGCATGTTGTGCTCCAGGTCTTTGTCCCAAAGTGGAGCATCCTTGTGTGATCTTCCTGTGCCTGGTGCACAGAGCTGCTGGGAAGTTCATCCCTGGGGAGGCTGGCTGGGGAGCAGGGGGTGCTGGAATCCTCCTGCTCTTCCATGTCAAGGAGTCCCACAAAGCTCACAGGCAGCTCTGGTGGCTGCACTGAGAGGAGGCAACCTGTGCCACCACTGGGAAGATGAGGATGGTGTGCCAGGGATGGCTTTTGGGGAAATGGAGAGACCACGCCAGTGTGGCAGCAGCACCTCAGAGGGAATCACCAGAGCTGTTTGCTGCTGTAGTAGAAGTGAAAATAACTGTGTTCCCATGGTCAGCAGCTTGTAAGGAAAACACAGAGCAAGCTCAGTTATTGAAAAGCACATCTGAAACTAAAATACTGCTTTCGTTTTTACTTTTGATTGCAGCTTTTGTCCTTGAAGCTCAGAGGTTCCCTGGTGTTTTCTTTTGAAACTGTGCTGTTTCATGCAAGGCAAACAAAACTAAAATAAATCCAATGAAAGCATTACAGAGACTCTGTCCTCTATTTGGGCGTGAGCTTTTTAATTTTTTCCCCCAATTAATCTTTATATTTTACAGAAGAAGATTGTTTTGAATTTTGTTATGAATGTTAGCTATGAATTTTGAACTCCATTATAAATTTGAATTCCAGGTCATTCTATTGCAAGTTTGCATAATATTTATATGCTCACTTTCAGAAATAAAAAAGAAGGAGTTAATTGTCTGACAGGAAGAATAAAGCATTTGACTATTCTCTATTGTGTGGGGTTGTTATGACAGACTTCTTTTGGTTGCACAGCATTCAAATTATACACCAGTAGAGTAATGTTACATTATGTCATCTATTGGTACTTCTACAAGCAATTTCATTACTTCATTAAAAATTTACAGTGATCTGAAAGGCACATAGATATAGTAATAATTATACACGTGTGATTTTGTATAGTGTTGTGTTGATCTACATTTTTTGCATCCTATAGCTAGGAACAGACTACTATTGCTCTTGAGATACTTGCCAGGTAATTGAATATGAAATCTGAATTTTTACTGTAGTTTTTAGTATTTGGATTTTAGCCATTTCATTTGCAGCTGACAAAAATGCTTTCACTGTTATTGGGAAGATAATCAAATTGAGTTTGCTGAAACGGAGATAATTTTTTGGAGACTGATTTATTTACAAATGAGATTAAATGAGAATGCAGTAATACTTTTTGCCCTAAGCAGTTAAAGGCAGCAGTGTTTACTTCTTACCTTTTCCACACATCTAGATTAGTGCTGTTTAAATTGCAGGTTTGATTTAGACTTGAACCATGAGTGTATTTGACCTTGCTATGATTACATTAACTTTCTCTGATGGTATTGGAATTGTGGCACATCTTGCTGTTTTCTCCAGTTTCTTGGAGAGTGAATTCACTGTTACTAGGTGTCAAGATTGTGCATGACTCTTGGATAGCCATGAAGAAGCAGATTGATTGCACAGCAAATAGCTGAATAGCCCTTAGTAAATTAAATGAGTAATGCAGATTAATACAGTGTTATCTTGTTATTTACTGTAAAAGATTTTTTTCAATGAAAGGGAAAAAAAACCCTGTTGTCAGTGTTATCAGAATTCTGTTGTCAGTGAACTTTTGACAGTTTTATTTAAAAAATCTGTTTTCTATGAAAATACATAAATTTCTATGAAAATGTTAAAACCTTTGTTATGACTAGAACTTAGTTTCCTAGTTTAATAGGTATTTTTACTATGCTATGTTTGAGGAAGCCCTAGGATCTTACATTGGTTGTAAAGATTATGAGTTAGGAAACAGTGAATGAGGGGTATTGGCTTCTGACATAGTCCCCCATGTGTAAAAGTGCAAAATGAGCAATAATTATATTTTGACTATGGTGACATGTAAGGTGCAGTTGTTGGGGTAGGAAAAGGTCTCCTTGGAGTTGCTAAGTATCTGATTTCAGTTTTCTTATTTCTTTTTTTGTTTTGAAAAGTTCACAGATTTGCTGTGGAAGTTTTATAGCAAATACCAGGTCTGAAACTCTTCAGCAGAACTACAGAAGTGTAGTTACTATGTGTAAATAGCAGAAGAAAAGTCTTGATAAGAAAATCCTCCCATTTCCAGTTTCCACAAAACTCTTAAAAGGAAGAGCCACGTGAAAATATTTTCTTTAAATTGTTTGGCACTGCCATTCAAAAACAAGATGTTTTGTACTCCTACTTGTTAGCTCAAGCACAACCAGATAATGATAATTTATTAATTAATAATTTATTTATTAATAATGGTACTTTTTCATTCTTGTATGGTAGCTTTGCAAGGCAATTTCTGCAGTGAAAGGCAGCCTGCTCATATTTTCTCTTTTACCACCGTAGCCGTCTCCTTTTTCTTTTTTTCTTTTTCTTTTTCTTTTTCTTTTTCTTTTTCTTTTTCTTTTTCTTTTTCTCTTTTTCTTTTTCTTTTTCTTTTTCTTTTTCTTTTTCTTTTTCTTTTTCTTTTTCTTTTTCTTTTTCTTTTTCTTTTTCTTTTTCTTTTTCTTTTTCTTTTTCTTTTTCTTTTTCTTTTTTTTTTTTCTTTTTCTTTTTCTTTTTCTTTTTCTTTTTCTTTCTCTTTCTCTTTCTCTTTCTCTTTTTCTTTTTCTTTCTCTTTTTCTTTTTCTTTTTCTTTTTCTTTCTCTTTTTCTTTTCTCTTTTTCTTTTTCTTTTTCTTTTTTCTTTTTCTTTTTCTTTTTTCTTTTTCTTTTTCTTTTTCTTTTTCTTTCTTAAAAAAGGACATGAAATTTTAGTATACAGCCTTGCTAGGGAAGAGAATGGAGGGAAATAAGATAAATTAGCATCAAAGCAAATTGAAGTTTAAAATTGAAGTAAATCTCCTAACTGAACTGAACTTTGAAATATTTATCTGGATCAGTAATGATTTCCTCTCTGAGCACTGTAAAAAAAAAAAAAAAAAAAAAAGGAAATCTGGAATTATTTGCCTAAGGTTGAAGCATATCGTTATTAGATATATGTTACTGTTATCTGGATTATTCAGTGGTTAATATGTAACATTCATTAGTGGTCAGTTTATTTGTATCAAAATTTGCTCTGTAAGATCTTCACAAATGTTGAGGAAAGAAGAGGAGGAGAGGTTTATTTTCTTAATGTGGTGGAATTTTTAAAAAAAGCACTACCACGAAACCTATTTTAGGACTATTAAGAGGAGATTTCTTACACGTGCTTTCAACAATACTTTATCCAAAAACATCTTTTCCGCTTCTCTCATTTTTTCTCAGTCTGCAATAACTAAACCCCAAGGGTGTCATCACTTCCTTCCAAACTTCTGCTGGGCTTGGGGTTATTCCACCCATACACAGAGACCTCAAAATCCTTGCCCACTGAAGTGTTTTTTCTCAAGACCTCTGGAAATCAGTCTTGCTCTGAGACTGAATTGGTCCATTGTTCAGCTCAGCACTAAGTAAACAAAGCATCTTCGTATTTAATAGGAATGGAAATGTATTTCCATGCTCATGAACTTCTACAGAGAAATCCATTTGCTCGGTCTTCAGTGTAACAGCATTGTTGACACAATTTCTGGATGCTTAGCATCCTTTTTTGACATTACTGGAAGAATTTGGAATATGTGTTAAAGCCAATGCACCACACTATAATAAGGCTGTATTTCCCTGCTTTTCTCTATCTGAACAATTCTGACTTGGAACAGGTGATGGTACTATATGAGTGAAATATTTAAATTACATATGTGAAGAGGGGCTGTTTTAACTAGCTTGTCCAGGAGACACCACTCTTAACTGTTTTGCATGTACACACCCTTCTTAATCACTGAAAATTTCTTAAAGGAATTTCTGGGTTAATGTGAGAGCTTGGCTGTAGAGCTGGAGTAACTGAACTTTGTCATCTGTACACCACAGAGATGACCTGGATCAAAACTTTACCTGTCAGAAGGGTTTCAGAACAAGTAAAAGCCAACTGAATGTAGTTTTTGAACTTTGGTTAATTTTATTGGACTGCTGCACTTGGAAAAATCCTGGCCAGCCCATTTACAACTGCACCAAAGTGGGCAGTGATCAAGACAAACATCTGAGTAGGCAGAGTCACAGAAACCTTTTGGAAGCATCCTTTAATCTGGTGGTGTGGCATGTGTGGAATCCCCCAGGGGTTGCTGTCATTAACTACTCCCATGAGACTCCTGACAGAGGTTTTTCAACACCAAATGTGAATCATGAAGCGTGCCTTTGATTGATTGCAGCCTCTTGTTTGGGAATGTAATTAATGCCTGGGTTCAGCTGCCAACAGGCTGATGAGCAGTGATACTTGAGATGTCACACAGGGTGTCCCCCTTGGCCTCCAGCAGTGGCCCTACAAGGAAGGCTATCTCTGTGGGAGATACCCCATAATGTTGGGATGGTACTTGGGAATAGCCAGTTGGAAAAAAAGCCCTTCTGTCAGGAGAGTCTTGTTTTATTTGAATAATTATGAGGATTTGGGATTTTTTTTCCATTTTCATCCTTTTGCCTTTCACTTTTTCCTCTTATAAATAAAAATGTTATATATATATATTTATATATATTTATAGGAATTTATATAATTTATAAATTTTTCATGTTATTAATAAAATTTACATGTTTCTGTAGAAGAGGACTAGATTGACAGCAAAGATAACAGCCACTTCTCACAAGGAAAGAATTGTTAGTCTTGGTCTTCATGATGTGTGATAATGGCCAAGTGATAAAAATATAGCATTTTTTCTCTAATCTTTTTGATGTGGAGATTAACAAATCATAATTTTTTTTTACTTTGGCTGCTGATATCCTCATTATAAAACTGAAGGGTCCTTAGGGCAGTTCAGTTACGCTTTCAAAGCATTTCTTCTTGGATGAGATCCAGAGGATTCCAGCATGGTCGTTTTGGCACAGTTGGTTGGTTTTCTCAAACAGGTGTCTACATGTGTGTAATAAATCCTGTTATGCTGATAAATCTGAACTGATAATTGAAAAGTGTGTGTTACAGTGAACAAGGCTGGTAATTTACCATGTCAGTAAAGCAACATTTCTGTAATGAATGTAATGTTCAGTAATTCTGTAATTTAATGGCTCCATTATGTGAGCCATTTTAAAATTTCTGTTCAAGATGTTCTTGATCCAGATGTTCTTGTATTTTATTTTATTACTAGCTGCATCTCAGTTATAATCTGCAAAACTGATTCTCTTCTTGCTTTACCGTGGTACCAGCCAGTCCATGACAAAGGATGTAAAATTAATGAGGAAGTGGAGAACTGAATCATACACATTAAAAATATATGTAGTAAATGAAAATCATCAGTAGGCTTGTATTACCAAAGAGTCACTTTTCCAGGTGATGTTCCAGTCTATTCTTTGAAACCAAAAAATCTTTTTAATCCTGCACATATCACTTACATCAGGCTGTTGCTAATTAAGTTGCTAAGATTCAGCAATATCTCAGATAGTCTGGAAATATTAGAAAAGCAGACTGGCGATTTTACTGTAATGAATGCCATCATTACCACTAAGATGTTTTGGGCTCTTTTTATACATTTCCTTCCAAAGCTTTGAAGTCTCAGTCCTCAGATTAATGCATTGACCCAATTATCACCATATTCATGTGGAGTCCCATGACTTTCAGAGAAACACAGAGGATCTTCAATGTTTTATAAAGCTCATAAACAGCTAAAAAAAATTAGGCTCAAAGGCTACAACCTCCATGATTACTGCTACTGAATTAAACAAAGGAAGCATTGCAAGGATGCAGTTATATTGCATTTGCTGGTTAGCAAAAGTTCTTCTAAGACCCCGAGGATATGCTGTAGCCTGGTCTTCGTTCCTCAAGTGTGTGAAGGATTTCAAGGGCTGCCTCCAGCTCTGGGAAGAACTAGGAGCTGTGACAAATTTCAGAGAGGCAGGGAGAACTACTAAAGAAAGCCCTGGATTCTGCAGTGATTTGGGATGTGTGCTGAATCTGAGGATCAGTCAGTCAGGATCGGTAGATGAGTATCTGTGTGGTGTAACTGTACCTGTAGAGTGTACATATATTGTATCTGTACATTCAGGATCTATGTATGAGTTGATTACTTAAAGGATGTGGCCTCCATAACTTGTCAAATGATAGTCCAATAAAGGAATGATAGCCAAATCCCTCATTCCTTTAAATGCTCTATAAAATTCCAGCATTCTTAAGAGGTCACCTGGATGAGAGCTGATAAATGGGGTTGTAACAACTCTTTTCCCCTCTTTAAGGTGTTTTTTTCTTTGCACAGAGAATAGGTCTGATCCTGAGGAGACTTATCCAAAATGCCTTTGTTCAGGGAAGTGAATATATTGCTCCTGTTGCCTCCCTTCCTCCTGCTTGGGATATCCAGCTAGAGCTAAGGGTAGCTTGGTGAATTAACAGCTTTTGCACTTTATTTTGAGGCTATTTCCATTATCATGAGTTTAGGAGCACTAATTCCCTTTAGGATCTCTCTGAGCTGCCAGGTACGAGTGAGAGAGCTGTTCATTGCCTGAAAAAGCAGGTATGTGAATCCTCTTCAAGCTAGGAATATAATTTCAAGTAAAGAACTTCTTTTGTATCTCCTGATGAAATGATAGTCAGTTAATCTGGGTCTCTTAGCTAAGTATTTTGGGGTGTCTTCAGACCTACATTCAAGTATCTAAGGAGAGTTAGGATCTGTAGATGGAAGGCTTGATGTCCATGCAAAAGACTGTGAGAAAAATTTGTGTTGTGCTTAGATTAACCTGCAATTGTGTTTTGTGACCAAATGGAGGAAGGAAGTGTGATTTACAGTGTTGAGATTTGTGATGCTTTCCTTTAGTTTTGACACTGAAAATCGTATTGGAGCTCTTGTATTGTGTGCTGCAAATCTCCCCTACATAAAAGTAATATGGAGAGAGCAAGATCACCATAATATTGATGACCATGCTTATAAGAGTGTTGTGTGATAATCCATTCTAAATCAAATAGCGATGTACAAGTTTCTGTAGATTTCTTGGTGTGAGGATTTTTGTTTTGTGTTTGTGTTTGTGTGTGTGTTTGTGTGTGTCTCTGTGTGTGTGTGTGTGTGTGTGTGTGTGTATGTGAAATCTAAAGTTCCAAGATATACAACTCTACAACTCTTGATTTTTTTTTTTAAGAACTAATGTTAAACTCTATGCTTACTGCCAAGTCAACACATAAAAATAAATGAAACACTCACACAAACATTCTGCTTACCATTTCTGTGCTCAGAAAGATTTGAGTTTTTATTGCCTCTCTCAGCCAGTATGTAATGATCCAGCATTTCTGCTGCTGAGCAAGATTGATTTGTGCAAAATTAAAGATACTAATTATTCTACCTGAGCTATTTTCTTATATCTCTGTCCAATACATTGGTGGTGATGTGGGGGTAGGGTTCCAAGGCTTAGGTGCCTGAACTGCTTGCAGTAAATCTCACAAAGTCACAGAATATGCTGAGCTGGGAGAGATCCACAAGGTCCAACTCTTGGCCCTGTGCAGGACCATCCCCAAGAGTCATCCATGTGCCTGAGAGCACTGTTCAAAGCTTCTTGAGCTCTGTGACCACACCCTCTGGGTGGAACCTTTTCCTAATATCCAACCTAAACCTCCCCTGACACAACTTCAGGCCATTCCTTTGGGTCTTGTTGCTGCTTAGCAGAGAGGAGAGATGAGCCTCATGAGCCTCTTCATCTCAGGAGCGTGCACAGGGTGCATCAGAATATTGTCACAGTTGTTAGTGTCTTGGCCATTATCTATATAAGCATATTGGAAGGTTTATGCCCTACAGATGGAATAGGAGTGGAATGAATGAAGAATTGGATGGGAGTTGAATTCCTTATTCCAAAACCAGCTTTCAAGTCTAACTGGATTGAAATTACTCTGCTTCTGGTTTAGAACTAGAAAAGTTTTTAGAAACCATTACTAAACAGAATCAGGGTCTAGATTTATCATCTGCTAACAAGAACAGAGAACAGTCCTATGCTTTTGGCTCATCCACTGCACATATTCTCTATAGTAATATGATAAATGCAAAAGTACTTTATAGCTTATAGTAATGTTTTGTTCTTTCGTGGATGCAGTCGCAAAGTTACATATTATCTTTAAAGCAGTGATTGGAAGTGGACAGGAAATATGAGACAGACTAAGCAAGAACAATGCAGGTTTTACTGATGATACCTCCAGTACTCAGAAAGAATTGCACTGGTTTTTGTCAGTGTGAAGTACACACAATACCAGCAAGATCGTTCATGCCAGCCTTGCCTTGTGATTTTTTTCAATGGTGATGCACACCCTTTTGTACCAGAAGGGAAAGAAGTTAATTAAGTCCTTTACAAATACATGTGAAATATGCAGTAAATAAAATCTTTTAAGAATTCTGCTTAAGGTTATAGTGTTCATATGTCAAGCTCAGAAGAAAAGTCCAATTACAGTCCGCATGCAATGAGTGTTTTTATGTTATGTGTGCAGTACAGGTATCATAATAGTTTTCTTCTCTTGATATATTGGTAATTTGCTGAATAGTGGCATGAGGTAGTGATTTGTTTTATGGCTGTCTGAGATCATGGTATAGTGTTAATGCTTCATATTCTTCAGACTGAAATGGTTTGGATGCCTTCTCTGTTTTACTGAGGTCTAGAGCTATACATAAATGTATTTTACCTTACTGATTTATCAGCTTTTCATATCCATATCTGATTGTCTTAAATACCCTCCTATCCCAAATCACTCAGCTTGTGTTATAGTCACTCAGACACCTTCCTCACAGCTGCCTGTCCTGTATCATCATCTGTGCTTTTATTCTCTGACAGAAAGTGTAATTAGAGAACAATGATTTAGCTTTTGGTTTGACATATAGTAAAAACTTCCTACAGTACTCTTTCATCTACTGCTGTTGTCTTATCCAAGTGTTATAAGTATCTCTTGTTTTTCTGAGTTAACTTCCCAGCACTCTCAGAGGTGAAACACTCTGTCCATTAGCCATATAAAACATTGTTGTCTAGGCGGGAAAGAGAAGAGTTATTTCTCTTAGTCAGCCTAGTGTGGGAATTTGGAGAGACAGAATGCAATTAATTATCAAGCTTGAATTTTGGCCAAGGCTCTATTAGAGATGAGAGTTACAGTTTATGAATTTCTTTCATTCTTGTGATGATAGGATGAGCAGGAGGGAGACGAGAGTGGGGTTTTATGCAAACACAGAAGTTTGGACTCTTGCTGTGGCAGTGTGTTTCAGTTGTCATCATGTTAAGCTGGACTGTTTTATGTGGCTGTGGCAGGAGAATGGGGGGTAAAAATGATAGCACGGCTTCGAATGAAATTGTTTGCAGGGGAAAAAATGGTTAATTATACATAAATCAAGCTCACAAAAACCAACCAGAGCATGAAAGAACTACAGTGCATGCCCTCTGCCTTTCACAGACTCTTTCCAATTCACTTGGTGCTTTGTGTTGCTTTTCTGAGGCAATTCTTTTCTCTTTATGGGCACCAACACACATTTTGTCATAGTTTGTTGATGGTAATTTTGGGGCCAGATCTAGCAAGTCTCTAGTACACTGTTTAGCAATTTGATCAAATATAAATCAAGAAATTGCTGTATATGTTATATTTTAATTCCTCTGACATGTCTAGAGTTAATTTTGTAGGGAAGGAGTAACCACAGAGACAAGTATTAAGACTGAACACATGCAGAATTGGAGGGGAGGAGAAGTTATGTGTCCACCAAGGCCATTTTTCTGCTGTGTTATTGGGAGCATATGCCACATCAGCCAGCACTAAAGGAAATAGTCTTATGCAATGGAGAAAAAGGACTGGAGAGTAGATGATCTGTCTTTGACAAATACCTCCCCAGTGAATTTTCAGTTGTGTTCCTTTTTACCATTAAAATTCTTCAAATGTTATCTAATAGTTTGTATTAAAAGGATGGAAGAAAGTAATTCAAAGTTGTAACTTTTCAGAATCTCTTGCTTGTATGAATTTGTCTTAAATGCATGGTATGCCAAGTCCCAGTATGTCTCAGTTCTTACATAATAAGAAAATAATAATTCACAGAGAATAAGATCTGTTTTTCTTCTGAGGAAATGCTTGCATTCTGAAAAGGTTGTAGTGGTGTTCTGTGTAATGGTTCCACTGTCCTTATAAAACAAGATGTACTTTGTCCTGTTAAAATTAGAACTACCTAAGTGATGCCACACTTGCTATGAAATTGCAAATCATCTCTCTTGGGAGAAGGTGATTTTCCTTGCTGAAGGAAAGTTGGCATTGATAAGCATGTAATCCATGAAAATAGTGTGGTCATAAATGGATATTGAAGTTCCTATCTTTGGGAATAAATGATGCTGTAGGGGGTAGGAAGAAAAGCAGGGTGCTACTGCCCAGCCAGCATTCCTCTCCATCTTCTGCCTTTAGGACTAATTCATCACATAACCAACTACTTGTGCAAAGTAGAATTCACTGTTGAAAGGAGAACAAGTGAATGAGATAGAAAATTAGCTGAAAATTGAAAAAAAAAAAAATCCTGTGTACATTTCAAAGACTGATCACTGGGTACAACCTTGAACCCCCAGTCACAGGAAGTTTTCTGCCTTACTTTGTTCCATTTCAGCTCCAGGCTGTGATGCAGTTGCACATGCAATGTGCAATGCTCTCTGTTGAGCAACCAACACAACCAACACAAGAAAGGTCAATAATTAACCAACACTTGGCTACCAGTGAAAACCATCCCAAATTCTCCCGTGCTGAGGCAGATTACCCACCCCATCCCACTCTCTGCTCACAGAGGACAGCAGTTCAGGGCTGCCCTGTCCTGGCCCTGGATGTGCTGGCAAGGTGCAGCTGTGCTGGAGCAAACTCAGCAGGGCAGGGTCCAAGCTGTGACTCCTCCAAAGGCAGAGGCACAGGGGGGTTTTGCCCACCTGGATTCTCTGCTGCTACTACAGCTGGGTAAAAGGTGGTGTGTGCCAGGCTGCACAGCAGCTACAAAATAAACACACAGTTTGACCTTCCCAAGGGTTTTGTTTAATGTTTGGTTCCCTTGTGATGAGTAGCTCCTGAGTACTCTCCACAGGACTGGTGAAATGAAGTTGTACGTAGCTGGATTTGTGAGGAAGCAGGGAAGATTTTCAAAGGTATATTTCCTTAAAAAACTCTGTAAAACTATCTACCTGATTGCTGTAAGAAGTACCTCAGACTGTGTTTCTCATTTTTCATATGTACATTTCTAATCATGGAAACAGGGGGTTAAAAAGAGGGATCTTTTCCTGATAAACAGACCACAGTTTTGGGGATGTTTCAAGTCTCAGTATAGGATACCTGTGTGGAGTGACCTAAATATTTAGGAGCAGCATGTTTTAGTCAGTATCTGAGAACTTTGAGTTGTGCATTTCTGACTTATGAAATTATTATCTCCTTTTAATGTATTTGATTCTTGCTTAAGAACTGTTGCACACACACAACAAACAGAGTTTGCAAAGTCAATTGCTGTACCCCACCAATGATCCCCTCTGTTTCCTTTCGTCATAAACTCATTATCAGTCAACTAAATCTTCTTTTTAATCTCTTCTTTAGGGGATCCTACTCTTTTCTTCTGCATACATGGTCTGTATGGACCAGATACACCTTATTTCTCCTCCCCTTTCCAGCAGTTTTTCCCTGCTGGAGTGGGGGTCAGCCTGGTCCCACTCTCTGTGCTGCCTGACCTCCATCCTGGGCTGTGGCACAGGCAGCAGCAATGGCAGCAAAGGCATTTCACCTTTCTCTCTTTGCATGATGATAATGCCCTTCAGTGGAACCCAGCATTAAACCCAGTATCTAGCACCTCTCATAAGTGTGCAGACATTTGGAGTGTCATCACATCTGAACTGATTTTAACTGGCCTGGCAAGAGCTACTTCCCTGAATAAAATATACTCTCTGCTGTTTAAAACAAGAGGGATATTTGAATTCTTGAAGGTAATATTTTCTCATTGCAAAACAGTGTCTCTTTATTTTTTCCCTGGCTTCTATCTTGGAAATAATTGAACCATTTTGGTTAATGTAAGAAAGAAATAGCCTGAACCACGCATCCAACATGGAAAGTTTTAGCCCAAACAATTAGTCTGGCAAAAAGTGTAAATCAGATTTATAGGAAGAATTGGATAATCCTTAGTAACTGTCCGTGTCACAGCTCCCACCTGTGTGTATTAAATTCACAAGATCACTTTTTTTTTCAACATGCATGCACCTTGCACATGCTCTCATCCACTGTATTCTGCTGAAATGCATATCACTTAAATAAATAATTGTTTAATATTATTCTTTTTTTTGTGTTTGGGAGTGCTTTGCTTGTTGAACAAACAGATTTTTTTCCACTTTTCTCCAAGGAAATCTTTTCCTGAACCAGTTGGGTGAGGGGCCACTTGAATCTGCTTTCTAGAGGGATCTCATTCGATGGTTTCCTCCCAAATTTTGCCCTAAACCAGGACAATAATCCACTTAACATCCATAAGAATCACTCTGTCTAAATATGACTGCAGCTAATCCCATGTGTTGTTAAACCTGTTAATTGCTTATCATCTGTTTGCATAGATTGCATTTTGCAACAGCAAATGGAGGACCAAATGCTCAGTTATCCTTTATAATTGTTCCTGTTAGACATGTTTTAATAATTATAACATTTTTGTCCATCCTCAAAAACATACAGTAAATTTTTAATGTAAAAGCTCAGTAATTGAAATGCTATTGTGACACAGAAATCTGTCTAGCAATTAATGGTTCAGAAAAACAATAAGTTAGTGCAAAGCCTTGAGTCTTCATTCTCCTAATACATAATTTTATTTCCATACTATGTTGTTCACAGTGGGAGTCAGAGGAAGCCTTTGGCTGAATATTCTCTACCCCTAGCTAAGAGACTCTGTTGTGTTTTTATTACATTTGCCTCACATAATCACTCACTGTTAATTTCAAAAAGCCTTTGATATTTCTGCATGTGTGTGTCCTAAACAATAAGCTGCTCCATAATGCAGCGTGATTTATTGCCTTCTGACCTTACACACAGCTTCTCCTTGTGGAAAACAGCTTACAAATCTGGGTGTTAGCTGCAGCTTGAGTAGCACAGGAAACTTTCTTCCTGTGTGCAGTACCTGCATTCCTAGGCAAGGTCAGTCATCTGGTCAAGTGAGGCTTTTTTGTTTGGATGGCCTGTCTTACCCACACTCCTTATAATAATTTTTTTCCTATATTCAACTGTGCTTCCCAAACCAGCTCTGTGTGAAGTCTCAGTATTTACTGTGACTGCAGGCTGGCAATGCAGTGCATCCAGGCTGAGTACTCCTAGGAGCAGATGGAAAGTGCCAGTGTGCTATGGAAGAACAGCAGCAAGCATGAACACCTTTCCTTCAGCTTGTTTGTCTCCATGGGTTCGGATTGTGCCACCAGAACAAGTCTGATGGGAGGGATGCTGGGGCAGGAAGGCTGAAACTTGCCAGGGAGACATGGAGAAGGAAGGTGGTGTGCAGAGGACATTGCCTTAAAGCTTGTAATTTTCAGAGAAGCTGCCTGCAGGAATGCTGTAGGTGTGGAGGAATGATCTCAGGAATGTACACCCATTTGTGGGAGGAGTCATCTCACAATGTTGTAGGTAGAACTGTATAAATTTAAGTGGCCTAAATGAACCCAGAAAATCATTGCCCAGCATTAAATAGTTTGAGTTAGGAATTTGAGTCCAAGAATCTCTGCTGCGTAGTTCTCTGGTAGATAGATACTTGTTGTTCAAGGCACTTAGGGGAGAAAGGGTTAGAAGAATAAAAGTAAGCAAAGAATTTGGAAATCCAGTATCTTTGCATGAGACATTATGATCAAAGTCTGCTAGAAACCTTTTGTGAGAGAAGGAATGTGCAATTAAAATAGTAATTTGTTGTTCAGGCAAGTTCTTTTGGAAGAAGGTGACTGACTGAATCTCCAGGTGCTAATGGTGAGGGTGGCAGTGGTCACTTTCCTGGTTCTGCTCACTGTCATGGCTTGGCCAGTTTTTCCTCCTCTGTCAGTCTTTTCAAGGTGGGCAGAGCCCAGGAGGATTTTACAGTGGCACCATGCCTTGCAGTCAGTAAATGGAAATAATGGAAAATGTAATAAGAAGGCAGCAGTAGTCGGGCAGGGAGAGAAAAAAAAAGAGTACAGTGGTACTGCCCTGTTCTGTGGGAATGAAGGATCACACGTTAGGGGAAAGCTGGCTCATATATATGTGGAGATCTGCCACACACATGCTCATGTGCTGGTCATGGTCAGTGACCTCATCCATGTGCAGGCCTGGATATCACAGTGGTTAGGGTTTGCCAGCCAAGGACTGACTCTGGAGGAAAGTGAAGACTGGCTGGTTTTGGCAGAGAGTCCCCACTCTTTGTGGAGTCACTTGGAATCTTGCAAAGGCTGGGAATCTTAGAGCCTTTTCTTTGCAGGGCTTTAAAGGTGGATGGCAGATGAAATAGGTTCATTTATTGGCTATTTTATTCCTCAACTAAATCTGCTTTCTATTTGTACCTGCATGAGCTCACTGATTTGCATTCCTATAATGTTCTCTTTCTCTTTTCTTTTATTTTTTTGGGCTATCTTACTGTAAAGTCCCCAAAATCCAGCACCCTACTAAATGCATTGAGACACAGAGGCATGGTGATACCCATCCCGTGTGCAGCTGATGGGAATGACCTTGGAAAGGGTCATGGCAGTCTGGATCAGCAATACAAGTCTAGGCTGAAGGCTGTGTCCCTGCAGGTGCTCTCAGCTGCATGCAGGGTCATCAGGCTGTTCTGTGTGAGCTGAGGCTTGTTCTGTAACTCAGTGTTTCCGGGCAGGGAAAGGCATGCTAACAGGACTGCTCTTTCCCAGCAGTGCTGCTCAGCTCTCTCCAGGACGTGCCAAGTCCTCATTAACATCTTTTGCCCGCTCTTGGCATAGTTCTGGGATGGCAGTGGTTGGTATTTCTATTTAGAGGGACTGATTTTTAGGTTCCTTTCATAGTTCTGCATCTAGCAGTCCTTGCTAAAGCACACAGTAAGTATATATGAAACTCTTCTGTGGTCCCCAGAGCTCTGCAGTAAAGGTAGAACTGGAGATCCCAAGAGACAGAGCATTTTCCCATAAATTCTTTGCCCTGTCTGTTTTCAAATTAACTGGTGATGGATGAGGGGGAAGAGGAAGAGAAAGAATAGCATAATAAAACTCCCCCGTTGCATCACGTAAAATTCTCAAGGAATGTTCATAAAAACCAATGTTGCTTCTCTTCAAGCTGCTGGGGGGCACAAGTCTTTAATCAATTAAATTCTCATTTTTAGATTTTTTTTTTTTAGCAAGGCTTCTTAAATGTCTTTGTGCTGTTAAGTGTGCCTGGTGTTACTTTTCTAGCTAAAATAATCAGATAAATTTTGCATGTTTTAGGTCTATATTAGCAAATAATGGGAAACATGAAAGTATGGTTCACATTAGGAATTAAAAGTTGATGTAATCTGAGTGGGAGCCACAAGAGCTTGAATTGTTTGGCTAATTTAGTTCATGCAATTGGGAAAATAATGGAAAGGAAATTTGTGTGGTACATTTGGTTATTATGGGTAAAGCAGAATATAATTTAAAATTGTATATTTCTTTTTGTGATAATCCTTTCCATTCTTCGGGGGCAATCAAGATAAAATAAGATCTGTGAACTGCCATTTTCCCTGTTGGCTGTGAAAACCTTATTCTGGTAATTTGTTCATGAGTAGGTGAACGTGGCTGTTCTTAGTGTAGTACTAATTTTCATTTTCAATAAGGATATTAGTCTGGCAGGCTGTACTTGATTCGTGTTTCAAAAAAAAAAACCACAAAACAAACCTGGTGGGATATGTGTAGGCCAGATAGGAATAATTTTATCTGGAGATATTTGCTTCTTTAATAACAAGTCATCCCTTCTTCTCAGTATAGTTTATCCCACTACTTTTTTCACCTATTTCAACTCCACCAAGGGCTGGTATCCTGAGAAGACCTCCATTCCTTGTGTTTTGTGTCTGACCTCCCAACAGTAGTACTTGTTTACCTAGGGAGATAATTGTTTTCTGGACAGCATCCAGCTGATAACTTGCTTTTTCATTAGACCCCCTTTTTCCTATTAGTTATCTCCTGTTAGTTGATCTGTGTCATTTGATAAAACTAATTAGGTAATAAAAGACTGTTTCTGAGCTCCTCCCTTTAATTTTGGCATGGTGAAATGTGTTTCTTGGCACCTTGCTCTTTCCACATAAAGACAGCCTTCAGTTGACAAACAACATTAATCCAAAAGAAAACAAGCCAGTTCACGCATCCTCTCTTGATATATCCTTGTGCCAGAACAAAATAGTTCCTAACAAATTATTTGTACCAAAGATAGTGACATAACCCTGGCTCTGTTTTAGAGTTTTGCAAATGTTTGCAGAGCTTCTGAAGAGGCCAGGCTAAAAATACTCAATGAAACCATTCAGAATTCTACTAAAAGCATTTTGTTTCCTATGACTTTCCTCCCTTCTGAAAATGCCCTCCCACAGCTGCATTTATTAGAAGGTGATGAAGGTATAAGGTAGGAAATCACATTTTATATTTTATTTTAAAATTTAGGCTAGTTTTCAGGCTTCCTTTTTAGATTACATACATTTTTGTAAAGAAAGGGATATCTCAATGGAAGGTAAGCTAATTATTAGCTTCAAACTGAAGTATACTCATCCAATAAAAAAGTCTGATCAGATTGTCCTTCATGAAGGTTTTCAGTGTGAAGGTTTGAGGTGTCATGGTGTGCAGCATTTCAAAGACAAATAGCCAAGAATTGCCACTCCCTTATGGACAATGGCCTCTGCTGCACCCTAATGATGGAGGAACCTCCTGAGGATGCTGGTGGATTTTTTTCTTGATTGCTGCACCCCAGAATAAAATTCTTCTTCAAAGTTTACTTTGAGAAGAATATAGAACATGATATGCTCAGATGTGAGACCTGAAGAAATCACTGTAGTCATTTTCCATACAGCCCAGAGAAAATTTATCCCGTGAAATTAGACTAAAAAAATGGATCTCCACTGTAGCTGCTCCGTGTTTTCACTCAGAAATGTCATCTCTCTTAAAAGAATGGCTTCTGCCTGTTTGATGTTAAATGCAAGCAGTGCTTTGGTCAGGTCTGAAGAACTGTTTTGGTATTAAATTTGCATATTTACTGTGTGTTGTATTTACTTCCATCTCAGAAAGATCTACCATGGGCATGTTTATGTTGTGCTTGCAGAGATTTGGAGTATTACATCTTCTGGGATGCAAGAGCCCCAAAACAGCAGTGTATGAAATTTTAAAATCAGTGTTATGATAAACCTGGATAGTACCAGTGTGTGTTTGTGAGTCATGTGATAAATAAATGATGGAAGTGATAGTGAGTCAGTTACAGCAACAAGAAGTGACTGTTTTAAAAACTAAGGGGAAATAAAAGTTTGTACTTTCATTTGTCCTAATTAGATTTGGAAAAGGTTTCGACTTACTTTCTGCCCCAAACATTTTTTATTGTCTTCTCTAGATGCGCTTATAGCCACTAGTGACCCATGGGCATTCAGCAAAGATGCCTGAGATGGTTATTATCCTCTGGAGCTGCTGCTTTTCCTAACAGGAACAATCCTGAGATACTACAGTTTATAACCTACCACAGTGTTAACTACAACTTTTTTGTCTATTTTGACTAGACTATCATACCTTGTATCTCAGGCAGAGTTGGTTTTGCACTTCTAGCATAAAACGTAAGAGCTTTCCCAGCAAATGGCAGTTACCACTGCAAGGGAATTGAAAGCATGGGCTAGCCTGCCATTGTGTCAAATCTGATAATTGGTTTTCACACATAAGCAGCTCTGGAAATCCAAACTACCAAGCCTGTTTGTCCTGTGTGCTTTTCTTTAATGCACCACTCATTTTCACTTCAGATAGTTTCCTAGCCCTCCTGGCTGAAATTCAGTGCCACAAGACTCTACCAAAGCCTTGCTCAAATTGTCCCAGTGCTGTGCTTAGTGGTGCACCAGTGAATTGTACCCTGCATGTGATTTTTAGCTTACTGTGAACAAATTCTGCAGGATTACAGATTTGCTGAGAGGTGGTGTTGGGAGTCTGTATTTATAGGCAGCCCTGTGGTGCCCAGCAGCATGACACTCATTTTCCCTCAGGATCCTTTCCCTGTCTGGGCTCTGTGCTGTCTGCCCCTGCTGTAAATGAAGATGTGGAGCAGTGCCAGAGGTGCTCTTGCCAGCAGGGTTATGGGCTCATTTTGGCTTGACCTCAGAAGAAGGGCAACAGATAAGGAGTAGAAGAGGCTGCAGCCCAGTTTTGAATGGAGTTGCTCTTGGTTTCTCTGCCTTGGCTCAGTGTTTAGCCTTGGTCTCTGCACAGCTGTCAAGATCTGATCCATGGGAAGGGAGAGACTGCTTGGCTCACAGTGCTGCAGTCCTGTCCTAGGCACTGCAGAAATAAATGAGGAAGTGCTGTTGAGCAGAAGCACTGCCCTGGGTGTCCTGGCAGGAGACAGCACAGCACCTCTACTGCTTTCTTGGCTGGGCAGGTTGAGAGAACTCATCTGCCTGCTGCTCATTTGTGCTGCTGACAAATGCTGCCTGGATAATTGATGGCAGAAGCAAACCTTTCCATCCCCACCCTTGCACAGGAAGACAATGCAGTTTAATATAAGCATGTCCTTTTCACTGCTTATTAAAACAAATCTGTTTGTACATTATGGATTAAACCATTAATATTCACATTTTCACTCATATGGGGTCCACAAATGCTATCTGTATATGGAATTCAGAGTGCATAGCTGTAGGAGAACTGTGTCTTTACTAGCTAACTATTGTGCAGCATTTTCTGAATTAATGAGAAATCCTTCTACAGATCAGGATTGTTTTTTCTAGTAGGGATTGCTGTTGTGACACTAGATTCTTTTCAGGTTCAACCACATTGTGCTTAGATGAGACAATTATTGTTTTGTTGGATATTTTTTGAATGAAAGCCTAAAAATGGAGAATTGGAGACATTGGAGAAATGCCTAAACTCGTCTGAAAATTAGAAAGGGAAAATCCTATTTTACTGCCAGGCTAGTGTGAGCTCTATTGACAGTTCAACAGTTGATGATGTTTTACAGTGCTTTTGTTTGGTGCTAAAAAAGTATTTTCTGATTTATGCCTAAGTTACATGGAATACATATAAGAGCTAAAATTGAGTCTTGCAAAGGAGAATTAAAATTGGAAGGAAAATACACTAAATTGCAGTGTGAGTGGATTGTGGAGTGACTTTCTTCTATGCAAAATTTAAGATAAAAGATGAGAAATGCTAAAAGCTAAGTAACAGCTGGTGCTGGTAAACAGTATTTGTCTTCAAAGAGCCATAGGGATTTTCATGAATTTCAAAAGATCCATAAGTGAAAGAGGTGATTTGGCTTGACTTGTAGATAATGCTGCCGAAGCAAAGAACTTAAGTACTGTCCATAGCAGAGCCAAAATGAAATCTGACTCAAGTATTCCTGATCTCTCTCCTTGTTCTCCAGTTGCTTGACTGTCAAGGCAGACTGACACAAAATAGTCTGCAGGTTGTTCCTGATTTTTTTGTTCAGCAGTTAGAAACTTTGGTTCTCTGCGCAGACAATGTTTGTACTACAGATGCATGAAAGTGGTTTGAGCATGTCTGCTTGTGAATATATTTTATTTTTAGAAACTGCAGAATTTTCCCCTGTTCTTACCATTTCCTGTGGTTTTACTCTGGCGCATGATGGATGAAGAAGGCTATTTGTGTGATTAACATATGAGAATAGCAACTGTAGGTCTTAGGTTTACAGTTGCAAGTCAAATGTGACGGTCAGTCCCTGAAGTGTAGTACCAACAAGTGAACTTCTTAATCTGTAACAGAATATTTGTTCTATTAGAAGTGTGTAGGAGAAGTGAGGCTGCATGAATATTCTAAAAGCCCTGTGGGATCCATGTAGGAAAGTGTCCGTGGAAGTGATATTAAATCAAGAAACAGTACGTTCACCTGCAGTAAGCAGTGAGAGAATTAAGCTAAACAGGAACACGACGCACTGGGATAGGTGTTGACACATGGAGGTAATTGAGAGCAATTAGGTCTGTGCGCAGACAAGATCTACACAGCCCGTTTGATGCATGGCATTATGTGAGTAAAGGGTGCAGGATTAGACCTTTTGTTTACAGATTTACCTAATGCTTTAAACTATTTGGATGAATGGTGTTACACAAATGTTAGTCATAATTATTATTTAATTATGACCGCATGTTTACTTTGAACATAGTCCTATGCTTAATATGTAGGAAAGCCAGGATAATGTTGCAGCTCCAGTGTGTGAGCTACTGTTTGCCAAGCAGCGTTTTCCTAATGGCTTCTCCTTCCACGGGGTGAAAATGCCTCCCTGGACGGTGAAGTTACACCAGTTGTGGTGTGTAATAGGCAAATAGCTTGCATAAGAATACCTTCAGCTAGAACATTTTGGAATATGCATCTGATATAGAATGCTAACTTATTAAAATTGGTGCTATTAAGTGTGCTGCTTGTATATAATTTCAAAATCCCTGAGATGCCAGTATTTCATTCTGTTTCCATTGAGAGTGCAGAAGGCAAATTTCATAGTATGATTCATAATATAGGAGTGCTACAGAATTTCTATAATTCATGTGTTGCTACTTTAATTTGCATTTAAATGTTTAAACTGTTACAAAATTGAAGATTCTTTAAACTTTAATCTATTTTTTTTTCACTCTTAAGCAGAAGGAGGTAGTTCCTTGTTTAACTCTACTTTGAGGTTTTCCTTTGCTCAGATCTTCCATTTCAGATACTGTGGAGCACTTAAGATAATTTTATGAGTGGCTATGCATATAAGCAAGAAAGAGCTTAGAGGTTGGTTTTGTTTTTTGTTTTGTTTTGTTTTGTTTTGTTTTTTGTTTTTTTAAATTTTGTTGTGGGTTTTTTGTTAGGGTTTTTTTGGTGCGTGTGGTTTTTTTTGTTTGTTTGGTTTTTTTTTGGGGGGGGGGTGGTTGTTTGGCTTTTTGATTGTGTGGTTTGGTTTGGATTCTTTTAAACTTTTTTTTCTCTTTTTTTAAAGACCCTTATAAGAAATATAACTCTGATACGTATATCCTTGCAAGAGGTGGGATGCTTTCTGTCCTGTCCTTTTCACTAAGTTAATGTGGGTGTTTTTTTTAAGTGACCAAAGGTAATAGAGAATAGTAACCTTTTCCTTAGAATAATCTTAGTGCTTTGAATGGAGATACCTCAGTTCCTTTGTGCCTGGCATTTTACAATGATTGCTGGTGCAACTGAGAGGGGGAAAAAATCTCCTGAGCACAGGCTGTGCACGTGGACTTGTGTGCAGGATCAACCTCATTAATTCAACAAATACTAGTCTTTTCTCTAACCCAATATGGGCATCTTCTCATTCCTGACTGAGTTACTGAATCCGATATAGTAATTCCAGCATGTATTTTCTCATTGTTTAAGGCACTTGATCTTCCCTGTGGGCCTCCCCTGACATGCTTGCCCCTGCTCACCAGTCTGTAGAAGAAGATTTGTGAATCTCCTGGTGTGGCAGGCTTAAGGTGATATGGCACTTCCCATGTGTACCAGAAATGTGTATTTCTGTACTTCAGTTTTCCTGAGTACCTGTTTGCTTTGGTGAGAAATTACTTATCCAATACATTTAAATAGAAAATGAAAATATTCCATCATTTAGAATAGGTGTATATTCTCTAAGGGGAAAAGGGGAGACATGCTGATTTCCTGCAGGAAAGAAGAAACTTTTTTTAAACTCTAGGTGTTCAAAGTTTACTTAAACTTTCTTTCACACGAAGGACATTCTGTTCCACATGACTGTGTCTACCTGGAAACAAAGTATGTTGGTGGAAGTAATTTATGTTTGATTTGCAGAGATTTGTGAAAGGAAGTTTGGTTTAAAAAAATTATTTCACCCCTTCCATTTATTATTTTGGTGTAGAAATGATGGTAAAAATAATTTGTGAATGCAGTTTCCTTGAGAGGGCTTGAGTTTCTGCATTCCTTTGCTTTTCTCTGTGTTTTTCCAGCCCGGCCGTACGATTGAAAGTTTGAATATTGTAGTGTCAACAGCTCCTTGTATTTTCACTTGATACAGTTGAGCAAAAATTTTGACATTCAGCTGAAATGTTTGAGGAGCCATTACCAGCATAATTCTGCTTCTTAAGTAAATCTCATCTCAGTGCTTGAAATCTAAATGGATTAATATTTTTAATGTCTTGTTTACAATGCTGCCTATGAAAGCCTGTATTTGTCTACTTGCCAACCTTCCTTCTTGGCCAGGAACCATTCTGGCGTGAATCTCAACGCTGGGCTCCCATCCATTTTCCTTGAGTCTCTCTCTGGTTCCCTCCCTTTTCCTCAGGGGCTCTCTGGAAGATTGTCAGAAGGGCTTTAATTTCTTGAGCAAGTCAGCTTTTTTTGACTCTTAAATATTTCTGCCCCAGCCCTAAATTTCAGAGTTTGCCAGCCAACCACAGATGGCTTGCCCCGGTGGTGTTACAAAAAAATTACATACATTCTCAGGTTTTGCTGAAAACAAACCAGTGTTAGCTTTGTAAGTGGGCAGAAAAAGATGCATAAGAAAAAAAAGAATCATATGGGGGTGTGTGCATGTGAGTGTGTGACTTGACAGGGTGCCCAGCAGTCATGGTGGAGCAAAGGTGAGCTAGTAGGGAACTCCTAATGTAGATTGTGTCCATTAGAGTATCCCATACCATTTATACATTTCACCAGCAGAGCACACTAGCTAGGAATGCTCCCAAAATTACTAAAATTAGAAAAAAACCACATAAGACCAGTATGGTGGCACTGGTTTAGCTGTGATTGCTGAGTGTCTTCAGGGGTAGGGGGACTATTAGAGGAGAGTCTGGGGACTCAAGTCCAAGCCCAAGTGCTAAAGCAGCAAGCAGATTATGAGAGTACAAACCAGGGGTGTATGATATCAGACTACATTACAGCAAAATTATGCAGCTGTAGGTATGGTGAACCCTCTCTTCTGAGCAGGCCAGCAAATCCTCACTGGTGGTTATTTTGATATGTGAGACTCTGATGCTAATCTGAGGAGTTGAATGCGAAACCAAAGAAACCCCAGCGACAATGAGAGCCCTTAGCCCAGCAAGGAGCACTTGGCAGTTCCCTCTGCCTTGCTAGAAACAGAGTGACACGAGCTCACACGGTGACAGGGTGCAAGGTTCCTGGAGGGGCACCGACGGGTGGCTCCCGGCGTGTCCCCTGGGTCAGGTACACCTGGAAGGAAGAGCTGGTGTCCCCACATGGCAATACTGGGACTGCTAATCAAACAGCCCCCACAAAGAAACAACAATTTCTGCTTGGTCTGGCTTGAGGTGGGGGTTTCTGCCTGGTGTGGCATTAGAGGGGAGTGCAGTGGGGTGGCAGCCCTGGAGCAGAGCCTGGCCACAGACACGTTTTGCCAGCCTGCCGCTGCCTTTGGAAGAGTGGGAGCCACTGCAATTCTCCCCACGGTGGAGACCTCACATTGCCCCTGCCATCAGTACAGTGCTGGTCTGCCTCCTGTGCTGCCCCTGAGCTGGGCTCCAGCCTCCTGGGGAAGGTCCTCTGTGCTGGAGGTGGCAGAGAGGCGAGAGTGAGAGGAGCCAGCAAAGCCCTGCGTGCCTGCCCGTGAGACACAGGCGGGGTCTGTGCACCCCAGGAACGAGTGAGCGACTGGCTGAGTGCATGTGTGTGCGTGTAAGGGGCTGATTTCTAAGGAGATGTTAATTCCTGGTTCTTAACGTGCCATTTATTTTTGAAAACACGGTATTACTCAAAATGAGATAGGTTGATGAGACACAGTAATCTTGACAATCTTTTATTACAGCTATCTGAAGGAATATGAGCATTCTTAATGTTTTATAGACTAGCGTGTCTGGCTCTGAGAAATTATAAAAGAAGTATAAATAGCAGGAATAAAGAAGAGGGAAATATGGATTTAATATGTGAAGCAGCCAAGTATTTGGCTACCCTTTATCATTTATTGATCATTCTCTCTGCTGTTCAGAAATTATTTGGAGTCAAGGATTCTCAGATTATTTTTTTTAAATTTCCTTGTCTCCTGTCTCAGACACCAGGCTAACAAGATGAATGTACAAACATGAGTGTGTGAGTCAGGAAACATGTCAGTGGAGGTGGCTGTGTGAGCAAGGCTGTAGGTAAACAGAAATAAAGTTAATTGGCAGTTTTCTTGTATGCACGGGCAGCTGAAGTCCTTTTCGCTGGAAGAAATTTTCTTTTCCCATTATCCTTCAACATTCTCTTGGAGGAATTGTCTCAAGGGAAGTGAGTGAGTCAGAAAATATGCCAAGTTCATGTCATGGCTGTTTCGGCGTTTCTTTCTCTTGCTGGCCTCCAGGAGCTTTATTGGCAAGTGTTTTTAAAGGAAATATTGGCACAGGAAGGCCTTATTGTTTATGTCATGAAAGTCTTTTGGCTTCTTCTGCCTTGTTATTTTCTCCCTTAAATGGGGAAATTAGGAGTGGGGGGGACTGAGGAGGGAAAAGAGGAGAGAAGCAGAAACTATTGATGGTTGCTACCAAAACTCTTCCCCCTACATCAGGATGTATCTTGGTGAGTCCTCTCTTTGCCTTTTCTCTGTTGCTGCTTTTCAGGCTCTGTCACAGTTGGTAAATGGGTTTCTAAGTGCATAAGTTTCCTTTTTATGCTTTTCAAGATGTGGCATTTAGAGAGTTTTTTGAAGGAAGCCAGCAGTTTTCTGCTGGGCTCTCCTCTGCCAGAACAGCGCAGGGAGAGGCGAACGCAGAGCCCAGACAGGGTCAGATCACTGCCACCTTCTCACATGCAGATCAGGGCTCTGGGATGGGAGGGCATTTCATTAAATTCTTTTCAGTTCTGTGTAAGGCTTGCATGCAAAATACAATGTGATTTACAGGAAAAAAAGTAAAATTGGGAAGTTCTGCAGAGCAGATGCAGCGGGTGCAGAGAGAAACAATAGTGAGATGGTTCATAGTCAGAAATGTTGCTTGTTAAAAACTAAACCAGAAAGCAAAAGCATTTCTTCAAATGTGTACACGTTCTTAAAAAAAATACCAAACCAACAACCAACCCCCTCCCTCTACCTAAACTCACTCATATGCACTCAGGCAATTTTGGCGTAACATAAAAGCACACAAAAAAAGAATTATGTCCAGTGCAGCAATAAAAATTGCTGTAACCTATTACCCTCAAATTAGGTGAGAGTTGGAAAGTCTCTGAGGATGCTATTAAAGAATTAAATATTAACATTTCAAAGATTGTTTCAGTATTTAATTTTTTTTTATTTGGAAAGTAAAAAGTTAACTCTCCTTGTGGTACGTCATGGCAGAAATTCTGTTTCTAAACCAGGTTCTTTTTTATCTGTGATATTTGCCTCTCTGATATTTGTGTATGCAGTTCAAAGATCTAGGACAAAAAATTCTTTCAGGTTAATGTAACAAAGGTATGCATTGATGTACAAAAAATGCATAACCCTATTTCTTCTGGATTTGTTACCACAGGAAAAGAAATTTAAAACAAATGCCTATTTTTGTGAGTTAAACAGAGAAAATGACATCTAAACCACTTTTCTTTGTACTCATTTAAACTAAGGATTGGCTGTGGAATTAAATATCTGTTTCAAGGCTGTGATGCAGTTTTTGTGATGTCTCTTCAAACACTAAGTATTTGTTGGTACATAATAATTCTTTTTATTGTGGCATTTTACTTGCATTTTGGTGATGCCTTTTTGGAATGCTCATTTTCAAAGGAAAGAGAGATGATTAATCTTGGCTCTTTAAACCTATATTGTTTCACTTTTCAACTCTTTCATGTTCTTTTGTTTTCTAACCTACCTATTTGTGGCTTCTGTGCAAAATTCTGTAGTGCATAACAGTTTAATTTGTGGAAGCTTTTTCCTTCCCTCTCTACTTCCAATTTTGTGCTTTGATTTGCTCAGACCTTGCTTTTACTTTCTTTAAAAATGTATATACAATTTAAGGTTAGTTCGAAGCTCTCATGGAACATGCATTTCTAGACCTGAATATTCTTAGAGCTTGTTATTTTTGCAGATTTGGGATCTTGCTCACACTGTTACAGGAAAAGCAGCTGCCTGCCAACTTTAGAATCCAGAGAACAGGAACCTGGAATTTGCTTGGAAAACATCTCTAGGAAAGGTGGCTGTGGCTTTTATATTCCTGCCTTCAAGTGTTTTTACCAAGACTGAGCCATAAGAATTATATGGTAAAATGATAGTTACAAAACCAAGAAAAAATACCCCTTCTAGCACACTAGCATATTTGTTTATAATTTATTTGTATGAATATGAATCTGTAAGAAAGTAATCACTTAAAAGGATATAGTTCCATATAGGATGTTGCAAGTGAGCCATTTTGACTATATTGTAATTGTTATCTAGAGTGAAACATAAACTTTTTCTGGTTTTTTTCAGTATATGTACATACTGTATCTATGAATATATTTGAACAGTTATCTCGAAAGATAAGCACTGGAATACTTATGGTAATA
Organism: Oenanthe melanoleuca; assembly: GCF_029582105.1. Taxonomy (NCBI): domain Eukaryota; kingdom Metazoa; phylum Chordata; class Aves; order Passeriformes; family Muscicapidae; genus Oenanthe; species Oenanthe melanoleuca. The sequence goes on from NC_079335.1 coordinate 111,296,019, forward strand.
TCATCATGGATTTTTCTTCTGTGTTAGGAATTCTACATTTGTCAGTTCAAGCAGACAGAAACCTTTGTGCTCTGTTTTTTGTGACTCATGTCATATCATGAGAAAAAACAAACCATAAAACTGGGTGTGAATAACTGTACTTTGGCCTGTGTCTGCTATCCACTTTACCAGACAGACAAAATTCTTTAGACATGGCAGTAAAAGCTCATATTAAATCATCAGCCCATACCTACTGCTCCAGTATCAGGTATGCTGTGACAATACTGCTTTATCACTATGCTGGAGCACCAAGTGAAATCACCTGTTTGCTTAGGGACCTCCATTGGAGACATCTTTCTCCTCTGTCTCCTGAAACTTTGAGGTCCCATCTGAGCTAGGAAGCCCTCAATTTGGGCTGCTCCACTGGTATTAGGCTTGTTGGTTTCCTTTGCAATGAAGTCTAGGAAAGCTACCTTCTCCTTTTCAAGAGCTTTCTCCTCTCTCCCACAGCTCCATTCATTTTTGTTGCATTAGAGAAATAAAAGAAAATAAAAATCGGATGTGGTTAATAACAGTCTTGTAAAAAAAAAATTCAATAATTCAGAACTTTTCATTTTCTGACAGCCAGACTGTCACATGTGCATAGAGAGCTGATCAGGATGAGTGCTCTGAAACCACAGCTACAGTTTAGTGCTTCAGCATGAAAAGGATGGGAACAGGGAGTCAATTATAGTTTGGGATTGTGTTGTTCATCATGCAGGGTAAACAGCCTGGCTCAACAGAAAGAGATCAAAATTCACAGGTCTACCCAGTTCTTCAGGGGAGGCAATGATTTGGGTTAAAATTATGATCCGGTTATAATCTACTTGAATTTCCAGAAGTTATTAATAGGGTTATTTCCTGGAGGCTTATGGAGAATTAAAGCTGCTGTGCACTGAAAGGGAAACTCTTGTAGTGAATTAATAGCAGGTTGAAAGTTAGGAAGCAATAGGGAGTAAATCATCGAGTTTTATAATGGGGGAATCCTGTAAGGCATCAATCCAGCATAAGGAAAAAGGGGTTAATATTGAAGTAATAAAGCTTGAGTCAGCTGGGAAGAATTGTACAAGGATTTGACAGTATTGAGTGTGACTGAGCAATACGATGGCAGAGGAAGTTCAGTCACAATAAAAGTTAATATTTTTTAAATGAGAAGAATTGCAATCACAGTGGACTTACGGCCACTTAGGAAAAAAGTGCTGGTGCCTAATAGATTTTTTATAAGTGTAACAGCTGAACATCCAGCATAGGTCAAAAGCAAACACTGGGAATTTTTAGGAAGGGGACAGAGAAAAATGTCATATTCTCCATGTTTCACTCTACATAGGACTGCATCCAAGTAATGTGGTCTTACTTCTGACCTGCCAGATTTTCACGTCTGTAGTGTTAAAACATGTATAACAGCAGAGTATTTTCCATCCTCAGATGCATCTTTTCTTACATGATCTAAAAACCCTATAATACAAAGAACAAGTGAAGATAGACTAATGCCTACCAATGTTGAAGCATCTAGCAGTTTCTTACTGGTAATTAAGAAAGGAAAACAATGAGAGCATATCTGAAAAATAGAAGGAGTGAAGCCTGTATGAAATTTCAGGCTGGGAAAAATTAGAAATGTAAACAGCTTTATGCTGAACAGAAGCCCTCCTTAATAAATAAAGATAGTTCATCTGGGGAGTTTGCTGTAACAAGACTGTCTTCCATAATGTTCTATTCCAGAATGGGTTAGTCCCAAAGGACTTTTTGAATATGTGGATTCAGATGTATGTACATATAACTGCTGTACCTATCAATTTATACCTCTATTTATTCCAGAGGAATTTTACCCAGCAAAACTTATGCCTGTTAGGTACTAAGCATCAGTATTGTGGCCATAAATATGCAAAATTAACCAGTTTTCCAGGTACTTTCCAGATACAGTAACTGCTACGTAGTTTGTATTAGTTCAGTTGTTCTCTTGGTTACCAACTTGCACATGAAGTATGGGATGTATACTGCACATAATAATATATACTTTTCCCTCCCCATCCATCTGAAGATCTCAGATATTAAAAAGAAGAAAAATATTCTAATCATGCATTCATGAAAGTCATTGGTTCTTTGTATCATTTGTCTTGTGGTTTTATATGATGTTAAAATTTTACAATTTCTGACAAAAAAAAATTTACAAAATTCTTTGTCACCTACAAAAGGCTTGAGATCATACTGACCAGACTTCTCTTCAGAATTATATAGGTGTATTCAAACAGCTTAGAAGATTATTATCCTTGCTTCCCTACCTAAAAAGAAAAAAAAAATATGCTGACATTGTTCTAAGGTTCATCTAATATGTATATAGAAGTAATAAGTAATTTTAAAATTAACACAAATTTAAATAGAAAAATGTTAAAATTAAAAGCAGAAAACCCAATGGATAATCAAATGTGTTTTTTCATAGAAAAAGTCATGCAACTGTATAAATAGATTCTGCATAATGACAGAAAATGTTATTTCTACATTGCTTAATTTCTCATTTTTCTCCCTGACATTTTGAATCCCGCATTAGTCTGTAGAACAGATTCAAAATATCAGAGGTAAAACAAAAAGCCAAACTTTGTCTTCAGGATGTAGTTTCACTAACTTGATTGGGCATTACTCAGAGCAGTTCCATTTTTAGCATATTGCAATTTGCATACTGACCTTTTCTGCACTGTAAATGAAAATTGATGCTGTGATGTGTTAATAAGTCCCGTAAAAGAATGTCTTAAGATTTCATTTAAATATATTGTTTGGTGAACAATAACAACATCTACTCTATTGCAGTAATAAAAAATGTCCATTACAATAATAAAATAAATCTAGTTTGCTTCCAGATAGCTGAAAAAGATGATCTTACAAAGCTAAGTTTTGTTTGCAGAAATGTGCACTGACATTTTCTGTCTTTGGTAGCTCTCAGTAAAGTGCAGAACTGTTAAAAGTTTAACAGTCTATGCAGGATGGATGTAGACATTAGGTCTGAAATGGGGGAATGTATACATTTGCATGTGTGCATATGCTGATGATAATAATTTGGAAAAATGTCACCTCAAAACTCGAGACAGAGCAGCTACTCCAGGTGAGCTACATAAACAAACACTTTTCTTTCTCTTCCAGTGTGATTGCTGCACAGTTTAATATAAACTGAAAGCAGATTTACTTCAGGGAGAATAATATGGAGTAGTTAATGTGTAGATTGCCCTAAGTAATGACTGCAAAATATGTGCATAATTACTTTGACCTGCTGAGATCCCAGGTGGAGCACCTACTCCAGTTTATATTATAGGAGAGGGAGTGAGCAACAGGAGACAGTCTAGACAGGAGTATCAAGAAATAGCAAAGGCATGGGAAGCTTGAGTTCTAAGTAAGGTTTTAGCAAAGCACAGCTGCTTAGTTTTGTGATTGGTGATTGGGAAAACCATGATAACAGTTCTCTTGAAATGGATTTAAGTTAGTTGTGAAGAAGAGCCAGAATTGCTTGTGGATCTAGCAGGACACTCTAATATACCAGAATTTATTTAAACCTCTATAAGATGAAACCCCTTTTGATTGTTGCTGTCCTTCACTACTTTACCCTGTACTTATGCAAATCCAAATTACAGCAGTGAGTCTGTATGGACAGATGAAGTAAATCCTCTGCTGGACTGGAACTGATCCTGCATTGAAAGAACAAACGTTAAACTTGCTGAAATACTAAAAGCCTGTTGAACGCTGCAGTTAATTTTTTAATGCATGGCTTAAGGATGTTTCATTACTATAAAGAAGCTGGGAAAATAGATGTAGATTGTACTGTTTCAGAGAGGTCATTCAGTACTTAACTTTCAGCTATGTGTCTTGATAAAAGGAAGCAAGCTTTCCATCCTTCACACTCCAGTGTTCATTCTGAATGACGTTTAATGTACAGCCTACTGTGGCACCTCCTCTAATTAGCACTTGCTGCTTTTCTTCTTCTGAAGACAATTGTGATAGTGGCAGACTTCATGTCTTTATTACCACCAGCAAGATGGGAAAGGCTCCTGTAACTTGTGCAGCTGATGGTTTGAGACAGTCTGGGTGCCTGTGGCTCCTAATGAGCAGCGCATGACACAGTGCAGAGTATTGGCAAGATTAACAAGCCCAGGTTTCCTTACCAGCACACTGCCTTGTCCTAGCAGCATAGACAAGGAGTCAGAGCAGTAGCACAGGCTGCAATGTACCTTTGTACTGATAGGAAAACCCTGTGCAACCAGCCGTGGGAATAGATGTGAAAAAACCTTCAGGTTTCTATTTGCAAATCAGGATTCGTGCAGATGGCTGGGGACTGATTGTTGTTATCAGACTGAAGCCCTAAAGGGGGAATCTGTCATTTACCTGGTTTGGGGAAAATATTCCCATATAGGAAAACAGATCAGAATACACTCCTCTCCAAAACTCTTCCCAGTTCTCTTGGCAACACCGAAGGGTATTTTTTCTTTGTTGAAGTCAGTAATTTTCTGACATCTTTAACAACCTCTCTCATTTTAACAAGAAAACATTACCACATAAGCCCCCTGAATTAAGTAATACTAATTCTGATCTTTTCTAATCAATAGATTCCTGCTAAGGTTTTCTCTGTACTGGTGAAATCGTTTTTAAAATGCTTTAGTTTGGAAAGCTAATGACACTTGCAATAGTTTCTTACCAAGACTTTGCAAATACCTGATTTTCATCTGAAGTTTCTGATTTTGTGATACAGACAGCTGTAAGGAAGTATAATCTTTTGGGTAATCTTGAGAGTGTCAGGACACAGAGAGACTAGTTTGAATTGAAATCACATAACCATTCAACTCATAATTTGGCATCTAAAGTGCTTAAAAACACCCACTGATTTCTTATATTTCCTGACTATTAAGGAAGACCAGAAAGATGAAATGTTAGGAGGCTGTATGAAGTGGGATGAAAGAAGACTAACAAATTGAGTATGTGCTTTAACCTACCTTCCTTCAAGGAGATGAGCACCTGCACACTGGAGAGACGAGAGACTTCATTTAAGATCAAAAAGCTAAATGCAGTACAGGATTCCTATGTAGGTAAATACATGAAGGTTTTGATTTGTGACACCTATTTCTCAGAGTCTGAAGGTTATTTCAGGCTTAATTCTTGGTATTCCTTATTGCACTTATACACGAACCCCTGCTGGCTGCCCATAATGAGAGATGCTTTGGAGAGGAATGGAAGCAAAGTCTTACCCCTAAGCTGGTGAGCTGGGCTGACAGTGCTCAGTTCTGGAGCCAGGCAACTTGTATCCCTCCCTGTATCCCGAAACCAGGAGGAAAAGAGAGAAGGTTGGCAGCACTGAGGCTTTCCTATTTCTGTCTCTCATCTTGTCTGATTTGATCTCTGACTGTCAGCTTCCTTGGTAGCTAGGTAGAATTAGCTAAAGTGTGAGTCTCTCAGCATCCCTGCTGAAGCTGTTTCTCTTTTTGTATAAAATATTTAAATATTCCCTGAAAACACAGAAAGAAAATTATCAGTCTTTTCTGGGAGAAATCTGTGCAGCATGGAACTGAAATCAGTCTGGAGTTGTTTTACATGGATTTAGAAAACAAAACAAGACAAAACAAAATATCCACCAGCTGTGAAAAAGTACTGAGAGAAGCAAGCACTGCCCAGCATAAAGTGAGGGTTCATTTGGTGAGGATGTAAAAATGTTAATTTCTTCAGATGATTTACATGGTAGTACAAATTTTGTATGACAGAAGAATATTTCAGAAGTCGGCTGTCCAGCTCCAGAGCAGCTGATGCTTGTAAACAGTGGGTACTCATGAACTGGTGAAATTTCATCTGAAATCCTTGATCTCAGGCAGTGCATCTGAGTTGTGAGACAGTGCACCAGTGAGGCTGTGGAATTGCAAATGAGCACTGTGCTCCTCTTCTCCTGGGTGGTGTAGGCAGCTTTCTGCTCCAGGCTGCTGCCTACCTTGCCTGCTGCCTTGAGCTAACTCTGCTTTTCCATGAAAGAATATAAGCAGTGGGTAGAGAAAAATTCTCTCGAGTGAAATGAGAACAGGATCAGGATCAGACTGCTTGTTGTTTTTTTTGGTTTTGCAAAGTCGAAGTATTTCAGGTGAATGTCATCTTTATTTTACCACCTGAAGCAGGGAACTGACGATCATTGTAAAGAGGGCTTCACTTGAGATCATTCTTGTGTACAGCTGTCAAATCTGAGCCTCAAATAAAATCTCAGTGTTATGTCAAAGACCAGGAGAACTGTGATTACCACTGCCCTAGAATTATGGAAAGCTATCTACCCATATATTCATCATGATTTTTAAAAAATAAAATAAGTGCAGGTTCTTTTCATCTGATTTAATTATTTTAAAATTTGTTGGGAATTTCAATAGCTTGTAATTAAGAAAAAAAAAAAAGTTCTACTTGCACATCAGATGTTTTCCCCACTGAGCAGTAACAACAAAAAAGGTATACAGGTTATTTTGTTACTTACCTTGTAAATGTGATTTTTGACACTGCATGTAGGTTGATCTTCCAAACTCTTGGCTATTTCAGTGATGAACAAATCCTAAAAAATAGAACTTTTTGTTTAGCAGCTTAAAATCTTCTTGTTCACAAGCACTCTGTGTATAAAATACTGGTCTTCCTGAGAGAACATTAATAAAGAATGTATGGTACTGTTAAATATTCTAGTAGCTAAACCAAGCAAGAAATATGCTGGCAATGACTAACATCCCAAGTCTCAGATTCCTCCTAGGAGTGCCTGGATTCTCCAGTATTATGCTGCTCTTTGTGCAATTGTTTGCATTTGGTAGCATTGAACAGTGCATTTGCTCAGTTGTAAATGTGCTGTGAGTGCAAGTGGACATTTTTCAGTGGTTATTCAGTAGACATTCAGTCATTGTCTCTGAAAAATTGAACAGATTTTAATAAAAAAACCCCTTGTAATTAATAAGAGTTAGTATATTTAGTGATGTATCTGGGTTTGTATCTACAGTAGGTGTCTTGGTGTGGAGGCAATCAGATTTCTTTCTGCAGGTTGGTCTCTGAATTTTATTAAGTCTTCTCCTTAAAGAACCAGCCCATTTTTCTTCTTTTTGTCTAGCTCTGTTTGAAAGCTGTAGAACTCCCTTTTGTTTTTGAGGATAATAATACTCATATATGATTTCTTTTTGCTCTGTGGCATCTCACTTCAGAATTTGAACTAAACTTCAGAAGCACAGCTGACACCCAAAGACAGAACATCTGTCTCCTGGAAAACTAAGCCTTAGTTATTTCAACATCAGTAGTTTACACTCTGAGTGAGGGTATGTGGATTTGAGATCTCTGAGGATAATACACTATATACTCCTTTTAAGGATAATTTGTGCAATATCTAAAGGCAGTAATACTTACAGGAAAATTTTGTCGGTATGAAACATACTGAAAAAAGACTTAAGGGTTATTTTACAAAAGCACCAGGGAAAAAAACAATTTGGGAGGAAGAGACTTTTGCCTAGTTTTCTAGCTAAGTCCCTATTGTCCCCAAAATAATGCTTTCAATGTAAGAATGCAATAATTTAATGTAGCATTTTTGCGAAGAAATGGGCAATTCAGTTTCATTACCTGCTCTTCCACTTACTGAATTTGAAAACATTAACTCCTTCTTTGGGACTAGGCAAGCAGTGAAATGACTTCAGATGATTTTTTCCAGCATGCATATGTTGTGTAGAGACATCTAAAAATAATCATCCCCTCCTAGCTGGTGAAATTATCCTGGCAAAGCCCCTAATACATACGAAGCTATGCCAATGGAAAAGTGCCACCGCCTTTATCAATTTAGCTGATGCCATTTTGGGGAGATGACGCAGTGTTGGTGGGAGAGGGTTTCCTTCTGCTGGTGTGCATGTGAGGAGAAGGTCAGGAAGAGGCTGATGCTGTCAGGCTTGGTACATGCACCAGCACGACAACACGGAATGCTCGATCCATCTGCCTTGGATGTTCCCCTGTGCCCATCCCACTCAGTGCTCCCGAGTGTGCCAGCAGGTCAGCACACATGGTGTGCTCAGAACAACAGGCTTGGTTGGCTGTTCCAATCTGGGACAACAGGCTGCAGTACTCAAGTGCACCCCCACCTCAGCCCTGGTCAACATCATTTGCATCTGCTGGTACTACTTCTGCCATTTCTTGACCCTTCTTTTTGCTGCCCTCTTACCTCTTTTCTTCACTCCAGTCTCCTCCATCTTTAATTTCTTTTTTCCCATTTTGATCTCATTTTTCCACATCCATCTCAACCTTGTAAACCTGGCCTCGGGTGACAGGATTGGTCCTGATGGCCCTGTGTGGCTGTGTGCCCCAGCGTGTCCTCTGCCCTTCCCTTTCCCAGTCTGTGGCATTCTTGCCAAGCTCCCCTTCACCCATCAGTGAAATCACTGAAACCTGTATAAAGGATGCAGGAGTGACAGTTCCAGTAGACTTCATTGAGCCTGCTCAATGGGAATGAGTGCAAATGAAGAAGTACAGAATTTGGCATGAGAAGCTTTTCTTTGTGTCCTAATCCCTTGCTAGAGGAACATGGTACACAATAGTTGATGTCAGTAGAAAGACTCCCTTGCCTTCATGGGCCTTCCAAGCAGACCCTTATCTTTTCTCTTAACTATCTTAATGCTGGCAGGATGACTAATACAGGCAGATATCCTAAAGCTGACAATGACATCTTAAATCTGTTGTAAAGGATCGAACAGAATACTTATTTCTACAACTGAGCAGATTTTTTCATGAGTTATAGCCCATTATTCTACAGAAAAGTGCAAGAATGAATAAAATCAAAATGAAGAAATACTTGTAAAATGTAGCAAAATGATATATGCTTGAATAAAAGATAACTGGAAGAGAGACACATATTTTGGCTATAGCTGTTGACCACAATACCTGAGAAATAAAGTCTACTGTTGTTATGAAATTCCAGCAAATTTGTGGATTGTAGTGATTCAGTTTGTTCAGGAGAAATGTCTGTGTTATTAATGCATTTCTAATGATCCAGTACTGTCAGATTCCAGCACTCAGGAACTGTGAATCAGGTCATTAGTGCTAACTCTGTTATTTCATTCTGAATTTGTAAGGCTTTTTTTTTTTTTTAATTTATGCATGTAATCAAGGACAGCATGTTATAGTCCATTATCCCCTATAGTTTCTGTGTCAGCTCAGAAATTGCTTATAGTATGCCAGTCTCCCTTCTGAGAGATCTACAAAGATTTTTATTTTTTTAAAAACCCTGGTTTAAAAACACATCTCATCCTGTTTCTTAAGTCTTTTTTTCCCCTCTAATTTGGATAGGATACCTCAAAGAAAATTCTATTTTAAAGTCATTATAAATAACTTCTTATGTAAGATTCTCCAACAACTTCACAGATACTAAAAAATAAGCCCTCTCTAGAAGCTAGTACATTTTGTGCTTCCCATATAAGCAAACTGCTTTGTCATTTAGACCAAAGTCTTCTGGTGGATGGCAGAGCATGAAAATAAACCTGGGTATCCTGTTCTGATTAAGCTTTCCCACAGCTGATTGCAGATACCTTCCACAAACAATACAAGGTGCTCTTTCATTCTGTCAATATCTTTGGGGTTTTTTTAATTAATCTATCTGTTTTTCATAATAGAGATACTCGGTTTTGAATTACACAAAATAACAGAATCCTCCATGCTGTATTTTTTTTTCCACAGAAATTTCTCTATGAGCTTTTGCAATCTCCACATATTGTATCTTGGCACAAAGCACTACCTCTGCTTATGGTTTGCATCATTAACTATCAGATTGGCTGCTCACTGTGTTTATAGGATACAACAAGAAATAGCCTGTTAAATCTGGCTGGTTGGTAAAACTGATGTTAGTTGAATCATTCCTCTCCTGTGTTCTCACATCGTACAGAGAGCAGAATCCCATAAAACTAATAAGCTGTAAAATAGAATTAAAGTCAGTGGCAAAGAATATGCCCAAGTGTTGTAAATAAATTGAGAATAACTTTTCTGAAGTCTAAAATAGTAAACACTGAGAGTAGACTAGAAATGCATTCTGTAAAACTGTTTTGAAGTAAGAAATGCATGCCAAGCATATATGATATTAATAATAGCAGTTCTGATGGCTTATCTGTAGATCTTACTGGCATACTTTTGGAACTGAAGTGAGTATTATCATCTCCACCTTATGGATGAGGAAGCTGGGTAACCGTAAGAATAAATTTTCAACACGGAAAGATGAGGCAGTGCTGACTCCAATTCCCATTGCAACTCCTCAACTTTAATTATTTTTCTGTGAGCTTCATTTGTTTCTCTTCATTATACAGAACTTGTTCTTTCAGCACAAGGCAATTTGGATAACATTGAATGTAGATTAGATCCATCTATTAATACTTATGAAACTTATTAATTCTAGAATTGTTGTGATAGATTAGCTCCTTCCCATCACTGGATGGGAAAGTGCCCACATCCTTAATTTAGACTGGTGCGGTGCTTTTCACCCTTAATACTTTTCTGCTTGAGACACTATGAAAAGCAACAGGAAAAGAATCTCTCTGATGCTTATTTTAGCATGTTTCCAGATAAGCCTGGTGGGAAGTATGTGGAATATCACTTCTAAGATCATGTATTTTCACTGTCCTTTTTAATATCCATGTGATGCTGCTGAGATAAATAATGGGAAGCTTCAGTATCAGCAGTACAAGGATGATTTCTCATTCTGCTTCTCCTGATTGATGCGAGTGGCATAAAAACTGTCTCTGAGTGTCTGGCTAAAGTCAAACTGCATATTAGTTAAATAGAAATGGTGCTAAATGGAGGACTGAAATCTACTGAAAAAGCAGCGGTTTCCATCTTGTCTTGTGTATGGAACTCCTTTTGGTTGTGGCTTCTCCCTTGGCTCTCTTTGGCTTCCTTACTGTCTTTATTTTCAGGGCAATCTTTCCTGAGACGAGCAGCGAAAATTCATCTGGTAACTTGGCTCGGGTAATCCCCACATTTGTATTTTCATCCCTTACCACTGTAGTGTGTTTACATGGAGCTTTAACCAGAAAACTCTTCAGTTCCTTGTAACTGTTCAGCATGCTGCAGCTGGGGGAGCACTCCCTGCTTTATCACTGTCTTGCCCCTGGCGCTCCATACCAGGTGGGATTCAGCATCTTCCTGCTAACCTTTGAAGTAATCTCTGCAGGGTTTCTTAAAACAAAGTTTTCCTTGAATGGTGATTGCCCCTGCTTGCAGCTGTGTTCTTCAAGGATCTGTTTGTTTGTCAGGCAGCAGATGCACAGGAGCAGCAGACAGAGATGGAGCCATCAGGGCCATGGCTTTCGCATTTGGTAGTGGAGCCCCTCAGAAATGAAAAGCAACATCCAGATTTCCTATTGTACATTTACACAAACAAGATGTGAAATGAGAACAGAAGGAGAGATTAATTGGAAAATTGGAAAGGAGGAGAAAGGAGAGAATTACATATTCAAAGAAAAGCCTGGCTCATCCCACTATCTCAGGAGAGCAAAGAAATTTGGACTGATACCTTGGTGTTACCTCAGTCACATAGCCATCATGAAACACTATAGTATTGAGACTTTAATGAACTTAATAAAAGGGATGGATAAGATTTCTGCATGTGATTTTTGGTGTGCTTTCTGAGGAAAGTGTATTTGCTCAAACGAGGGTTTTGCTTCAGATACTCGGAGGATGCTCCTTCCATACTGGCCTCCTTCTGCCCTTTCAAGACCCCAATTTTACTGCTTTCATAAATACATACTCTTAAGTCATAAATAGGGGCTGAATGCAGGGTGTAGTGAAACTGGAAAGATTTGAGCCAACTACTGGCAAACCAAGGAAAGCTAAACAGCTTCAGATGTGCAACTCACAATTCAGGGGAAGTAGATGGTGCTGAACAGGGCCTTACAACTGAATTTCCCCTGCTCGATTTTTCCATGTTTTCCTTCCAAAGTCTTGGGCTCCTTGTGTGTTGTCTCCAGCCTCTATGCACCTACAAGCAGGCCACCCTTAAAGCTGTCGTTTCTTTCAGTGGTTTGGCTTTCTCTATCAATCTAAGCTTCTAGAACACCTGCCCAAAGCTTCATCATCTCAGGATAGGTCAATATGGGTCATTTTATGATGGGTTATATAATATTAAAGCATGTTCAGAATCAGCTGTTAGAAATATCTTTCTGAGTCTTACTGCACTTCTATTGCTTTAAAGAATCTTTGATTCTTTACCTTTTATAAGCAAATGTAGGCTTTCTGATTGTATTCTCACTCTCTGTACAGCAGGTACATCTATTTGTGGAGCTTTTCATGGCTTCTTTACATGCTTTGTTGTCCCTGAAGGCAGTCCAAAAACTCCTTGTTAAAAAATTAAAAGTCTCCCGTTCTCGTTTACATCATTCTGCAGCCCCTCATGTTCCTCCTCTGCACCTGTGAGCTGTCTCACAGTGGAAGTGCTACCACAGGGATGCAGGGATGGGGTGTTCTGCTGAGGAGTGGCACAAGGAGTTGGGGGTGGCCAGGTGAGCCTCCCAGGCATGTTGTCTGTGGAGGTGTGGAGCTGCTGAGATCAGTGAGGAGGGCATCAGGGTGCATGCAGTAGTAGAAATCTGGCAGCAACAAAATGCTGCACCAGAATCTTCAGCCATGTCTTGGCAGCCTGTAGCTGAAGGCAAAATACATAGATAACACAGCAAGCTGAAGAGGTCAATTGCAGCTTCCTCACTGCTCAGAAAGATTGTCTTTTGGATGAGTTAGTGTGGGTCTGATTCAGGTGTGCTCCATAAGCTACTTTATTTATTTTATTCATTTTACTCCTGATTTCATACACGTACTTTTTTTCTGGTAGAAACATTTAACGTCTAGGCTGATCTTGGACTTCAGCGTTGTTAACAAATTTTCAGGACAAAGTTCATGTGGCAAGTTAGCTGGCTTACTCTGTTAGCTAAGTCTTTCCTGTGTGTGGTCTTTATTATTTATTTGGCCCACTGTTACCTTTAGGTAACTTAGGTGTGGACTTGGGTTCTTGCTGGAAATTTATTCTCCTGTCTCAGTAATACTGGATTCATGGCTTTACTTAGACTGACCTTACTAATTCATACTGTCATTTTTCAGAAGATGCAGCTAGCACTTCTTAGTGCCTTCCTTCAGTGTAAAAGGATCTAAACACAAAAAGAGTTATAATGAATTGTGTTGTCTTTAGGGTTTTTTTTTTTTCACAATGCCAGACATACAATCTTCAAAGGTGCTTCAGAAAGCTTCAGAAATAATTTAACAATTAAAAAGTAATTCCAGTGCCCTAGTTTATTACAAAAGACATCAACCCATCCTGCGTTCCTCTGGCGCGCTGATCTGAGACAGGGTGATCCTCATCTCCCTCCCCTTGCCTCCGAGCAGCTGTGGTCTCCTGCCACTTGGTGCCAGCTGTGGTGGTCACCAGTCACCTCACAGGGATAATTCAACTCACTAACCCAGCACAAAACTAACCCAGCAAAAAGTGGGTGTTTTCTGCAGGGTCAGTGAAGCGAGTCAGGTCAAGCAAGGGGTAGAAGGGGGCTACGCTACAGAGAAAAAAATCCTTTATGTCTGTTCTCATTAAACATTATGTCTATCTTAAAGTTATCACCAGTTTTTATAGTGTTTTGCTTGAAGATTTTTAATGGGTTGACTGTTAGCCTCGTACTTAAAACTCCCTCTGTCCCATGTGTTAGGCCTTCTTTATTGTCTTTATTTTGAAATTCAGCTGTTAATATATAGTTATGTTGCATTTCAAAGAGTCGTGCTATACAGCAAAGTAAGCATTGTGGTATTGTCATTTTCTAGACCTATTATTCCTTTATTAAAAATTATTTCAAGCAACTAATTAATGCCCAATGTGATCTACATACTAGGAATAAAAACTGCCCTCCTGTATTTGCAGTAAACTTTCATCCATTAGAAATACGCCACTAGACATTAAAATCAAATCACCTAAGGAAAGCAGCTTAAGTCCTCTTTATCTTCAGCAACTTCAGCAGTTTTGCAGAGCCACCTGTAACTCAGAGTGGTTCAACAGCTCCCCACTCATGACCCCGTAGAGCCGTACCAGGAACTAAATAAACCCTACTTACTAGCAATTAAAGTGATTTAATTTAAAACACACTGACAGATGCATAATGGGTTAATTAGAAAATAAGTAATTAGCAAATAGGATGGAAAAGGTTAAAAGGTTGTGGACTTTTGTTGTTTGCTTGGGAGAGATAGCGAAATTATCAGCGATTAAACTTTTTCTTTTAATTTCTGGGCTTAATTCTATTATTGTTAGCTGTAAATGAGGCAGCAAACAAGAAGAGAGGGCTAAAGAAATAAGAAGAAATCACTGTTTTATCAGACATACTGAAAGGCCATTGTTTACACTTAGGCTATGTGATTTATTTCCAGTCTGCACACAAAAGCAGGCACACATCTATGATGTTTGTACTTAATATCAGTATATAGACATCTTCTGAGAAGAAGTAGTTGTCCTCTCCTCTCTGCACTGGGCCCCCAGTGAGGTCAGGAGAAAGGGTATAAGACGTGTTAAAGATTAGAGTACACTTCTTAGGAAACTCTGCCTGCCTTAAAGATTAAATCAGTGAGTTATTTAGTTGGTAATATGCCATGTGTTTGCTCTCCAAAAGAAGTTAAAAAGGAATAGGACTTTGAATACAGTAACTTCTGAGCTGTGAAAATCCTCAGCTGAAATCCAGTTAGCTACACGAAGTGCTGGTAATACAGACAAAGCCATTATAGAGGGTACAAGCAATTTTCTTTTTTTAAAAAAAAGAATGAAATTAGAGCTTCTACTTAATTTTCACAAGTATTATTCCTTCTCTCCATGACTTTTGTCTGCCCGAAACCAGAAGCAAATGGGCATTTAGATAGTTTTAATACAGTCATATTTTATGACCACTAGCTTATTGCTGGTAACTTGAAACTCTTTATTTATTTATAATAATTATAAATGTATTTAGGTATCTATGAAACATGTGGTTTGTATTTTGAAATTTCAGAGAGAATGCTTGCAGAAACCTTTCTCCAATTTGAGCCTGATTTTTACTGAAGTCATTGAATTTTTTCTTTTGAAAAATAAGCTTTTGGGTGAACCTCAGAAATAGCAATATGAAGTTTTCCATTTCAAAATATCAATTAAAACCAGGCATGATTTTTTCTTTTTAAATATAACTGCCTGCTAACCTAATTACATATCCACCAGTAACCATTAGCATAATTTGACCAAATTTCCCATAGCAGTCACATTCTTCCATCATTCTTTGCTCTCTTTTGACCATGCCTTCCTGTGTTCGCTTCCTTGTCACTAAGCCATAGTTAACTCTCAACAGATATCTGCCAGTCCAGCCCCATATCATTTAACTTTACATATTTGTCCCTTCCTTTCTATTAGTCATACTTTTTTGTGTCTCTGGTGTGCTTTCAATGTGCCTTCAGGGTTGTTTTCTGCTTTGCTGCTTGATATAAAGCCTAAATCTTTACATCCAGAGGTGCACTGTCCTCTTTTGGTGTGTGTCACACTGCCATCGACCCTCTGATGCCCTTTTCCCTTGAGCCACTTCTGCAGTGGCAGGCAAAAGCTCCAGGTCTGCCAGTTTGACTTGTGCAAAGGATCTTGCACAGATTCTAGCTAAACTTTATGCACCCACCATAGCTCTTGCTAGCTAGGGATATAGATTTCAGAAAACAACTAATTTCTTGTTCTGTTGGGTTACTTTGATTTCACTGAAAATCAACTCCTTCAAAATTTTTTCCCGATTATAATTGAGTTTAAGCCATATATTTCAGGCCTGGAATCTGTATAAGACATTTCAGAATTCAGTGGTTTGGCAATTCAGCTATCAGTTTTTAGGAAAAACAGAATCAAATTTGGAAACTCATCAAGTCACACAATAGACAAAACCCAGGGTTTTTTTTCCATAGCTGTAAAAGCATCTCTTGCTTTGTTTTGCAAGGTTTTCTGCAAAGTTCTATATATTTGCACACTGTAACTCAAAGCCTGCAATACAGATAACAATTTTTCATTTAGATTTTTTTTTTTCATTTTAGAATTTATTTTTTCAACTAAGTGGTGACTTTCTGAAGCTCTGGTAAGAAAAGCAGAAAGCCTAAAGCTGAATTAATTCTGCTGTTCATATCTGAATCCCTGAAAATAGCTCAAACAAATGCCAGTACCAATCTTTAGAGTAATACTTATCCCTATTCAGAGTGACATTTGTAGATTAGAACATACTCATTTCTGCTTCACTGATTTTTAGGCACAGCATATATAAGATGTGTTGACAAAATGCATTCATGTTAACAAGATTCATTCAGGTACCTCCCCTCTTGACGTTTAGAAAATATTCTTTTTCCTTATCTATTCCATCATAAGGGGGGAAATTCACCAGTTTCGAGGAAAGTGTTTGAAATTTATTATCTTTGGGATTAACTAACATTAGTCAGTTGCAGAGTACGTAGGTAATTCAAGACAGCCTTTGTCTAATATATACTTATAAGTGAGTAATACGAGAAATTAATATCGAAGATAAACTGTCCCTTGTTGAAATTTCGGGGAGATCTAATGTTTCCTAAGTTGAGAGAACAAAACAGACAAACAAGGAAAGTTTTACGTCAAAGCTGTTGTTGAAAACCCGTGTACTGGAGAACACAAAAGCCATGAAGTATCTCAAAAAACCACAAAATTATCACTCAAATTAGAGATCTTTTGTATAGCACCACCCCACCCCCCCCCCATTGCTTTTCTATCATTCTTGGCCCTCCAGGATCCTTGCTCAACTGGATATTTATTCAATTTGGTAGATGTCTTTGTGAATTAAGGCTTAGATGTTTAATGATATAAACATCACTTAATTCACAGTTACAGATCAGCTACTCTTTGGCAAATACTCTGGCCAGCTCACGCAGTAACACTTGAAGTTAAGGAAATCACTCACAGGCAGTAGAGCCCTGGTTATCAGAACAGTGGCTAAACAGGGCTGTCTCCAGTTCTGTGCTCCTCTCATGCCCTCATGTGTACACATGTAGTAGGTTAAAGCAGAGTGCTGGAGAGCTGACATTTCTGCTAGGGGATGAAGTAAAGCAAAGAGAAGGCTGCAGCCTATTATGCTGACCTAGTGTTAAACTGAATTTAAGTAGATTTCTTAGAGCCTTTACATCTTACAGGCAGTCAGCAGCTCTAGATCGTGATAATAAGTGATTTGAGATACTCTGGAAATGAGATAACATTACTCATTTCTGCAAGTACAGGGCAAGAGGAGAATTACATATTCCATTTTCTGCTTGATGCCCAGGTGGTTTAAAGGTAATATTACAGTCTCCCTCTGTGTTCTTTCAATGATACTTATGAAACTGCTTTTCTAATCCGTTTAGGCTACTGGGAGACCAACAGACACACTAAAATTCTGTTTCTTTTTGCCTATGAAGAAATGCATTATAATATTTTCCATGCATAATAATTCATTATTATATTTCCCACTTATAAAAAGATATATTTACCCCAGTACAGTAAGCCATTAAGTTTTGATGAAATCATAAAAACAACTTCTATCTTGCTTTTGTCTTGCATTACTTTATTTTGCAGTGCTGAGTTGTTTTTGTTGTTTTTGGTGTTTTTTTTTTCTTGTAGCTATGTTCAAATCAACAGCTCTATCATTCAGGCTGTCCTGCAAACCATATGTCAGATCCAAAGCCTTGCTACAATGAGACTATAGAAAGAATTAGTTTTTCTGTCTAATTCAGTAGTGTTTATCCTGCAGATCGGCTTATTGAGACACAAGAGCTTTCAAAAACCTGTTAAGCAGTGAAGTTACCATTATCTTTTATGAGTTATTGTCTGCATGTAATAATTTTCTGGCTTTTGTGCTGTAAAAAATCTGCTGATGCCTGCAGAGAGCTGAGCATGAGTTGAGTCTGTGTGAGAGGGACATTACACAGAATTACTGGACATTCCTGTTAAAAAGCTTAACAGCTCTTTGCCTTTTTGTTCTTATGTTTCGGGATAGACTGCAAATGTTTATACAGATAGTGCACTGTGGTTTTGATTTTATGCCTTATTGCGTGTTTTTGTGTCCTCGTGAGCTGAGCTATACTAGTAATAAAAAGCATGAGTCAAAGCCCACTTCTGAGCTTGTGCCTACAAGCTAGTTCTTATGGGTGCTTTTCATTAAACATATTTGGAAAACCAGATAGATTTTTATTTCTCATGCAATGCACAGTTGTTCATTATGTTTCGCAAGGGACGATGTGTTTTGCTGGCTCATGATAAATGTATCATGTACCATAACCCATGGTCCAGTACATTTTAAACTGAATATGTATAACTTGCAAAATCCTCTGTATAACTTGCTCCAAAATACTAATTCACTTTTGCTGTTAAATATTGAAATATTAAATATTGAAACAAATTTTAAAATTCAGTTAGGCATCAATACAGCCGATGGGCTACCTTGTAATTTTTCCTGATCTGGAGTTGCTACTCTGGATTTTTCACTACAGACGAACAGAGGGAGTTTACAGAACAAAATATTCAGATAATACATCCCATAATTCATCACCCCCAAGCAAAGACAGTCCCCAAGAAAAAAAAGTGCCGTAACTTGTGGAATGGAAGACATGAGGGGCTGGTGTCCTGGGGCTCTGGCTGTGACTGTAAGGGAGCTTTCCCCCTGTGCCCGGTTCCAAAACCTGCATGCTCTGCTATCCTGCTCAGTGCCCCCGTCAGCTCCCAGGACCTGGGCAGGCTTCCCCCATCCCCGGGTCTGCCAGCAGCCCACCCCTCTTCTCAGCCTGCCAGGAGGCAGCCCAGCTCCTGGCAAGCCTTGTGTAAGAGTGCCAGGGATAAGGCAGAGACATCGAGAATTGCAGGTAGGGTTACAGGAGGGATTTGTGCAAATGAGCCAGGTTGCCCCATGGCCCTTCCTCTGGCTTTAAAAGGGGATGTCAAAGAGCAGTCCAGCAAAGAGCTGGGAAGCTTGTCAGTGCTTCTGAAAGGTGCAAAATCACTTTTCCCACCTGCCTTGAGAAGAGACAGGAGGCAGCAGTGCTTGTCCACCCTGTGCAGCTGCTTGATGAGTTGGAAAAGAAGCCTAAGGCCTTCCAGAAGGTGTGTGGTTCATGGTATGGACAGGAACCAGGATTCAAACCACAAAATTACCCTGGCCCTGGCCTAGAGGAGACTGGCAGTCACCATTTAAATCTGAAGCAGCAGAATATGGTCAAAAACACCCTCATCCCCTGAGCAGCAAACTCCTGTTAGATAGTCACTGGTTAATCTGATGCATTCATGTGAAGGAGGAGGCACTTGGTGAAAGTGGGAAAACACCTAACTACACTGATTAATGCTAATTGGTTAATCACCCTTCATTATGGAAAAAGTAAGGATGTTCAGTAACTGGCAATATGGCTAGACAGTGCTTCTGTCTTGGAGACCAGAGATTGAGAATTAATTCCAAATACCCCCTATTCAGGCCAGAGGAGCTGGAGATTCCAAGGATATCTCTTTTTTAAAAGTTTATTTAGGGGCAGTATGGGAATATTATTTTCCTGGTGCAGGGCTGTAGATTGGAAACAATACTCCGTATCAGGGTGCAGTATGCATTTTGCTGCTAGGATCATGAAGACTACCTTGTTTAAAAAAAAAAACAAGAAAAAGCAGGATATAATGCCAGTGACGGAAGAGAAGCATAGTGCCCAGTCTGCTGCTCTCTAGCAAGGAGGTCATGAGGGATGTGAGATAGCAGCCGCTGAATCCTGGGTGCTCAGGGACTGTGACTCACAGCCAGGAGACCTTGGGTAGCTCTTTTGTGGGCAAGTAAGTGCTCAACACTGAAAAGATAATCTAACAATGCCTGCTCCCTGTGATGTTAGCAAAGCTTGGCCATAAAAATTGTGTCACTTCTGGCAAGAAAGAATCTTACTCTGCAGTGTCCATAAAGACCCCCAGACACTACTAGCCTGATGTAGTGGAGACTCTGTGACTCATCCACATCCTTCCCATTTGTGCTTGCTCACGAACTTTTTAACTGTAGACTCTTAAAAAGAACAGATTTCCCTCAATGTCTTACACAACTATGCCTTCAAGAGGAACTGGCTTCAATTAATGTGGGCACCACTTAATATTTTTACTCGTGTGAAGTAGAAGCTGTGTTGTGCCTCCAGAAGACTGTGCTATGTATGTTCCAGAATGGATAAATAGTTCTGTATTTCCACAATGTTTCCATCTATGGGCCACATTCCTTGGAAAGAAAAACAGGAAATTTTTTCTGGCATATAAAATGCGGTATTCAAGCATCCTTTAAAAAAATATCCCAAGACATTTGGGAAGATTATTAAAATCAGAAAATATTTTAATTACCACTATGATTTCAAATATTATTTATTATAATTTTAGTTAATGGTTTAACTAATCATCAAAATCATTATTAAAACCATCATCACAAAGCAGGTATTACAAATGGGCTCAGTTACTGTGTATCTTTTGGCAGTTGCTAAATTGATCTAGTGGAGATGCCAGATGGGGGAAATGCTGTACATTTACAGCAACATCAAGACCTGCTCCAGGAAACTTTATCTCTAGGCAGGTATGAGGAGAAAAAGAGGATGCACACTCTCCATTTTAAACTGTGGCACACAAAAAGACTGTCAAAGATAGATATATTAGTGTAATGCTTCAAAACAAAAGACCATCTTTTTTTACAGTTATTTCATAATTAGTTTTTTTACATAAGTGACAGCTGCTTTTATGCCAAGTCCTAGTCTCATCAGGGAAAATGGCAAAACTCCCAGGATAACTAAAATTTTTCTCTTTATACAGAATTCATTGAAGAACATTGTATTTATCCTTTTTTTTTAATCGTGCTTTTAAATAGATTGGTGCAAAACCAATAATTTAAGGTTTAGTAAGTAATTGTATACAGGAGGGGCAGAATTTTTGTTTAAAACACTCAATTGTTTGCTTCAAGTATGCTTGTGTGTCACTGAGTCACCAAACCACAATTAAATTCTGGGAAATTACTTATTGTTGAGGTTCACTTTGTGAACCCGTGATGTGGTGGGATGGGTCAGAGTCTGATTTTAATTGGAGGACTGATCTAAATTTGTACCCTCTCAAATCTGTATTGACAAACTGTGAAGGATTTTGAAGTTCCACAAGATGTCAGCAGCAAAAAGAAAGACATTGCATTGTCGCCTCTGGTTGTCTGGTTTGTACATGGCAAATATCAAGCAGAGTATTTGCTCTTCTCTTGTAAGATTAAAGAGATTCCATCTTTTCTAGGAGCCCAGATGAAGTCTTGGATGGCTTGCTTGGGAGAAAAGATGAGGAAAAAACACATTGTCACACGTATGCTGGAGGTTTTTTTACCAGTTCATGGACTTGTTAGGGTTGGAAGGGACTTCTGGAGATTATCCAGTCCAATCCCCCTGCCAAGGCAGGGTCACCCGGAGCAGGTTAGAGGTGACACAGGAAAGTGTCCAGGTGTGTTTTAAATGTCTCCAGAGAGGGACTTCAGGACTTCTCACGGCAGCTCTGAATGTTCCAGTGCTCTGGATCCTGCACCTAAAGAAGTTTCTTCTGTAAAACTTCAGTTAAGTTTTGCATTGTGCTTGCTTTGCAAATAGAAGGAGCACTATATCCTGAAATCAGGATATATTTCCATTCAATATAATATTCTACAGGGAGAAATCATTTCCGATTACTAGGAAATTAGAAAGGACAAAATAAATTGTCTCCTCGGGGAATGGTCATGGTCCCAAGCCCAGCAGAGCTGCAGGAGCCCGAGGCAATGCTCCCAGGCACGTGGAGCCATCCGCACAATCACAGCACCATCGAATGATTGCTGGGTTGGAAGGGACACATCAGGATCACATTCCTGATCCCGGGAGTTGTCCTGTGCACAGCCAGGAGCTGGACTTCGGCGATCCTTGTGGGTCCCTTCCAGCTCCTGATATTCTATGATTATGGGCTTGTTTGGGTTTTTTCCTACTTTTTTGTTTGGGAGAGGGTATGTATGTGTAGTTGTGTCTTGTGTTTTGTGTGTTGTTGTTTGCTGAGGGTTTTTTTGGCTCTTTATTATTTAATTTTTTTTGTTTGCTTGTTTTAACCATGAACAATTCCGACCTTTGGAGTAGCAGTTAATTTAATTTAAAGCTATACGCAGACCTGCCCGCTTAAGGCAAGGAAGCACGGAGCGATGGAAAAGCCCGGCAATGGCGCCGCGGGCTGCGCCGGGCCGCCAGGGGGCGCTGCCGGGCCGCGGGCGGCTTCTGCCTGAGGGAGGGCGGCGAGGTGGCGGCTCCTCCCGGCGCCCCTTCCCTGCCCTGTACCCCTTCCCTGCGGCTCCTCCCGGCGCCGCTTCCCTGCCCTGCGTCCCGTCCCTGCGGCTCCGCCCGGCACCCCTTCCCTGCCCTGTACCCCTTCCCTGCGGCTCCTCCCGGCGCCCCTGCCCTGCCCTGTCCCTCCCGGGCCTTAGGCGGCTCTCGGAGGGCGCGGGGCATGGCCGTGCCTCACACCCTGTCTGGAGCGGCGGGGCTGAAGCGGCGCCCCGGGCTCGGGGCGTCCCGCCCACACGGCGTGTGCCTGAGCACGGCCTCGGGTGTGGGAGCGCCCCGGAGGCGATGGGCTGAGGTGAAGCGGCGGGGCCGCGTCCCGGCTGCGTTAATTACCCGGTGCTGCGGCTCGCCTGCTCTCTCCTCACCCTTGCCTGAACACAGCAGATGTGCTCGATGTTCAGGCCGCTGCTAGGGCAGGGTTTTTATTTCAAGGGAAAGGCTCCCTGTGTGAGGAAACGGTGGCCAAGAAGAAAGAGAGACAGGGCTGTGGCATTGAATGGATGGGGAGAAATAAAATCCACAATTCTGTTAACAAAGACCACTTTCTTACCATAAAATTATGATCAGCACAATTTAAGAGAGGTTCTACTTCCTCTCTGAAATGTCACTTTCTCACTAACATTAAAAGAGAGGTATTTTCTGAATCACAGAATCAGCAAGGTTGGAAGAGGCCTTTTAGATCATCCAGTCAAAGCATCAATGCAGAACTACCACAGTAACCCCTAAACCACATGATCCAGCACCAGATCCATATGCCTCTTAAACCCCTCCAAGGATGGTGACTCCACAACCTCTCTGGGCTACCTATTCCAATACCAGACTGCCCTAACAGTGAAAACTTGTATGTTATATCTAATCTGCGTCTCCCCTGTCTCAGCTGAAGGCCGTTTGAGTTTCCCCCTGATCCTCATCCAGGCTAAACAGCTCCAGCTCCCTCAAGCCCTTCCTCGCAGGATATCTCCACGAGCCTTGTTGCCCTTCTCTGGACATGCTGCAGCACCTCAGTGCTCTTTTTAAAGTGAAGTAAAACCCACCCAAAACTGAACACAGTGTTTGAGGTGTGGCCTCACCAATGCTGAGTTCCAGAAAGTGTGACTGTGTTCTCAGGCTAGTTTTCCACAGACATTATTGGGGTCCGGGATTTCTTAATTTAAAATTCTAATGAGATCTTGTCGCTATTCTGAAGTAATGCCTTTAGGATTGTCTCTGCTTGGGCTGGATTGTTGGTGCTTAAACTAGGGAGCAGGCTGGGATCATCCAGCTGGGCACTGTGTTTTGGGCAGGGATGGCAGAACAAAGGCATGCTGCCTGTGATGTCTCCATGTGAAAAATGTGAGGGCTGGTATAAATACTGACATGGCTGAAGGCTGTTGTCGTAACTGATATCCATGACTTTCTCTCCTGGCACTAAATTAGCTTGCAGGGCTTCAATCTTTGCTACCAAACAGAAAAAGAGTATAGTTAGAATTTCAGTGTGTGTGTGCATATGTGTGTATGGACATATGAAAGGGGGGCACAATCTGAATATCAAAAACAAGATTTAAATGTCAGATTCAGTTCTTCACAACTGCAGATGTCTTGTTAATAAAATAGAAGATGTCATTGTTCAATAGTTAAATACATGTAAATTAGTTTTCTACCATATGAGTAAAATTACTATTTACATCTCAGAACTTTGTAAAAGTCAGTAGACTTTTGGTTTCAGTTGACTGAGTAAGAATCGATATAACTTTGACAGAGAATTTCTGATTCCTTTGAATCCTCTGTTTTTACTGAACTGAGAGTATTGGGAATATATCATTAGAAACTGTAAAATAGAAACTAGTTAGCTTCTAAAGTCACATACGAGACTTGGAGGAACTTCTGCAAAAAAAAATAATGACAAGTATTCCATGAAGTGGGAAGAAGCACTTTTTTTTTCAGCATCGGTAGGCATAAGCTTTTCGACGTTACTTCCAAATCCCTATTAACCACGGCTCCTCCAGTCCACCATGTTTTGGGCCTGATCTACATTTGTTACCTCATGTAGCTTAGCAAAGTGCTTTGAATTTAATGTGTTAAGCCATCAGACATGAACCATGGCATTCAAGATCCAGAAAGTTCCATCTTGGTTAAATGTTAATGGTATTCTGCAGATGAGCATTTATGAACATATTATATGAGGGTTTTTCCTTTTTTTTTGCAGGTGACATTGGTGACGGAAGAAGGACAAGAATGATTACATATCCATAACTCCCAGCAGTATGTCAGGTAATCATACTTAATAAGGACATCTGTGCAATATTTCATGCCTTTCTGGAACTATTATTGCTAAATATTTATTGAAAAAATGATTCTTTAACAATTTCTGAATTCATTGGTGTTGGGAATGGAAATCTTTCCTCCATCCAGAGCATGGAGATTTGGGACACACGGTAATCTTGCTCAACATTTTTAAACTTTCATTGTCCTTGGTTTACCTTCCAGAACCTAGTTGTGTTTTGTTCTAAATGCACATTCCAACTTCAGCATTCCTGCTGAAGCTGCCAGCACAGTAACAGTTTCTGCTGAGTATCCTGTTATTTTGTACCATGGGCATATCCCCTGAGCTTCAAAGTGAGACAGTCAAATTTATTTTATATAGATTGCCAAGTACACTTCAGAGAATTATGGACTAGGTCTACAGGTGGGTTGAAGATCCAGAGTTGACATGACCATTAACCATTTTAAGCCTGCTTAACCATGTTATCCCTCCCAGTTGCAAAGCATCTGAAGGTTACACATAAATTAGCTGTGTCAGAACCCCCATGTGTCTAATCCCAAAACAGGGTATCTAAAAAGATGTGCTGATCATGTGGAGATCATATAGAAGGCCAGAGAATTTCAGACTTCCAGAATTTGTTTCAGTATTCATCAATCTGCCTAAGAAAATGTTATACTGATACTGTTTGCCCTGTATTTCAAGGGTCAAATGCATAAATGGGACCTTTTAAAAACCTGCAAAGTACAGCATATGCTACATAGTAAAAATCATCACTAACAATACTGTATTCCTGGTGTTCTGCCCAAGAGTCAGTTTATTTTAACTTGACTATTCAGATCAATTTTCTTTTCCTTTTCTGTAGAAGGCTGCCATCCATTTATACTGACCAGCAAGGAGTAACAGGTGCATTCACCAACAAAGATGGTCTTCTGAATTTAAGTTCAAGTTTAAGATAAAAGGTAGAAGGTAAAATTTATTGGAAGAAGCAGAGTATTACGTAAATACATTCTTAGTACACCGTATTATTTGATAATATGAGAAGGTCTGTCTTTTTATGGTTTCTTTGCTGCCCATTGAAGCAGAGACAAATATAAGAAGGAAGCAGAGAGTGTTGAGGCATTTTATGGTATGAAGTGGAATACTGACCCTTGGTTGGTGTGTCAGGCTCTGACTTGGCACCACTGCGCATGAGGATTGGGAAGGAGTTAGTGTCCTTACGCAGCATTGGCAGGCAGGCCCTGCTAGAGTGGTATTGCTTTGTCCTGAAGCCATTCTGGACATGGTGGTGTCATTTGGCAAATACCAGTTTTGGAAGAATTTAAAATACTGACATGAAACTTGGTCAGTTCCAACTCTCTGTTGTACACTCCCCTGTCTCACGCTAAACTGTATTTCATGGCATTTTACTACAGGGCTTGGCATTGCTGTGGTTTTGGAGGGAGCAGTTAATAGCTTCTGCTGTGTCATGGCAAGAGATGAGGAAGGAAATGCAGTGTACCCACTTTATCGTCACCTTCTCTTTTGGATCTGTGGCTTCCTGTGGAGGGTGGGGTTGTGGAGATTTTTCGCTAGCACTCTAATCAGTCCTGTCTCCCTGGACTTGCCCCTGGCAAGGGCAGCTCTGCTAAGCTCAGAGAAACACAAAGTCTAATTGGAAGGACTAGTATTTTCTGCATTTCTTCTGACAGAAGTCAGCAGAACAATTATGTGCAAAAAAAATTATCATCAAGCAAAAAAACAAAAAGTTGCAATGGAGATGACTGTACAGCTGTAGATGTCCAGCACTTTTCATTATGAGCAGTTCATATTTTCTGTTTCTGATTATGGGAATGACACTCCCTACATGAGCGTAAATGTGAAGAGAAGCATGGATGAAATGAAAGTCTTTCAAACTGTATAAAAACTTCATAAATACCATGATCCATAGCGAGACAAGAGTCCTTTTCTAATGAATGATAATGGAAGTTTAGATTCTGTTACTGACTCACTGGAATATGGGAGCAGAATCTCATATGAAACCAAACCAACTGGCTAAAATAACAGGCTGTATTGTTCTGTATTTTTGATAATTTTTCTTGCCATATGTTATGTTTCTACTGCAGTATGTATTTTCCACTTGCAGGCACTGCCTAAAAGCCTTCAGGTTCTAATGCAATCCAGAGAAGTTTTTCTGACAGGAGGTTGTAGAATTTGACCTTGACAGTAAAACCAGGCTTTAGTACATTTGCATGCTAAAAAAATTTGTCCCCAGCTTTCTTACAGGCCCATCTCCCCAGAGCTTTCCCTCTTGAAGGCTGAACAGTTTCACATTTTTCAAGTTTTCATTATAGGAGAGGTGTTTGATTCCTGTGATCATCTGGGTGGCCCTTCTCTCAGGCTTACAGGTTTATGACCTTCCTGTTGTGAGGACCCCAGAGCTGGATGCAGTGCTCCAGCTCATGAAAAGGGAATGGAGGGGCAGAATCTCCTTCCTTGTTCTGGTGGCCACACTGCTTTGGATGCAGCCCATGGTGTGATTGGTTTTCTGGGCTGCAACAACAGTGTTCATTCTCAGTTTTACAGTTGACACCAACAACTGCCACCCACAGAGTAATGTCTGAGGAAAAAAAACTGTATCAGCATTATAAAATTAGTACTATCTTAGTAATAAGAGCAAGTTCTTTCGTGTGCATTCATTTGCACAATAGAATAGTAAAAAAGTTGGGAGGTATTATTTTCTCACTGAGAAAATAGTACTTTCAAATAAATATGTAAAATAATTTTAAAAGTTATTTCTATTTTAACACTGTAATGAAGCTTCTGGTTTAGCATCACTATTCACTGGCCATAGCTATCACTGAAGGTTCCCTTCTCTACATTTTCTCCCGAAATGCAGGACAACCTTGATACATATTTTCATCTTACTTTATTTACTAGAGTGAAAACTGAAGAAGAAATTCAAGAAGGGGTTCTTAAACCTAGAAGGCAGTGTTTGTAGAATACAGTAAATCTCATAATTTTTGCCATCATGGCAGATGAAGAGAGAATGTAAAGAGTGTAAAAGTGGTTCCAGTAAAAACTGCAGCAGTTTTTTCACTGATTTCAGTAATGCTGAGGTTTTACTCTGCTTTTACATGGGAGCTTCAAAATCAACTCAGTCATTGTGTTTCTATTCAAATATCCACACTGTTCTATTTGGTAATGACTGTAAAGGTAGATCAAGATAGGAATTATAATAAAATTAAGTGCTTACATTGGGGAATATAATTTAAATGTCATAAATGCATATTTTCAGTAAGTAGTATTTAATATGCAACATTTCTTGAAACAGGTCCCTCATTTGGAGAAGAAAATTAATCAACTTTTGTGCAACAAATCCATTTGAAAACCAGTGTCTCCAAGGGTGTTGCACGTAGTTTCCAAGAACTGGGAAAAGTAATAGAATAGGAAAGGTACCACATTTTCTTCATGAGTCTTTTCACTGTAATGCTCATTACCCTGTAAACTTGACATTAATTCAGGCAGAGAACAGTTTATTGTTTAACATCAGCTGAGAAATTATTTCTACCGCATTTCTATAATGATTTTCCTAGGATAATTTAATTTGACATACATCACTGTCAGACACTTCTTTGCCTGCCAGACCATGATAAAATCCGACTAACTCAAGTGTATTATTCCTTTTAAGTAATGGACTTTTTAGGAGGATGGTAAATACTTTAATATAAGGTTTTGTTACGCCAGGATTCAACAGCTTTGTAATGAGCTTTTGGGGATTTTCAAAAGGTTAACAAGATTTATATTGTGGGATGTTTTTGCATGAAGCTATGAATCACTCCATGATGGCTCTTATTACTTAGAAGCGTATTTCTGAATATGCAGTTAAAAATATCACACTTGCTAAGTTTTAGGTTACAGACATTCTGGGTCAATTTTTTTTTTTTGTTCAAAATTTATTATTTTTAAAAGTGCTTTGTTAAAGTGTTATATAAATACAAAAGCCAAATTGTCTGGGAAACATTTTGTAATTTTGTAACATTTTGTTTCAAATTTTATGCAGCTCTTTAATATGTTGTGTTTTCTTTCCAACTTACTTGCAGTTTTTTCCACAAAGATCACACTTTAAAAAAAAAAGGAGGAGGGGGATTTGATTAGATTTCACAAAGAACAAAGAGAACAAACTTTTTTTTTGTAGTAGCAGTATTTTTTTCTGTTTTGTAGCATTTGCTAGTCATTTTAAGTACATTTCATTATATTAATGCTGATATGTTTTTTCTATTTTTTTAATGATGTATCAGTATATTTAGTCTCTTTCTACAGTAGTTTAATATAAGCTAGAGCTGTTTCTTTTGTTAACTCATTTTTCTGAAATTTATTTACAATGGGAGCAGACTGTTGTGTTTGAAATTTTGAGTGTAATTCTTAGACTGCATAGCTGTGTTTCACTGCTGGCATCAGGTTAGTAAAACTGCAAAGTGTTGTCGGTATAAAATGTACTTGTTCATTTTGCAGACAAGAAGCTTTTGGAGTAGTTATTTAAAAGGAGTAAAATGTCCTTCTGTTTTTTCTAAGTCTTCTCCAATAAAATAAAGCACTTTGCTGTACTTGCCACAGGAGTTGCAGCCTGCCATTTTATGATTTTCAAAAGCCTGGCCACAGCTGCTTGTTTAGTTCTTCTGGAAACTGTATGTCAGAGCAATGAACTTAAAACACTTGTCCTTGGTCTTGATCCCTGTATGTAGAGAGGACTGTAATCGTTTTTTGTGCCGGTTGTAAAGCTGTTGGTAAACTGTAGGATCAATCCAATCGGGCACTTTCTAGTTATTTTCATATAAGGTATTTTCTACATTCACTAAGTGCACTTCTCATTATGTTCTTTAAGAGCATCAGATTTACTACAGTGCTTATTGTAAAAGAAGACAAGTGTGTAAGGAAATGTGTAAATGTTGCCATACACAAAGGCCTTTCACTATTGCTTTGTTGTGTTTCTGAAAATGGTTTAGACCTGTACCAAGCTTGAGTTTATTTGAAGTTAAAAGAATTCTCTCCTCACATCCAAGTTTGTCTTTCTTACTGAAGAAACTTTGACTGCATTGTTAGGGCAAATTTTATTTGTTTATTTACCTTTTTTTTTGTCCTTAACAAATTACATATTTGTCAAGACTGCTAGTTTTAGTACCTTTGTTTGTTTTACCTACCTTACTCAAACCTCAGTCCTTCAACAGGAAATGTTATTTCAAGATGTTGGCTATCTCTTTAAGCAGTTTTAGAACCAAAATAACTTGAACTGTTTCACCAGCTTGAAAAAGAAAGATCTGTGCATGTATCCCCAGGATTTTGTTAGCAAGCAGCAGCCAAATATACAGTCCACTCCCCGGTGGGAAGAAGTGGAAGGTCTAATGAGAGATTGTGGAAAGATCATGTGAATTGATTTGAAACCTCATGAGGAAATTAATACACAGAATCAGCATTTTAGAAAAAGATGGAAGTGATCTAAGTGATTTATGAAAGTGATTTGAGTGATCTCCTAAATGGTTTCACTGTAACTTACTTGTTTCTAAAGATCTGTTTTATGTATTTTTGAGCCATATTCTGAAAATGGTGTTTTGTCTTCTCACCTTTATTTTAGTAGGTTCCCAGGCATTACAACAATTATCTAACACAACATGAAGAGAGTAAACAACCATTAGCATTCCCATATTCACACAAACAGTAGTCTGCAAAATGAGCCCTGGAGAGGTGGATTGCTGTCTGTGGGGAATTAAATCAACATTGTTTTAAAACACACAGAGGGAGATGGTTCTGCTCATGAAGAGACAGACCCTGGGATTCCTTGCCAGAGGGGATTGTGAATACAAGAAATGTACACAAGATTAGACTGGCTGTAATTCAGAGAGAGATCCATTGAATATTGCTGCATTTTAGAAAGGCCATGAGCGCTCAGGCAGTCCCTTGGGCTGAGGAGTAGCTGGGGATTGAGAGACTCTTGGGGGAACTCTTGCATGTGCTTATTTTGTTCTTACTCTTCCCTGGGTACCCACTTATGACTCCCTTTGGAGAACAGCAGCCAGGTGAGCCCTGTGGTTCAAGTATAGCTCCTCAGAAAAACTCGCTCCCATGTGTTGTGCAGAACAATGAGAGGGAAGGATGTGTTTAGCATCTATGTGGCCTGTATTGGTTAGAACCCATATTCTAATTCCATGGTGTGTCCCGGTATTTTACTGCTTTTTCCCATATAGCTTTGGTCATTCATTCCTTTGGTAAGTTTGTTTTATCTGTAGATGCTACAAGATTCCATATTGGTCTACACTATTCCTGTTCATTTCTCAAAGGGCAGGTTTTCAGAGAGCTCTTTACATACCAAAACCCTGAGCCCTGAATCATTTGCTTCTCTGTGCTCAGAACCTGCCTCTGGTTAACTTACAGATGAACTGTCTTGTTCTTCTGGGTATACTTTTTCTCTGATTAATTCTTTCTTATGTTTAGAAATTTGAGCATAATGTCAACCCCAGGTCTTCATGAAATAAGTATATGTAGTTATGTAGTATTACTTTAAAAGTTAATGGAAATTTAGTGTGTTTTTAAAATGTGATTTCACTGATTCACAGAGGAGCTCATTAAGATACATCAAGAACAAGGATAAAGCTATTACACTGTTCATTACAAGTTTCCTAATATTGCCTTTTCTTGCACATTAGAAACTGTTTACAAAGTTTATTGTAATTATCTGTGCGCTCGTCTTTCATGGTGATCTAATACTTGTCCAAAAGGTTGGAAAAATTGAAATTTTATCTTGAAATCCATATTCTAAAATGTAATATTTAAATATTTTATAATCTTGCCAGTGCTAAAGCAAGTAGCAGTCCTGGATTAAATAACCCTGGCTGTTTACTTCCACAAGCATCCACATATGCATATGTTTCTGAAATATTGAAAACCACCTAATAGTTTCAGGCAGACATTGCTAGTTCTACCTGCTACAGTTCCTTTCACTCTACGATTTTTTTTCACTGTAATTTTTATATTTTCAAAATTTAGGAAAGAAGTCACATGTTCTCAAAGGTTTTATTTAGCACATTTACAGAGGCAGAATTTGCATATTTAAAAAGTGGAGTCTGGCTAGTCTGTGTGAGCTCGGCTCCATCCTTCTGCTTATTCATTTATCCTATGAGCCTAGTTTAAAAGTTGTGAAACTCAATTGTGAAGTGTTTCCTTTTATAAGGAAGCATAAGGAGAAAATGCTATAGTTTTTTGGGAGAAAATGGAAGGATGGGAGAGAAAAGAGGAAGAGGAGAGAAGAAGCAAAATAGATGAGAGAAAATAAGATGCTGTGAACTGGCAGCAAGATTAATGAGAAGAAGTGAAGCCTTAGCCTTGTCTAGCACAGATGGTTTTGTCTTTCCCAGCACAAACAGGCATGAAAACTTTACGTGCTTTTTTTTATAGTTAGTTTGTAAGGTGTAAAATGCTGGAGCCAAAGTATGAATCAGGTTTTAACTTTACTGAGGACATATCCTTTAATTGTAGCTTTGTTGCTTTATTTTTCTTTTTTTTTCTCTCAAGTCATCAAGTAAAAATCCTCTAGTGTTATTGGACTGGGTCCATACAAAGCTAGGCTGCTTCATCAACCTACTGTGCACCCCTCAGTCCTAATCCTGATTACATTTGCCTTAGTTGATCTCTCTGAAGCCAACCCACTTCAGTGTCCTTATATGCTTGCATACTTCAATGGCAAAAAAAAAAACCCCAAAACAAACCAATGAAGTGATGTTTTCTTTGCTGCTCTTTTTTCAGTAAACCTAAAATATCCAGAAAGGCAAAACTTTACTATGTACATTTTGCAATCAAGTAAGTTAATGACAATTCAGAGATCGCTAAGTTGTTTTCCTACTTGCCACTCTTTTGATCACCTGCAAATTTAAATACTGTATAGAGAGAATTTTCAGTGGAAATTCTGCTGTGAGCAGCTTTGGAATGTAAAATAACTTCTTATTGTTAGAGGAAGTATCTTTGTAACTGGGAAAACAGCAATCCTCTGACATCCCAGAACTGTTAATTTTCCTTTTGCCTAAGTGACAGCCTGTTGCTGAGGGTGAAAAATAAATGTTTGCACTCTCCCAAAAAGTGTGAGCAATGTAGTCAGTTTGTGAGGAGCTGGGACTGATTGCCTGTGTGGTCACGGCAGCTTTCATCACCAATGGATCTAGCTGTCAACTGGAGCTACTGTGGTATAAAGCAGTAATAGTAATAATGGTAATGTAAATCCAGCCTTGATTGCAACAGAGCAGAGCCCAAGCAAGGAAAATTAGTGTCGCTCTCAGGGCACAGCAGAGGGAATTTAATGCAGTGCCTCTAAGGTTGTTGTGAGCGTGGGCACTCTTTCAGTGTGGTTTTTGGTCCTGTTTTGTTCACTCTTGAGTTTTCATCAGGATCAAAGTTCAGGGTTGGTATACAGCTCATTCCAGGAGGAAACACTCTCCTCCTGACTGGCTGGCTACCACCTTCCGTCTTTCTGGGGAAACAACTTAATGCCTGTCTTCACTTGAGTTGTACTAAAAATGGGAGAGCTTTTTGTGTGTTGCTTCTTTGACTGCTATAGGCAGATACTAGTAGAGAACTGGGAAAAACAAACCACTGACATAACTGAGATGAAAACAAATTAGTTGTTCCATATTTTTTGTAGCTCTTATATACTGGCATTCAGGTAACACTGTAAAGGCCAACCTTTACAATTACCCATTAAGGAATATTTGCTTTGGCCTGTAATAAAAGAATGCTGAGGGATTCCCCTTGCCTAACCTTTTAGTTAAGCTTAATGGGCACTTCATCTGATAAAACTTTTCTCCTTCTATAAAAACAAAATTCCCTTTAAAAAAAACCTTCTGCTGGGAATTTGAGGAAGCCTTTTGACCTGTTGGGTGCTGAGATAGCACTTATTGGTACAATGTGCATTTTGAAATTGCTTGACAATTCCTTGATGAGAAAAGATCTGGCCCTGCTCGTTGGTCCCTCTTAACTCTGAAACAGGGCCTGTGGTTTTAGTCATGCTTCATTCCAGTAGGCTGTACTGCTTCCTGCCTTGGTTATAGCCATTTTAACAGTAGCTAGAGGGAGATGCTTCTCTTACAAGTAAGAAGTGGAGACAAAATTACATTATTATCCTTTATCAAAGATTTTGGTTTGACAAGACGAAGAGCAGATGCAGGAGATTTCAACTGTGTTTGAAGAAGCCTTTAAGAAATTCAGGCAGTATATATTAGAACCAATGGAGTAGAATAAATAATGTACTCCTCTCATGAAACTAATTTAACATTATAATAAGATGAATGGTAATTTAAGACATAAACATCCGCTGTGGCACAGTATATGAAGTATAAGAAGAGGAGACAAAATATAAATGCCCTCAGTTGTAGTTCCTTGCAACTTAATCTTTGACTAGCAAAACTTGAATGTGAAATGTCCCTGGTGACTGAGGAAAGTTTGTGAAATAAAGTGGAAACTTGTAAAATTAAATGAACTGTAGCTAACATGGCAGGCAAAATAGTGAGACAAATTTCAGAGGGAACTAAAAGGTAAAGAGAGGACATAGTTTCCTGATGTTTGGCTAGCCTTGGTAAATTCCTCCTGGGTAAATTTCAAATGATGGCAACTATAATAAAATCAATTTCTCCTCCTAGTTTAAAGGTGTGTATAATAATATTTCAAAGTCCCACAGATGCTTTGCAAACAAAGAAGTTGGAAAATATGTTTTGATTTTACTTTTTGAGTTGCAGAGGGTTTTGGAGTTCCTTGTTGAAGGTAAAAATCTATAAGCCTTGTGTGGCACCCTCTCTGAATCCTTGGGGAACAGAATTTTTACCACAGTCATGAATGTACGGGTTTTAATTAAACTCAAAGGTAACACAAATCCGCATAAGCAAAGATGGCCTTTAATATCAAAGATAAATTTGGGGAAAGGATATAGAAATTTTTGCCTAATGAGATTGAACAGCCTGGATTATTAATTACTGATCTTGAGGATTAATAGCAAGACCTGAGTAACTGAGGATATAACTGACTTTTCTAAACAAGTTCAATAATTATGTTGCATTCAGTGGCCTGCTCAAGGAGCTCACAAATCATGGATTTATTTATAAGTATATTATAGAAATGCCTGTTTTTTTAATATATATATTGCACATGTCTGACTCTAGCATTTTGTGAAGATGCAATATCGTCCATGCAGGGAGATAATTAGAGTGAGAAGGAACTCAAGGGGGAGTAGCTTTCTTCTGAATCAGGTATGCTGTTCAAGGTTATGCAAAGTCTAGAGGAGGGTTGGGTTGCAGTGCACAGTTCCTCTTTGTGCTGCAGAAAATGAAGTGTCTAAGTTCAGGTCTTAGAGGGAAATTCTCAGCTCCCAGAGGGTCTTATCAGGGAAATCCTATTCTCCTTCTGAGTTTAAATTTATGAAGTCAAGAAAATATCAGAGTGTTCAAATTATGAAAAAAAGTTTTATATTCTGTTGTTTTTTGTTTTTTTTTTAATTGCCTAGTATTTCTGGGTTACTTTCACTATTCTATTTTAAACTGATTATCCTCCTACAAGTGATATTCTCTTTCCATATTACCTGCGTTTAGAATTAGTTTTTAATTTTACTTAGAAAATCAAGTCTGAACTAAGAGCAGATCTATAAAGCTAGAAGTAAGTAGATAAGGGCAAATTATATAGGTAACTTACCTGCCCTTTGTGTTGAAGTCCGTGATGTCAGGTACTTTCTCAAATTTATATTATTAATGTCAAGCTCAGATACAGTGAGTAGAACAAATGGACTTGTAGCTGCAAATGTCAGGTGAGCTTGTATTCCTAGCAGAAAAAGGGTGTTTACACCTAAAATTAAATAACATATTGAGGAAAGCTGTATGTACATACAGGAATTAACATAGGATAACAGTATTTAAAACTAACTATGATTGAGTTTTCTGACTTTGTCCCGTACTAACAATATTCCGTTTAAGAGGAGTCCTTAGACAAAGGATTCAGAACCAGCAATGTTATGTTAGATCTGGTAACTGAAATCCCAATTTACTATGAATCTTTTTTTTTCTGGAAATTAATGACTTAGCATGCGCTTACTTACTAATATGTACTTTACTGAGTGGTATGTAAAATTAACTCTTAGATTGATTAGAACAGCAAAATCTTACTATGATTAAAACTACCGTGGCTATCAGTCATCAAATGTCTGGAATTTGCTATTTTCTTTATGCAAGTTAAATAGCTGTTTTGTGTTTGAATTTTGTTACATATAATATAAAATAAGGTGATATCTTTAAATACAGAATGTGATCTTTGATGGGTCATTTCTACTGAATTTAGTTTTGCTGCCCAGAAATAGAAAATGGGCTATATTTAGTTTTACAAATTTTTCATTTAGTGGTATCTCAGCTTCCTCTACACCAAAGAATAAGAAATGACCAATTAGATAAAATCATGCAGCTTTGGTATTTTTCATTATCTACATTGGAGCTAAGTGTCTGTGCTCCTGTGATAAAATTAGCATCTCTGATTCTTCACTGTGACCACAGGCGGAGAAAGGCAGTAGGTAGCAAAAGCGGAACTGCTAAGCATGCCCACATAAGAATGTCACACTTAGGTAACAGAGTGTCCCTCAGGTCAGCCTACGATAAGAGCAAAGTCAAACAAGGCTGAATCCTTGATGTTTTGTGTTTTAAGTATCTGAAAATTGTTCACGACCAGCCTCGACCTACAAGACCTCAAATGATCATATGAGCAAGGCAATAAATCGGTGGTAACTTGCCCTGGGGCCCATGTTGTAGTTGTGATGTTGTGAAAGTTACATCTAGCGTTAGCCTGTCCACAGAGATCTGCCTGCTTTTTCAGGATTCTCAGACAGGAAAATTTTATATTCACTTTTACCGAAGGGGAACTATGGTGGCTGAATGGGCATGGCTGAAAGGTTCTGCATCGTATCAGTGCAGTCCAGTGGAGATGCATGGGAATACCACAGCATCAGGAGAGCCTGGAAACCACTTGCTTTCCAAAACTCCACACCTGAGCAAGATTTTGGCAAAGCCAGCAGTTTGTAGCCCTGCAGTATTTGCCAAACATCCAGGACGTGGCCTCCTGTTATGGGACAGACTGATTGACCTTCCTGACAGAAATCAGAAATGGAATGTAGTGGGCATAACAGAAAATCATTTCTGTAGGAAAAGACACTTCCAAAATGATGATATCCAGAGGAATGGACAGCAGCTTCCGCAATGCCTACATGCTTCAACTTGGACTAGTACAATTTTACAGCCAGGCCATACAAAAGCAAACTTTCAAATCATGTCAAGTGCACAGGAATACGAAAAAGAAGAAAAAAAGTGTAAAGGTAACTGACATTGTCATGCAGAGCACAGAAAATGCTGTGTTTAGAAGAAAACAAAGCAAAGCAAAACCAGGTTATGTCTTTGTTTACTGTCAGGGGTTTGGCCATTGGTGGAAGCATTATTATGTGGGGATGTTTTCTTGCTACCAACCTTTTAAATATTTTTTTTTTTCATCAGTGGTAATTGTGGTTTCTAGTTTTCTCTTCTATTAAATTTAATAGCTTTGTAAAGAGCCCTTATGATGTGATGAGTACTTACTGGGGTTTTCTGTGTGATACCTAATATGAAAAAATACCTCTTATTTTAGAGCCTTTAAAAAGTATTTGTCTCTCTCTTTATGATCTTTATAAGCTGATCAAAAATCTTTTCTGAACCTGGCCTTTTTAAATAAAGCATATCTTTGATACATTAAAAATGAAAAGACAAAAGAAGGCATTCTTTTCTACTTTCAGGGTGTTCAGCTCTCACCTATGACTGTGTTGTTTACCTTCTTTTCGTGTTATTAACCATACCCAAAGTCTCAATAAGTACATGTACAGAGCTCAAGTGGGACTTCTTGTTAGGAATATTGTCTGCCTCACTAGTCAGGAGAATAAAGCATTTTCTCTGAGGTAGGTTGTTTTATTCACATCAGCATAGTATTGAAGGAATTCCTTTTAAGAATCACAGTTGCTAAGATATTAGCATAAATGTAGTGGTTAAGTTATTCTTATTCCTCTTTACACTTGGATAAATAGTTCTTCATTGCTTTTCACCTAAAAAATAATTACTGGATATTGGGAGGGGAGATTACAAGTTGTTTTCTTTTACTTAAGTCTTGCGTCACTCCAGGAAGAAAGATTACAGTGTCAGGCAGGATATCACCTCATGAAAAAGTTAAACTGGTCTAAGTACCTGATTTCTTTAGATTTAGTTGTGCTTTACCTCAGAATGCCTCTCTGCTAACAGATGTCAGGTGTTGATCGCTTTAACGTCTTACTAAGGGCTGTCAGGAGGCTCCCAAACCCAGACAGTCCCATCCAGGAGTCTGTTAATTATGTTATGTCAAGCTAAATTAGCCTGTTTTCTGCTTGGTTTTATTTTTGAACAAATGAAACTTTTTACCTTGATGTTTTCATGCAAAGTTGAGGTAGGGAATGACTCAAAAAAGGTACATTTTTTAAGTATTGGCCATTACTTTCTCAAGAGATAAGCTCTGTAATTAACTGATGTCTGCTAACAGAGTCTTCCAATTATGATATATGGGGAGGCTTAACAAACTGGTTTGTCTGGGTCACA
This sequence comes from Oenanthe melanoleuca, assembly GCF_029582105.1. NCBI lineage: Eukaryota > Metazoa > Chordata > Aves > Passeriformes > Muscicapidae > Oenanthe > Oenanthe melanoleuca. Next base: position 111,334,248 of record NC_079335.1, read on the forward strand.
GATCTATAATGACTCTTAGTAATATTTGTTCAGGGACCATCTTAAAAGTTGTCAAAACTATTCGAGAATTTTGTTTGCCCATTGTTGGCCAACAGCTCAAGAAGCAATTGCTTTTTGACGAGACTGTGGGCTACCCATCCATGTCGTGAATAGTGCAAGAAAAAGCAAGCACAAACCCTGGAGGAGTCCTGATCTGAAAAGAGCAAGCTCCATTCTCTTTTTACCAAATTTATTAAGGTGTCAAAAATATTTTGAGGGATAGCTGGAATTGTAGTGAATCTGAACATTTAAATATAAACTATGACATTCGTTGTCATTCAAGCAGACTAATGAGTCTGAAGTGTTTCAATAAAAAGCACATCACACTGGCATTTTATGAGTCACAGACAAATTTAGTGTCATGTCATAACTGAGGTAGAGTGGATCTTGTGAGAGGAACAGAGAAATAACTGACTTGGTACACTTGGAGAAAAGAGTGTGCTGTTGTCTAAGATTTTCCTCTGATTTGTACCACAGGGCAGCTAGTTTATATCTTCCTGCATCTGTTGCAATCCCAAGGAAATCATTTTGTGTCAGAAAGATTTAGCTTTTTTCCTTCAACTGCTATTATAAATGTAGCATAGACAATATGATGATTTTTTTAATGTCTTATCTTCCACTGAGACATACTCCAAAAATTGTGAATGTTGAGACTTTTCAGCACTAGAATTCCATAATCCTACCTACCTTATGATTTAGTCACAAGTAGAGATTTTAAGATAAACACCATGAAGAGTTAATTTTCTGTTCTTGTAAATGTTTGTGGTTATCTTGGATTCTGATGTTTGAGGTTTTCTTAGCTTAATCTCTAACAGTAATTTTGCATAGTCATACTTCTGAGGGACCATTCTGACTCTTTGATCGTAGCGCACAAAGTGAATAAATAAGGTGGTGCAAATGCATACATTAAAGAGAGATGGTAACTCATTGTGTGGGCACTGAGATAGTTGTATTTGACAACTTATGGGTGTTGTAAAAGCTATGTTAGTAGTTTGCTCAAAAGCTGTTGCAGTTTTCAGTATAGTTTCCTTTTGATGTGAGAAGATCTAGGATCTAGCCCATGTTATGACAGTGAAGATCTGTGTTTACTCAAAAAAGCAGTGATCTAATATTTTTTTCCCCAAAACCATCAGAGGTGGCTGAGACAATTCAGGCAACAATAAAATCAATAAACAGGAAATAAAACAGTTATTTTTTAATGTGTAAAATTTTGTTTTACAAAACTGGGAACTGATAATACAAGCATACAAAACTGTGAGGGCTTCAGAATGGTATGTTTAATCTTTGCAAGTACATGTTTAAATGCGCAAAATTATTTTACTAAAACCTGGATTTTTATTCATCTTTATGCATGAAGTCTGAAAAGCAACCAACATAAGATCCTTCCACTTGGTCCTTCAGAAGTGGCACTCTGCCCTGAGTGATTTGAATGCTCTGCAATACCTCCCACGTACCGACACAGCTGAATCTTTTACAACAGTATGCAGGGGCCCTATCTGCAGCATTGCAATACCCAGGACTCTAGACCAGGGGTGCACAGTTTGGAAAAAGTCAGGAGAATAGGACTCTTGCAGGTAATATGCCACAGCAGATTGAATTGCACTGCGTGATACTTCTTTTTTCTGTGTCAGGGACCTCTGTTGGTTGGGCTGTAGCGTCCAGAGGGTTTTTTGTCTTTCCTTAACATTTCTGTGGGTTCATTCTGGTGGGTTTTTAAACTGAGCTCATTCATACGAAGAAGTAAGTGCATCTTAATGAAGGTATTTCATTGTTTGTAATTAAAAGTCGCAGTCATAATTTGTAAAACAGTAGTTAATGAAGAGCTGAATAGTGTAGTTTAAGGTGGTCTGTTCTTTACACTCCCCTTTTCAGGCATTCTCAGCCTGATTTCTGCCTACCCAGTTAATATCACTGACTATGCTAGATTTCTGATTTACACCAGGGTCAGTTTATAAAAACTTTGGATAATTCCAGGCACATGTTTAACAAGTAATTCCTGCCTTTTTTAGTATGATGGACTAACACCTTAGACTGTGAGAGGTTTGCGCTTTGGATCCTCTGCCATTGCAGTATCAAAATTTCCGTTTTATCCCTGGCCTGTTGCTTGAATTGTTTATTCTTATGGTGATTAACTTCCATGTGTTCACAGACACGTGTGAACTAATAAAAATTCAAGTGTAATATAACATTGCTGGAGGCAGCAAAAGCTCAACATGACTTGATGTAAAGACACAAATATTCAAATCAGAATACAAAACAAAGAAAAACTGTTAATATTATTCTACTCCGCTTTCAGACTTTTGATAAAGACACTGTCTGACTGTCTTGTGTTAGACAATTTAATTCAAAGGCGTACATGAAACAAACCTACAGGATTGGACTCTAAAATATTAAAATGAAAATATTTTAGGAATATTTAAGTTTTTAAAATCTTTGCACTTTAAAATCTTTGAACTGATTTGTTTCCAAGGGAACAACAATCTGCAGAGCTATGAATCTCTTTAATATTAGCATATCACAGGTAGGGAACCCACGATCCCCGGCAGTGTTCATCTTTTTTTGTTGTTGTTGGAAAAGTCTTACAATAATTTTTTGTTTTCTCCCCATCCTTCACAGTTTCATGTAATTTAATTTCCTTGTGGTATTTAACGAACTCTTGACAAAAACAGTACCTGTGACACATTTCTAAGCATTATTGGTATAGCAATAGAAAATAATAAATATTTGAGGAACTTATTTTGGAACTGAAAGTAAGTCACAGGCTGTGTGATGTTGAAATACCATTTCCTCAGGTGCCATCCTGGCTGGAACAGCTCTGTCTATGCAAGGTTTCAATTCTGTTTAGTTTTTCAGTAGCAAACCTAAATCCAATCAGAGGGGGAACAAACAAGAGAATAAAAGATTTGTGGAAATTTTGACTTTTCTGGCAAAGCAAATCCACACAGGAGAAATTCTCACTAAGAATTTAAAGCCCAGATCCCCGAAGCTTTTCTGGGTGGTGTAAAAATATCTAGGTATTGTGCTCTGCTAACCTGTAAAACAGTCTCATGTCTGTGGGAGCTCTACATAAATTCCTGTTGGCAGTACCACGGTAATGAACAACCCGGGTACTGTACTTGTGAATGTTTTATTGGGAGTGTGGAGAAGTAAACTCGGCAAGCTGTATGTGTTTCATACACTGGAGTATTACCAACCCATCACCTCAGTGGGAATGGTTTGGGGGTTTCGGTATAAATGGCTGTTGCAGAATTACTTGAATGAAACACAGGCGTTTTTTATGAAGTGCTGAGCATCCATTATTGAAAAATCAGATCCTTCATGAGACATGCTTTTTATCACAGAGAAACTCACTGTTTGTAAAATCTAGATGATGGGCCTGATCTAAAATGAAAATTAACTTCTGTTGTGTGCTTTTTCACACTGTATTTTACAGTGGTATTTGATGAGTTAGACAGTGGTAAATTAATGAGGGTTCATTAGGGTTTGTTGTTGGATTTCAGTAAGTGTTTGTGATTTTAATGAAATAAAATATTTAAATTATTAGAGTTTTAGGAGAACAAGTTCATTTTGGAGGCATCTTCATTGATTTCAGTAGCACTTATCTCTACAGAGTTCAGTCTTACTTACCAAATGCATTATTATTTCATGAGCAAGTCAATAAGAAATGCATGTCAAAAATGCTTCTTTTATAGTTAGTGGGGGAAGAAGAACTCCAAGTATGAATTTTAACTTCTCTGATAATTTGAAAGACTTGTCCTGGATTTAGTAGTTAATCAGTAGTTAATTAGACACTAACTGGAAATGCTGCTTATTTAGATAGGTTAGTTATAGTTGTATGTTGGAAAGGAAAATGTTTCTCTGTTGGCTGTTTTTATTAGTCTGATATATTTAGCAATATCAGATAGGGGAAAAATATGGATATGTCATACCCAGTTCTTACCTATTGCACTGAACTTCTGAGGACTGTTTAATAGTATGTTCATCAAGATTGTTAGATGTATGCTTAAGATCCTAGAAGAAAAAGGGGCCAAGTTACACAGTAATGTTCACAATCCTTTAGTTTAAAATAGTAAAATAAGAAAGTGCTCATTATCAAATCAGTAATAACTCAGCTTCCTAATAATAAGAACAGATATTAGAAAGGGATACCAGTTTGTTGCTGACTTCACAAGTTTTACTGTATCATAGCTGTAAAGAAAAAACACATTTTTCCTAGTAAAAAAACAAATAACAGCTAATAAAAGTTACAAGTAAAATAATTTGTTTAGGTAAAAAAAAAAATTTGGTTGATTAAAGAAGATGTGTTTTCCATACAAAAGTTTGGGGTGCATTAAGCAATCAAAATATCATACAGTTTTTGTTGTAGTGGCATTGTCACGTTCATAGTTCATAAGTGAGCTGAAATGAGCAAAAAATGTTCCTTCCTTTTCTTCGCTCTGTTTTCAGAAAGAAAAGCTCTTCTAAAAGTACTTCATTACTGAAACAGAAAAGATAACCAAGCAGAATAGCAAAGCAATTAGCTTATTGATAATATTTAAGCAGTGTTCTTTTTGCTGATTATATTATATTGAAGTTTCCCACCTGTTGAACTCAATAGAAATTACTTCTTGAAATCACTGAAGTTTAGAAAAGCTGCTTTCCCGTAAATTCATTACCAGGCAGTGGGGAGGATTGTGTATGTGTGGAAGGCTGGGGAGATTCATGCATGTAATTCTGTAAAACAAAATCAATAAAGCTGATGACAGATTAAGTTGCTAAATTTTGTAAAAGTAGACTACTGTTTGGGTCATCAGCACAGTACTATTGGATTTTCTATGGTTTAATGCTGAAAAACAGGATTATTGATTTTAGGATTTTCAGCGTATCCCCTCTGGGAGTTCTTAAGCAGTCTTTATAATTCTTCACACTTAAGTTGACAACTACAGTGACATAACGGTGTCCTTGCCTTAGTAATCGTTTTCTAATCATATTGGAAAAGGCTGGAAATGGTTTATAAAATTATTATTCCAGACAAACAGGGGAACAGGAGGGTTGTCAGGATGTCGCTTCTTTGTCTGGTGGTCATTGCTACCTGACTGCCATCTTCCCTTGGAATTAACTTACAGTCACAGATTAAGACCTTTGACTGTCATAAATCTGCTTCCCAATATGTTTGACTGGCAGGGGAGTTCACAAGCCGTCCCAATATAAATAGGATTTTAGCACATCAGGTGCTGCTCTGAAGTAAAACGGGCTGTTTTGCAGTCGACTTTGTTGGTGTATATTCATTGCTCCTCTCCCGATCCATGTGTATGCATGCCTGCGTGTGTATGCATGTGTGTGTGTACGTAAAGTAGAAGCTGAGATAGGCTAACAAAATGAACTACTGTATGCAAGAAATATATGAAGTGCACCCAGCTGCTGGTAGCAATTGCTACATGCAGTCCACTGATTATTGCACATATATCGAAGATAATCAGGGTTACAGCAGTTGTGATGCTCAGGTCCTGCACAGTAACAACATATATATGGAACAGGCCTGGGCGGTGAATCAGCCTTATACCTGTAGTTACCCTGGAAACGTGTTTAAAAGCGAGTACTCTGACATGGACATGGCCCTGAATCAGTACAACCAACCTGAATTTTTCACAGAAGAAAAACCTACTTTTTCTCAAGTGCAGTCGCCATCGTACTCTCAGAAGAAAGGTAGGGGAATTTTATTTAAATACAAAAAAAAAATAATCTCTGTTTTTGTTTTTGTTTTGCTTTAAACTTACAGTTGCATCAGTTGGCTCAGATGCATCTTTGAATGTGAAGGCTGCCTGTTCAAAATTGAAAGCAGCCGTAACATAGGTTGCTAGGTGATTGTAAGGTTTTTGGTGAGCGATGAGGATTTCCAAACACTTTTTCTTAATCTATAAGAGACATTTGCAAGTATATTGCTTTTTTTTCTGCTTTCCTGGGCTGTTAAGTTCCTTTGCTGTTCACCAGTGAGCTCGATAAGAAAGTTTCTCTCCTGAAATGTCGTCATGATATATTCAGCATCTTAAAGCTATGTTTCTGGTTACATACAAACTGTGTAAGTCTGTGCTTTCAGGAAATGTGAACTCTGTTTGCTCAGCAACTCAGGCATAAGATTTTGAAAATAGGACTGTAAATATGTATGGAGAAATGATTGTGTTTGAGTTACTGTCTTCTAAGTGAAAACCATGAGTTTCTGATTATGCAGAGCAAAAAAGACTGAAAATTCAAGACTGTATACATGCAAGAAAGATGACTTTGTATCCAAAAGGTTGATCTAATCAATATGTTTGTGAGACAAGTGCAATGTCTGCTCCCCAGGGGTTAAATCATTGCCGGTTTTTAGAATTTATTCTTTTGCTTTCAAGTAAGCAAAGGAGATTTAAATAGAGCCCAAAATACTAACAAACCCTTTTCAGTTTTGTTTGTTTTGAACTCGGTAACCCAACTGAGGCATACAAAGTATACTTTCTCTGTGTTTCTTTAAAATCACATTATTAAAGAAGAAAAAGAAACTGTTACACCAAAATACTGTCCTTTTCTGATCGGATTTTCTTTTGCAATTTTCCAAAATCCAGATGAATCTGATGTAACTAGAGAAATAAAGAAAACACCATTTATTGCTTTTGAAGTATATTTGTAGTGAAAAGTAGACTGTTTATTTTTATTAACTGCATGGGAAACTGAAATATTTTCCTTTGGGCAGAAAATGTTCATTAACTCTTGATGCAATAAATCTCTATGACTGATAGAAAAATGTCTTAATTTTATACATTAAACAGCATCATATTTCATAATAAAGAAAATTATTTTTAAAATCCTTCTTGGAAGCTGTAACAACATGATCAAATTGTAGTTGTAAATAAATGTAGTTGTGGATAATGCATGTTTTTGTGTTGTGCAACATTTTAAATGCTTTTTAAGGCTATTTATCTGTTGCTGGGTTTTAATTAACAAATTCATAGCTTTTCCCATGTCTTATTTTTGGTTAAAGAAAAAGTTTATCTCAGGATTAGCTTAGAAAAAATAAAGACTTGCTATTGCAAAGTCCCTGAAGGAATACATTTTTCATCGTGTTAAAGGTTATAATTAATACATAGTACACCTAGATCAGAGCTTTAAATTATTTCAGTACTCAGACACCCGACATCTGCACTGTGTAAAGTTTTTGAACTTGTCTGTTTGAAAGAATAGAGTTGTTTTTAAAAACAGCTTGTATGCCCTTATTTTCTACCAGCTCAGTTTCACTAAGAAATGGTGCTGAATTTCTGTGGAAGCCGGCTTTCAAGCAGGCTTTTAATTGATCATTCACAAAGACTAAGCAACGTGTTTTGGGATTCTTTAGTGCCTTATTATTGTGATAATCAATAAAAAGTGGCCTCCCTTCTGTCAAACCTTTACAAATGTTGAGTTTGTTAGGCAGAAGAGATCTAAACTGCGTGGAACATGTGCATCTTCTCTTTTCTTTTTTTTTTTTTTTTAATTTCCATCTTTTAAGCAAGCTATCATAAAACTAACGAATCTTTTAATCCTGTCCTAAGAACAGAAGGCTTTTCACAGGGCATGTGTGTCTGTATTGATCCAGAATTGATTGGGGGAGCGAGTGAGTTTGTTAGAGAAGCCTTGGTAATAGCCCATTAAAGCAAAATTAAGTCCCGAAACAGGTGTTCGTGAGGAGTCTTGATTGTTGCAGTTAGTATTTTTGTTAGTCCCCTGAAATTTGTCATAACCTCAAGAATATGCTGTTCAAATTAGATTGTACTTTACAGTAGCACATGGACTCATTTCCTATCAGAACTTTTGCTAGTTACTAAATGGTTAAAGTCTTGTTTTCCCTCTGGGAAGAAAAAAAAAAAAAAATCAACATTTTACATGTTGAAAAGCTTATAATTTGTGAACGGGTATTTAATTACTTTTCTGTTTTTATGTCACTTTCAAAGAATTCAGAAAATAACTTGAAAAACAACAACCAAAGACCACAGCAATGTCACTAAGGGAAAAAAAATAAGCATTTTTAAAGCATAACCAGTTATTCTAAATATCAGAAAGCTGCTTCAGTTATTACAGTACATTAAAAACTATTATTTCCTGACTATCTGTCAGAAATTCTGATGAAAGAATTAACTTTTAAAGAAAAGAATTGTAGTCCAGAAAATCAAGAGGTGGAGATGTGGGTTTAGCTTTGCATTTACTTATTGCTCCATTACCTTTTGTGCTCTGGTGTGCGCTGTTAAAAGGTGACAGCACAACATTTGTGCAAGAGCTTACTGGTTTATTAAGGAAGCCCTTTTGGACCTGATCCTGCCCTAGGAAACAGGCAGCCAGATACACTTTGTTTTCTGCATAATGCTGTGAAATCTGATAAGGAGAACAGAGCTCATCATGGTGAGAACGAGGTGCTATTCTCAGTTTTGTCCCAGAGAGCTTAAACGGGAGTATTTTTCCCTTCATCCAGTGCTGCCAGTCATGGTGAGCTTGCAGCAGTGCTTGCTGGATGGCTGATGCTCAGGGGGAGCCTGTGCCCCTCTACCCCTGTGCAGAGGCTGAGCAAACAGGCAGAAATGTCCCCGGGTCTCCTCACACCACGTATGCTGTGAGAAGTACCCAGTGACAGGGAGGACATAATGCAGTCAGGAAGACACAAAAGAAATATGTACAGGAGTTCAGAAACCTCAGTCTCCCAGCACTTGGTGTCTGCACAGTATTTTGATCATTTGGACAACACGGGAGAAATGTCTGCAAAGTTAAAACTGGGATGAGAGTTGATTTTCACTTTCCTTTGCGTGGTAGTTTCTTGGACAGTGTTAATGAAGGATGTCCACAGATGTCTGTGAGGTTGGGCTTTAACTGCAGATTCTGTGGGGCAGAGAGCAGTAAGCAGAGGCTGCCTCCCAAACCAAGGGTTTTCCGGGGGGAATACTTGGGTTTAGGCTGTAGCAGAGCTGGCTTCTCATCCCTGCAGCTCCCTTTGCTTCCCAGATACTGGTGAGGTTAATGCCATGTTTTCGAGGGCTCCTGGTATGGTGGGAGAATGGGGCTCTGAAAGTTGTTATTACTGTTGTTATTTTTATAATTGTATTTGCCATAATTATTTCTCTTTATATTTTTCTCAGGCAATTAATGTGCAGCTGAGAATACATAGTGTGTGAGTGCTAGAGTATGCAACTGAATTAGCCCAAACTGAGTTCTCAGCAGTGTGAGAACATTAGTGTACGTTTTAAAAAGCTAAGAAAAAGTAACGTGAAGCTTATGCCAAAACATCATCTCATCAATGCAAGGAGTGTGTGTGGATATAATCAATTTACAGAAACACTGAGAATTTGTCATCCTGGCCTTTGCAGTAGAGCAGCTCCCAATATGTTAACGATTATTCAAGACTTAAAAATATCAATTTTGCTGTTGACCACCCATCTAAGGAAATAGCACTAAGAAAAATTGCATAATCCATTACATAAATCATTATGCATTTGAAGTTATGTTTCTTTCATAACAAAAGTCAATGGAAATAATGTGTTTTCATCTCCTTTACTGTAACCTTTCCACAACCAGATGAAGGATGAGAAAGTGAAGTAAGTTATACTTTGCTTTGTTCAGTGAGGTTTAGATTTCCAAACAAATAACTTTCTTGCAGATATTGTCTATAAAAACATTTAAATAATTTAAGGGGTGGGGAAATTACATGATCTGACCCTTAAAGTGAGGTATTTTGTATCTGTAACTGGCAATGGCTGCAGGTGCAGTACTGATTGCTTAAGTTTAAGTGACAGCACAGTTTGGGCTAAAATGTTCTCAGCACATTCTCTGCAAAAGGAGAGAATTGTTGCTGATAAGGTTTCTGACTCAACCTAAGGAACTAATGCACTGAAAAGTCATTGAGAGAAAAGGGACTATAAAATGTTTCAAATTCAATCTTTGCAGAATCTTTTCCCAAATTTTAGTAATTTCATAAATCGAAGAATGTCAACAAAGATAAAAATTGAGGACATGCAAGCCAGTTAGCTAACAAGGAAAGTGTGAATCTGCTCAGCAACATTCTCAGTGCTTCCAAGCTTGAAGGAGAAATAAGCCATTTTTCTCAGTGGGAGTAATTTAAAGAAAGTGGGAAACAAGGATCAGTGTGTCTGCCCAGCCTTTCAGATCAATGTTGATAATAGCACAAGAATGGAGTATGCTTTTTCTCTGTTGGCTCTATGCTTTCACCAAAAAACACTCCATTTAAGCTTTTTCTGCACAAGTATCTCAAGGATGATGCATGGCTGGTCCTTGTAATTTTTTATAATTTCTAAAGAGTTCAAGGTGACTATGAAAGCAGTAGAACAGCAGTACAAATTTATATTTCAGTTTTAATACAGTTGAGGATTCTCAAGGTAGTAATTAATTTCATCTTTTTCATTTTCATACTGCAACGTCTAGTGAGTGAATACCAGCTTACTGGTAAGTCATAGCTCCTCATTTTAGGGAGTGGTCTCTAGTCATGCAAACCATACCACATGGGGGAAAGAAAGATTTTAGGGAATATATTCATTACATGACTCTGCCAGCATACAGTGAAAATTAAAATACTGAATAATGGTCTTGAAATGTAACTGTCCATCTGCAGTAGCAAAAAAATGGCATTTTCTGCCTGCAAGCTATAAATCTGTGGTGGATTAGGAACAAGCTAATAATGAACATCTGGCAGACAGGCATAATTTGCTTGCGTTGGTGTTCTAATATCCCTGTTTGGTAGTCAAATACTATTTGGTTCTACCATTTTTTCAAGGTGTGAATTAATTCCCTAGGCAGATATCATATTATCTGTACCAATCTGGAGATATAAAGTATGTGCAATGATACTTTAACAAAGCTGAAATCTGTTCTTTACTTGTCTAAAAATATGCTGCTTGTCATTGTTGTTGTTGTTGTTACCAGGTACAGGGGAAAAAGAAGCACTCTAATTTTTCAGAATTTTTTATAATTGAGATAATTTTTCTTTACCTTGGTGCATGGAAGAATAGCCACTGAGTGTCTCATTTGTGTCTCTCCAGCCCGTTGCACTGTGCAGGGTCATATATGGTGCTTTAAGGCATCATTCCTGCAAATGGTAATTCAAGAGTGCATGTGTAGTGTTAATGGAGGAGTACCTCAGATGGCTGCATAGGTTATCAGATCTCCTTCTGTCCTTATGGCTGTTTGGGGCAGACTCACTGTGCATTTTCCTGTTGAAGGGAATTGTTTCATGACATGCCTCTACAAAGCTACAGTTGTGATTTAAATTGCTCTCAAGATTGGCTATAGTGGATTATATGGCATATTCTTCTAGAGAGGGGCAACTGGTCCTGCTGTGTGCTGAGCCTTGCCAAGACAGTAAGATTAGGCAGGCTGGCAGGTGGGAGTCTGGGGACCATAGGTGTTATTTTAGGCTACAGGGGAAACACCAGACATGGCAGATCGAGGTCACTCACTATTGTTCTCCACTCAAAACAAAGATCCAAGTTGGGCATTGGGATAAACAATGTCAGATCATACTTGACAGATAATTAACTTGGAGGATCATACGGGATGCAACAAATGACAGTCCATGAGGATGCTGAATACAGCAGACAGAGACTTGAAACAACAAGGAACAATATTGGTTGTTTTTCTACAATTCAGTGAGGTTGGTCTTGCTCTTGAACAGTTCCTCTTAGCTATTTACTTTAAAAGGTTTTGAGCAAAAGAAATAAAAGATAAATTAGAACCACCTGAAATCGGAACCTACCTGATGTTCCCATGAGATTTATCAGACATTCTTCTTTAGTAAGAGAGCACCAGTGTTACTCTATCCAGCCAGTGTCTGCTTTTCCACATAGGCATTTTTATCTTTGCTTTAGTGTTATTACACATACATGAAACAAATTTAAAAAAAAACTTGTTGATGTGAGAGACAAGGTACTAATAGTGGTGCAAAGAGTGAGACAAGTCTGTTGCCCTTCCCCTTCCTCAAAACATCTAACAGACAGCTCTGCTGCCCTCCATGGCTTGCCCAAGAATCTCCACTGCACTATTCATTTCTTCCATGCTGGTACCATGTTTAGGAAAACAATGTTGAATTTCTGGGAATGCTGTTTCTAATAACTATGAGAAGAATTAAAAATGTACTAGTCTGTTTATCTGCACGTCTTTCAAATGCAATTGTATTGAATTTATAAAGAGGTCATACAGGATATTTGCAACTTAGAAATTACTTAGAATGGACATTAGTGGTTATAAGAACTGAATGTAAATCCACTCACTCCTTTATCAGTGATTTCTATCTGAATTGTATCTTTTAAAAATAGTACTGAAAGTCCAGTCTTCCCACTTTAGCTGTTTCTTACCCCATTAGCTGTTGGAAGAAGTGTTAAAAATATAGAAAACTGTAATAGAAAGAAAAGATGTGTATTGCACACTTCTGTTGCCATTGATTTCTTGGAATAAAATTTTTCTGTATGTGTTTCCTGTTGAATCACTAGGAGAGTTCTAGGTGTGTACTTTCATTGTGACATGGATTCAGTCTGCAGAAGTACTGAACATAATGCTTAGGTAGCTTAAGTAAGTGGTCCTTAATGCTTCTAATGCAAGAAAACTGGCATAGTGGTTACATGTGAGGACACCATTTTTAATTTCTGACTAGGAGTGCCCCTAGGAGATTTTCTGCCAAATTGGAAACTGTTATTTTATATTGGATAAAGTCACAAAACTCCAGGAAGGAGATGGACAGCAGTGGTCACATGTATGACCTACTATATATATTTAAGGAAGAGGTTTGGACAAGTGGTCTCCTTCTCCTCCAGCAGAACAAGTTGCTATTAGATGAGCAGCACTAACCAACTTGTATAATTGCTGAAATATCGAGGCATTTAATTCAGAAGCAATTCTGGAGGAAGCTAACCAGGGATACTGAATTTTTGAGGATGTAGTTTATGCTGTTTTCCATGAATAGCAGTAACCAGCAATAAGAAGCCATTGATCTTCATTATAAATTTAGGGGAAAATTCAGCATCCCTTTGCAGCATCTTCTGCCCACTTTGTCAGCTCTACGTTGTGTATGTTGTGCATGTGCAGAGGCAGGTGTGAGCAGAGTGGGGGCAGGATGGAGATAATAGCCTCCGCTAATCCCCCACTGGCACAGTGTCTATTAGGAGTCTGTGATGTAATTAGAGTTGAGACCCTGCTGTCTCTCATCCCTCAATGTCACATGGCCACCAGTCTATCCAAGCATAACTTGTTCTTCATGGAGAAATGTAGCCTGAATATAAATCTGGTCTTTTGCTGACTTGTAGACAGGCTTGATACAATATCAAGATCTCAGCTCGTTCTCCCACTCCCCTTTCAGATGTCAGTAGGAATATTGGCAGACCAAGATGCCTGTATACAGGAATGGCTTTCAAGTGCTACTGCTTCCTTGTTTTAGAGAAGAGGGATATGTGCTCCTCTATAATTTGAGGTTCTCATAATTATACTCAAATTAGGCCATACAAATTCTTCTTGCCTTCTTTACTTTATCCAGATGTATTCACCAGCCTCCATAAAGTTTAAGCATTTTAAGCTCAGTTAACTTTAAGTGTTTTGTCTAATTTGGGCTTTCCTTTCTGTAGAACCTTTGGAAGCATAGCTTTAGGAAGGCACTTGAATTTAAATTGTCTGTTACTGAGCTGACCCTCTGGCATGTTAGTTGCAGGAAGATGATGGCCACCCCTCTTGCAGCCTTCTGCTGCCCTGAGTCTTGCTGCTGATTGCCCTCCAAGTGACTGGTGTCCCAAGTTCCCAAGCTGTACCAACCCATACTGCTGTGAAGGCTGCATAAAGACAGCAGGCTTCATGTCTGGCCTTATGTGTGGTGCTACAGATGGATTCAGCAAGCCAGTGGTAAGGGATAGTGTTATAGGCAGCTGCATCCAAAGGTCTCTCCTTCATTGCACTCAGAAATTCCACTCAGACAGCTGGAAGTTGATGCAAAACTAAGAGGAGTGGCTGGAACACCAGATGGGTGTGCTTGCCATTCAGAGCAACCTAGATAGGCTAGAAAAATGGGATGAGAGGAATCTCTTGAAGTTCATCAAAGGGAAAGCACCAAGTTATGCACAGGTGGAGGAATAATAAACACAGTAGTGCAGGCCCTACTGGCAGAAAGCTGCTTTTAAGTACTTGGGGGTTCCTGATGGTCAGCTAGTTGCATATAGGCCAGCAGTGTATCCTTGAAGCAAGGGGGGTAAATGGCATCTGCTCTGCTGTAGGAAAATTATCACCAGCATCTTGAGGGATGTGATCCTTCCCTTTTTTCAGCTCCAGTGAAACACATCTGCAGTGTTGGGTCCAGTTCTGGGCTCCCCAGTAGAAGAAAGACACAGATGTCCTGAAGTAAGCCCAGCAAAGGACAACAGAGATGATGAACTGGAGAATCTCTTCTATGAGGACTAACTGAGAAAGCTGGGACTCTTCAGCTTGGAGCAGAGAAAGGCTCAAGGGGGCATATCAATGTGTGTAAATACCTGATCCCCCAAACTGCAGAAGACAGGGCCAGACTCCTCTCAGTTCCCGGTGACAGAACAAGAGGCAATGAGCACAAATAGAAGTACAGGGAATTCCTTCTGAGAATAATAAAATAGTATTTTCTTTTCACTATGAAGGTGACAGAGCAGAGCACTTGCACAGATTGCCCAGAAAAGTTGTGGAGTTTCCATCCTTGGAGATACTCAAAAGCTGTCTGGGCATGGGCCTGGACAGCTGGCTGTAGGTGGCCCTGTGTTGAGCTGGGAGGTCGGAGCAGTTAACCTCCAGAAGTGACTTCCAACATCAGCCGTCATGGGATTCTGTGAAATGTTTACTACACTCCACTAATCTTACACAGTTATACATGTAGGTGCACTTTCCTCTCTCCCCTCAAAGGGAATCTGAGATGTCTGTGTTACATCTTTACAGTGAGATTTTTCAGAAGGTAAAGTTACGAACCCTAACTCCATCAGTTATGAGTCATGAAAACATTGATTTTGAAAGGTTTGTGTTTTACCCTGTTTAAAAGTTGCCTGTGGTTACAATTACTTTTTGCTTGCCATCAGAATTGTTTTGGTTGTTTTGCTCAAATTGAAAATATGTTTGTGTTTTCAAAACAAATGTCATTGTGGGAAAAGAACTAAGCATTGCCAATTTTTTTCACAACAGGAATATTTTCACTGGCTGGATCTGGTAAACCACCTCAGAAGAGAAAATTTCATTCTAGCACATACATGCACACACACACGCATATGTTTGAATGTCCATGTATTTTGCTTTAAATTCAGGATATGTTACATATTCCTGTGGAACATGTCCAGGTCATACATGATCAATATAGCTTGGGCTATATGTTGCTAGTACCTCTCTGCTTTAAAACAAACCATCTCTCAGTAAATATTTCTTG
The DNA here is from genome assembly GCF_029582105.1 of Oenanthe melanoleuca. Lineage (NCBI taxonomy): Eukaryota > Metazoa > Chordata > Aves > Passeriformes > Muscicapidae > Oenanthe > Oenanthe melanoleuca. The sequence goes on from NC_079335.1 coordinate 111,349,687, forward strand.
TTACCAAGTCCCCCAGACACACTGAAACCTGGAGTCTCATCTGCAGTGTACAAGTATATTGATATATAGAACAGAAATATATTGTATGCCTTCACTGCTATTTTCACATCAAATCTTTTGAAGTAATGAATATTTTCTGATGTAGTATTTCAGTTGGGAAAGAGAAATCCTGTTCCAACTTTTCCCTCTTGACCACTAGACACTTAATCAGTTTGAAGAATAGAAAAACTTCCAGACTGTTTGATTAAGTCTATAGCATAGTACAAACTTTTATTCAGGAAATTCAGGGAGTTCATAAGTATGGCACTGGTAAACAAGATCTGTGGTGGATTTTAATACAATATTTTTATATCAAATGTATCATATTATTTTGTATGGAGTTTACATGCCACATCCTCTTTTTCTTTGCAGGGTATATACCCAGTTACTTAGACAAGGATGAGCTATGTGTAGTATGCGGGGACAAAGCCACCGGATACCATTATCGCTGCATCACTTGCGAAGGTTGCAAGGTAAATGGCACGGTGGGAAAGTGGGAATCAGAAATAGCTCTCTAGCTCCTCCATTATACAGACTTCCTGAACTGTGCTGTCAAATCAAATAAAGACAGATTAGAAGCTAATAAGAACATCCCGTACTGATGATAAGCCGTATCTGGCCATGCTGCTGCTCTTCATATGCATAAGGAGTATAGTTGATTTTTGCCATGTTTGCTTCTGAAAAGAAAACAAGAAATTTAGATTGTTGTTGCTGCTGTTTAACAGTTAGCTTTTGAATTTCCATTTTTTAATGTTTCTTTAGCCATGTTCTCAGCCAGAGTACATCACATGTTCCCAGCTACTCCACTGAAGCTGTTTATGCAATAGCTGAGGTTCCGCTTATGGCCATGGAGTGTCTGTTGCGATTAGCTGTGTTCCAGTGCCTCTCACCATCTCTGTGAAGAAGCAAAAATCAAAATCCTTTCCACATGCTCATACTATGGTAATATCCATCAGTTTGGGAAGAATTGACACCCAATTAAAATAGTTTCAAAAACGCTTTGACTTCTTTAACCTAAGCATATTGAAATGTGCTTTCAGCCCTAAAATCCATCTCCAGGACAACACACAAAATTAAATTTAAAAAGAGATTGCTTTGAGCAAGAAAATAAAAAAATTGAGTAACAGAATCAGGCACATCTTACATGATTTCACTGCCATGAATTTGCCTGAATAGCTTGAGATTCTGTAAGAAAGCTATTCTTTCCTGCAGAAAATAAAAAAAATACTGTTTTTCTAAACAAATGGGACCACACATGTCTTGGACTAGTGTCATGAGACTAAGCCACAGAAGTCTCATTCTGTTCATCCACAAAGTCTGGAACATTTGGATCTGAGATTTTTGTGTTTGGGTTGGCTTTAGAGCTCCTCATTGCAGTAACTCTTGTGTTGAAGTAGTTCCTTTGGTTGTACATCATTGCCCTGAGTTACATTTATGAAATGCACAGAGACCTAAATACCCTGTGTATAGTAGATTCATGGTAATAATCATAATGTTTTCATACATATACTTACATATAATGTGTGAAAAAAGTACTTACATCTAAAAAGAACTGTAGAACTGCACAAGTGATTCTTACACATTTGCATCCTGAATACAGGATGATAACAGCACTGAGACATAGCACACAAATGTGCTTTTATCTTCACATACAGTTCTTCTGTCTGATGTACAATTTGAAGTAATGCTTATGTGCACAAGGATCTGAGATGACAATTTGCAAAAAGTAATTAATTTCTTGGAGTTGTATGATATATCAACAAAGTTATATGTTTTATCAATGTACAATGTATATAATCAATTTTCAATTAATTTGATGTTTACTAATTGCTTCCACTCAAAGTCACTTTAGTTTTGTAACAAGCATAATCAGGGCTGACAGCCAAAGATTTGCTTTGGCAAGTGCTTTCATGAACAACGCATCTTCTTACATGATTTCTAAAGAGTAAATTATGAGAAATTCAAAGAACATTGAGTTCTGACATCACTGAAAAGTTTTTCCAGACTTTACCCATTGCATCTACTGCTATATAGGTGCATAGTAAAAGAGTCTAGGAAGAGTTACTGCCTACAATACAATGTGCTTTCTTTTATTGATGAGAGTAACACTTCTGTGGTGAAGTGTTTAGACAGATATAGAGAGTAGTTTCTATAACATGTATCTAGAGATGAACAAAGAATGGTTTTTACAAAATTGTTCTGAGAAATGCAAAGAAATGAGAAGGTGAAATGGGCTGTCCCAGCAGAGGTGATGGAGACCCTTGCCATCATAAAGCTACAGCTACATTAAATCCCATGAAAGGTTTGGAAAACAGAAGCTCACTCACTGAGATTCATTATTTTTCCATTTCTTGCTGTAACTCTTGATAATCCTGTGACCCTGGTTGTCCACAGCCATCTTAGGTCTTCAGGAAGGGGAGGAGCAGATCCTGTCTCTAGGAATTCATCAGAGGGTTGAGAGCAGAACCAAAACTGGCTGTTCAGTAGATGAGAGTTTGAGACTTACTCCAAACCCCACATAAGGATATCTTGCCTGTGATTTCCTGCATTTTATCTCAGCGCAACTGGTCCCAGTCTTGCAAAGGCTCACACACAAGCTTTATGCCACTCAGTTTAATTAATATTTCAGGTCTTAACATAATTAAGAGAGAGTTGTATTCTTAGCTCAAGCTGAACCTCGTAAGATAAAACTCTAATGAGGACAAGTCTCTTTGTTGTCTTCACAGGAGTTAGGAGTACAAGCTGAAATACAGACTTATCTGTACATGTTAATTCAACTTTCTATGTTAAAAGAAATTGTGCACTGCTCTAAGATTTTACTGGGTGTTAGTTAACATGATGTAAAAACAGACCTTTCACCTACTGAAGTGAAGAGACTATTCATTAGACAAAATCCCAGCTGAAGAGATTATTCATAAGGTAAAATCTCACTAGAATTTTTGCCATTGTTTTGACTGAAACCAAAGCCATTCTGAGCAGCCTCAGTCAAGCAGGACCAGGGTGTCAGTGTCAAGGTGATCCCAAGCTGCACTGCTGAATGTAAACTGTCTCAAATAATGGTGAAACTCAAAATTAAAGTGAAGTCTAAATTTCCTGCTTTACAGCCTATCGTGTTCATATCTTGTAGTCCTGGGAAGTTTATCTTGCCTTTGCAAAAGTCAGTGAGAAAAGTCATGTTGAAATTAGTTCCAGGATTATGTCCATAATGATGAGAAATAAATTTTATCTGATTTCATTACCTACAGCAAGGTTTTATGGGGTGTTTAAATAAGAAAATTCAGTAGGATTACATTAGTTCATATGGTCTTAGGATATGTTTAAATTTGCCAGGTATATCTGTGTTCTGATAAGATAGGTAGATAGGTAGGTAGGTAGGTAGATAGATAGACAGACAGATAGATAGATAGATAGATAGATAGATAGATAGATAGATAGATAGATAGATAGATAGATCTGTGGTGGTGATGGGTTTTTGAAATTCTGTGGTAAATACAAATTAAATCTTCTTTTCAGAAATACAAATAATTTATAAATTAGGGATCCTTTGTGTATAGAACTAAACTCAAAGACTGTGTAGACTGTGTTTGCAAAATCTTTGACTTGCCCAGATTTGGTTGGTTCATTGGTTGGTTGGTTGGCTTTTATGGAAAGAAAGGAGTGGACCTGTTTGTCCTCAATCTTTGAATAGCACAAACACACCATCATTCTTACTTTTTGCAGAAGCTGCTTTTTAATTAAAGCTATGTGTATGCCTTTTAATATCCTTCAAAATTATTACAGAGTATGAAAAGGGGCTCAAAATAAAATACTTCATTAAAAAAAATTAACATAGTAAAACATAAGACTACAAGGAGATATGTACACAGTATTTGTGCCTCAAGACAGCATGACTTGCACCTTTACAAATCTAAGATGTATATATGTTTTTAATTGTTGAGGAAAATCAAAAGAAATGCTGTACACTATAAAACTTTGAGCTTTGAGAATTTCAGGGAATGAAGTGTGTTATCTTACATACTTAGGTACATGCCTAACAAACCAAGCAGATCCCAAATTTTAAAAATTGCTCAGTGCTAATGCTTTCCAATGTATTTAATTCTTGCTCCTAGGGTTTTTTTAGAAGAACCATTCAGAAGAACCTCCATCCAACCTATTCCTGTAAATATGAAGGAAAATGTGTGATAGACAAAGTAACAAGAAATCAGTGCCAGGAATGTCGCTTCAAAAAATGTATCTTTGTTGGCATGGCAACAGATTGTAAGTATATTTTCCTGGTTTTCTTTATTTTATTTTATTTTTTTCAGTGTCTGTGTTTGCTTAAAGTATGTTGATTGATAAAGCTAGTTAAAGTAAAGTAAAGTAGAACTGACAGCCCTTTTCTGGTTTTAATAATACCAGGGAATTGCACTCATTGCATTAAGCCACTTTCACAGGCCTGTAATTTTTTGTTTATCCTTCATCAGGCTGCAACTTCTCCTGGCCTTACCAAGCTGAGTAACAATAGGAATGTTCACTCTTTGGAGGAGAGGAGGGAGAGATGCATCTGGATGGACACTTTGCTTGAGATAAAAACATCTTGTTTAGAAAATTCTGGAGGATGTGAAATTGAATGTCATTGTATGAGTCATCCTGCAGTTGTTTGTTTTATTTTTAGCCCTGAAGAAGTTATCTGCTGCAAAGATTTCGACTCTCATTCTAAAGAACTAGAAAATATGGCTGTAAGATTAACCCTTAGGGGTCTTCTTTTCCTGCCGTTGCACAGGGATTTACACCAATAACTTCAATTACCGTAAATGGGAGGAAGTCACGTAAACCCCCAGAAGTCATATAAATCCCCTTGTGCCTTCATGGTTGTTGTCAGTGTAATCCTTTGCAGAAGAACTAACAGGAAAAGAGGCACAGTAAACAACAGAAAATTAGTCTAAGTTAGTATTTTTGTTGTTAATGTAATGCACAGCAGTGCCCCCGTCTAGAGAGAAATAGAATAAAGGAGATAATGAAATAGAATAAAGGAGACATTTTCTTCTGAGAAAATGATGTTTGAAGGGAGAAATAAGAGAACTGTCTCAACTGTGGGTCTTGCTGAGGTATTTCCTTATTGATTAGTTAATGTGTTTGTAACCAACTGGTACCTCAGGCACAGAAAAGACCAAAGTTCTGACAGTCATAAGAGCTTCCTGCCATTTTTGTATGTTTATTTCCCCTGCTAGTGGTGTTGGATGACAGCAAGAGGTTGGCAAAGAGGAAGCTGATAGAAGAAAATCGAGAGAAGAGACGTCGGGAAGAGCTGCAGAAAACTATTGGGCACAAACCAGAGCCAACAGATGAGGAATGGGAACTCATCAAAATTGTTACTGAAGCACATGTGGCCACCAATGCACAAGGAAGCCACTGGAAGCAGAAAAGGAAATTTCTGGTAAGGGCTGCAGCCTTGTACACTTCACTTAGAGCCAGGTTCTGTTCTTTCTTCTGCAGTGCCTTCCTAGCTTGCAACCCCAAAGAGATTATTTTGCCAGTGTACTGATGTTTGTGAAAAAAGGATGATTTTGCATAGTTATTACTTCATTTTTTGTGCCTGAACCTCAGTGTTTGATCAGACCATGTATTTCGAAAGATAAACAATGTGTTATTATGTTAAGGCTTACTCAACTGTAACACTCAGCTGTACACTCAAGTGTGCACACTTTTATTCTGCTATGGTAAGAAAAAGTAGAAAAATTGTTTCATTTCTGATTGAGAACAGAAGCAGTCTGTAAAGCATATTGCATTTTAAAAATATATTCTGTCTAAGGGTAGTTGTCTTTATTAGGGACTATCATAAAATATATTGAAAGTGTTAAAACAATATAGTGTTCTAGATGAAAGCTGGTAATTTTTGTTAATAACTCAGGGGTTTTGCCTCTTTTGGTTAATGGTGGATACATTAATGAAAATAAATCAGGCAAAGAAAATTAATTTCATTGAGAACAGAATGATGCATACATTATACCATTGGGATTGTAGCCTACAAAAAACTTAGGTTTTCATACTATAACTAAGGGTCAAAAAATAAATGGTGATTTTTGATGCTCAACCTTAAAAAGAATTATTTGGTTCTTTTTTTAAATCAGTTTTTAAGGGAAATAAGTGCAGAATGCTTGTACAGCACAATAGAGGGATTAGAGACTGCGTTTCAGAAATGCACAGGGGTCTTTAACAGTCAGTGTATACCAAATCAGACAGAGCACACTCATCTTTTTGCAAGCCTAGGCTCCTCCTGCATAATTCATCATGGGAATTTCAGCTCACTGTTGAATTGCTAAGAGAAATTATGTATTCAAAGCAGCTGATCTCTTTTACAATGTTGGGGTTTTTTTAATTCCAGTGACACCATCTAAATTTCTATATGAATGGCTTGTGTTCATAGTACTCTACAGTCAGGAAACCACAGCCAGTCGTCACTGGCAAGAAGCAAGAGAGCCCTTTCCAGGGGTGTTGCAGAGCAATGTGTGAGCAGATCAAGAAGCAGCTGCAGTAGTACTTTTGGTTGCTTAGACAGGAATGCTGTTCTTCAAGTATCAGCTGGTTTGGGATAAAACTCGAGGTTGGGGGTGGGAATGAACTGTGCAAGAGCAGGAGGGGCTGACAGTCTGCCCCAGGAGCTATGGATCTGTCCTTACGTGGCTGAGGCTAGTTCTTTGACATCAGGGACTTCATTGAGGTGCTCACCTCTTCTGCTCTTCAGATAGGTGGAAAGGACTCCCCTCCTGTGTGTTAGGTTTTGCTGGCTCTCCTGACTTGCTTTGCCTTTCCCAAGAAAATGCTGGGCTCTTTCTCCATAACAATGGTTTGCATGGGTTTAGCATTTGGTCTTCTTGCTTGGAATTGATGAAGGTTGTTTATCGTGAGCACACAGACAATGTGATTTAGTTACCCAGGATTCAGGGAGGGAGAGAGCCTAGAAATGAGTTTATTTGAATTTTTTAGTAGAAACCATCAGATAATTGAGCCCAGTCGTTTTCATTGTTCCTTTATAATTGGTGCTTGCTTTATTAACACATTGCTGAGTTTTTTCTTGTAAAAAGATAGATTTGGATTCAGATTGGTTACAGAGCTGTAGAACGATCTTTTATGATGTGTTTCTTTTAAAAAGTTGTTGAACACAAGCTTTTGTTACAGACAGCACTTTCAGCACCTCCCTTTTAAAGTGTCTTATATAAATGTCATGGGGACCATTGGTCTTAAAGGTCTACTTCTGGATTTTATCTAGTTTTTGACCTTAATGTGAACAGAATGAAATCTCTGCATGGTTTTTGGTAAGTGTTTTGTAATTGCAAAGCCACACTTAACAAACAAAACAGCTTTGATGTGGTTGTTTTTAAAATACATGGTCACATTGACCAGCTGCATAAAAACCAAGTTCAAGTGCAGTTGGAATAAAAAAACACTCATTACAGATTCTGCTTGAAACTATTTCATTGTATATCCCTATTGAAATCCTCAAAATATGGTTTGTTTCTCATTTGGAGAAGCCTTGAGCTGAAATCATGCAACAGGCGATTTTCAACCAAGATTTTCCCCAGATGAGTTAAAATTCTTTATCCCAAGGGCACTCTGTGCTTGCTCATAAGTTGTTTTAGCTTTGCAGATAAGTTGTTTTAGCCTTTTGGAGGCTGGCCTTGGCAATTGTCTGGAATGGCCCTGTGATACCTGGCAATCTGTTCTGGGGGGACTTTCCAAACTTTGAATAGGTGAAAGAACCTAATCCTGCAAATCTTGCAGCATTGTCTAAGGGGTAACATGTCTCCTCAACTGTCTTTGCTTTTAGAGAAACTTGAGAGTTTTCAGCTCCTGTTAGGAAAAACGTGCCTGTGTTTTAAAGCAAAAGCTGCATGTGCTGCACCCATGAAATACATAGATACAGACACAAGGAAGAAACTGCACACAGCAGTCCAGCTGTCCACAAAGAATGGGTAGAAGCATACCAGCCACCATTTCTCTGTGCAGTCACCTCTTTCACAAATGCCTTACAAATAAATTCGCATTTTGTAATGTAAATGGACTTTACTTATAAAGCAAATAGTGTTGCTTTTTATTTTAGCATATCTTCCATCACAAAGCAGGACTTTTTGGAGTATAAAATAGTTGCTCTAAGACAGACCACTCCGTTAAATATCTTTGTTTATATCCTTAGCCAGAAGATATTGGGCAGGCACCAATAGTTAATGCCCCAGAAGGTGGGAAAGTGGATTTAGAAGCCTTCAGCCAGTTTACAAAAATTATCACACCAGCGATTACAAGAGTGGTGGATTTTGCCAAAAAGTTGCCTATGTTTTGTGAGGTAAGAAGACTTTCTTGCTTTCCTCATTTATATGCCTGTTGTTATAAACTACTCAAAATATTCTGGCATGGAACTTAAAAATTCAATGTGTCTAAAACTAAAAAATTAAAGACACTCAAAATCTATGTGACTAGAATAAGCTGGATTTCTGTGAATTTTCTTTTTCCTGTGATTGCTAAAATCCTGAGTTTGTTAATCTGGAAGTCATTGTGGTTCATTAGGAACTCAGATATGTCTTTAGATATGGCCTTGAACAAAGCAAAGAACAAAAATAGACTGTCTAGAAGCACCGTGAATATGTTTGATAAAACCTTCCAGCACATGGTTCCCTTTGTATCTTCTGGTTCCTTGGCAGGTACAGTATTGTAGAGTTGGGTCTATGCAGTAAAAAATTATTCAAATTCAGGAAAGCACCCCGGTCTAGGAGTGGCACTTGCCTTATTGGGTTCCCTAGGCTTGGTTTTACTGAATGGGGAGGTTGTGCATGAAAGAGTTTGTGAAAGTAATGGATTGTCGTTCCAGGTATATACTCACATGTAAAATATACAGGTAATGGACTCAAAGGCTTGGTTGCACATTAGGAACACAGAGGCCTTACGCTGATCTTATTTGTACAAAAGTATCATTTTTATTGAAGGACCGGATGCAATGGCTGATTATATTTTCTTTTTCTCAAATTTAATAAATGGTATCAGAACTGCAGCCTGAAATAATATATCTGTCTTAATAATCTGAATAGTTTGCATAGAATCATAGAATGGTTCGTGTTGGAAGGGACCTTAAAGATCATCCGTTTCCAATCCCCCTGCCATCGGCAGGAGCACCTTCCATTGCACCCTTTGAGGTCAACACCCTGCCAGGAAGGAAGGGTAAGGCAGCCATTAGATTTTACTGTATTGTGGCTAGCAGCTTTTAAAGAAAAGTCAGTCAGGGAGAGCTATATATGTCCTCTGGCAAGTACAGAACAAGAAGAGGTAAATATCAATAGTTGTCATAGTGTAAATATCTCACCCTGGCCAGTCTCTGCATTGGCGCCATCAGTCAAGGAAGCATGAAATAGTAGCCAAGCATGAAGACTTTAAAATATGAGGAATACGTCCATAGATCACGAGGCCCCTGCAGCATTTAGCATCTGAAGGAATCTGTCTCCTCTGATCTGGCATTTGTTGGTGGGAAATTGCAGTGACATACCAAGGTAGTCTTTTTAATTTAGAAAGCTCTGCCAGTCACACAGACTTCAGTGCTCATCTGACATCTCCTACCCCTCCTGGCTTCCATGGGCCCACTTGTGTCAGAGCTCAGCAGGAAGCATGGATGAAGAAGTCAAGGCATCATTGAGCATGACCTCTGTATGTTATGTGGCTCAGCTGGACAGGCTTTGTTTACAGCTGAGCCACTGTGTAAACCTGACACCTGCCCATATACAGCAAGATCTGATGGCAGGGTAAGGGACAGCTCCTCATGAACACAAAGGAGTAGGACAGCTGTCCTCCATGTTGACGTATAGCACTTGCTGTAGCATGAAGAAAATTACAAATGTTTGCTCATTGTTGAAGGGGAACCCTCCTGGTAACTTTGTTTACATTCTGATTTTTAAGCCATATACTTTTCTTAGAAGCAGCGCTGCATGGGCTGTAGATTTTTACGAGAAAAAACACTCCATTTTTCCATAGGACCTGCAGAGCATTTAAATATTAACTCAGTTGGTAATTCCAGAAGCTGTCTGAGAACGTAGTAAATCTCTATGAAAGAGAAACATGACAGGGAACATCCATGGCCACTTACATTTTCATGGCTACTTTTCCTTCTTTTTCATGTCTTTGGACATATGTAAAAGCCAGCAAAGCACTGTGAGTGCCCAGCTTAGTTTGTGTGCCTCCACTGGCCCCTGCCTGAAAAAAAGTATCCAATCCCATAGTAATCAAAGTATAAGGAAAGCTTCTTTTGCTTCTCAGCATTCCTTCTGTTGTTCCTGTCCTGCTTTCTGCTTAAGAAATGAAGATTGAGGAAAATGTCATAAGTTTGGTGTGAGTTTTAAATGTCAAGGCATCAGTGGTTCCACAGTGGGTGAAGCTGTGTAAATACTCTTTGAGGTTGCTCAGCTCAGTTTCATGGTACTGCATTGCACATCTGCCCTGCAGAAGTGAGCACCTCAGGTTCCTCTCTCCCTACAAGGAGAGGAAAGGACAACCCACAGCAGAGTTTCAGTCACATTTGTTGATCCTGAACTGAAAGATGCTCTGTTAGCACCACTCAAGTAATGAGTGTAGATAGCATTAAAATCTGCACCGTTAGGAGTAAAACTGATGTTCAAGCCTCCCGTCTGTGGTAACTCCTGCTACTGGCAGATAAGACCTGAGGCATCTGTGAAACAGGTACCCCATATATTCTTGAGAATTAGGAAAGCAGGTGAAGGATAGGTATAGTCAGACCACCACTATCATAAAGAAGTTTTAAGAAGGATCAAGTAGAAAGAGAAATCCTCATTAGTTTCATGGCTCACTAATAAAATATCTGAAGTATCACAAAATGTCTTCTCTGCTGTTGTCTGTTTCTTTTCCACTATTCTTCCTTCTGTTTAGAGGCTTGGTGTTTTTTTCGTTTCTCTTTTCTTGTCCCTTGTCTCTTCTTCTCTTTCGTGTCTTTTTTTTTCACTGCCATTGCTTATTCCAGTATCTCTTCATGGTTCCTCTCACATATCTATTCTCGTTTTAATTTTTTTAACTCTGCTTCTTTCCTCTCTTCAGTCTCTGCTGCCAAACAGTGGAATTGTCATTGGGTAGCAAGACTGCTGCTGTGCCTGTGCAGTCTTCCCCCCACTGCTGCTGAGCTGAGGGTCATCTGTAGGGAAACTGATTTGCCCTGAACAGGATGAGTCAATTTTCTTGTGTATTAAACACTTCACGCCTGAAGCTGGCATTGCTGGAAAAGTAACTGCATGACTCAACTCATTTTCCTGACCATGGCTAGCTTTGTGCTTAAACCTCCTCTCTAACAGGGAACTGCTTTCCACTTGCATTAGGTAGCTCTGCATCATTTCACACCAAATCAGTTCTCTTGCTTTGGAAGTAGACGTTGCCATGTAAACCTATCTTTCATGGGGGTTTCATTTTGAATTGAAAAACAGGTAAATACAATGATTTTATATAAATCAAAAAGAAATGGCTTTTTGGATCCTTTCAAGCCAAGTAGAAGTGTGTTGCTCTTTCATATGTGGGACCCTTGCTATTCGTGTACGTGAACAGCCTCAAAATTGTCTTGTGGGTTTTGTTATTGTTGAATAACCTATGAAAACATAAAGACATGCTTTACAGAACATGTTCTGCTCATGTGTCAGCATCCTGGTAATACTCTGTAAATACAGAACCTACATCTAACAATTTGGACAGCTTGCCTTTGTTAATGGCATGGAAAAGACACGTGCTCTGAAGATCACAGCTTATGCACCAGCAAGACTTTCTGTCCAGTAATAATGTAGGGAGCTCAGGGAAAACAGCCTTACTAGATTAAGTATAGATGAATAAATTTTCTGTTGTTAAAAATGGGCAGTGAGAATTACTTCTCCACTGATTGAGGTATATCCTCTAGATATAAACATTTATTTAATTCCTTTTATTTAAAATACAGTCCACTCTTACAGACCCTCCCAAATGTTTTTCTTTTCCTCTGGTTGGGTAAGAAGTAAGTATGGCTGGTAGTGAATTTAACTGGGATGGCTGAGGTCTGCACCTGCACCAGTTATAGTTTATTCTGCTGTGATAAGTTGTAAGCTGAGGGAGCCAACTCCTGTGTTATTGCTAGATTTTTTGAGAGTGTGTGAGGATGCTAACCAGGGGATGTTAACCTGCAGGCAGTTCCTGAAGGGCAGGAACACAGATCCTGGGGGTTTGTGCAGAGTGAACTGCACCTTTGTACTTGTGGACTTATTGTAGTTGCAAAAGCTACTCAGTTTGACAAACAGGAATTTTTCTTTGTCATTTATAATTTCTGCAGCTGCCATGTGAAGACCAGATCATCCTTCTGAAAGGCTGCTGTATGGAGATCATGTCCCTCCGAGCAGCAGTTCGCTATGACCCCGAGAGTGAGACTTTAACGCTGAATGGGGAGATGGCAGTGACAAGGGGCCAGCTGAAAAATGGGGGTCTTGGCGTAGTGTCTGATGCCATTTTTGACCTGGGCATGTCTCTTTCTTCATTTAACCTGGATGACACCGAGGTTGCCCTTCTTCAGGCTGTTCTGCTCATGTCATCAGGTGAGAACAGAAATATATTGGGATCCAAACAATTTTGAAAATCTTTGGTCTTTGTCACAAGCCCCTTTGTAAAAGAAATAAGATAGGCTAGAACTTACAGTGCTGACTAGAGTAATGTGGGAGAAATTTTCCCTCGAAACCCCAGTGAATTATTTTGGTGATCACTAGGAAAAAAATTCAGGGTGTTCAGAGAGATGGACATAAAAGTGGTTTTGGTAACACACCTTGCTCAGTTTGGAACTTAGGATTGAGCCAGGGATGATCATCAAGAAGAAATCAGTTCTGATTCTGAGCTAGTTTGCCTTAAGTGAAAAATTGATAATTTAGCAGCACTGGTCCTTATGGTAAGTTCCCTCTTCCCTTGAGTAATGTCATGCATTGGGCGTTCATACGCATTTCCACCAGTCTCATATGTTTAGTTTGACTTGCCCTATTGTTTTCCTAATTAACAGCACCACTGCTGTGCTGCTTCCCTGCACTTGGACTGTTTGCAACTGGTTATGATACAAAAGCAGTACAGACAACTTCCTATGTTTTCCAAAGAGTTTCTAGCCTTCTAAATTTGAGTATGTTTTCAAATATGCTTCCAGTGATTGTGCCAGCCCAAAGAGGAAATTCCATTCTTGGGCAGTGGCAGATTTGGCACGATTTTATTTTAAGATGGCTTTGAAGATTGGGCACTGAATAACAATATACAATCAGTGATTTACAAGCATGAACTGCATCTGAGATAAAAAGGTTTCCACATTAATCACAACATAGCACTTCATCTTCCCCATCAAAATGTTTTGATTTCTTTTTGGGTCCCTACACAGTGATACAGGAGCAGGACTTTTAGAAGGCAATTAAAAAAGGATCTCCTTTCCCAGAAGTCTCTCCTGAGAAGTGACTTGTCAAAGGGGCTTTCCCAGTCCCTGTCTGGGTGCCAGTTGAGACAGCCAGATTTTTGGCCTTTGTTGTTCCTTGATGCTCTATAACAGCTCACCTAGGATCAAATGATAAACCATTGGTCAGATTGTAGAAAAACAGATAGAAAGGAACTGTAATTTAGGTATCTGACAAGGAATTTTTTTGTCTGTTAGTTGTTTTACAGAAAAATGTAGATAGAAGTCTTAGCTGAAATCAGGGATCTGATGCTCTAGTCACTGTAAGGAAATATTTCCCAAACAGCTCACTCTAAGTGAACAAAGTTGGCAAAGGATGAAGAAAGTAAGGATTATCTTCTTCTTTTAACAGTGATAGTACTAACAAGTGAGTTGGCCAGAGTGAAAGAAGTTTGTGGCAGAGCCACAAATGTCCCCAGTCCCTCTCCTTTCTTTCCTAGCATCAGAATCATCCTATTTTTCATGATTTATGATCAGGCATTTATTAAAGCAAATAAATAAGAATGATAATTCTGATGCTTTGTATCTACAGATCGCCCAGGCCTTGTTTGTGTGGAGAGGATAGAAAAGTGTCAAGAGGGTTTCCTCCTGGCATTTGAACACTACATTAATTACAGAAAACACCATGTTGCACACTTTTGGCCAAAACTGCTGATGAAAGTGACAGACCTGCGAATGATCGGAGCCTGCCATGCCAGCCGCTTCCTGCACATGAAGGTGGAGTGCCCCACAGAACTGTTCCCTCCTTTGTTCCTGGAAGTGTTTGAGGATTAGAGACACTGAGGTGGCTCTCCACACCCCTGTCGCACTACTGGCTGTCATTTCATCCCGTTGCCCAGCTCTTCTCACCTGTTTGTTCTTCTTTCGTGGTCTTCTGTTTCTTGAGATGGGGCTGGGGTTTTGTTTGGGTTTTCTTTTGGGGTTGCTGGGGGGCAGTTATATACACATGGATGAAAACATCCCTTTAATGCGGGTACTTGTGACTATTGCAATTTGTTCTTCAGTCCTTTGATGTGAATGCTTTGACAGCTTAACAGTGAAAATATGAACAGACCAATTTCATTCACCAGCATTTGCGTGGTCACCAGCTCACACCCATCACTGCCTGGAAAACAGGAGAGAGAGATTAAAGTGGCAGAAAAACAAATTGGCCTTCAAGTTAAAACAGCTATTGCTAATTTGATCCTGACAATTCTGTCTTGTATTATCTCCTTTTGCAGGGTACAACTGACCAATTCATAATATGAAATTTCTGGTCTTTGTGATTGTTTCTATTGTAACAATTACCACTGTGATCTAGGATCTTCATCATCATCACCATCATGATCCCATCGTTCTCTGAGGTTTTTTCCAGCAGATGCAGTTTAACTGTGCCCCATAAATCAACTACTTAAAATAATGCAGAGTGTTAGAAGGGATTGAGTATTTTTTTTCCATGTGTATAAGATATTAAGATCTTCAGTTACTAAATTTAGACTCCAGGTAACTTCACTGGAAGGTTTGTTGGAGTGAGGAGGGAAATTTGATCCTCTGAGATGCTTTTCCTGATAGTGGAGGGGTCTGTTTTTTCTGAGGTGTGTGGAAAATCCATCACTCTGAGGGAGAAGGCTCTCTGTCAGGATAGCAGGCAGTGTCTCAGAGTTATTCAGGGACATGATGGCTCATAGAATGAGGACAAGCAGAATGAAACATACGGGGTGACCTTCAGATGGAACAGAAACCAACTGTGTTATTAACAACACTCAAGACTGTAGAGCTTTATCCCAGTAATACAAATAGTGTTGCTCGGCAGTAATTCTTCGTTTGATATATATATATATATATATAAAGTTTATATGCACATATATATATAATTTTATATATATAATTGCAAATCTTCAGCAGATGTCTTAAACATAAATCCATATTTTTATCTTCTCTCTGACTCTGTCCTATGTGTGTGTGTGCACACGTGTGGATCACCTGAGTTCTCCCTCCCTACAGGTGTGTCTGTATGTGTTTCCTTAAGCTAAATTCTCTCTTGATTCTGTTAATTTATTTCCACTAACTGCACTAGCAGGAACCAAACTGGGCAATGACAAGATGTCCTGCTGCCGAAGTCTGCAAGCCAGTACTCACAGTCCTGGAATGTTCAGAGGCCAGTGGTGAGGACATTGTAGGTAGAGGTTCCTCTCTGTCACCATCTCCATTCAGGGATGTTGTCCCTGGGTTTTATAAACTTGATATTAAACCATCCTCTGAATTTGTGTGACACATCTAAAACATCTTTCTGTTCTTCCTGGGAACCAGAGACTCTGTTCATGTTTTGTGCACTGCCTCACACCTTCTTTCATGTTGTTCTCACATTCTTTCATGTTGTGCATTGATTTGTACTAGTTTCTTTCTCTGCTATTTATTGACCCATTTGTCCAGCAAGTTGTGTTAGAGTGGATGTATTGACTTTGAAAGTTCATGGCCCATATCTGAACCCATATGTTATGTGCTTATCCCCTCAAGAAAACAGGATACTCAGGAAAACTTACAGATGGAACATGATATATGTGTGTCAGGAGTTAAATTCTTTCTACCCTCCTTTCCCTACATCATTGATAAAGCATTTGGAGTGCTATCAGCATGTTCTTAGGGATGTGGAGTCTTGTTCTCTGTGTTGTTTGATACCATATGCACCTCTGATGAGCTATGAGCACTAAGGGGTTTTTTTATCAGAACATGAAGCACATTTGGTTGTTTAGGAGTTTTTTGCAGGTGTCAGTGAAAACACACAATTGGAGATTAATTCTTAAATATTTCGTGTAGAACCTCTTTTGCTGGCTCTGATTGCTCCATGTTAAAGTGTGTGTCTAAACAATATCTTTATCTAAATTCCTTGTAGAGCACTGTCTTGTGGACAGGTGCAATGTGGCAAAATGCACACGTGATACAGGACTTCTACAATTTTCTAAGTTTAACAAATTAGGATATTTAACAATAGTGTCCAATTAGAAGAGCACTTAGTTAAGTAATCTCCCCTTTTGGTTCTGCCCATTTGGAACCCCTCCTGAGTTTCTAGCCCAATATTTATTATGTCTAGGATACATGGTAAAAGGAAATAATATGTCCTTGGTTAAAGAGGCAGAACTAAAAAATATTTCAGGAATGTAGCATAGTATGTCTTAGAAGGTCATCTTATTGGTCTAAAATGTAGGGGAAAAGGGGTAGGAAAAGTACTGGAAACTACAGCAATGTATCAGAAATCTAAAATGTTACAAATACATGACAAATATATGAAAAGCTTAGGCATCAGTGCCTATGCCCACAGTGGCTTGCAAAGAAAAGAGAAATGTGCGTGTCTTTTGAAGCCCTGTTCTGCCATGAATCTGAGCATGGAATTCCTCCTGAAGCCAGTGCAAGTACCTCACCTGTTTGCTTAATGTGAGCTTGAGTAGGCATTCAAGCTTTTGACTGTGCTGCAGGCGAGACCCAGGAAAAGCATCATCATATCTCTTCTTGTTCCAAAATACCAAAGCAGTTTGGAGCTGTGCTTAGTCAGGGTTCAGAAAATCAGGCCACCTTCCTTAGGTGATTGCAGAATGACTGAAGTGCCTACAATTGGGCAACTGAGTTAGACAGTTCTGGCAGTGCTCTAAGGAGAAAGGACATACATCAACATGTTTTTTAGCTTTTCAGGTTAAGTTGGAGTCTGGCACTAATTGACAGACTGAAAACTAAAGCCAAGCTCATAGTTGGACAGATTTGATGTACTGACATCTAATGGCCTCTGATGTCCTACCAGTCTTACTTTGTGTCATTTCCTTTACTTCCTCAGTACAACTGCTGATTTATGTGATTGTGAGAGCAAAACTAACTGACCTTAGCTCTGCAAAGATGTATTTCTGAATATCAGTGGTCTCAAGCCATTGTGAGATTGAACCCCTGGACTGACCACCTCGGTGGCAGACACTAGTGCCACAGTCAGCACCCTTTGTAGTAACTGGCCTTCTGAGTGAAATAACAAACTTGTGCTTTCCGGTGCAGTCCAGAGTCTTGTTCTGCTGGTGCCACATGGCTCTCATGTTTGCTCTGTGGTCTACATGTGGGTCTTACACAAAAGGTTTTTCCTGTCAAACCTGATTGTCACCATTCATGGTATTGCCCTGAGTAACATGTGCATATAGATACTCATTTCATGTGTACTCTCAGTTAAGTTGTGATATTTATTATAACATATATAGTGCGTGCTAATGATTTTTTGTTTACATTCTGCCAAAATGTAGACGTTAGAGTTAAACCTCCCAGGTCCAAAATCATCCTTGAGCAGACTGCTTGCTTCTTCAGAGGCAGGTATCAGAAAGAGGAAAAAACTGTCCAGAAAGACCATTTATATCAGAAATCTGCCAAGAGAGGGCTGTTAATCACAAGCAGAGCATGTCATTGCTAGTGATGTATTTTTATGCTATGGAACTCTAATCTGTATGTGTCATATTGACTTCTTGCTGCATGAATCATAAATTTTAAAAATCAGTCTTATGGTTTTGAGATGTAGCCAGCATTCCTAAGGCTAAACCTTTTTCATTGACAGAATCAAAATCCACAACCAAGGAACGTTTTCCTCTCACTGTGAGAGCAATTGAAAGTGTTCAACATTTATCTTTTCACAAAGGAAGAGGCAACAGAACCTCTTAATGTGTCTTGTTATTGTGATCATCTGGAAATGATTGCCAGACGTTTCCTTTTGATATAGTAATGAAGTGATCTGTATTTAAATTTTATAGAGAGAATTTTATTCTAGTGTGATAGAGATTTATTTTCCACTTAAAGACTCAAAACGGTGTAAGCACGTTTTTGGTTTTGTTTTTTTTTTTTTACTATGGTATATTTTTGCTTTAAAATTTAAAACAAAACAAAAAAAAAAAAGGTTTGGCCTTATCACAAAGTTTTAGTATAGATGTTAGCAAACGCAAAGAGTATGCATTATTTGTGTGTATCCACATTGACTGATGTCGCCTTCAAAAAGCAATATTGTGCAGGTAATAAGTTGTTTGTGACTGTCCATTGCACAGTTTACCTTCTTTAAAAGCTAACCTTGTTTATGCACAAGACAATCAAATGTAAATCTACATCAGCACCCCGGTGTGGATTAAATTTATGTAAATTACTGAGCACAATGTAAAACATTAAAAGACACTTTATTTAATTACACATTTAATGTTGGTAAAGATAGTATCAGGGCATGAACTAGCTGACATACTGTAATTTCTTTTTCTCTTTTCCTACTTCCTTAGCACTCTACAGTTTCAGTTTGCTCATAAATACATCAAATTAGTCATTCATCATTTTTTAAAAGAGGAGGGTGGCTTGGGTTTTTTATTTGTTTTTATGAAGTTGATTGGGAGGACTTGCTACTTCGTCTATGAGGTTTGTGGGTTTTGCTTATTTGTTTTATTTTTTTATATCAGTTTCATGCCCTGAGGGTAAGACAAACATTACACCGTACAGTAAAAAAACAAAGTACCTTGGATGATGTATTTTTTTGCAAACAGTGTTAAGAGTTATGCTAGATTGGTAATATTTTTTCAGCCTAAAATATATTAAAAAATCTGTGATCACAAATGTTTTAAACTATCTAAAGAGAAAATTTGTATATTTGGGGAAGAAAATAATTTTTACATAGCTTTTGTATGCAGATATTAAAATGTAATTATGAATATAGTGGGCATAGATAACTGTGTAAGCTTGAATTCTAAAAAAGAAAAGCTTATAACTGAAAAGTGGTCCTGGTGTCTTTGTCTCTTTGTTGCAGGCCCTTTTGTCAGCTCTGTCTCACACTTCCAAGCCACTGGGAAGGGAAAAGTAGGACCTAGAGCACAATGTTTTATCAGCTCTAACCTGTTCACATTTCTGTGCTTCTGCATCCCTTTCATCACCTACCTCATATCTTATCTCCTCTCCTCCCTTCCCTTGGGCAGCCAACCAAAGGTTTTCACTTCCTCACTCTTCACAGCAGCCAACCTTAATTTACTCCTGTGAACTGACTCTTGATTTATGTCTCACTCAATTACATTTTTTAATTTTTTTCTCTTTCCTTCTCCACTCCCAGTCTAAACAGGGATGATGTGACAGAAGCAATAAGTTTCCCATCTTTTTGTCTCCTCCTTATTGGAGAAGATCTTCATGTTCAGATAATTTCTCTATTCTTACTTTCCTTTACAGTTCTTATTTCTCCTCCAGTTCTTTCACTCCTGCCTGGAAGAAAAGCCAGGCCTATTGCCTGGATCCAAACTAATTTCTTGGCCTGTCCCAGACTGCAAACCTATTTTGGGCTGCTGTTTCAGGGTGATTTCCACAGGCATTTCCTGGCTGGCTGCCAGCTCCTGCTCCTGGTCCCCTTCCACAGGAGATGCTGGGAGCCTTCTGAGGGATGCTGAGCTCCCTCTGTCTGGCACAACGGGCTTCATGTCCCTGGGAGTGCTCTGGCAGCAGCTCCAGGGTTTATTCCCACTGTGGGAAGAGGAGCTGCCTTCAAAGGCAGGAGCTGAATGTGAGGAGCCAGAGGGAAAGCCCGAGTGAAATCCCTGCTGTGCCTTAAATGGAATCCCTTGGAGCACTCCAGTTCAGACACCCGTGTGGGGAAGCCTTGCCAAAGCCTCTGCTGGGTTTGCACTGAGCAAGCAGCAATGTGGGCTGCTTTGGTCCCCCAGGACCAGCTCTGGAGCAAGGAATTAATTTGGTGTGTAAAAACTTGTTTACTGGATGTGAAGAAATAGTTCTTCTTCCACAGATGCCAGTGCTTTGGGTATAGCATTTCCAGGCTTCATTTGTAGTGGTGAAATCTGTTTTTCAAAAAGTAGTGTGATACCTGTGGATTCTGAGAGCCACATGAATTTGTGAGGACATAAGAGATGGTAACTCTTCCCCCGGAGCTCTGGCACTAAGGCAGGAGTTTGTTCTTGACCTGTTGTGGGCTGCCTCTTGCACCCTGAGCCTGTTGGTGAACACAAGTGCCATTTGTTTGCCCACTTGGTGACAGTGCATGAGGGTTTTCTGTCCTTGAAAACTGAGCCACGTCTGAAGGATTTTCTCTGTGAATTTGGGAGTCTAACAACAAACAAATGTGTGTCATACTCATGGTCACATGTGCTGTGTGGTATTCCCCACAGCATCAGTAGTTCCAAAATGAAAACTTGCATATGAAATGTGTCTGCAAACTCATCACCTTTGAAATAAGTGAAGGGCATGTCCAAAATACATTCTGTTCTGTTTATCATATTACCATTTACCACGTAGAGAGGACTCCTTTCCAGACAGAGTCACAGAGCATCTTCCTCTCCTCTCATGCCTATGCCTGGTGGAAGCACTGACCCTGCAGGTACTGCCACAAGCTGCCTTGGTACACAGAGTGATATGCCTGAAGTCTCCTAGAAAAATTAGAAAAAAAACCTGAGGTATCTCCTTTATATCATTTGGGAGAGCTTTGAGACTTCTGAGGTCAAGGAATACTGAAAGGTTTGTGGGATCTTTACGTCAGAGGCCCCAGAGGAAGAAATAAAATGTCTCCTGGGTCATCCTGACCTTGTAGTGCTTTGAAAAATTGGCACAAACTTGGAAAAGTGGTCTGAGCTCTGTACCCTGCTGTGCAGAACCAGGGTGGAACCTACAGGGAAAACAAGACAGTTCTTAGTGGGTTGTACTTGGAAAATACAGTGTAAAAAAGTACAGGAAGACGTCAGTGAATCAAAAGCAATACCCAGAATGAGTCATTTTCCGAATTTCATTGGAATTTGAATTTTCAAGAGGCTGTTTGAGTGGGTATGAGGCTAGCTTCAAGCAGTGTTTCTCTGAAACAGAAATGTTCTAGTTACAAGAAATCAAAGCAGTTTTGCAAGATTCAAACAAAATCTGTATTTAAAGAGGAAAAAAAAAAAAACGTGTTATATGTGGCTGCAAGGTCTTTGGTATCTCCTTGCCCAGAGATAGGAACAAAAAGGGGAATAACCATAGAGGCAGCAAGATTCACTGCCTGATGTAAATTTTAAAATGGAAATGAGAGGAAGGGAAGGAAGGGAAGGAAGGGAGGAAGGAAGGAAGGAAGGAAGGAAGGAAGGAAGGAAGGAAGGAAGGAAGGAAGGAAGGAAGGAAGGAAGGAAGGAAGGAAGGAAGGAAGGAAGGAAGGAAGGAAGGAAGGAAGGAAGGAAGGAAGGAAGGAAGGAAGGTTGGTTTTCCTCCTGAATGCCAGGGCACACACCAAAACTGCTGACCTCTCCCTCTTACCAAAGTGAGCTCCTTGCTCTCTGTGCCCACAATCCTGGCTCTAGCCATGAGACTCCCCCATGGAATGGAAGAGCTGAGCAGGCTCTGCGCTGGCTCAGCGGGGTCTCTTATAGGTGAAGCCCATCTTTGTGGCTGCCTGAGCATTGAGCTAGGCACTTTTCCATTCAGTCAGTGCCTGCTTTGTCTGTCATGTGTTGATCACCTGAGTTCTAGACACTGTTCTCTTCCAGAGAGAGCAGAGAGTTCTTTCCAGAGCTCCCACTAATGGCCTGTGAAGGCGGGTCCTGACATCCATCTGGCGTTCCAGAGAGGCATGTATGGAGAAGGAATGTACCCCAGAGGCATGAGCCTCCCCTGGAAGCCCTGCTACACCATGGATGGGATGAAGGGCACCAGAACAGACTCTGTAGGTCAGGAACTACAGAGATGGAGTGGTGGCCACAAAGGTCTGCCTGGAGGAAAAGGGTGGTGACAACAGGGACAGGTCTGTGGCCTCCAAAACCTGTTGCAAAGCTCAGGAGCAGAGTGTTCTTCATCAGAACTGTGTAGTGATAAAACAGGCATCTGTTGGTTCTAGAATCCCAACATTCACTTGTTTGTTCTCCTCAGAAGTATCCTGTCACCGGAGTTTGTACTGCTGCCAAAGCCCAAGAGGGAACTGAGAGGTTATGGAGGAAGGAAGCTGATCCATCCAGAAATGAGATGAGAGGGGACTGAGCTCCCTGCAGATTCTGCACATGCACAACTTTGCACTCAACACAGGGCTAAAAATCCAAACTGGGCCAAGCCATTTCCAGGCTATATCCCTAAAATCCTGTCCTGAAAAGGAGGTGCTGATTGCCCTTAAATCAGAAGTCCTCTGGGGCAGATCACTTTGGGAGCCAAGGATGGCTTCAACTCCCAGGCTGCCCTGTGCTGAAATCAAGGGAACACATCAGGCTGGGAATGCCTGTGGTGAAATCCCCATGTGCCTTGAGCAGCCCTGAGAGCCTGGAGCTGCTGGAGCTGTGCTGCAGCTCCAGGGCTTGGCTGCTGCTCTGAACCAGGCAGAAAGGACACATGGAGGACACATGGAGTCCACCTGGGGTGGGAGGGTGGGATTCTTCTTAATTTCATTTTTATTTCAAGTTCTGTTCAATAAATCAGTAGTGAAACCAGGCAATCACCTGATGTTAATGATAGCTTGTCACATTTCTAGCTGTGCTGATCTGATCAGATTTGCCTCTGGCCTTGGCAGTTAAATGCACCTACACTCCATTATTACCACACATGTTTTTTCCTGAACTGGGCATGATGACAGTATTTCAACTTCAAAATAAACCTCACAATATCCATTCCTTTCTTTATGGTGGAAAATAAGGTGTTTATAAGAGTTTTAACCAGGAGATGTCAAGACCAGATAGGTGTCTAGTCCAAGAGAAGAAGCTGGACTAATAAGACAGGTTTCAAAATCATTTTTATATCCTGTGGTGCTGCATTTTTATCCATCCACAGCTCCAGGAGATTGACCCCATTAATATTTTCATTTCATCAAGGAAGTAAGACTTTTTTCCCTTCTTCTGGGCTTCATAAAAAACTTAGGAGATGTTTGCTTTCCTCAGAGCCAAGATGCTTGACTTCTTCAAAGTCAGGTGAACACCTCTCAGCTGTTGACATTTGTCTCTGCTGCAGATGAAGTTCTTTTCCTATTCAAAAAGTATATTTTAGGTAGAGAGGTTGCTCAAGAAGAGGGAGTACTTGTCTGCACTGGCCATTTGACCTTTGTTCCTACGTGTCACCCATATGCTCCCAGTGACTCCTGGGCATTTTCCTTTCCAGCATGCCACACTCACTGCTGCCCTTGGGTCAGAGGTCAGGTGCCAAGGGCTTGTAAGAAGAGTTGTTCTGGGTCCATGACAGTTCTCCCCCTAGACTGGAAATACTCAAAGTACTGCAAAAGCTTATTCTCTTTGTGAGAGGGTGCAGATTTTTCCTGTTGCATGAGTTAAGGATCAGTTATGAAAACTTTGCTGTTCTTTCCTTTTGCAAGCTGTAAGTTAGCTCAGGACTGCATTATTCTTGGACCAGATTTGGAGTCTAGTGCTGACCATAAGAACATATTCTGAGCTTTAATTCACTTGGCACTTAGTTTAGAAGTTGACCTGATATCATTGTATAATAAATCTGTTGCCTTCACTCTAAGTATCCATCATGCTCCTGAAATGGGTGCTGACTGGTCTGTACCAAGTTTTCCCTTTATTTTTTTACTCTGTCACTTCAGGCCCACTGGATGAAATCATTTTTGCACAATGCAAACTAACTGATGACTAATAATAAGACCCAAGACTTGAAGCTGCTTTTGAAATTCCACTTCTTGAAAACAGATGTTGAAAAAAACCTCCATTTCTCTTCTCTGTATAAATCACTGTGTAAATCTCTGTGCCTTATCTAATACAGAAATATTTCCTACTGCTTCTACATTGAACTATCAGTATTTTAATGATTTTTAAGTGCAAATAGAGGTAACCATTGACAGATGACAGCTATAACCTACACAAGTAAACAGAGAGAAAAAGGATAGCTTAAGGTTTGTTTTACTTAAGGAGCTGATCTAACTGATGATGATGTGTTTGGGTTCAGGCATAAAAGCTGTTAAAGTTGTTCAGAAATCAAGTGGATATAGAAAAAAAATCCTACTTGCATGTAAGTCAGTGATCCCCAAAATACATTTTAGTAGGAATCTTTCTGAATAAAACATCTATTTTTTTTTTTTTCCTAAAGTGGAGATAACAGCATTAAGTGATGTACTTGTGTAACAACAAGTGAGAGAACTTTGGGTTTTTTCACCAGTTTTACTCTGCACAGAGCCTGTGTAAGGGGGAAAAGCCCCAGAGGAACTGGGCTTTGCAGAATGTCTCATTTGGTTGGAAAGCCAACTTCCTAGCTGACCCAGTTTGAAACACCATGTTCCAACCATAGGTTCAATGCACATACATAAATGAAGCTACAAAATAAAGTGGTTTTTCTGAGCCCTGATTTTGTGACAGCAGCCTAGCACTCTGAGTGTCTGGTCAAGCCCTGCCAGCTGTAAAGCAGGGCAGAGTGTTGGCACCTTTGTTGTTGAAAATGTCAGGACTCTTCCCACATGGAAAAGGTGGTGCATTATGCTGTCAATGTTGGTTTTGCAGCTAGACAATAAGTGGTAGCTTGTGTGACAGACACGCTGATGAATAGATTCAGGGAGCTATGTATCATCTAAAATGTCTCTGCTGAGAAATATCCCCTGGCTGTCAGTCTGGAGGGACCAGGGTTCCTGTCAGAGCCTTTGTAAGCACCAGGGTGGTTTTGGTCTGATTCTCAGAGTCTTCTTTGAACTGCTCCATGGTTCTTACAGCACACAGCTGGTGAGGACATGCATGAGGGAGGGAGGAGTTTTTGCTCCCTGCAAATCATATCCTATTCACAACACAAACATCAGTTATATTCCTTGTAACTGGGCAGAGAAGTGCATTGAAAGCACAGGTAGTTGTTTCCTTTGGATCTTCACTTGTGAATGTACACTGGGCTGTATGGAAGACTGCATTTCAAACTGGTTTAGAAAGAAAGCTGATTTTCCAACTTAAAAAAAAAAAAAAAAAAAAAAAAAAAAAGAGGCATTCTTCTTCCCATCAACTTCCTTGATTCTGCAGGTATTCTTTTTCAGATACAGCATTGCAGTTGATCCTGGGACTGCAGCATGGGTGTGAAACCCCAGAAGCTAACACCTTCAGCTGGAACAAAGCAAAAGTGGCTTTGGAAACATCCCAGCCTGTAGGATCCTCCAAAGCTTATCTCCCTAGCCAGGCTGCCTCTCTCATTCCTTATCACCTGGCCTCTGTGCACCATTCCAGAAGCTGTGCAATGAGCTCCAAACTCCACAGACCCCTCTCCTGCAGCAGAATGGGGACACATGGAATCCATGCCATGTGCTGACAGAAAGCATCTCTGCCATTGCTGATCAGCTTTGGGAGAGCAATTGAATGCTTCCCTTACAATTACTTTCTTTCCCAAAATACTTTGCCAAAACTGCAAAAGTTAAAGAAAGGAGAAAAATCCAGCTAATCTAAACTACAGCAAACCTCCAGTCAAGGAGCTTGCCAGACTGGTGGACAGGTTACACCAATTACTGACTTGAATTTACCCTCCTGCCTCCTCCCCTCAGTCATTTGATTTCACAAGTTTTGCTGGGGAGATTGTAGATTAAATACATGAGCTTTGCCCAAACCAGTAGCAAAAAGTACCAGAGAGCCTAAAGTGAAAAACAGGAAGCTTCTACACCACAGGAATCCTGAATGTTCAGTTTAAAGAGCAGTCACTGATTGGAAAATGCTAAATATTGACTTGAGGGCAATAAGAATGATGAATGTTCAGAAAGGAGGATGTGAGATCCATTTAAAGAAAGAACAAAAAGAAAAGAGGAGAAGTAGTCCAGCTAAAAAACTTATTTTGCACTTTGGGAGGGGAAATCTAAAATTATATAACTATGCAAAAACCCTAGGGAAAGTGTTTAAGGCTTCACAAGCTAAGGAGCTCCACTGAATACCGAGTTTAAAGTGGCATCTAAAGCTTGAAAAGGAATGGTAAAGTCATTCCCAAAAGGCCAGAAAATGCCCATTTACTTTCTTTTGAATATTAAACAGACTGTCCAAGCATGGGAATAGACTTCAGGCACCTGTCACAGCCTCGATCTTTGCTGCCTCCTCCCTGTTCATGCCTCAGGCCAAGCTGGGGCTGGAGTTTGTGCTGGGCAGCCCTGAGCTCTTCACCAGCCCCTCCTGGCTGCTCAGCTGCAGGCTGCCTGTGGCTCTGGTTTGCAGGAACAAAGGCTCCTACCAAGCTCTTGCACAGCCTGGAGGCAAGGATCTGGCACTGCACTGACTGGGAGCAGCACCTTCATCCCCTTCCTGTGGCCAAGAATGTTTGCACTTGGCCAGCTTGGTCAAGAGCAAGGAGCAGCAGGAGCAGCAGGAGCAGCAGGACAGGTGGGAAAGGAGTGACTGCCACACTTCACTGTTTTCTGGGTTTTAGAAACCTTCCAAAGTCAGGTGAAGACTGGGACACACAACTATTCCTAGGTGTCCAGCTCTTTGATCTTACAATCATTTAGGTTGCAAAAGACCTCTAAGACCATCAAGTCCAGCTCTTAACCCTGCACTGCCAAGACCATCATTAAACCAAATCCCAAAATGCCATATCTACATGTCTTTTGGTCACAAGAATGGTGCTTCCACTGCTTTCCTGGGCAGCTTGTTCCAGTGCCTGACCACTCCTCAGTGAAGAAATTTTCCCTAATGTCCCATCCAAACCTCCCCTACTGGAACTCAAAGCCATCTCCCATTGTCCTGTAGCTTGTTAGCTGGGAAAGAGAGTGTCATAGGATCACAGAGTCCTGAGGTTGGAAAAGGCCTCCAAGATCATCAAGTCCAACAGAGGAGCCCACCTGAATCCCAGACTCGAGATGCTGCATGGCCTGACCCCATTCCATCACTGCACCTAAGAGACAGACACTCTGCAGTTCCTGCACCAGATCCTGGAGTGTTCAGCTCCGTGGGACCCCACAGGAATACTGTTCATCAATTCCCCCTTCAACAAACCAAGAAGCTGCCACCAAGACACAGACCCAAGCTGTGGGGGAGCCCAGACAGGCCTAGCACAAACAGGAGACCTCTCCAGCATGTACAGCAGCCCTGGGAGCCTCCCTGGCCTCCATGGCCATTGTGGGACTGTTCCTCCTATCCAGGGCACAGATCCCAGCCCTGCTGCCAGCTCCAGCCACCCGTGATGGGAGAGTAAGGACATCAACTTGCTGGTTGAGAACACTGATTCCTACCCGGCTTGTGCCATGACAGGGCACCTTTCCAGCTGTTCCAGGTATGCAGAACCAATGATCCATTTTCATCTTGCCTCTACCCAGACTTCCAGCATTAAGAGAGACAATGCTGTCCTTCTGTACATAGAAAAATCACTCCTTTTTTCACATAGTCCCATTTTTTCTGTTTGATCTTTGCTGATTTTCATCTCTAACTTAATTCTGCTTTGCTGTAAAATGTGATGTGTTGTTTAATTTTCACTTGTTCTATTTGCTTTCCTTGGTAAAGATAACACAGTAATTTTTAATTCTGTTGCTGCCCATAGTAATAAATTAAATTGCTCATGACATATAATTCGCTTTTATGACCATGTGATCATCCACCTTGAAAGAGTGGGACTTACACAGAAATAATTGAGTAAACTAATCACCTAGGAAAGCAAAGGTAGGACTTAATAATGTCCAATATGCTTGTGTACTTGAACTTTGTATATAAAATCTGTAACACAAGCAGTTCTTGTTCTTTCTCACCTTTCTGTAGGATAGAATAGCACCTGTTACAACTAGACTGTGTCCCAGTGTCTTGAGAATCTGAAAATAATGGCCATCATCTCCTCTCCTCTCCTCTCCTCTCCTCTCCTCTCCTCTCCTCTCCTCTCCTCTCCTCTCCTCTCCTCTCCTCTCCTCTCCTCTCCTCTCCTCTCCTCTCCTCTCCTCTCCTCTCCTCTCCTCTCCTCTCCTCTCCTCTCCTCTCCTCTCCTCTCCTCTCCTCTCCTCTCCTCTCCTCTCCTCTCCTCTCCTCTCCTCTCCTCTCCTCTCCTCTCCTCTCCTCTCCTCTCCTCTCCTCTCCTCTCCTCTCCTCTCCTCTCCTCTCCTCTCCTCTCCTCTCCTCTCCTCTCCTCTCCTCTCCTCTCCTCTCCTCTCCTCTCCTCTCCTCTCCTCTCCTCTCCTCTTCTCTCCTCTCCTCTTCTCTCCTCTCCTCTCCTCTCCTCTCCTCTTCTCTTCTCTTCTCTTCTCTTCTCTTCTCTTCTCTTCTCTTCTCTTCTCTTCTCTTCTCTTCTCTTCTCTTCTCTTCTCTTCTCTTCTCTTCTCTTCTCTTCTCTTCTCTTCTCTTCTCTTCTCTTCTCTTCTCTTCTCTTCTCTTCTCTTCTCTTCTCTTCTCTTCTCTTCTCTCTTCTCTTCCTTGCAAGATACACCCAGAGTGAAGACTGAGCCAGCCTTTTCTGCCAGCTAAGGTCACTTACCCAGAGCTATCTTATTCTTCCAATATATTTTGAAGGAGAACAGCAGGCTGGAGCCAGCTGATAGTCTGTTCCCAATGTGTGGATCTGACAGGTCTGAAAAAGGTATGGAAAAACAGGTAAGACTTTGTTTATATGCCAGTCAGAACTAGTCCACAGAAGTACACCTGTCATCTGTCCTTATCTCACTGGTTTGGAGCAATTCAGTGCAGAGAAAAATTATGTAATGGCAAGATACAAATGTACTAGAGAGGACACATACTCTGGAACAGTTTGCCCAAAGAACTTGTGGCTGCCCCACCCTTGGAAGTGTTCAAGGCTAGGTTGGATGAGGCTCTGAGCATCCTGGTCTAGTGAAAACAAGGGTTTGGATCCTGGAGGACCCATTCAACCCAGGCCATCCTGTGAATTTATGATCTGTGAAATTATGAATCCTGATCATTGAAGATCAAGATGGCAGAGAGTAATGCAAGTTCCCTGAGCTCTGTTACAGAAGTTATAATAAATATAACACAAAGTCAGAAGCCAGAGAAGCTTTTACTTAATCACACTTCTCTAATTAAAATACATGTGGTCAGGTATATAGAAGAAACATGCTAATATGAGTGTAGAGAAGGTGTTTACAGTTTAGCATCCTCTCATTTTTCCCTCTTAGGATGTTCTGTCTTATACTATAAATA
Source organism: Oenanthe melanoleuca (assembly GCF_029582105.1). NCBI lineage: Eukaryota > Metazoa > Chordata > Aves > Passeriformes > Muscicapidae > Oenanthe > Oenanthe melanoleuca. The sequence goes on from NC_079335.1 coordinate 111,379,177, forward strand.
CCTTCTGTCCTTTCTTACTTGTATTAAGAGAAATTTAGAGAAAAACAGGGAAAAAATGGCAGGTGTATTTAAAAAACCTGTCATAAGTAGCAGGATTTCATCAGTTCAACATCAGTTTAGCAACAGTTTAGCATCAGCATTCTGAACTTGTTTAAACTATGCAAAACCAAAAAGTGACAGCTTTTGGTTGCATCTTACATGATTGCATACAAATTCCCAAATGTACCTCAACTTCATTTCTGTCCTATTTCAATGCATGGTAGTGACTGTTTCCTCAGCTGGCAAGGCTGTGAGAGAGTAGCTAAGAGCAAAATTGTAAAAAGTTTGATTTCTCAAAGCATTTAAGTCCTCTGATTCCCATCTTTCTTTCTCCAATCTGTTGTTTAAAAATCCTGAATTGGAGAGCTTTTCCACTGGGAGGGCGTTTTCCATTTGCAGAGAAATCTGGCTCCACCAAGTGACCATTGTGGTGATTGCTGGTCTGCACCTGCAGCTGAAATAATGAAAATCTGGGACCAGGTCACACAATCAGCCAGTGCATCAAATTGTCAGTGGAGAACTTTCAACTCCAGCAGTTTTAGACTGTATGATTTCCTTTAACTCATGTGATGCCAATGTGGACACAGAGCATTGTCACTGATATTCCTGGCCTTTGTTGCACTGCACTGTGCCACCAGCATCCAGGGTTCTGTGTGCATCCATAATGGATAATTTAAAGATATACATTCCATAGAGGAGTTCAGAAAAGTGAGGTGCAAATATACATTTCGTTGTCTATGTTACTCTCTTCACCACATCCATATATCTATATCTATATCTATATCTATATCTATATCTATATCTATATCTATATCTATACCTATATCTATATCTATATCTATCTATAGCTATCTATCTATATATTAACAGTGCTATGTGATAAGGATATATCTGTGGCATTCTAGCTTTTTTCTGAACTTAGGCCAGCATATGCTAAAGTATTAATAATAATTAATTTAATAATGATAATAAATTTTGCCTGTAGTAAAAGAAAAAAGTTTCTCATCTGTATAATAACCCCTGCATGTATTTTCTTATTTTGAATTTCCTCCATAAATAGATGAGAAGGTTTATTCATCTTTTACTTACCTATTTGCACTAAACTCTCTCTCATAGAGAGAACCATCAGCTTACAGTAGAGAGCCACTTGAGCTAGAAGTGTTGATTACTTGGGGGAATATGCCCAGCTGCTGGGGTAAAAAGCAGTGGAAGGTTTGGGAGGTGACAGGATGAAGGTAATTATACAGGGTCATAAAACCATTACTGTGTTGGGCACTTGTTCCATTACATCCAGTGGAATCCCACTTTTCCCCAAGCTTGTGGGGTTTTTGTGCTTAGGAGGAGGCTGGCAGATGTTTGGAGGAGCTAGGAAGAATGAACAGGGGGACAGAAAGGAGAGTGGGGGAAAGAAGAGAAACTGAAACGGTGGTTTGGCTTTCTGTGGCTTTAGGAACTAAAGCAAAGGCTTTAATTGATTTGCTCATAATTTTTCATATTGAAGACTAAGAGATTGCCACTCTGTATGGTATCATCATGTATTTCAAAGGGGGATCTTTATGCTGGATTAATGAAATATGTTCCCACAGAAACTTACTTGCCAGAAGGAAGGTGAATCCCAACTTTTTTGATGTAAATTAAGAATAAGTTGAACAAAATAAATTAATTTACACCATTGCAAAAGCTATGCAGACAAAACCAGTGATTTTGAGCTGAAGTAAAAAGAAACAGAACTTTCTAAGGACTGGGTACACATAAATGATTGTTGTTTCCATTCTCAGTGCAGGAGAGGCTTCTGTAGTTTGAAATATGTCCCTGCCCACAGCAGAGACTGGGACTAGGTGATCTTTGAAGGCCCCTTGCAACCCAAACCATTCTTTTATTCTGTGTTCCCATGTTCTGTGTAAGTACCTTTTATTAACCTGTATTTATATTTGAAAATTCTGCACAGTACACTTATCCTTCTGGTTGCAGCACAACTTGTTTGCTGCCCTAAAAATGTTGTTATTCATTAAATTATACCTTTTTTCCTTGGAGAATTTCCACAATGTGCTGCTGAAGATGGTGAAACACTTGGATGTGAAATCCAAGGTTGATAGCAACAGAAATGAGCCTTCTCATTTTACTTCCAAGCTCTGCCAGCAGTCTGACAATGCTGTTTCCATAATGAAAATGGCTCCAGACAAAAGTAAACAAATGTAAGTAGAAATTAGGCATTGTTTCTACAACATAATTACTGCTTTTGAAGTAATGGTGAAGCAATTTTCACTTATTATCATAAAAAGGGTGCATTAATGTCAGTAAAGGATAGACCTCTTGGATGGAGATGCCTAGCAGAACAGAAGAATTTGAAGATGGGCTTTCTTATATCTGCAGTCTGTTTTCATTATCTACTGAGCAGTACAATAGAGACAGCTATTGTTCAGTGGTGCAATTAGTATTTATGTAATCAACAGCTGTTACAAAGTAAAAGATTTAGAAAACCTATTTAGAAAAACAGATGTGGCCTGCAGCTAAAATTCCCAAACTGCAGTAGTTTGGAGGAATTCTCAATCAGTAGTACATTTCTGAGTTTCTTTCTGGAGGATGTCTTTAAACAGAGATTATTTGGTACCTACATGTTGGCCCATCCAAGTCTTTCTAGAAAGATCCTGATACTCTAGTTGTTTACAGATTCCAAATATGATCAAAACTCTTTTTTCTTTCTTTCTTTTTTTTTTTTTTAATGGCTTGTTTTCATTTATAAGGATGTGCAGCAAGTTCTTGTCCGGACAAAATTGTGCCAGAGCTAAGAGATAATTTTTTTTTTTTGAGTGAAGAGAGGCCATTTTACAGTATGTTACCAAAAAATATGTCCACTGGGCATCACTGTTTAAGGGATCACTGGACTCAGGATGCTCTGGGTGTGTGTGGCTTGGACCATTAAGAGACAGCAGATTCAATGGGAGAGTTGTGTAAATTGGGGGGGCAATTTGACTTGAAAGGCTAGAGAAGTGCACTGTAGGGAATATAATTCCAGTATTTTCCCAAGATATCTCCAGGATGAAGCAACTGGAAGGACAGATTGGCTGATCTCAAGAGTGTTAAATGTTTATTTAATCTTAATTGAAAGTTGCCTCTGTGGCACACAGCTGGGAGTTCCTGTCTGGCACCTTCACAGACATAGCCTCTTCAGATCCTTGTTGGCCTGAATCATCCTGAGTGTGTAATGATCCATCATACCTTGTGGTTTTAAATGGGGGAAACTTCTGAGCCACTTTCTGGTGTTGTCAAAAGTACTTTATCATTGCAGCACGGTGAATGCACATAAGTGGCCCAGAAAGTGGAGAGCCAGCAGCAATGTGGAATGTGCACTTGCCATCTCTCAAGTATTGAAAGAAAGCTACTTAGTGAAATTAAGCTGAAAATTAAGTGCATCAGGCTATCTTTAAATGCAGTCTTGGAAGAAGAGGTATTTATATGTGAAAAATATATTCTTAATTAAAACCTGTACAGAATGATTGGTAAGGGCAATACAAGAGAGTTCAAGTAGAAAAAGACTTCCTGAATTGCCAAATGTGTTTCATGGTGTACTACCTACTGGAAAAGGTTTCCTCATTCAGATGTTATCTCTGTTCCCATATTCCTTTGCAATTTTGAATTATTCTCCAGTTCTTTCACTCCTGCCTGGAAGATCCAAATTTCTTGGCCAGTTCCCACAGTGGCCTGTGGGAAGAGGAGCTGCCTTCAAAGGCAGGAGCTGAATGTGAGGAGGCAGAGGGAAAGCCCGAGTGAAATCCCTGCTGTGCTTTAAATGGAATCCCTTGGAGCACTCCAGTTCAGACACCCGTGTGGGGAAGCCTTGCCAAAGCCTCTGCTGGGTTTGCACCAAGGACCAGCTCTGGGACAAGGAATTAATCTGATGTGTAAAAACTTGTTTACTGGATGTGAAGAAATAATTCTGCTCCCACAAATTCCAGTGCTCTGGCTGGGACATTTTCAGCTTTCATTTGTGGCAGTAAAGTATGTGGTTTTTTTAAAAATAGCATAAGGATGTCTGCAGGGGCTTCCAGAATGTGTCAGAGCAAGTCTGCCACACCACTGTGCAGCAAAAAGGTACTTGAAATGGATGGCAAAAGTGTGGGGAAAGAACTACAGCCTGCACATGGATTGTGGATATCAGATTTTAGTCCTAACCCAGACTTAACTCTGCTGACCTTGAGGGCAAACTGGGACATCAGCAAGTGTTGTGAGACTTGGGACATTTTGAAGGGCAGACAGAAGAGTGACTGGAGCTAATGACAGCTAGTGACCCACTGGTGGCTTGGCCAGGAGTGGCTGGCATCCCCCAGGCTTTCCTCATTGCCCTTAAATCAAAGGTCCTCTGGGGCAGATCACTTTGGGAGCCAAGGATGGCTTCAACTCCCAGGCTGCCCTGTGCTGAAATCAAGGGAACACATCAGGCTGGGAATGCCCGTGGTGAAATCCCCACGTCTTGAGCAGCCCTGAGAGCCTGGAGCTGCTGGAGCTGTGCTGCAGCTCCAGGGCTTGGCTGCTGCTCTGAACCAGAGCAAAAGGACACATGGAGTCCAAAGGGAGGGTGGGATTCTTCTTAATTTCATTTTTATTTCAAGTTCTGTTCAATAAATCAGTAGTGAAACCAGGCAATCACCTGATGTTAATGATAGCTTGTCACATTTCTAGCTGTGCTGATCTGATCAGATTTGCCTCTGGCCTTGGCAGTTAAATGCACCTACACTCCATTATTCCCATGAGTGTGCTGTTTCCTGAACTGGGCATGATGACAGTGTTTTCAGCTTTAAAAGAGGCTAACAATATTCCTTGTGTTTTCTTTTTTCATGGGAAAGTAGTAGGTAATAAAGATTTGAACCAGGAGATGTCAAGACCAGATAGGTGTCTGGGTCAGGAGAAGAGGCTGGACCAGGTTTCAGAATTGTTTTCACGAGCCAGCAACTGCAGTACTGCACTTTTAAAGGGCTACTACAGGACTAGTTTTGCAATTCCCCTGATTTACTGATAAAGTAAAGAATACTTTTTTTTTTTTCTTTAAGTGAGCTTCAAAAGAGATTTAGATGGTGCTCAATGCAGAGGTGCTCCACCCCTATAATCATCTTGGTGGCCCTTCTCTGGACTTGCACCAACAAGTTGTTGTCTTCCCTGGATCCATCCTACTATAAAACTAATGCACTTGCAAAAATACGTGTTCTTTGTCTGTCACTTTTACAAAAAAGGCAAAGGAAGTAGAAGTGTAGATATTTGGGAAGCCTGACTTTTCCCTTGACACAAGCTGTGATTTGTGGCTAGAAGGCTGAGTGCTTGTTCACACCATGGCAGCTGTAGGGCAGGACATTTGCACCTCCATCATTCAGAGTGTTCTTCTCCATGAAATGGTCAGGTCATTGTGCTGTGAGTGTTTTTGTGCACCTCTGCAGCACAAACAGACATACAGACAGACATTTTGTGACAGACATAGCAATACATTGATATGGGGAATCATGTATCATCTAAAGTCTCCCTGCTCTGAAATACAGCCTGGCTATGAGTCCTAACACATCTGGTCTCCTGTCAGAACTTCTGTAGGTCCAGGGTGATATCAGTCCCATTCTGTTCAGATTTTTTCCATACTGGTCCATGTTTCTTGTGGCACACAGCTGGTGTGGACATCATGGGCTGCCTGAAAATCATGTAGTGTTTTTTAAACATGCAGGCAGATGACTGTGCCCTCACCTGCCTTTGAAGTGACTGAGCAGGTCATCAGAAATCACTGAGCAATGGCCAGACACGAGAGGCTACCAGGGAGTGAAGAGATCTGTGCCTGCCCCTTGCTTCCCAACACAAGGATGCTGAAAACCACAATGAGGTCTCCCCTCAGTCTCTTCTTCTCCAGACTGAACCAACCAAGTGGCCTCAGCCACTCCTCATAAGACCAACTCCCCAGGCCCTTCACCATCTTTGTATGTTCTCTAATAGCTTAATATCTGTTTTTTATGATGCAATGCCCAAAACTGCACGCACGGCTCAAGGTGAGACAAACAAGGTTGAGAATATCTACATATCATTATCAGAAGTACATCATTTGGATACAGATCCAGCCAGATTATGATTGAAAAGGAAAAAGTAATTAGGGTTTTCTTGTTTATTTGGGAGGAGACTAGGGTGGAGAAAGGAGGATTGAAACATGGGAAAATGCCTAATAGGTGACAATGACGTAAGCACAGCTGTCCATGGGTACCTGCCCTTTATCACTACAGCCTGCAGCAGGACAATTAGCCAAGCCTTTGGGATCACACCACGCATGTCTAACTTGTTTCCAGAGCCAGGAGGCCCAGTGTGCATCCAGCCAGCAGGAGAACACCCAGGATGGACAAAATGAGCCTCCCGTCATCACCATGTTGGTATCTGTTCCAGGACTGATGGTATCAGCATCTCCCTGTCAGCCCAACATCACTATTCATGACACAAGTGTTGGGTACATTCTTCTTAGCAGATTGATTGCCCTGCTTCCAAATGCTGTGTGTATTTTACTGACTCATCTTGGAAAATTTCTTGTTGCTCAGCCAAGATGTAATAGGGAGAAAAATGACAGTCTGCAGGCAGGGGCTGTAGGATGAAACCTGCTGCTGTCCCTTTGAGGACTCCAGAAATGCTCTGAGAAGCTCATACAGTTTTTATGTTGTTTTCTTTGGATATTCAGGGCTCAAGCTAATCTAAATTACTCCAAACCCCAGGTTAAGGAGCTTACCAAACTATATGGTGAACAGGTTTCAGAAATTACTTCATATTTATCCTCCTGATTTCACAAGGTTTGCTAGATTAAATAGGGATTTTTTTCCCATGCCATTTTTTGGATCTCTCTAGTACTTTTTAGTAGTAGAGAGTTATGAAAATACAGAGACCACAAAGATCTTGAATATCAGCTGAGCACTTGGGTCTTACAGCACATTGTGTCCTTAGTACATGTTCATTGCAGCATCCTGTATCCTGTATTCTCCTCACAGCTCTGCATTTCCAGAGCTGATACTGCTCATTGCCCTGCTTTCCTTCTTGTCACAAAATGAGCACTGAAAGGGGAGGACAGGGATATTGGTTCTGTCTCAAATATATGGCTTGTGAATGGGAATCTAGGGATGTACTTCAGTGGGAGGTTCCTTGAATAGGGGTTTATTAGCCCAAGTGAATCCTGTTCCCAGAGCTCCAGCTTCTCTGCCTGCAGTTCTGGAGGCACACTCAGGGCTAAAGCCTGTGTCACCTCTTACCCACTTGTCTCTCACCTTGTTTTGAGTTCTGGCTTGGATTATGTGGTTGCCATTTGGGTATAGACCCTGCTCACCACTGAGAATGAGGCAAGAAAGGGGTTGATGAGGATGGAACTGAAACTCAGGAGGTGCAAAGAACATTCCCACCTTAGTCCAGGATCCTTTGTGTGATCTTGGGCATGGGACTTAAGCTAAACAGTCTGCAAAAAGCAAATAACATAAGTGCCTTCCTAGAGCACTGATGATACAGAAATAGAACAGTAATAAGAGTCATATTTACACCTTTCAGAGCAGTGTAGGACAGCCTGATCTCTTCCATGCATGTCACATTGAATGTCACCCTTTGCATACAGCACTGTTGGCAATGCCTGAGTCAGCTTTGCCTGTTTGAACAGATGCCTCTGGATGGTGGATTTAATGCAGTTCATTTTATCAAGCCTCCCTAGGCTTTCTGACAGGGTAATTAATAGCAGCATACACACAGCACTGGTAGGTTTTGCGTGGCTCTTATTGTGAAACACTTGCAATGATGAAACATTTTTACCTGAAGTCCTGAGGACTGAGTCTATAGGGTGTTAATAAAATTATTTGAACAGAATGAAAAGAATTCCAGGGAGGGCAAGACCTTTCCTTCTGGCAAGCACAGGTATTTTGCAAGTAGGTGTGCTGTTCTGACAGAGAAACAGAAGCAATGGAGTAAAAAAGCTGCTGGTTTCCAGACAGAGAGCAGCCTGGTTCTCATTCTCCATTCACTTTTTAAAGTCTGCAGTGGACAGAAGTGTCTTGAACCCCTCCAATTCTGCCTTCTCAGTATCCTCCTGGCATGTAGGACATGGACTTGAGCCATGTGGAACAGAAAGCTTTCTCCTGCTCTTCTGCACTTGGTGTTTTCTTCCATAGGTCAACTAACATAAATTCCACTGATATTTTTGCTGTGATTTCTTTGGCTGTTGCATTAATGGATATGAATTAACAGTGAGGAAGAAATGCTTATGGGTTGTCAGTGCAGGATGTACTTCTCATTGCAGTAATTGATGTCTGAGAGTGCTGGCAGGATAAACTCTACAGTTCAGTCCAAGAATGGGTTTATTATTCAACCATTCAGGAGCCTGGGTAAACTGTGGTCACAGGTTTTACCTCAGGAAAAGATGAGCCTCCTTAAGAGACTGGCATCTTCATGCCTGGTGTGAGACACAACACAGGGAGTTGGTGGAAGGCAAAAATGTGACAGGTTGAGTGTTGATGGGAATTGTGAGTGTGTGTCAGCCCAGAGCCATTCTCTGATTTCTACTGGTGTCCACAAAAGGACAGCAAAATTAATTATCTGAAAACACCAGGGATATGAAGGAGGCATCATGAATGAATGAAGAAGGACAAGGAGACACACAGGAACTATTTTTTAAAATGCCAGTTTGTTAAGATGCCTGTAATTCTGTTTTCATTCTCTCTCTCTGTTTTTATGTACCCCATCAATTTTACCCTTCCCTCTCATCAGTAAGTTTTGATTCTTGGTGTTTTCTGAAATCTCAAGAATGCTGGTTAAGAGGCCTCAGGTTAAAGAAGAGGTTCTGTTCCTCTAATATGGCAAAAAACAAACTTAGTGCTTGTTCAACAGAAAGGGTTCCATGTGGGATGGAGAGAAAAAAGGGAGAAAGCAATGAATGCCCACATTGTGGAAGTGCATCACTTCAAGGTTACATGGAGTCACAGCTAATTATTATCAACATGCTCCACACTTTTTGCATCTCATGTTACATTCTCATGATCAAACATGAAATATGCTCTTTAGCAGCAATGAATAAGGTCTGAAAAAATGTACACAACTATTCTAAGGATGCTGGGCTGAAAAGATGAAGATATGAGCTTCTGAGGGGCAAGAGAATGAGAATAGGAAAAGGAGATTAACAAGCCATTTTAATACTTTAGGCCACATATTAAAATTTTTTATATATGTTCTTTCTTGATAAGGGTTGTTTACATTACTCAGGGGTGCCACACAGAAGAGCTGCCAGGAAGGCTTAGAAAAAAGGAGGCTTCATGGATGAACTACAGCTCCAAAGGTTCAAACTGTGAGCTGCAGGGTATGCCAAGAGGCATGTGATCCTGTGCAGCTATGCAGTGGTTTTCAGGGATGTGTGGCATGCAAGTGGAAGCCTGAGGAGGCCTTTGGAGTCTGAAGAGGGATTTGGAGGCTTTGGAACCATTGAATATTAATGTCTTAATATCATTCCTGCACAATTCTATTGTTTCAGAAAGATCAGAGAAACAGATTACCTTTGAAGAGGCTTGAAACCAAACTGTCAGGTGTATTTTCTTTTTTTCATAATTTACCCCAGCCCTCAAAATGTTGTACATACTCCACAGATAAGGAAGGAGGCTGGGGGATAATTCAGCAATCTTCATGCCCAATAGCAGCCTCAGCTGTAAGGCTTCCTCTTCTCTGAGGGATTTATGATTTCCTAGAGAAGGGTCAACTAAATAAAGAAATACAAGAAAGTGATGGTGTGGGAAAACTTATCTGTGTCTCTCTCAACCAGTGTCTTCTAGTTTGATCTCACTTTGCTGTTAATTTTTATATTTATATTTGGCATCTTTCTGAAGTGCTTCTCATCACAATGGAAGCAGAAATCATGTTAATTAATGAGAGTGGCAGCCAAAAAAAAAAAAAAAAAAAAAAGAGGAGCTAGCACTTTGCCATAGTCAAGGGCTCTTGAAAAACTTGTCCTTGATGTTGTTTTGGCTGAACAAAAATTAGATGCATAATCACTATTAGGCTTGATTGACTGCATAATTCTTAGCCTTGTACAACTTTATTGCCACATACACATGTTGCTAAATAGCTGAGCATCTCCTTAACTTGGACATTTATCACTGAGGGCGTTGAAATGTCTGAGGTAGTCCACAATAGTTTTGGCATGATGGAGAAAAAATCCTTCCTGTTGATGTCAAGTCTCTGTCAGGCACAGGATTAGGGTATGATACTGTGAATCAGCACAGTCCAGGTGGAGAACCTGTGAGCTCCAAACCCTTGGTGGCAACCAGCAAAGTTCTCAGCCTTGTGTGTCAGTAAATTCATAACCTGTCTGTCCTTCAGTGGTTGTAGCCAAACGTTTTTCTAGTGGGCTCAGATGTGACAGTGAAAGAGAAATAGAAATTAGCAGCCAGGGTTTATTCAGTTCCTTCTCCATCTTTAGATGATGGAAATGATGGAAATGTCATCATCATGGCTCACTCACCACCAGCAGCAAATGGCTGAGCAGGGACAGAGAGTTTCTGGCTTTCCTATGCACCTACTGCTCACCTCAAAGCTGAACTAGGGTTATATGTAAACAAGGAAGAAAATGAAATGGGTTTCCCCACAGCTAAAGATCAATGTAGTTTGAAGATTTTAAATGCAAGACTGGTCCTGAAAATGCACTTACAACCTTTCTCTAAAAGCCTGCCATCATTAGAGCTGCTCCCTTGGCAGGAGTTAAATGGAGCAGAACTGGGTTCCTGCCCTCCCACCTGAACAGATAATTGTTGAGATCTCTGGTACAGTAGCCTGGTGTTGAGTCAATAGGTAGAGAAACCAAAATACTTCAAATGGTTGGCAGCTGTGTCTGTGGCATTGCTGAATCCCAGCCCTGTGCTGTTCAGTGCTTGGTAACAATTTTCCTGGTCTTAGGGCAAATCACCCCTTGATTCTTTTCCCCTCCTTCATCACCATGTCTTTAATAAAAGACATAATAAAATTGATTGCTGCTGGGCTTCCCAGGCACAAATCAGGCTCTCAGGTTGTCTTTGTGGCCAGTTCTTGAGGGTGTCATGGGGTGGTGGGGTGGGAGAGGCTGCAAGGGAACACTTCCATTGTGGAGGGGAAGGGGAGGGGGTCAGAAACAAGCAAGGAATTGTCAGTGGGAGCAAGGAAGCTCCAGCAGCCCTGGGTCAGGCAGCCTGGACTGAAGAGGGCAGCCAGAAAAGGCAGGCAGGACACAGCAGGATGTGGGACAGGTGAAGCTGGCTGCACTCCTGCCAGAGGTGAGGAAGGTCTCAGGAAAGGAGATGATAAGCATGGCTGGGGGTGCTAGAGGGTCAGGGCAGGGGGCTCTGCTCCTCTTTGGCAAGTGGCAAACCTTGATGTGACCTCATCTGGCAAGGGCAGGAGGTATTGCTGGAGATGGGGCTTGAGAAGAGGCACAGCAGAGCTGGGTTCCTTTCTCAGCTGAAATCCAACCACAGCAGACTCCAGCAGAATCCTCTGGAGCTGGGGCCTGGCATATAAACACATTAGGAGCTGCTATTCATGGGAGCAGTGCAAACAACCCAAGGGGATGGCTCACAGCTCCCATCAGTCATACATGAAACTCTATTTATACCTTCCTACACAACCAAATGAGCTGTGATTAACAAACACAGACCATTTTAAGCATCACAGACTAGGCTTGGTGGTAATTAAAAAAAGGGGATGGAGAGGGACAAAAATGTTTTGCTCTTCTCTGTCTTTATTTTGTTCTCAGTTTTCCTGGCAGTCTCCATGTCCTGCCTCCCAGAAGTGATTTAAAGGTTATTTGATTACATGAGGACTGTTTTGTCTTACAGGACAAAACATCATCCCCTGGGAAGCTTAGGAGATGCCTGCATGCCTGCAGTTGATGGTCCCCATCCAGCCCCAGGAGCTGAACTGTGTTTGTGTGTGCATGTGCACACATGAGTGTTTGTATTTGTGTGTGTGTCTGTGTGCCTATGAGCACTCAGTGGCTGGCCAGGTGGAATCTCTGTGTTTAAAAAGGAGAAGTGAGGCTTCCTGGGTTTGGGAAGAGAAAAAAGAAAAGAAAATCAGGAAAAGGTGACTCCCAATACACAATTTTTTTAAAAAATCAATAACTGAAAGGAGGAAAGTTAAAGGTACCTGCTATTATTATTTCCAGGCCCCAGAGGAAGCACGGAGGCTGGTGCTGAGTCCTGTTCTGTAAAGGGCTGCTTGCTCACAAGGCCCATTCCCTCATCTTTATTTCAGCAGAAGAAAGAGTAGCTGAGAGGGGAGATGTGGGGCAGGAGCCATGGGCAAAGGCAGAGACCCTGCAGGGACATCACTTTGATGCTCCAGCTCCAATGCTGCAACACATCCCCTCTCCCCTCACCAAATTCCCACCACCCAGAGGAGCTCAGTACACAGCCTTGCATCCCAATTATTCTCAGCAGCCGTTTAGGGCTCTTCCCATCCCCTAATTCCCTCCTGGCTGTGTCCTGGGGCCAGTGCCTGTTTGTGGGGCTGATGCTGTGCCCAGCTCTGGTGCAGAGGCTGCAGTGAGAAATGGCTGTGCATTGCTGAGCAGCTGGAAGCAGTTATTAACTGAATTTGGCATCCAGATGCATGAAGCTGAGCTGCAAATGCATCTGGGTGGCTTGAATTGTTCTTAATTATATTTTTGTTTTATTGTTTTCATTTAGAGCTGTGCTCTACCACTACTCTCTGTACATCTCTGTGCTGTACATTTTCTTTGCTTCCAGCCCAGGGTAATTGCTCCTTGTCGTGCTGTGTTTGCCATTTTAATTTTTTATCATCTCAGATACTTTCTTTTCTTTCTCCCTTTTGATTATTTGGTTATGTCATTCCCATTTGCCCTGACATTTCAATAAATTCACTTCTATATTATCTTTGTCCCTAGAGCAGCAGTTTATCCCTCTCTTTCTAATGTCTCTGTCTCAAAGCTGGATATGAACTGTTTATTTTTTCCTAACAGTTTCCCTTTTGGGCTGAGCAGTAACCAGCAGCAGAGAGCTGCAATCCTGGAGCCAGAGTGCCCCCTTCCAGAAACACTGAGCAATAACACAGCTCCCTGCAGGGGCAGAAGCACAGCCAGGCAGGACTCTGCAGCTCAGGGTCTAGCCACAGGTTAATGTCCAGGTACTTAGATGAGACTAACCAAAAGGATGCTGCTGCAAATGATGTGTAAGGAAGAGAATTTTTTGAGTATATTCCTAGATTGAGGGAAAACCCTTTATCCACTGGATTTTTCACTTCACTCTCTCCTTTAAGTGCTTCTTTTTGTCTCTTTCAAGTTTGTGTTTTGATCCTTCCAGCCAAGAGCTCAGAGGCAGAGTCTGCAGCATTGGTGGGCTGGGGACAGAGTGACAGAGTTCTGCTGTGTGCTCAGGTTGTGCAGGAGGAGCTGGCTCTCCTGCAGGACAGCACTTCTTCCCTCTGCAGTGGCTGATTCCACCCCAAGCAGGCAGTTTGTTTGGCCAAGGCTTTGGGCTTTGGGCTTTGGCAGACACTTTTAAAAAATTTCACTCTGTGGTTAAACACTGCTCCCAGCTGGCCAGTCCAGTCACTTATGGAGGGAACAGCCCCTCTTGCAGCATCACTGGAGACAAAGAGGCTCAGGGGGGACTTTATCACCTGAAAGGAAGCTGTAGACAGGTGGGAATTAGTCTCTTGTCCCAAGAACAAGAGGGAGTGGCCACAAGTTGCACCAGGGGAGGTTTAGATTGGATACTAGGAAAGAATTCCTTTACTGGCAATGGAACAGGAAGCCCAGGGAAGTGGTAGTCAGCATCCCAGATGTGTTCACAAAACTGCAGATATAGCACTTGGGGACATGGTTTAGTGGTGGACCAGGCAGGGTTAATGGCAGTTCAGTGGTGGAACCTGATAACCTGAAAGGCCTTTTCCAACCTTAATGACTCTATGGGTCTGTGATTCTTACACCTTTTCCATCAGCAGGGTGGCATGAATGGAAGGGTTCAGGGGCCTTGTCTCTGGACTCTGGACAGTGGAGCAAAATCTGGGAGGCATTTAAAGGGGATTGATGGAGATGGGCTTTGAGGGAGCTGTTGGCCTTTGTGCAGAGGTGGAGTGGCACAGCCAGCCATTGCATCCCAGTGTTTCTGGGGGAGACACAGGGTGGATACTGCTGGGTGGAGAGGTGAGTGGAACAGAGGAATGTGATATTTTATTAACCTGCCTTTTTGGGGGGCTGAATAGTGCTTACCTTGTCACCACTCTCTAAAGAAAGGTCCTGACAAATGGTTTGTTTTCTGTAGCAAGAAAATGACTGAGACCATGAGCTGTGGTTTGAACTGTGAGTTCATGCCCCAGTGGCTCTGTGTATTCAGGTCTCTCTGAAGTGCTTGTGTTGAAAACATTTGTCCATCTGAAGCTGGAACACAGAGACTAAGACACACCTTCATGTTAAAACTATTCTCTGCACAGAGGAGGCTTTGGTTATACCTCCATCAAGAGGAAATGTGAAGGAAACATACTGGAGGGAGGAATGAACACATATGGCTCATTGGAAACTGTAACACCAGGTTTAAGGTAAATGTAACAGCATTATGCAATCCTTCTCAAATACTCTTCTTATTGCTATTAAACTTTATTAATATAAGAAACATCATTTTCTTTCAAGGCATTCCTTTTAGATTTCAATAAAGTCCTCCTGTATTAACAAGCCACTGGAGTCTTGCTCTTTCTTGTATCTTTTAAGACACTGCAAAGAAGACAAAACCAACCCTGGTAGCTGTGCAAGTTCCAGGGCAGGAAGGTGCCTTGCTAATCCATGGCAGCTCCTCAGCACTTTGGGAAAGACACAGGCTCCTGTCAGGCTGTCCCAGCAGTCAGCTAACATTTTAGAATGCCCATGGTATTCTCACAGGGCAAGCACTGTGCCCTGCAGCTGGGGAAGCTGGGGCAGAGCAAGGGGACACTGTGTCCAAGAGCACACTGTGAGCAAAGGACAGAGAGAGGACAGAGAGACGGGCACTGAGGCACTGATGCTGCTCCATTAGGTGGGGATGCACAGTCCTGACTGAGGGATGCACAGTCCTGAGGGATGCACTGTCCTGAGGGATGCACAGTCCCGAGGGATGCACAGTCCCAAGGGATGCACAGACCTGACTGAGGGATGCACAGTCCTGAGGGTTGCACTGTCCCAAGGGATGCACTGTCCCGAGGGATGCACAGTCCCAAGGGATGCACTGTCCCAAGGGATGCACAGTCCTGACTGAGGGCAGCATCCTGCCCCTGATCCAGCCTCAGCAGCACTGAGCCTGAGCATGCAGGAATGCACCTGTGCTGTGCTGGGAGAGTACTGGCACAGAAATATGGCTGCACCCCAGCAGGACAAGGCTGAGGCTGATCTCTCCTCTGTGGAAACCTGTTTTAGTGGAAGGTGTCTCTATCCATGCAGTGAGCTGACCTTTAATGTCCCTTCCCACCCAAACCATTCTATGATCCTGTGATCAGTAACTACACCACATCAAGGGTACATATGCACATCTGCAGACAGACATATGTGCGTAAGAACACAAAGCTGTGTCACTGTTCTGAGGATCTTACAGTTTTATTTCTCTTAGTTCTAATGAAATGATAGGACTAAACAAGGAAACTCATATCACTAAGGCAAACTTAGCTCTGTCATAACTGTTTCTGGCCATTTTAGGGGCTAAGATGGGTGAAGAGGCAAAGCAGCCATCCTGGGTTTGTGCTAAGAGTGTTTGAAGGCCAAGCCACAACTGGAAATCCTCACCAGAGACAAGCACAGTGTGGACATCAGAGCCTGCAAGCACTTTGCCTTTCAGGCTCAGAACTATTTTTAAAGATCCTGACCTGGTTACAGACCTGCAGACACCTGGTGGGTGGGAAGGACCAAACACAGGGACCTTCTCCATGGTTTGAAGGTAATTATTAGCTGTGAATGTAGTCACCAAGACTTATTATCCTGGCCCATCCCATGTTTGTCATCTCCTCATCTCCTCCAACCCCCCACTCTTGCCTTGGCTTCAGTGCATTAGGAGGTTTTGCAGAGCCAGAATTTCAGTCTGAGCGTGGATCAGAAGCTGTGGTGCCTGGGGCAGCCAGGGGAGGCTGACACCCACAAAGCAGCAAAGGCTGAGCCCACAGCCTGCTCCTTCATGCCAAGGAATTTTGGCTGCAGGTGTAAGTTAATTCCTGGTATTGCTGGCAGGCAATCCCCCAGCTATTCACAGCAGTGCTTTAATTCAGCCCACCTATGCTCAAGTGAGGATCCTGTGCAAGAACAACCCTGTGCAGGAACTTACAGGGACTTAGCTACCAAGAAAGGCTTTTTTTATGGTGAAGTTGAAAATGATGTGTGAAGTTAAAAAATGGCACATCAGTTTGCCTCAGAAATCAGTGGAAGGACCTCCCCATTGGTGAAGCATCTATATGAAAAAAGGTTCTTTAGTCCCCAGGATTATCACAGCATTTGCTGTGTGCAGATGTATTAAAAGCAAGCAGCCACAGATTATAGCCCTGGACTTCCTGATATGTGGGCATTGTAGCACAGACTACTGTGAGGCACAGGGCAAATGATTGTAAATAATTATAGAATCATAGAATCAAAGAGTCATTTGTGTTGGAAAAGACCTCCAAGATCATCAAGTCCAGAACTGCCAAGTCCAGCACTGAAACATGTTCCTCTGTTCCACATCTACATGTTTTCACTTTCAGAAATGATGATTTCACCACTTCTTCCTTTTAGAGAATATTTTTTTCCTAATATCCAATCTAAACAACTTGAGGCTATTTCTTCTTGTCCTTTCCTTGGGTATTTTTGTTATTTGGGGGGGAGGACCAACCCTTACCTGGCTACACCTTTGTGTCAGGTATCTGCAGAGAGCAATAAGGTCCCCCTTTGGATCCTCCTTTTCTCTGGGCTGAACACCCCCAGCTGCTCCTCATCAGATCTGTGCTCCACACCTATCACCAGCTTTATTGCCATTCTCTGGACCCACTCCAGCCCCCCAAAACTGAGCACAGGGTTTGAGGTGTGTCCTCAGCAGTGCTAAGCACAGGGGGACAGTCACTGCCCTGGTCCTGCTGGCCACACCACTGCTGATCCAGGCCAGGATGCCATGGGCCTGCTTGGCCACCTGGGCACACTGCAGTCTTGTGTTCAGATGGCTGCCAACCACCCCCTGCCCCCCCAGGACATTTTCCACCTGGCAGCTTTCCATGAATTCCACAAATTATGGAAAACATGACTGAATTCTCCTTGTGCAGTGTAAGAGCCAGCATTCATTTTGTGATGCATTAACCTGGCAGTTTTGCTCATGCTCTCATAAAGGCACTAACAGGGCAGATGTTGCCCTGCAGGTGTGTGTGCAGGGGGTCAGCTTGGCCCCATGTCAAGCTCTCAACAAGGGGGAGCCTGTGCATGGCACACAGAGGGCAAAGGCACACTGCACAGTAGCAAACAGGGCTGCCAAGCCACACACATGCTAAGCAGCATGAGACAAGGCTGGAGAGGTTCCTCTTGGGCAAGGATAAGAAGGTGAAAAGAAAAAATCCTTCATGCAGCATTGCACCACAAGCCAGCCTGAGGGGTGCTAGTTTAGACACTGGGGAAAGGCAATTTTAAAGAGTTAAATAATTTTTGCCTCCACTGAGAAACCAGGTTTAGGTTGTTTAGGTTGCATGTTAGGTTGACCGTTCACCCCTGTGTTTTCTCTGTCCCAAAGTGTTGTGCAGAAGAGAAGTCAGCCATCAGGATGTGCACAGCTCTGGGCTGCTTCCTCAGGCTTCTGCTGGAGCAGAGGGAAGGGGACCAAAGGATATTTGAGGTTCTTCTTGAGCTCCTCCCATATTCTGTGACTATGCAAGAGCAAAGTCCAGCCTAGGTCAGAGACAATCTGCAGCTGTGTGCTGGGGACTGAACCTGCCAAAGTGGCATACAAGAGGGCATTAGCATCAGCCTCATTTTACACAGCATTACCAGGGCAGCTAACCCAGGGCTGCCTGCATGGAGCATCACACAGGATGGAGAAGAGCTGCTGTACAGCAGCAATCCAGCAGCATGCCTCTCTAGCTGTGCTTCACTTTCAGCTGCAGCTTCTGGGCCTGATGGGCTTGTGCCACACTTTCCTTTTCCTCTGCCTTGTACCATCTAACAAGTAGTGTTCCATGCTGTTGCATGGAATAATGAGTTACAATCTTTTTAAACTAGAGGTGAGGGGGCAGATAGAGGGGCTCTTGGAGAAGAGAACCCCCCCAACAAGTTTTAAGCATGTAACTTCACAAGTAATGCCCTGAGGATCCCCCTCCAGCCAGAGGCAAAGGCAGTCCTGGGGCTCAGTGCAGGGGAACAAACCCTGCTGTGGGAATTCAGGCCAGAACAGCTCAGCCCCACAGCAGTGCAAGCTGTGCATTCACAATTAGGGTGTGCATTTACAGCAGGTATAAACTGCTCTGTGAAGGAACCTGGTGTGGCAGAGCAGTGTCTGCACGGAGGAGTTTTTTTTTTTTGGTGTGAATGGGCATTTTTGTTCCAAATAACCAGGAATGTGAAGCCTCTCAGCCTCCATACACATCTGTTCAGCTCCTGTCCTGCTGGTGATGGGTCTGTTTCCTTGACCAACTTTCCTGCCCAGCAAGCACAGTGCTTTCCTCAAGCTGCCCATTGCAGCTCAGTCAGCTGCCTCCAGGCTCTCCTCATACCTGGGTGTTCTTCCTCCCCACTCCAAACTCCACCTTGAAATAAAAAAAAGTAAATTAAAAGGGGGGGAAAGGTGGTATTCAGTGATGAAGGCTCCTGCAGCTGCTGGCTGTGTTCATCAAAGGGGAAGTGCCAATTGCTTCCTTGTAGGAACTGTCTCTGTAATCAAAGCACTCTGTGGCAGAGCTGGATCAATTCCCTGCACCCAGCACAGCCCCTGGGTCCTGAGCCAGAGCAGGAGGCAGTGGCTGCCCACACCCTCATCAGTTTACACTTTCACACAGAACACTCACACCTCTGTTTTCCTTGTGACAGTCACATTTCCTGGTGCAGTGAGGACAGCCCAGTGCTATGGGCACACTGGCTCCCAGAGCCCAGCACATTCCCAGGAACAAGCACAGGAGCTCCATGCTCCCATCCTGAGCATCCTGGAGTTGGGAGAGTGAGGGGAGCAGAATCATGTTTTTGCTGGGAAATGCCTTTCCTGGCCCTGCCATCTGCTGTGGTAAGGCTCTTGCAGCCAAACAGGGAAGAATTACTTGTGGCCCAATTCAGCAAGAGTTGGGAAAAGCTCTTCCCAAGGACCTCCCAGGTCCTGGAACCTCCGTGCCTTGTGGCACAATTCACAGGGGCTCAGACTTTGTGGCAACAAGGAAAGCCATGTGCAAACCTGTCACCAGAGAAAACATGCCCCCACCCAAAAAAAAGCATTTTTGTGCTGTTATTTTTTCTAATGTTGGCAGTCATAATTTTGTTCAACTTTTTTTGGTGCATGCCTTTTTTAAAAAAAAGAAAACATTAGATACATTTCCTGGAGAAGCTTCTCTTATCTCCTAAAAGACTGCACATGCTAAACTAGGAAACCAAGCTGGAAAAATAACAGATCTTTGCCCCTCCTGTTCTGTTTTTTCTCTACCTCTCTTATAACCCAAAGACTTGTCTTAACCAAACAGAATGGGGTTTTTTTCAGTTTTATTCTTTGGTGTTTTATCCTTTTCTCAGTTACAAGTTATAATCTCCATATTAATGAAGTGTTTAAAATAATAATTTTCATAACCTACCCCAAAAAACATCCCTGTAACTATAGCAAATGAAGTGCACCAGAAAACCCCATCCAAACACCTGGGAAGACAGAGCAGTAGCACAGACAGGGAGGTGCTGGCTCTCCCTGCTGCTGTGCCCCAGCTCAGCCCCGTGACCTCTCAGCAGCTGATGTTCTCATCCAGAAGAGAATCTCTCCTGCTTTGTTCATCCCAGCGTGCTGTCCTCCCCACAAAGAACACAGACACATAAGTTTAGCTTGCTGACATAATGCCCATATTTAATCTTTTAAAACAAGAACAAAATCAAGAATAAAATCAATAATAGAAATTTCATTTAAGTTCATACAGTACATTAATCTTTCAGCAATGACCCAATCTACAGTACTCAAATGCCTGGCATGAAGTCTATTATCTCAGCATTTAACAAGTGTATAACCAGTGACACAGTAAAAGAAGAGCTCACAATACACAGCTAACACAATGAGTTTAGATTTTCTTCTAAGAGTCCAGCTAGGGTTTGTAATACATGGGTCACTTCTGAACCATACTTTAATCAGCTTTTTGTTCAGTCAATCTGTTTGGGGCTTTTTTTTTTTTTCTGTTATGTGAGTTTTTCCATTATGTACAGGAAGATTATTTCAAATGAAATTGCACAAGTTAGAGTATCTATCTATAGGCATACATGGTCAATCTAACTAAAAAAAATTTAATAAGCAGTAATTACTCAGTCCTGGTTATACATTCCTAAAGGCTTAATAATACAGTTTTAAGAAGAAAAAAAAAATAAAACAAAACACAACAAAACACAGCTGTAGGGTGGCAATCTCTGTAAGAAGCCTTCTTCCCTCCCGAAACAACCAAGGGCTAACTGTACTTTCCATGTCTGAAATGGGGTCTACAAAGAAGTAATTTCAGCAACTAAGTAATAAAAACC
Source organism: Oenanthe melanoleuca (assembly GCF_029582105.1). Lineage (NCBI taxonomy): Eukaryota > Metazoa > Chordata > Aves > Passeriformes > Muscicapidae > Oenanthe > Oenanthe melanoleuca. The sequence continues at coordinate 111,399,887 of NC_079335.1, forward strand.
GTGTGACTGTGTCCTCTCTAAAGTCTGAATGGCTCGATGCATAATTCAGTGAAGCTCTCAAACAAATAATACTGGCAGGATGCAGACTGTTAACAGAAATTAGGACAATATGCCCCGATAGCACATTTGGGTAGCAGAACTGGATGCAGGAAGGGGCCATTACCCAGAGGTTAGGGCAGGTTGAAGCAGGACAGCCCTGCCTGCAGCAGCTGCAGAGGGGGAAAGGGTGGGCTCTGCTGCTCCTTAGCCAAGGCTGAATTTTCCCCACCTCTCCAAGCACTGCCCTGTCTGCTCTCAGCCCCTTCCTCCTCTCTGAGGCAGAATCCCACAGGCCAGGGGAGCGTGGCAGGGTGCAAGCCCTCCCTCTTCCCATCCCAGATCCTGATGCTCTGCTTCTGCTGCAGCTCCACCAGGGGCAGGAGGCTCCTCTCTCCCCACCGTGGTGCAGGCAGGAGCTCTACAAGCTGGAGGCTTCCTGGGTCCTGGCCCTGACTACCAGGAGCAGATTCCCTCCCAAAAGCAGCTTTAGCCAACACTAGAGACCCAGAGGGCTGCCTCTAAGGCAAGGTAACTGAACCAGGGTGATGGAGCACCTTCTTCCCACATTAGCAAAACATAAACGTAACTAATTAACACAACTGCTTTGACTTCTTTTCATCTCTCTTTTCTGGTGCCAGGTCCTGCTACAAATGGAAAAAACCCCCACAGAGAGCTGCTTTTCCTAGATGGAAAAGCAGCAGAATCTTAAGCCTTGTGGATCTGCTTTGCAATTTGCTACTGGCATAAACAACAAGAAAAAGTCCCATTTGTTTGGTTGGTTTTTGTGGTGTTTTTTTAAGGAAAAAATAAAAAAAAAAAATCCAGACCATCGAATGCACCTTCTCTGCACATCACACACGCTCACATGCACACGCACCAATGGAGAGCTCCAGGAGAACAGGCATGGGAACCACAAAGCCCAAACGGTGAAAAGACTGGGGAATCTCACATTTCTGATTTCAATTCTCATTTAGCAACAAAGCAGCGAAATGATGTACTGCAAGAAATAAACAGTCACAGAACACACATACATCCAAATGCAACCATGGATACATTTTTCCCATTTTTTTCTTTTTCTGATAAACTTTGCTATTCATCTGATAGTTTCTTTCTGGCTGTGCTGAAGTTTTTGAAGAGCATCTAGTGCTTATTTAACCTATATCAGAACACAAGAACCTCAGTGGCAATGGACAATCCATCTCATTAGTGCCACAACCAACCATATATGCTTGAGATTCTCTACAAAACCCTTTTGGAAGTTGAATCTGACTCTGCCTCTTTAGTGCCACTCTTGGTTGTTGTTTTTTTTTTTTAAATTAACAAACACAGCATATTAATGCAAATTTGATGTTTTCTAAAAAATGCTCAGATAATTAGTTCAGCAATATGCAAAGTGCATCTATTTGGTTCTTTCCATAGATCACCTTCTGTTTTAAGTTTAAATTCCTTCACAGTTTAAAATATTGTGAAGAAATTATATGTATACTTTATGTATAGAACTATTTATATACATACACATATATACACACAACTCTGTACTTTATATAGCCATAAACACTCACTACTTAACTATTTATATTATATACACATGGCATGAACACACGCTCAGTGAAGAGTTGGTGCAGGCTGAAACCATTCCATCGGGTTTAATGGAACAACAACAGTGAAACCATGAGTGAGTTATCAAGAGACACGGACACACATCTATTAGATAAGTGAAAGACCAATTAAATCAGCTCTTCCATTTTCCTATTAGCACAGGATTGTTCCCACCCCATTCCATGCTCCATAAGCACATACACAGCTATTCTGCATTCAGTTTACATGAGAGGGCAGTGGTGGTTCTGTTTCCTACATGAAAGGAGAGTCCATATTCACTGGGGCTCACGGCAGCCTCTTCTGCAGGAGTGCAGCACAGCTGGGCACAGCTGGGCCAGGATGCCACGGAGGATCCCGAAGGCTGCGCCGCCATCAGCTGAAAGCACCTGCCAAAGCTTTATTGCATGGTTATGGGACAGCTATCAACTGCTCACAGTCTGTGAACTCTCTCCAACAAGTGGTACAACTGTATAAATACATATTTCAGCACAAAACAGTTTAACACGAGGCAAGTCCAAGTACAAAGGAGACCTAAAGGCCTATGGGTGAACTTTAAAGGCCAGCAGTTCTTCAGAGTGCATGTTGTTTAAGGAACGCAAGTCGGGTAATTTCAAAAGAAGTTTTGTGAAAATAGAGGCTTCATTTGGGTGATTTTTCATAATTAAGGTCCTTAATGCACGGATTAGTGTTTCCTGAAGTGCCTCCACAGAGTTGACATTTTCTATTCCGGAGCGATCTAAACAAAAGGGCAGGGTGAGAGGGAGAGAGGGAGAGAGAGAAATTAAAAAATAGGAGGGTAGGGGGGGAAAAAAAAAAAATTGACTGAACAGACGTAGCCTGCAACATAAAACCAGGGCAGTAAGAATCCCTTACTAAATTAACAAGCACAAGAAGAATCAGACACTTATGCCAGAAGTTTTAAATCACACACCAAAAGTCTTTCAAAGGTTATCTAGCATTAACTTTTCAAAGTACTAAGTTCATGCCAAACTGGCAGCATTCAATCACTATTTCTGTGATCCCTAACCCACGTTTCCAGAGAAGGACAGATTGAAGCAAATGTTTAAATATGTTGCTGAATCACAACTTCCAACTCAAGAAGAAAGACAGGGCACATGAAAGTAAAAATTTCAAACATTTCTTAAGGCTAGATATAGAAACCTAAACTTGAACTGAAGGTTTGAGGAGGAAAACCCACTCAGGACAAGCCACAATTGTTATCTGCACAATGGGATTCTCAGGGGCAAAGGAGTACAAGCATTCCTGTGACTGGGCACTATTTCTGAGCGTGTTCTGAAGCACTTACAAAATGAAACATGATCACCCAAAAATTCCCAGCTGAGGAAAAGAAGAATGTCAACACCAAGACATATATTATGCTCTCACATACTGCACTCCCACCATGCCTGAAGCATTTTTTTCAAGAGAGCTGTATTTAAGAACACACCTGGTATCACTAGATGGAACCTAAGCAAGCAGCTTGAAAGGATGAATTTTTAAGTAAAACATCTCACCTCATAACCATGCACAGTAGCTGTTTTTTCCCCCAAGCTGTAGCTTCTTTTCTTAAAACACTATGTAAATTCAGCAGGGCACATACACAGCCAAGTGACTGGCACAAACAGAAATGTGCTTTGATGTGTACACGTACTTAAGCACTTTGCAGAACTGGGACATGGAATGACAACAGCTTTCTGGAGTAACACTGAGTCAGATCCTACAGCCAGAGTGGGAATCCCTTCCTTATGCTGTCAGTGTCAATCCAATCAGATTGCTCAGGTGAACAGTCTAGGAAGTCCTCCTGGACTACTCAGTGCAGTTCCCTACTGCCACAGGAAAAATTATTACATAATCCACTTAAGTATGCATCTTGAAGCAGCATGTGTTTTGTTCCTTTAGGAAGATTGTTCCAGAGTCTTCTACAATTAGGAGCTCTGATTACTATCAAACAACTTTTGTTAGCACACATTGGACTCTTCTGTGAAAACTGTCCATTAGGTTTGACAGCTGCTGCTGTCCAAGAGAATGTGAGAGGAGACATCTCATTGCCTTTATTTATTAAAGGATCTCTCCTGTTTACCCCCCTGCTCTGCAAAAGCTTTGCTCTATTCTGAGCAGGTACAACGACATTTGCACAGAACACGCCCAACAGAGTTGCACAAGAGCTCTGTACAGTAGAATAGCACTGCCTTGCCTCTGAAGGTGGAAGAATGCAGCCCAGCCTTTTCTGGAAACCTTGGCTGAGTTACTGTAACCTCCTCGCTTCAATTACTCCAAGTCTTTTTCCCTCTCAGTCTACTTCCAGTTGCTCCCAGTGGCCAGCAGATGATTGTGTTAGTATTATGATAGTAAGGGAGAGTAATAGAGGGTGTGTACTTTATATTCTTCTACGACAAAGCAAGACCCTTAGTTAAGGGATTATCTGGTCTCTAGACCTGCACAAACCACATTCCTTCAGCTTTGCTTCCGCCTTGCTTTCTCCTCCTTCAGTGGCCATGATCCACCTTGCCACCTCTCCTCCTTCTTCAACACATCCAGCTAACTGATGCCAGAGGTAAAGCATTCTTTTAATTCTGGAATGGTACCCAGATAATTCCTCAGCCCCACCCAAGTGTGATCCTGCTTTTTATTTCTTTGTCATACGACATGGGAACGAGAGGATGCACAGAGTTACACACAGTTCTTGCTACTACCCCTGCTTCTTCAGCATGTTCTAAATACTCCTCCTGCAAGTGGTTATGCATCCAGTGTTAAGTGGAGATGTTTCTGACAAGTGTTCTTTCATCTAGCAGTATTTAGAGACTTAATTTCCATTGGTGGGTTTTGGTTTTTTCTTAGTTTTAATCAGCTAAAAGTCTTTTATGGGATCTTGAATTAGTGCAGCACGGAACTTTATACTGTGGACCCCTTAATTAGTATTCAACAGTCACACTTCTTTCTGCTTTTGTAACCAATATAAATCTTGACTATTATCTTCCTTTCAGTCTTCTCTTGAATAACTTTCATTCTGAGATGAAAAAGTCATAATGGCCTTTTTCTTCCAACTTCAGCTCTTCTTACATTTACGGCATTTTTTCCTTTGCCTGCATCTCCATGTCATTCTCTCTGATCCTGTTCTTCAACTCTTCATCTCTAATGAAGTGTCACCTCCCCTTACAGGAAATTACTTTTTTGGTTACAGTACTCCTCCAAGAGTGGTATGCAGGGATTTGTCTTTCAAGATCTGTTTAATCAACACATGCCCACAATCCTTCAGTTCTAGGGGCACCTTCTCCTCCTGGCAATCCCTTGCACTGTGAGCATCTTCCCCAGGAATTCTGCTGAGGCCACTTCTGTTCCTCAGTACCTGCCTGAGCGTGAAGCCTGCTTGTTTACTCACTTGTGCAAACAACTGCAGCATTTCAATCCAGTCTCATATAACAGAGTAAAGTTGCTCTGAAAATTTTTGAACTCAGTGATCGTCAGGATTAGCTCTGTGTCTGGAATACAGCCCCAATATTGACTAATAAAGCTGTACTTTATAAAATCCTCTAAAATTTTGTGAAGATGTCCAGGAAGGCTGTGATCAGCCTACAGAGCAGATCACGAGGTAGCTAAGATAGGCAACAATAATATCCAAAGTATGATCTGAAAAATCCCCAGCAACTGCAAGAAGCCTGAATACCAAATACCTTCATTTTCTGTCCTGCTGCATGGCTGACACTGCATGCTGTACATATTACATGCCATCCCTAAGCTGATCCCTGCTGGGAGCTGGCAATCAGCACAGTGCTTTAAAGGCTGGGGAGATGGCACTGTGCTAGAATCACATTTAACAGAACAGATACAGCCACTTAGATTGAAAACAGGTGGCACAGAGAATGAGATATTCTAGGACCCAGGAGCTGAGCAAGCAAGAAGAATGGCTGTAAGCCTAGTTAGAGGGCACAAGAAGGGGAGAGACCTGGTGGTCAGTCCATATTTTAATGGCTGCCTCCAGTTCTTGTCAAGAATTTCCAGAGTGGAAAGGCAACTAAAACCTCAGGTTTCCCCCTGCTACCTGATCATTTTCATTAACAGATGCCATGCTCCCTTCAGATTATAGTGCCATGCTTCCTTCACTCTGCCATTTGTTCTGGCTTTTGAAGCTTGCTAACTCTGTGCCACCCTCTGCTCATTATCACGGCTTACAAACCGAAGAGGCGACAGCTGCCCCGTCCTGTGCTCTGACATTTCAGTTCAGCCATGCATAAAGCTATTAGACTGAACTGTCCTGCCTTGTTACAGAGGCCTTATGTGCCTACAGCACCATGCCTGGGTGCCCCTCCTTGATGACACGTGGGTCTAAATTGCTCATGTGAAAGGGATGCACTTGTTGAAGGAGTTCAGTGCTCCCCAGCTGCTGGCTCGCTGTCTAAGTGGGTGCTGTGAGCATTCCTGCTACCTACCTTTAGAGAGCTTCTTACCCAGCAAGCAGGGATTCTGCATCTTGCATTCCAGGCATTATATGCAGAGCTAATGTGCCTAATTTGAGGCTTGAGATAATACTACAGAAGTAGGTGCTTAATCCTTCTTTGAATCTGGGCCAGGGTGCTTTGTCTATCCAGGGACTGAAACAAGATAGGAGGCTGGTGAAGATGGCAGTGGATTGGCAGCCTTTAGTGGTAAGAAGTCACGATGCAGATGATTGGGCTTTCTTGCTGACATAGGCAGAGATCAAACTGTTGGATTTGGACTTAAGCAAAATACGCAAGAGACTTAAACGACAATACTTGGAAGCAAAAATACCACCTCATCCAATGACCTGTGCTGTGCAAGTCAGGAGTAATTTCAGTGATGCTGTCCTGTAAAACTTAGAGGAGTCAGACAAATAGCATCTAAATGGCCATGGGGCAGCTATTTGTTTTTGCTTTACACACAAAGCAGTAGGAAAACATAAACCCATTGTCACCTTTTTTTAAAAGACAGTATTAGAAAGACTAGGTATGTTAAAAAGTAGGTTACAGGCTGCTACTACCTTAAAACCTACTCAACTGCACTTAAACATGAAATAACAGGGTATACATTTTACAGAAAACTTTTAACAGAGAATCACATTCAATTTTTGGCAAAGGTGGAAGTTAACTTTCTCTCCTTACCAGCAGATACCAGGACAACTGCTGTAAACAAACTCATCTCCTCATCACTAAGTTGCAGGGCATTTAGTTTCTCACTAAATTCAAACATTGAGTTGAGCAGGTCACCAGCTCCCATTGAATGCAAGTCATCCACACTGTACTTCTTGCCACTCAGGAAGGTGACAGTACGTTCCTTTGCATCAAACAAAGATGCAAATCGTACCATTAAAACCTGGTGAAAGAAAAAGGAAGAAAACAAGAACAACAAAACCAGATAAATGTAGGTGCATTTCTAGAAAAGCCAAAGAAAAAATTAAACTTTCTAACATCATTCAAAGTGTCTCTTTAACCATTCTAAAAGCATTCTATACACAATCTGTCAGCATGCTACTGAGCTGCAAAACACAGTGCAAGCTCTGGCCCCATGACCTGAGAGAAACAAACAAATGACAAAATTAGGGAGTGGATGCAGGGGAGGGGCTAAAGCATATGAAAGGCAGGAAAATTAAAATTTAAGCCTCAGACAGCCTGAGCCACACAGATCATGTAATTTATAAATATGCGAGTAGGACAACTTGCTTGAGCCACACAACAGCCAAAGGCATACAGAGCATTCAAAGAAATAGAGATCATTAAAAGAAATGCTTTCCTGGCCACACTCATGAGGAGCAAAATGAAGGTACTGAACCAGATTCTCACTCGGGGTAAAGTGGAGCAGCTCTATGGAAACAATGCTGATTTACACCACCTGATGATCGGGCCCCCAGGCATTCTTTGGAAAAGTACCATGCCACATCACTGTACCCACAGGAATGTTAACAAGCTCTGCTAGAAAGGAGCCACATGGAGAGTTTTAAAAGGCTGGGGAAGCACAGCTTGAGATGGCACCTGGTCTGCAGCAGCTGGGAATACCCCTTTGGTACAAGCACCTGGGCTGGAGCAGTTGAGGTGTGCTAAACTTACCCCTTTGGGCTGAAATTTCTCTTGTGGTTTCTCAGTTGTACTGTGAAATGTTTCCCTCTGGAATGGCTTGTAAACTTTCATTTGCTCATGTTCAACAACCTTACTTACATTTTCAAGGTTTAAGTTGCACAGAACAACCTTCTTATTTGAAGAAAACAAACTAACTGGCATTGGTTAAAACTTCAGACTTGTTGTCATCTCTTGGTGTGACAGTTATCTCTTCTCATTTACCCTATTAACTGCATTAATTCAAATGTTTACTACAGGTGAGAGGAGAACCAGGTTTGCAAAGACTAGTGCCTTTGACAAGCTTAAAGGAACGAGTGCTCAAAACAAATGAAAATGTTTGAGAATTCAAACACTGTTCATGCACATTACACGACTTGCTCCGAAATTTTATGAGCCAAACAACATGCAGCAACCTTGATGGATACAAGAGCACTACATACTATTCACTTGTGTCAGCTAAGCTATCTGTCCTTTGATGACATTAACTACAGAGTGCAGAAACCCATCAGAATACAACAGATGCAGAAGCCATCAGAATACAACAAAAACAGGCAAAGGGCAGGCAGACAAAGCTGAACTTGTGCATTAGCACAGACCCACCAGGTATCCAGCAACCTTTCAGTTCAAAATGGTACTCTCCCTATAGAACTGGGCTTTAAAAACATCTTTAAATAACAGGCAACCAGGATTAATGCTGGTATTCAAAACTGAAGCCCATGAAGTTGTGCTGACTTATTCCTTGGCAAAGACCTCACCTATTTCAATGCCACCATTCTAAATAAGGAAGAACATTTTGCACTATGGCATAGCACAGGATTGATTCATCCCATTTCACTTCAAACCAGGCTCATACCTGCACACACTGAGGACACACCTGATCAATCCTATCACCTGACCAGAGCAGGTCACATAAAAACCTCCACTCTTGGAGGTTACTTGATCACTTCCCCACCAGCTGCAGCCAAATCTGAGTCACTACTCAAAGGGATCCAAGGGCTTTGTTAGCTCTACCACCAGCTACATTTGGAGGGGAGGTGGAGCAGGGCCCACTCAAAAGCAGTCGAGTTCCTTATTTTAGGCTCACTGCCGTTTCTGAGCTGGCTCTCCTAAGAAGCTCTGCAAATGCTGAGCTCCCCAGTACTCCCAGTTCTAAGAGACCTTTTCAGGTTATGTGTGTGTGAATATAAATAGCTGTGCAGCTCCTGCACCAACGCTGTCTCCATGTGTCCTCTTATCCTCAGAGGAACAGGCACTCCTCGAACACGAGCTGCTAAGCAGCCACACCAGACTCTGAGGCAGCACTTTCACTCAGGTTCTTCCACCAACATGCAGACATTGGAACATCCTGGTTCAGTTACCCAGAAGACAGAAATGACCTTGGATGCACCAGGCTTTCAAGATGCTTTTGCCTCTATCGCAATGGCTTCATTAATCTTGTTGTGGATTTTTTGCCACTGTTTGGCAGCCCTATTTTTCCCCCCCCCCCTTGCTAAGATGCCACATAGGCCTTTAACTACAAGTTGTAGCTCACTAACAGGAATCATAAATGTTTCTTATAAATAAATGAATAGTGACAAGCATGCAGCTATACATAATTATTAATTCCCCTGGATATAGAAACCTCCATATCAGCAGTGCTTGTAAATGCATATGAGTGAGGCCTGAGAAAAGCTTCAGGTGAAGCAAGGCCAAGACAAAATGTTTTTACTTGACATTATAGGGACAGTTTAAGCCAAATTTTTCACTCTTCTCCTCCTTTGCAGAGGAAGGAACCAATGTTTTTGTGTAGGGTTAAAGTAATGAAAAATAAAAATACAGCCCCTTCACTACAGGAGTTGTAGATGAATATTAAAAGGTCAAGAATAAGTACAACAGAAAAGAAATATACGACAGTAAAATGAAGGAAACAAGAAAACTAATAGACTCCAGGCAAAAGTCTTCCTGTATAACTTGTACCTTCCAACCCAACAATTACCCATTTTAGAACTGGGCTGTATAAATGCAGACAGAAGACCCAACACATCACATGAGAAATGTCATCATCCCAGGTAAACATAAAATCCAGCATCTCTCTTTGAATGAATAAATCATGTAAACAAGAGCAAAGGCATCACCAATGCTACACTTCCCAGAAAAGCACAGTAACATCAAATACTTGGGACTTCAGCTCCTCTGACTCTCTCTATTCAAATTTCACATTTGAATATTCATGAAATGCATACGGTCTCCAGTAGACACAAGGGTCTGGAAGGACAACTAAAACATGATGTAAAGGTCATCTAGTGAAGGTCACTAATTATAAAACAGCACCAAGCTCAGTGGTATCATTTCCAAATTAATACCACTAATTCACATATACGTCATGACCACAAGTGGATGCAATTAACCACGAGGACCTAGTGGGATTAGTCTAGAGTAAGTCAGGCTGCAGCTGGCACACAGTATCTACAGAGCTGCAGCAGCACAAATAGTTACCATTGTTACTGCATTGGACATGGAAGCGTCAGACACTCCCAAGTTGCCACCAAAGTGGTGACTGGTCAGGATTGGATACTCTGGCTTTTGCAGGAAGCAGAGTGGCACAAGGAAGGACATGCAGAGCAGTAAACACATTCCTCGACAAAACTTTTAAGTCAGTAGACAGCTTTCTAACCCATCCACCCTTCAGATGCAGTACAGCTCCCCAGAGTAAGCTAGAAACCCCTAATTATGCATTTATTAATGCCCAGGTGAAGAAGAGGGACAGGTCACCAAGGTCTGACCTGTCACAGATCCCTTGGACATCAATCCCTCAGAGAACAACACTCAGAGCATCCATGAACAAGCTGGCTTCACCTGATGTAACCCAGCTCCATTTGGTTCTGTTCTTACAGGGTCAGACTGATGCACAGCTTGTCAGGTTTGCAATACACACACAGTGGTCTCACCTCAAAAGTTCCAGCCTTCAGAAGATTGACCTGGTCATGCTGGGAGAGATCTCGGAAACCTGGGATGCGCTTGGCGAACTCCACCACTTCCTTCACTGCAGGAGTAAAACTCAGGGAAAACTCTTCCCAGATTTCATGGCCAGACTTGTTTGGGTCCACATGGGGAGTCTTACTCATTGGGCAGACCTGATGTTTGCAAAACACAGACAGAGAACAACTTTTAAAGGTGCAATTCCAAATGCTGACAAATACTTAAAAGAAACGTTTATTATTCAACAAAACTTTGCAATAACGATACAGAAAAAAAAAAAAACAGTATTCCACAATCAATTCCCAAAGAAACTGGATTTCTTTCTCTTGCTTTAAAACAAACAAGAAAAAAATCCATGGGATTGTTAGCAATCTGTTTATAAACCTACTAACTTCAGAACCTACAACACTGTATACTGCAAAAGACCTGGCAGAACCAAGGTTATGCTATTCTTCCCTGACCTCAACTGATCTGGTCTGACATCTGAATTTCTCTTTACTTGTATTATCCCTGTAATTTCACAGTAAACTGTGATTTCACAATCAATCAGTTGCAATCTCACAGTCACAATGACATTCATTCTCCCACCTTTCTTGTTTTGCAGGCAACTGAAGTGCTTCAGTCAAGGTGACAAAGATGTCAATACCAGAGCAAGAAAGCAAGCCTTGGTTTCCTGACTCACACGTCTACACCTTCATTACAAGGATAACCCTCTTCTGCAAGTTTGCTTTTACTTGTATCACTGAAGGAGGAACTGGTATTCCAGTATTTCTCAGTCACAAGATGACAAAGTGCTCTTTCTTTTATACAAACATACAGCAATTTTTGTCGGAAAGCTGAATCCATTACATTGAGATCAGATGTATCAGTTGGGGCTGACTGCCAATAAATTCCCTCTGCAAGAGCCAACCAGAAGCTCTGCGATATTTTCAGTTCTAGCTTCTAAAATTTACATCTTTTAATGAAGCTTAAACCTTTTAGTATTCATTTCACCTGCCATCATCAAGGACAAAAATTCCTTTTAAGTATTCCTCACAAGTGTACTAAATGGTCTGTGTAATCCTACATAATGTCAGCAAAACAAAGAAAAAACAGTGAAATAGATTAGCAATTCCTCAGAGCTGTGCTGTTTTTGCAGGGCATCTTAAATATGGTAATTGCCTAGCAATTCTTTGCGTGGGAAGTCCTAAGATTACAAGACTATAATATTTTGGCAAAAGGAAAGGTCTAGGCACACAACCAGAAGGGCAGCAGATGCCAACCACTGCTTTGCCTGTGGTATTGCAATGGTTCACATAGGTATTGTTATAAATACAGCACTGAAAATAAGAAATCTCTGATTCAGTACCCTGCTCTGCAATGGATACAAAAATCACCTTAACTTCTCACTGTACAACAGCACAGCCTTACCCAAAGGCACTCAGTCCCAAGGGCAAACTACCACCTCCACACCCAGTGCACTGCGTCTGTGGTCTCCTGACAGACCTCTGCCCAAGAATCAGAGCATCTCAAATCAGAAGAGCCCCATAAGGATTGAGTCCAACTCTGTGCTCCTTGCAGAACCACCTAAAACTAAACCATATTCCTAAGAGTGCCATCCAGGCACTCCCTGAACTCTGACAGTTCCTATGGAACTTCCTATGGAAGAAGCTGTCAGCTTGTACAGTCACCAGTTCTCTTCAGAGGAACCTTTTCAGGAATGACCTGTTCTGCTTTTCTGATTACAGGGGTATTGAGTAAAAACCACCAAACTCCTGAACATCTGCCTCCATACTGGTTCAGAGCCTAACTACTTGCCCTTACTGCTGCTGACTCATTTTGGTGAGATCCTGAACTCTTTGAGTTCTTGGGCAAAACCCTCACCCGTATCAGGGATGTGGGGCGGGGAGGGGGAGCTGCAGTGCTCTGCTGGATTTGGTTTTGTCTCCTCATCACTGACTAACTCCTGCCTGCAGCTGCCATGCACAGGTCAAACTGACTGGTTGGGGCTCTGCAAGGCAGAGCAGCACCACTCCCTGCCCACCCATACTGACAGGTTTAACCTCTGCTTCTCAGGAGCGCCAAGAATGCTGCAGTGACACCACATACTTTCCCTGCAAGGAAGAAAGGCTGGGAATTGTTATTTGCCACGATGCAGTGCCTGGAGTCTGCAATTAAGGTCAGACCCTGCTAGGGATGGCATGGTCTATATATGCAGTAGACAAAGAAGGGTTTAAAAAAAAAAAAAAAACCAGCAACAAAAAAGTCCCCACGGAAATGCAGCATCAAAATAAACACCTTCACTGTGGAGACCTTTGGGGGTCTCCAAGAACCTGTGAAAGATCTTCACAAAGTAGGAGGAAGAAAAGCACCGGCAGCTGAAGTACTTCAGAAAGGTCAGGGGCTCGCGCTGCGCACCAGGAGCGCAGGATGAGAACGAGGATGTTATGTTCTCTCATCCCAGGCAGCTCCAGTGATAAAGAGAAGGACAATCTATTTTAAGGGGCTTACAGAACTGCTTGCCTGAATGGCAGAGAAACAGCAGGTGCAAGGCAAATGAGAGGGACCTGTTAAGCAAAGGCAAAAAAAAAAAAAAAACTCCAACCAAACCAAACCAACAACCATATGCAAAAAACCAGGAAGCATCCTTGTTAGGAATTCAGTGAGAAAATACTCCAGCAATGTCATCTGAGGTACCCAGAAGCGTGTGCAGAACCTCACTTGCATAAGTACTACAGAAAAGACCCTGAACTTCTCTCTAATGGTTCAGCTGTGCATCTTCCTCCTGCCTCTGTTCAGATCTGAAGATGTTCTACTGTGAAAAGGATGCGTAGCCTGTGGACCTCATCGAAACAAAACAAATCAAAAGATCCGCATCACCAAAAAAACCATCCTGCCTACCCTGCAACAGATTTCAGAACCCATACTAAGGCCTGCAGACTGGCTTAAAATCCTAGGCCTGGGGTTTTACCCCAGAAATTTGCTCCGAATACCCCTAAAGAAAATACAGTACATCTGACTATATAGATTATTTGAAAGTGAAATCTTCAAAAGGACTGAGTAAAAATAAACTCCTACTTTAATTTTGAATTCAAGACACATAAAAACCCATGACTTTTTTTTCAACCAATACTCTTTGACATTATTTTACTTTCAGTTAGCTAAAAATCAAGCCAAGAAACCGCATCACCTGTATGATTTCAAATCCTTCACACCTTGAGCTAATTTTGTCCTTCATCACAATTTGCACTACCAAACTTGTGTCCCCCTTTAAAGTTTCTGCAGTTGTGCCAACAGCCTGCAGCTTCACCAACTACTGAGACACAGCTGGATCACACCCACCAACAAGTAAGTCAAACCAAACAACTGATGTCAACATACCAGATGCATTCTTCCTCCAGTGCTGCAAGAGTAAGTGGTATTCTTGTTTGGAGAAAAGCCATCCTCTGGGATCCTCTCACACATTCTCTGAGCATACCCACTGGTGAAGTTCATGCAGGGGCTGTTTGTGAAGCACACGGCGTGCCCGCTGGGGTAGTGCACTGTGCTTCTCCCCTTGTACTGTCCACCAAGGTGCTGCTCCCTTTCAGGGTACTGGGGGCCACCAAGGCCACCAACACAGTGCTCACTGCTCAAGATGTACTGCTCGGTGCTCTTTGACACCCTCTCCCCACTCTGGGGCTGCATCATCTCTGCTGGGTTTTGGGACTGTTCTTGGTTGTAGAGGAAAGTGTCTTTGTGGGCCCTAGTGACCATGCCAATCACCTCCTCCTTAGCCATGTCAGCACTAGGAGGGGGAGAAGCGCTCTTGATGGTTTCCCGCTCTTGTTTGGGCTTGGAGGAAAGATCTTCTTGAGGTGCTTGGTCTTGATGTTCTGTTAATGCTTCATTGGGCAAGTGACCACTGAACTGACTGTTCATCATGGTTTTCATGGCACTCTGCATTTCAATCAACATCCTCTGCTTTTCACGTTTGGGAATGCGGCCAAATCGAACAGCTACCGAGGTGGAGAAATGGACAGTGGTGGAAAGGGGAGGAGGGAAAAAAAAAGAAAAAAAGTCAGTCCTGAAAGTGTTAGCAGGAACACATAAAATACACACCCCAACAAAAAATCCTGCCTCTTAAGGCAAGATTTTAACTGCTCTCACCAATGCTACAGCAGGGGTATTGCCAGTAAAGCCAAAGAGCATAGGCATAGGACTGGTATGAACACAAATGTATGCTGTTGTTTGCACACAGGGAGAAGGCAGCTCTAAAGCACAGCCTGCAATACCTTTTCCCCTTTTGCCTCAAACCTGGCTATGCAGTACACACACAGTGGTGTTAACTGACAAAGTGTCAGGCTTTAAGATTGGATCTATTAAATCAGCACAACATCATCAGCTGACAATTAGCTGAATGTAAACACAGCTCATATCATCTTTGCATGAAAGTCCTACAAGGCAGGTCCTCACGGACCAATTACGTAACTTACCAAAACAAGAGAATCAATGCTGAACAAAGCTTACCTTGGGAAAACTTTCTTGATTACTTTGCCTTGACAAGGACATTTTCTGCTGGCAAGGGGATGGGCATCATTGTGGCTGCAGCACTTTTGACCCTGTCCTAGGGAATCTACAACTGCCTCTCCCACCCTGTCCAACCACAGCTGCACAAGGGCTTATAACCAGTTTCGACTGATGTAATTATGCTCGTGCAGTAGTCCATCATTAATGTAACTAAGTCTCTTTCATTAAAGCAGGTGCAACCTTGTGCACAAACAAGCGCCTAGGGGATGAAATAACTCCTATGCACGACAAGAACTCAGAACAATTATTTAAAATAAGTTCTAACACTCCACCCACTAAATTGTTAACAGCCCGAGATTCCTACTTCTTGTGAAATAAACACCCAGAGAAAATTAAAAAGTGAAACAGAAGGAGGAGTTCTGGCTGTGGCAGTAAGCTGTAGCAGAAATGAACTACACTTTCAGCATTATTTATTAAAATGTCACAAGGAGTGGACAGCCAGCAAGGTGGTCAGAGACACTGACCAACATCACCATTTCCTCCTTGCCTTTCCTCTCCCTCTACAAAAAGAAAAAAGGGGGAAAAAAAAAAGGAGCAAGACACATGCTCATCCTATGCACCCAAAGCTAACTCTTTAGACTCTGTGGTGACTACTCTAAAGCTATCAGGTTGGGCATAATTCCCTTTCATTGAAAAAGCAATAGTAACAAAAGAAAACAGAAAAAACAAAGAAAAAAAAAAGAAAAATATGAGTCTTTTTCATATTCAGGTAGGATACAGCTGTAAGTCTTAACATTAAACCAAAATTGAGACACTTGTTATAACCATCCCCCTAGCAGGCCACTGCAGCACATCCCACTGCACCAGCTCCACAGGCAGGAGGACAGCTCTGCAGCTGCCCAGGACACTCATGGAGCAAGAAGGCAAGCTGAACTAAATGCTCTCAGACTGGGAACCTCTCCTTGACAATTGGCTTGGCTGCATCATCTGCCATTAAGACCCTCAGCAATTGTTTTTGAGGTGGGCAGCAGATTCCCTCTCAGAGGATCCCTGCTCAGTACAGGAACGTACCATCTCTTGACATCCCAACAGACAGGCATTTTTTGAAACGACACTGCTGGCATCTGTTCCTATTCATTCTCATTATAGAGCAGTTGTTATTCTTCAAGCACTTCTTATACTGGATGTTTTGCTGAATGCTTCTTCTGAAAAATCCCTGTAAACAAGCAAAAAAACCCCACAACTATCATTACAGCACATGTCAAATCCTTCCACCAAGACTCATCTCTCTGCGAGCAGAGACAGTTAACCTTACTGCATCACATCAGCTGCTTCAGAGCCATCAGACCCAGGAGATTTTAAAGAACTTGGCACTCTTCATGACTTACTTCCCCTTTGTGTGTGATCTGTATGTAATGTGAACTAGTTATGATTTCTAACTACAGAAGATGCCCAGTTGTTTCCTGCATAGTCAGCATCCAAGACCAAAGTATCTCCAATATTACTTCTATCACTGTACCAACAGCTCCTAAGAACTCAAACACCTATGACATCAAGTGCAAAGAGGGGAATCAAAATAATATCTTTTGACTTCCATCTCTGCAGTTTGGCAACAAAACCATCCTGCTGCACCACGTGACCTTCAAAGGTGATTTTTTCACATAACACTTTATGCTATAAAGCTCCTTCACAGGATATAACATTTGCAATATTACAGATTAAGAAAATACCTATCTAGTTCTGGCTTTCCCTGTGTAAAGAATTGCTCTGCCAAAGCTGTTTTGCTCTGTGTCCCAACCTAGGTGACAACTCACACCCACTATCTCTTAATGCAATTAACATGCACATGTCTTGCGTGACATGGTCCTTACCACCTCAGCTTCCAGTTTGTGCTCTCTGCTGTGCGCTCCAAGTCAGGCAGCATTGGACAAGGGGTGGGAACAGAAAGTACTGCAGAGTTTGGAAAATGCTGTGTATTGCTAAGTGGTTTGCCTGTTCCCTACAGCTTCTCAAATTTCTCATATTTAACAGACAATTATATCGAATTTTTTTTTTTTTTTTTGGCAGTATCACCCCTTTTCCCCTACGGGGAGAACTTGAGCATTTCACCAGCAGAAAGGTGAGCAGAAATATAGCTCACCTTGCAGCCCTCACAGGCATGAACACCATAATGAAATCCTGAAGCGACATCTCCACAGACTTTGCAAAGAAGAACCATGCCATTAAATTCTAGAATCAAACAAAAAAGTCAAGGATATAGAAACCAATGACGACTGCAGGAGTATGTTTCCAGCTTTTAAAACCTGGACTTAAATCGAAATATGTCAGGTCAGTTCAACACATGAAAAAATACAGAACAGACAACATGAACGTACAAATGCCCTGAACAGTTCAGAAGGTACCAGTGCAAGGGTGGGGGGAAAAGAGGACAAACACGAAGCACTCAAACAAACAGGGAGAAAGCACATATTCACTGGGCTTTCAAACAGAGTAGCATTGCACTCAGCAGCAGAAAAAGAAAGTCTGCTTACATTTAAGCACTTTTAAAAGGACCATTCAGTTAACTAGGCCACCAAAGTTCAGGCTCAATCTGTTTTTTCCATCAGGACAAGAAAGCCTATGAAAGACTTTCCCCAACAGAGAATAAACGCTTTTTCTTAAAAACCAGAAATACTAAAGGACACTATAATATATTCAACATTAGCCATACACTGTAACTATTTGGTAACAATTTAGGACTGGTAACTCAGCCATACCTACATATGTAGAGACGACTCATTTGAGTGCATATCCAGAATGGCTTGCACACTTCAACTTGAAAATACCTTCTCAATCCTGTAAAAATGCTCATGGTTTGGGTTTTTAAAGTTTTTCCCCCATCTATTTAATTTCAGCTTGTCAATAAATTTTTTTGCAAGTCCTAAGTGCTGTCTAACATTGGTTTCACTGAAGCCAATGGGAATTTTACCAGTGAGTTCAGTAACCACAAAGTTACCTTAGAGACAGCTGGAAATACTCTCACAGAAACATATTCTACCAGAAAAGTAACTTATTTGACATTTGGGTTTCATTTGTAAAAAGGAACTAAAACATTTTTTTAAGGTTTTCAAAAAGAAAAAGAACCAAACCACTACTTTTTCCCTTTTTTTCAACATTTAGCACTGAGCTAAAGAAGTTACCTATCTGAACAATTTACAACAGGTTTCATTTTAGGAACCTCTGCCCTGATATCAAGAACACAGTTACTAGAGGATTTTTAAGTAAAGATTCTTACTAAGAGCTTAGGGTAGGAACACTTAAAAAAAAACCCCAACAACAAACCAACAAGAAAACACTACTTGAGGTAGAACTACTAGACCCCTACTCTAGCTTCATAACAATCCAAAATGATAAAACAATTCTGCCAGTAAAAGAATTGAGCCTCCAAAAGACTAAATTCCAGCTGTTTGCTGAATCACTCATTCCAGTACTTATTTGAACCTGCCCTTCCAAAACTGTTCAAATATACTTCTCTACCACTGATCTTTTCTGATTATCAAAATAAGTGTGAAGTAAATACGTGGAGATAGATTGTTATATGTATTTCAAAAGGTGATCCTTTAGTTCCAGTTTACAAGTATTTTATTTTTCACATCCACATAATTATATCTTGGAATCAAAAAGATAACTGTTCCACCCACAACTATAAAAGTATTATGCTTGGGTAATTAATTTATTTTGTTCCTCACAGCTGGGGGGGAGGGAAGGTGAAGGGGCAGGGCACAGAGTATGAAAGAACAGAGAAACTAGATTTCCAAGACAGCTCCATAAATACTCTCGAAGGCAACTTCTGATTGTATTACCTTTACTTCTTCACTTCTTTTTAACCAAGACTTTGATTTTACTAAGATCAGTTTTCACTAGTGAAGATTGGAAGTAAAGCTGGACTGTATTTATGGACTGTTTGAAGTTGGCAGCAATGGGACCCCGATTGTATTAGCATTTGTATGGCAATACCATATGCATTACCACACACACAATGCCAAAAGCTACAAATGGAGGCTTTGCTATGCACCTACACCACAAGGCAAAGGGAGACCTGGCTGTAACACACAGGGCTGTGATACGCAAGGGGAAGACGGTGTTTTCAGGAACTGGCACCAAACATACTTGTGACTCCATTATGGCCTTTTGTCAAACCAGCAACACTCGGCTGGTTTGTTTTAACAGTCTCCTCCAGCCGATCGCTCCGGGGCGCCCCGTCAGAGCCTTCACTGCTCCGGCCATTGCATCCGCCGTCCGAGGAGGAGCTGTTTGGAGGGGATGGCACGGGCGAAGAGGACGACTGGAAACCGCTGTCTGAGCTCTCGCTGTGACATGAGGCTGGGCTAGATGCCGAGCTCGAAGAGCTGATGTAAGCTATCACACCCCCTAAGGCAAGAAAAAAAGGCAGCACGTAGTGACATAACCAGCAGACATGCACCGCTGCCATGTGAGCCACACCGTGACCCAGCACCACCAGATCAGCCATTACGTGCTCCTGGGAGCACTCCTCTCCCTCCCTCCCTCTCTCCCTCAAGCTTGTTTGCCTCATGCGTTTTCTCAGGCTGATCTCCCAGTCTGCCCCATCCCCTTCTCCCATCGTATCAACCTCCTCTGGCCCAGGCTGAGATGAAATGGCATAACCTAAAGACGGAGCAACAAGCCATGGAGCTGGAAGGATGGGGTGGCAGGGACCGGGCATGGAGTGACCCGCAGAGGGCTTCCCTGGCCACCTCTGAGCACAGCTCATCTGGAGCCACAGCAAAGACAGCATCTCAGAGCGCTGCGGAGCCAGAATGCAAACAAGCTAGGTTAGGGACAGAAATAGGGCAGAGAGAAAGACTTCATGCAGGCTACGCGCCAGAGGCACAGAAAGGAAGGGCTGGGAGGTGCTCACGATGCAGAAGGGAAGGGGGAAAAGCAAGGAAATAGCACTGCAGTCTGGTTAGCCTACTGAACGCCATTTGTCCCACTGCAAGCCTTTGTAGCGTTTCTAGCAGCAGCTAAACTCCAATGCCAGGCTGCTATTTGCAAACAGCCTCTGTCCTGCCGCGTCTTGCAATCTGACACACTTGAGAGTCCCTCAGATGAAACAGCTTTTTGTCCTCAGGCAGACCTGGGAGCAGTTCTGGCTTTTCACAGGCTCCTTCTTCTTGCTCGTAAGCAAGAGAAATTGTTTGCACTTCTATGAGTTTGTCTCCAAGACTCAGCATTTCAAAAGGTCAATATAAAAACATTTGATATTTCACACAAGAATTTCAAAAGCCATAGCCACGAAACTGTTTAAATAAATTACACTCAGTATGTCCTACATTTTATGCCTCTATTGCTCAGTGGACTCCCTTCACTGATGACTCAGGACATTGCAGCAAGGAACTCCACACACCAGTAAGAACTCAAAACTTTAGAAGGGCCATGCACAGCCTGCCTTTGGAGGAAAAAGGCACTGGTGTCTGTAGAGTCCTTGATCAACTGAATTGGCACAGCAGGCAGAGGCTGTAGCATCTTACATCAGCCATACCCTCCTCACAGATAAAAGCAGTGGTCTTATACAATCCTGGAAACACCGCTGCTTGCAGGGAACAATTCTGCCTTACAAATTCTCAATACTTTTATAACGGTCCTCTTAGCACCTCTGCAGCAGCAAATCTGGCCCACTTCCTCTTCAGCATTTCATGTTTTCCTACCAAGGAAACCCTTGGCAGGAGGGTTCCCTGAAGAGCACGCAGCCCAGGAGCAGAAGTCAGACCGAGGGGACATGTGACACGTGCAGGACACACGGACTGCTGCTCACGTTCCCAGACACCCATGTCCCTGCACCCTGCCACTGGGGGTGTACCCGCACTGATTTTTTTTTTTTTTTTTTTTTCCCCAGAAATCCTCCACACAGCACAACACGCATTCTGGATCAGGTTTTCAGAGAAAGGAGGATTGGCAAGGGAGGGGTCACGGGTTCAGCCGTGGCTTGAGAAACAAGGCATCACAAGCCACCCGTGCGGGGCTAAGACACCACCTGTTTGACAAAGCCTGTGCCATCCCCCAGCGCCGCACGCGCCTCTGCCAGGTGCCAGGTCAAAGCTCACTGTTCACCTGGCCCAGGGAGGCACCAGGCTTCTCAGCAGGCGCCATCCTTATCGGCAAGGGGCAGATCGGGACACGCCAGCACAGCCCCTGCAGCCAACTCCACGTTTCTCCACGCTGCCACCGCGCCCCATTATCTTTAAACCCTGCTCGTAAAAGAGATGCTCTTTTCCCTCAAGGGTAAGGCCAATGTCACAGAGGAGGGAGCACGGAAAGCGTGTGCCTGTGGGGGAGTTTCACCCCTCTTCTCCTTAGGGCTGGCGGAGCGCCAGGTAGCTGGGCTGCTCTGGCACCCCAGAGAGCTTGGCAGTCTCGCCAGCGTCACAGCCGCGATTCCTCGTATTTTTCTGTTATTTTAGAAGCTGCACTTCCCCGTGAACCCTGGTTTTGTTTGGTCAGCAGTCAGAAGTTGACTCTCTCACAGAGCACAGGGTGACATCTCGGAACAAAGAGCACAGACACGGAGCACGTACGCGCGCACACGGCTGCTGGCACGGCAGAAAGGGGGTACCGGGGCGCCCGGTGAAGGCAGCCCCGGATCCGGGAACTGCCAGGGATTTTCTCAGGGAACCCACCTGCCGGAGGGTGGTGACATGAGTCATCTGGGCTACGCGGAGCCGCGCCACGGCCGCTGCGGCGGCGGCACCCCCGGCTGAGTGACACGGACCCTTCGGGCTCTGCCAGGCGGGACTCACGCTGGGGAGGGGGCGGGGGGCACGGCAGCGAGCTGCTATTTCATTAACACGGAGATCCGGGAAGCGGTACCGCCGCAGGGGCAGGGAGCCGGCGGGGCGATCAAACCGGCCCCCGGGACGCTGCGGCAGCGGGGGCTCCCGGCGGCACCCCCGATCTCCCCGGCTGACAAAGCGGGAAGGGAGCGGGGAGCGCGGCCGCCGTGCCCGCAGCCGCCCTCCCGCCTCACCCCATTCCGCCGCACCGGGGCTGCGGCGTTTCCCTGCCGCGGTCACGCGGCGCCGGGGCTGGGAGAGCGGGGCCCGCCCCGCGCTGCCCCCGGGCCGCCCCCTCCCCGTTACACAACACCGCCCCCGCGCTCCGCGCCGGGCCGCGTGCCGCCGCCGCCGCACACGGCCGCACCGCGTGTCCCGCCGCGACCCCGCGCGCTCCCCCGCGCCGCGCCGCGCCGCCGGGCTCCCCCCGCCCCCCGCGCTCCGCCGCGGCGGGGGCGGGGCCGCGGGAGCCGCGGGGGCGGGGCCGCCCGGCGCCGCAGCAGCAGCGGCGCGGCCCCACGTGTCCCCGGCGCGCCCCCGCCGCCGCCGCCGCCCCGAATGTAGGTCACCAAAACAGCGGCCGCCCGCCCGCCCGCGCGCCTCACGTGTCCGCGCCGCTCGCCGCCCCGCGCCGCCGCCCCGCCGCTATTATGCAATGCGCGCGTCACCGCCCCGCGCGGCCAATGAGCGGGCGCGCCGCGCGGAACGTAAACACAGCGCGCACATGGCTCGCCCGGCGGGTCCATGTGAGGCGGCGCGGGGCCGTCCCGGCCACCAGCGGGGCCGCGGCCGGGCAGCGCCGCCGCCCGCCGCGCTCCCCCCGCCCCGCCGCGCCCCGGCCGCCCCCCGCCCGCGCCCCCGCGCCCGCCCGGCCCCGCGGGACCCCCCGCACGGCCGCCCCCCGCCTCCCGCCGCGGCCGACCCCGCTTACCCGCGCTGACTTCCATGGCGGCCTCCTCCCGCAGGGGCACGGGCGGCGCCGCGCTGGGTTCCGCCGGGGCCGGCTCGGCTCCGGTCGGCGCGGCGCGGCTCCGCTCGGTCCTTGTCTTCCCAGCTCCGTGTCCCCGCCGCAGCGCTACATGCAGCCGGCGGGAGGCAGCCAGGCAGGGAGGGAGGGAGGGAGGCGGCCGCGCTGTCTCCTGTCAGAGCAGCGGGTGCGCGTCCCCGCCGCGGCGCCCTCCCCTTTACAACAAAAGCGCTCTCGGGGAGCCGCGCAGAGCGAGTGCGGCACGGCCGCCCGCCCCGCCCCGCCTCCGGCCCGCCCCGCCCGGCCGCCCCGCCCCGGCCCGGCCGCCCCCCTCACCCAGTGACACACTTTCCGCGCCGGCCGCCCCGCTCACGTGCGGCGGGAGCGTGCGGGAGAGCGGGGCACTGCGGCGGGGCCGCGCACCGGGCCGGGCCCCCGCCCCTCCGCTCGGGGCAGCCCCCCGGGGGCACCGGCGCTGCCCGCCGCGGCTGTCGGCTGCTGCTCCGCCGGGCGCCGGCAGGAAATGCCACCGCTGTGACTGCCGCAGCTGACGGGCTCGCTCCTATCCCGACACGAGCATCTGACAGCTCCCAGTTCCGACTGTCAGCGCTCCGTGCCCTCCTGGCCGCGTGTTTTCTCGCGGCCGGGAAAGGGAATATCCGGGAGAGAGCCCTCTCGGCAGCGCACACACACCGCTGCAGCCATCGTCTCTGCCTCTGCAGCCGTAGGGAGAGGCCATCACACGGTTGATCTCAACCTCCATCCCTCCTGTTTTCTGTCAGGACATGATTTTTGTCACTCCCAGAGCGATTCCAGCCTCTCATACCTTATACCATGCAGTGATATCTCTGAGCATAAACCTCCCGCAGCGGGGGAGGGATGCACCCCCCGAGAACCCAAAGCAGGGGTGTCCCCACCGGGGTCCCCAGACTCCCGCTCCCAGAAGGAAACCCACGAAGAAAATGCACCATGACAAAAACGGGACCAGAAACCTGGGGAAGACTCTCCATTAAGCGAATACAGAGCCCAAAATGAAGCTCTGTCCCTCCCTGACCCCGGGTTTCAGAGGCAAATGCGAGGCTTCATGGATTATATTGACCTCCAGACTGGGAGCAAGGCAGTGAAGTTAAATGAGGTCAACAAGTAGAGCTAAACGTAGCTAAATGTAGTTTACTGCCTCCTAATTTGGGTGAGATTCCTCTCCTCTCAAATGAGGTAAACAGGTCAGTTTGTGTGAGCTTCATTACTTCTCGAATAAGGTAAGAGGGTGAGTTTTCCCGTTTTTCTCTGCGTGGTCAGCAATTGGGAGGCATACAGCTTTCTTCTTGGTCCACACTCAATATCCACCACTATCTCCAGACCCTTCACTCCCCAGCCCCGATTTCCTATAGAAAAAGCTCCTCGTATTCCATGATCTCCTCCTGATACCAACATTAAACTGCATTTCCTAAGGCCTGCCATGCTGTTCTCTGGCTCTTGCATAGTCCCTGCCTGCCTGCCTGGCTGCCCTGGGCATGGTCAGGTACAAGGTGTGATGGCCCACCCTCCCTTTCTGTGCTCAGGGCTCTGTCCTGCTCCTCCACCTGGTCCCTGTGGACAGAGCACAAATAAGATGTATTTGATATTAGCTTACCACAGCTTCTCAAACTCCTCAACAGATTAAACTGGCCTACAGACTCAAAGGAGAAGGTAGTGAATACATCAAGTGCTGTTAGAAAACTAGCTTGGATATCAGCAGAGCAAGTCCTTTCTGTCTGTGTATTCTGTGTCTCTGGGATTTCTAGTGTTGTATTTGGATTTTAACAAAACATATGTTTGAGTAATGTTTATTAACTGGTGGGTCATCAACCCCAGATGTTCACTGCTAAAAACCCCTACAGAGCTCTTGCTTTTGGATAAGGCTTCAACATGCCAGCAGGGAGGCACTGGCACTCAGACCAAAGGTCCACCTGGCCTGCAGGCCGTTTGTGGTGCTCAAGGGAGGCTCCAGGTTTTTCAGGTGCATGGACTCCATTCCTGAGAGTGGTCAATAGAGGGAAGGACTGCTTGTTCACTTCCTTTGTGGGCAAGGATAAATGCTGCTGCTCCTGCCTGGCGGGACAAATGGGAAAGGCAATGTTCGCAGGTTCGTAGGATGCCATAGGGAGAGGCCATCACATTATTGCTCCCAATCTCAGTTCTATCCTATTTACTGCCACAGCATGATTTTGTCACTCCCAGAGAGATTCCAGCCTCTAATATCTTTTACCATCTACTTTTGAGACTCTCAGGGATCATTATAGCAGTTTCAGCCTCCTCTTGCCTCTGGTGCTACACTTGGCAGTCCTAAAGCAACCCCCCAACTATCTACAAGAACATATATTTATTTTGCTTCTCTTTCCTATCTCAGAACAACCCATCCAGACCTAGAGTGCTCTCTGTGCTCCCAAACTACATCCTTTTTGGTTCCTTCCCTGAGGTGGCTCATACACAGTTTGCAAGAGCCAAGCACTTCTCTTAGGGATAGAGTATGGCAAGAAGCAAATAATGGGCCCACCACCCAGCCTCACACAGGATCCTCGTCCACATCAAGGGCAGCCAAAGAGATGTTTCCTGAGAAGGTCCAGCAAGGCAGAGCTGGCTGTGGGTAGCCACGGGATGCAAACAGTGTGGAGCCTGTCCTGGAGGTTCTAAATGGGGTCTCAGAAATGACCCTGTCTGTTCCTATGCTCTAGTTCTGCTGTTTAGCACAAAGCTGTGGACTGCCACGGTAGACGACGAGAGCAACTTCAATGTTTGGAGAAGAAAACTGTCTTAGAGGACATCAAGGTTTTTAATCTTGACCTCTAACCTGGAAGAAGACTCCACTCTGCCAATGTAATAAGAGGGTCAAGTTTTTCTTGGAGCCTCTTTCTGCCTACCTCTTCCAAACCCGCACAAGCAAACACCTGGCATAGTAACTTGTGGCTTTGAGTGCTGGCCAAGTCATGGTGCCTGGGCTTCTTCTTGACGGGCTTGTCTTTGACTCTAGCTTGGCTGCTAAAGCTCTAGTGTTACTTGCTGAGCTGCAAATAACATTCCCTTAAAGATGTGATACTCGGTGGATGTTCCTGGTCCCCACAGGGACTGTGATCCAGCTTTCCATGAAGGGCAAAACAAACCCTGGCATTATGGTGTACTGCTGGCATTCACAGTGGCATGGCACCTCTCCAACCTGACGGCTGGGCAGGCACTTGAATGATCAGTGGAAGAGTGACTGGGAATTCGTGTGTTTGGTCAGTCCTGAGAATCCCTCAGCCTCTGTTTACTGCTGCTGTCTGCAGAAGACTTGTGGTTCTGGGAACACACTGAAGTGAGGCATTGAAGCACGAAGGGGCAGAAGAAGGGAAAAAGCACAGAAGGTGGGACAAAAAGCTTCTTCAAACCCTTTCCCACCCCTAGAAAGGAACACAAACATTTATCCCTCTTTCCTCCCAGCCCACACACATGGAGCAGCTCAAGCTGCATGTTTAAATTCCAGAGGTTGCAGAGTGATTCCCTTCTGTGCTACCTCTGGGTGGGAGATGGCACAATGTTGTTGCACCAACTAATGCTGACTTAAATGTTAAGTGCAGCTGATAGCTGGATGGTGGGACAGGATGCACTTTGGCTACCTCAGCAGAGGAATGTAGAGGCTGATGACTCTTTGTCCTCAGGCCTAAAATGCTGGTGGTTCCTCAGGTTGGAACTGAATGCCTGCACCTTTCTGTCCCCGTGGAGAGGCCCTCCTAATCCTAGTAAACATCCACACATCAGCCAGGAACGCCGTGAGTTTCCATCAGCAGGCATTTGTGCTTTCGGACGAGTTGGATTTCTTCAGTGCCTGGCACATTTACAATAATAATAGTTTGATCCCAAAACATAAACTTTGCAAAGAGAAAAAAAAACTGTTTACGTGAAGAGTGCCAAGGAGCAGCATTTTTTCATGCCGCAACAGCTCCTGAAGTTTTCTATTTCTTTATTTCTTTATTACCTCAGGAAAAAATTCCTAACCTCTTATTTGTCTTTTTGACTGATGCTCAGAACAGTGCTGACATTTGCACAGATCTACAGTAAGCCCAAGTTCTCTTCCCTGGTTGTTTACAGCATGCAATGGTTTAAACATAATAAGTTATTTTCCCCCATATAAAATTCTTTGTCACTCTTTTTCTCTCTGGTCAATCGGTGTGATAAGATCCCCCTGAAACCCTCAGTAATGTGTCTGTCCTGAATAATTTGTGCTCCACAACCACAGATGGAACTAGTTCATACAAGTACACTTAGGTGAGGTAACTGATACCAAAGCCATGCCTGCATTTCCAGTTTCTTTGAAGCAAAGATTCACTTGCTATCTACAGTTACTACCTTAAATACTGCCCTCTAAAAGTCTTTATAAAGATAGCTGTAACTGTGACTTTCTTTCGTACAGTAAATGATATAAATAGCCATAACTCATCTAACTAATCTTAGCCTCTGGAAGCCAGTGGAAATTTTTCTATTGATCAGAGTCAGCTTGGGTCAAGCCCTACAGAATGTTTTCTGACCCCCTGCCCTACTTTTTCTCCATTCCTATTTAACATATATATCTCTGACTCTTTCAGTTGGTGCACTTTTTTCTCTCTGTCAAAGAGAAATCCTGATAAGGAGGTCCCAGAGGTCTTCAGCTTATCATCACATCCCTTCATAGGCTGAATGTGTGCAGAATGCTTTAGGAAGAAGCAAATGCTAAATATAGAATAATTTAAAGCTGCCCATTAAGGGCATGCCTACATGACACAAATGCAGCTAGCTTAGGTACTGGGAGTGGTGCAGTCACAGAGCTAAGTATAACCAAGCAGAGGATGTGGCTCACAAACCATCCCCTTGCACTCACATCCTGTCTCTCGGTATCAGAGCCTTAGAGGAAGATATAAAAGCTCATAATAGACAGTCATATACCAACTTGCCCATAGGGTAACTCTCTTCCTGATTAAAGTCCTCAGCAGTCAGTTTATAGCCTGAAGCACATAACCCTGCCACTTTTTTCTCTTACCCAGCATTATTGCAAGCATGCTTTTTCTTCACATACTTTGGTAATACAACTGATTGCCTGGGCTGGTCAAATTGATGGGAAATAACCTCATGCAATAGTGATGCATTACCACTAGCCTCATCTGCCCCATGGAAGATGACTTGGGCTTTTAGTCTAGAAAGACAAAGCATTAATTCTATGTTAATTAAGTCTATCTTATATGGCAGTAGTATCACTGTCCACCTTTTCCTTTTTGAGCTATCAATTCCTTAATCTGCCAGTATATCATCTATTTATCCAGAAATAAAAGCATCAGCTGATGGGACAAAGATGAGAATATATACTGCTTGATTGGGCCAAATGTGATTTTTGGGAGAGAAGCAGAATGGATAGTGCAAAGGATGTACAAGGAGCTACGCTTTGCCTTCCCTGAAAAAGACTCACACGATTTCAGGTGATTTCTGACACATTGTGCTGTCCCAGAGAAGGCATCAGCAGCATTGTATTGAAGGCACAGTCAGCACATGACTGCTGCCTTGTGCTCTGACAGCTGCCAGTCCCTTCTCCCCACCACCCAAGCCTCTCCAGGGGAAACTGCATTTCCCACTCTGGTGTCTTTTGTAATATGTACCCTTCTAAGTCTGGATTTTTGTATTTTCCTCTGCCTTTTTCCAACTCTTTTATATCACAGTGTCCTGAAGAGCACCTTATTTCAAAGCACCAGTGCTCTCTAGGAAGTTAGCTGAGCTGCAGGCTGGCAGCAATCACGTTGGCACTGTGTGACATGGTGCTAGCCAGGACATCCCTGATGTGGTGTCACTGTTGTCACCAGATCAAAACTATTGCTTCAGAAGTCTTCTCATAGCTCAGCTCCACCATTCCCCTTCTGAAACCTCCAGGCCACCAAACCATAAACCCAGTTTGAATTTTCTCTTTGCAAGTTATGTTCATTCTTGGAGAGATGTAGTGTAACACAAACATAAAGCTCATCCAGGGCAGAGCAGAGACTCAAATGATATCTTCTGCTTGTTTTGGGGAAATTCTGGAGGTTGTATGAAGGGGACACACAGACAGAAATTATAGCCCCAGCTCCTGTAAGGTTTTATGTATCAGCCTTTCTTCTCTCCTCTGCAGCAGCACAAGCTTACTGTGATTACTGGTGTATTTTACGAGGAAAATTCCAGAGAACACTGCTCAGTCACCAACAGAGGCAAATACAATTTGCGTCTGGGCCTTAAATAGCACAAGTTTGTAGAAAATGAACAGCTTTCATTACAGGTGCCATTGATCCCTGTGCATCGGCCCAGAGAGTGAGAACTGCCTTTTACATCCTGACAAAACAAAGGCAACTATAGTCAAATCTGAAAAAATTCTCTGGGAAATACACCAAAACACATTTTGGCCCTGAGACTTACTTACCACCTGTAACTACCCAAAGGATAGCTGGCAGCTCAAGGGCCAAGACAGCTCCAGGCTCTACACAGCACAGTGTTTTTTCCCCTGACTGTTGTCTCACCCTGGCTAACTTGGAGGCCCAAAAGATGACTTACACCTTCGAGGTGCTGAGTTGAATCAAGAGATGATGCATGGAACTCTGTATTGGACCTTGTGTGCTACTGGATTAGGCCCAGCTGGCCAAACTCTTGTTCTGAAAAGCTGGCTTCTGTATTCTGCTAAGAGCCTAAAGAGTTAAAGTTATTAACTGGCTTCTGAATAAAATGCATTAGGAATAAATATGCTTTAGGATAAACCTATTAAATGGATAAAAATGCCATTACCAGGGGTGAAATATGATTGTGTGACCTTTTAAATAAATAAGCCTGCTATGCACCAAATTATCTCAGATAATAAGCTTTATACATGATAAAGTCATGCAGTAGGTCTCAATCTTCAGGTATTCAATGAAATATCGCTAGCCATAAAGGAATCCTGAAATGTTACACTAAAGAAAATTGCTTCCAGCTATAAAAACTTAACTGTTAAAACAAATGGAGTTTCTCTCATAAAACCCTTTGCAAGGCATTGGTAGCAAGAGTGAAAGCTTACTAGAAACAAACCTGAGGCATTTGCAAGTACACAACACTTCTTAAAATAACTCAGATTCCAGATAAATCTGGAATAACTCTATTGAAAGCAGAAGGGTGTAACTCCAAGGCACCAGCATGAGATCCAAATTATATTTGTAGGGCCTTAGAAATATGTTGGTGGGATATCTCTGGGTACAAACATTGCTGTGTATCCAAACTAATCTGCACTTGCAGTTCTGGCACTTGTACAAGCAGTGGAAATGCTGACCTCTCTGGCTGTCCTGAATCTTGGGTCTGGCTGTGTTATGCCTCAGCGACTTGCCCAGATTACTCCTGACACAACAATATTCCTATTAAGGGACCATTCGTATTTGATGGGATGGAAACAGAGCTGGATATTATCAGCCTTGTCAATAAAGGCAGACGTGCATTTAGTCAGATTCAGCTACCAGCTCCACATGCAGCAAAACTGGCTCTCTGCATTAAGTCAGAGCAAGAACTTTCTGCTCTGAACCATTACAAATAAGAGGGAAGGAAGCCAATTCTCTCATTCCTTCTAGTGCTCACAGGCAAACCAACAAAACCTCCCGGTGAGGCGCTTGCAGTTTTAATAAAATCATCATGGTCACTTCATCTCTTGTTACATGAACATCAGCAAATAAACGCAATTCCCAGCTTGGGTCTTGTGCTGGTTTTGGCTAGAACAAAGTTAATTAGTTTCAAACACAGTTCCAAGGACTGAAAATACTCTTGGAATTCCCTGACACAATCAATTATCTTCTTCAAAAGTTGATATCAGACACTGACAAAAAGGACCATTCCTGTTTCTTCTGGGTTTTCTTTTTTGTTTGTTTTGTTTGTTTCTTTTGCGGAGTTTTCTTGTGTGGGGGTGTTTGTTGGTTCTTTTCCCTGAATTGGGAGAATGCATCCTAGAAAGGATCTTCTTAACCTTCTTCCACAAACACTGACGATTTTCACCAAAGCTCAATCCAGTGCAATCTTTCCCAGGAGCGGCTCTTAAAGAGACACAGCAAAATTCAAGTACACAAAATAAGCCAGCCTTGCTCTAGTTCCCAAAGGTTTCACTCTCTGAGCCTTAGCAAAGAAAGAGGTACATTCTCCACAACTAGTTGTAGTGCTCCTGCTAAACAGAGCAAGGTACACTGGCAAACACAACCTAAACAGTACCACTGCAAAGGAATGGGTGGCATCATGAAACTAGCAGTGAAATTTTATCGTGGTTTCCTGAACTGAAGTGCAATGTCTAGAAGCAAATAATAGACCTGTTCCAGGCAGGAGCTCAACTGCATCCTGAAGATGCCTCCAGGCACTTGCCATTTTGTTTTATTGCTGTTCCTCAACACTGGTGAATTGTAAGTATCAGTCTTGCAGAGAAGACATTATCGGGGTGAAGGACAACTGCTTGTTATATAATCCTGCCAAATCCTTGATACAGCAGTTCTCAGCAAACAACCATCTTGCTCTGAGTCATCTGGAAAGTCTCTGGTTCAGTGAGCTTCCAGGAGCAGACCATCAAAACAGGTTGTATTTCCACTTCCCATTTCAAATTACAGGAGGCACTTATGAGTCAAGGCAGTAATTTTCTCTTTATCTGCCTTCAGATGCCATCCTGCATACGGATCCAGCCCATGCACCTGCTGAGCCAGAAGCCCTGTGGGAGTTCCCAGCCAGTGCTGGATGTCACAGCTTGCAGCTGTCCTGGGTGGCTGCTGGCACAAGGGCAACCACAAGTGTGAGGAAATCCTTACCCTGCTCTTCAGAGAACTGGAGATGCTACATGTGGGGCTGGGCTTGCTCCACACTCACCAGCCTTTCTCCAAATGCCCATTGCTGGTCCTTGTCAAAAGCAGGCACTGTGCCCATTAGACCTTTGGGGCTGGCCCTGCATGGCCATTCACATTTTTCTCTTGTTTTATTTCCCTTTGAGGCAATGCCAAGTTTTAATTCAGTGCTGGGTCACAGATCCCAGCAGGACACATTACACTGTGTCTATCTTGGAATTAGGAAGTCTCCCACCTCAGAGCTGGCCAGCTCAGACCCACTGCTCTCCCACCTCTGCTCCTCCCTGCTGTGCCTGACAGACAGACAGAATCAGCTCTTGTGACAGCAGAACTGGCACAAGAAGCTGAGCAGCACACCTTTTACAAACCAAACAACTACAACTTTGGCAATCTCACTCCTACTGAATAACAACAACAACAAAAAGAACCAAGTCAGCAGCAAGCAGTAGCCTGTTGCACAGGGCTGTAAATAAACCCAGGAGAAACGAGATGGGTCAGCTTGGGTTGGCTGGTGGGTGCTGAAAGAGCTGGTCCAGGGTTACCACTTCAGGGTGGGCCAAAGTGGGGGAAGTTGGAAGGCAGTCACTTCCCTGGTTCTCTGTCTGACTCCCTGCACAGGACAAAATTGCTTCAGCCTTTACTGCTATTACAAACTTCCTATGAAAGAACCATACAATTCAATGCTCAAGCTGTAATGCAATTGTGATTTCAGGACAATTTGCAGAAACTGTAAAAACCATCAAGTTTCATATCCATGGTTCACATTAACACTGCCATAATTTGGCTAACAGAATTATTCATGCTCAAAACTTTTCTTATTTTAAATTATTTTTTTTCTTAAAATAGGTTAAAATTTCAGAATGTTGTCAGAATAGCACCTACTAGGAGGTGAGATTGTTTGCTAGAGAGCCATTTTGAAGTTTTCAGATCTAAACAGATGGGCCCATCACTGGAGAAAATAGAACTCATGTATGGCATATGCTTTACATAGTTTTATGGTTCTCGTGTTTTTTATTAAACTAGCCAATGAAAGTAATAACTGTACTGGAGGTTTTCATTTAGCCTCAGGAGTCAGAACAGTTGATTCAGTTTTTCACAGTGTTTTAACTTCTGTTTTCCTTCTTGGCAACATAAATCCTAAATCTAAGAGTTGGGTTTTCAGTGTAACTTGGAGTAATGAACTTATTTTGTGTTTCCCATCGATATGGTATAACTTTTGCTTTAAAACTGCTGTTTCAAATGGATAGCAATCACCTTCCCAACACAAATCATTGGTCTAAAATGAAAAACTTAGTACCTTACTATTAGCTCAGATGAGTTTACTCTCTGCCTCTTAAGAAAGGACTACCAGGCATCTTTCAGTTAATAAAACTACTTAGATTAAGACTGGGGACTCGATCCTACAGATTCACCAGAACCAATTGAATCAAGCATTTTCTAGAATTCTATTAAAAAACCCCAAACCTCAAGAAAGGTCCTTTTACTTGCACACTGACTTTTCCTACGTAGCTGAATCTTACTGTGTCTTTTTCTGTAAAAAAGATCTAAAGCAGATGTTCTCCAACAACACCTGTAGCAGTAACTTGCAAAGTGAAAATAATACAAAACTTTCTGTTTTGCTCAAAAGATTCATTAGGACTTTGTTTAACTGTGCCTTGGCAAAACTGCTTTCCAAATAATTGCAAACAAAGCAACTTATGAAACATTATTTTTATATACTGCTCTGAAAGAACTGAAAACACAAAGCTCAAAACACATAATTTATAAAGGTTGCATAACTTGCTATCTAAACTTACCTGACTAATCATGAAACCCGTGAGAGAGGCAGGTGGATCATAACAGCAGATGAGTTGAAGTGCTGTGATTCTCATACAAGGAAAGGGTTCAAATAATTGCTTGTTAGTCACAGAAAAACAATGCTGCAAGAAAACTGTATGAATAAATGAATGAGTGAACACTGGACTAATGAGCTACTTCCTCTGCTTGGTGGATGAGCTCTCAGGGGATGACAACTCAGCTACACTCGTGAACACAGTGCAGAGTTAACAGGGTCTTGGTTTCTGCCTGCTGCTCTATTGACACACAGCCTGGTGACAAGGCCTGGGACATGGAGGGCTTGAGGACACAGGACATTTATTCCACAGCACCAGTCGAGAACTGTCCTCCTGCTCTGGGTTTGGTGAAGTGCAGCCGCTGCCTGGTGTTTCAGGGAAGCAGATTGATACCAGAGACACAGGCTGAGCTATTGAGGAGCTGTAGGTTTGTTCAGCCAGGTTTGTACTGCGGGTAGTGCCCCACACAGACCTGACTGATGAGCCCTGAGGGACCCTGGCTAGCTGTAGCCTCCTCTACCAGGTGTTCCTGTCACTGAGCAGCACCAGGGTGCTTACAAGCCCCACTGAAAGCCAGCTTACTTGTCCTCTTCTGGTTTTTGTTTCTTGGTTTGTTTTTTTTCCCTTTGATGTGCCTCTCCATTTCTGTGTTTCCAAGGGAACTCCTCAACTTGCACGTGGACAGCCAGCTTGGGTCCAGAGGCATTCCTCTGCTGCTCTTGTGCAAGGAGATAGACTGCAAAACCCCAATGGAGTCAGCTAGGATCCAACATACTAACTAGGAAGGGTTTTCCCAAAGCCCAGCACCAGAAGTGCAGGGAGACCTGAGAAAGCTTGGAAGAAGGGTACCTGCCATTTGACAGAGCAGTGTCAGCCAGCACTGGTCTTATCAGAGCCAGGTTTAATTTAATCACTCATCTGCTCTCTGATCTCCAGGATCCCCCTGCTCTCCAGTATGCTGAATGATGGAGAGATGACAGTATTTAATGAGATTGAATGTCATCTTCATTACAATAAGAGCCTTTAATTATATCATTGAACATCATTTGATACCAAAGAAAAGCATGCTCTCTTAAATTTCAGGCAGTGACAAGGGGTCCAGAAGAACTGGGTTCCAGTCCTGGCTTTGCCAGAGGCCCATTAGGTAAGAGCAGGATAGCCACTGAATTAAAGGTTGTGTAAGCAGTGTAGCTCAGACACTTCCTAACTGTAGGGAGCAAGGCTCTGCAACCTAAACACTCTGTGTGTAATTATTAAATTGAAGCTGATTCAGAACCTTGACACATGAAGAGAACAACCTACAGGCTCTCCATCCTTTCATACAGCTTTACATTTCAAACAATTACTTTAAAAGGATTGGATCAAAAAGTTGGTGGTTGCTCAAAGGCCTAGATAAGAGCATTCAATTCAAATCCAAATTGTTTTTTTTTTTGTGTCTGTAGCAGTGTTTCCGTCACTCTGAGTATTTTGGCTTGATACTCTCCGAACTAGACTTGTGTCTGCTGGAAAAGAAAAGAGATGTACAAAAATATGGTGTTTTTTCCCAGCTTGGAGAGTGAGTAGATAATAGAGTAGGAATCAGGCTCTATTTTTAGAGCCTAGCTTTTTAATTCATTAGCTGTACAGAACTCTTCACAGGCAGTCACTTTTCTCTACTGGGTCAAGGCTAGTGAACAACTGCTGCATTACAAGGACAGAGATAAGTGAGAAAGTCAAGCTATAACTCTCCTAGTCGCTAATTACTTCATTCTAAGGCCCCCACAAAAATCACCAGTGAAATTCCATGACCTTCCGCTGCAAGAAAGGAGCCAACTGCCTCCTCCACCAGCATCTGTGCGTTTCGCAGGCATCATGCCAGCGTGCCTCTCCCAGCAGCACACAGCTGCCTCGGAGATTCCCAACGCTCCGGAGACAAAGCAAGGAAACAATTACACTCGCTGGTGATTAGTAAGTCCCTACTTTTCAACCTAGCTAGTGTTGCCAAGTAATGAGCACTTCTATTAGCTATGTGGAAGGGAGTTTACTACTTGCTTATTTAAAGAACATCGTAAATCATATAAACTGGTTTTACACATCCCACCTTTCGGGACAGAAATAGTCCCTTGCAACAAAAACTGAGTGATTAACTAATCTAGGCAGCTGACAGAAGTGTAATCCAGCCTGATAGAAGGTTACAGTCAACTATTTTCAACGGCACCTAAAACCAGGCTGAACCAGGCTGGTAGTGTACAGCCCCATTTCTCTGCAGTTTAACTGTGGTATTCATTTTGTCTTGCCTAGAAACCAGACAGCTCTTTTAATTACATCCAAAACATGCCTGCTCAGACTGAGAAATGATCAGCCCTGCAAACAGAGCCAAGTAGATGGCTTGGAAACAGATTACTAGATTCCTCTATGTCTTAATAGATTTGCCTAGTGAAATTCCTGAAGGTTCCTGTTCCCTCCCCCTGCCCTCCTTCAGCTACAGCTCGGTGTCCCTGTTTCAGGCAGACCCTTGGTGTCTGAACTCAAGTTACAGTCTCTCACTAGGATTGTCAGAGATTACTGGTTTCTACCACAATCTTAAGGAACACAGACTACTTGCAATCTCTTGAATTTGCATAACAGGTTCAAGAATCAAGCAGGAAAGGCAGAAATCACATAACCTCTCTCTAACCCTGATTTCCCAAGCCAACGACCCCAAACAAAAAAGTTTCTCCTCAATATTCTGCCCTTTTGAAATAAAGATTTTAATAAAATATAATTTGTCTTTCCGCTTCACATGGATTCTGCACAGCAACGTCCCTTCAAACCCAAAATCCTGTCTAAGAGCGTGATACACTTCCAGTGTGGAAAGACACTAAGGCAATCTGGCTTCTCAAAGACTTGGAATGAGCTGTGCATACCCAGGGCATCCTCTGAAGACACAGTGTTTCAAATTCCTTCATACCATGCCCTTTTAGACACACTGTCATCAGCGGTTTTCAATAAACTTTGGAGGGGATAATATTCTCCCTCTTATTTTAAAGTTCAAACAATTACAGGACCACAAGGGCCAACCTAAGGCAGGTCTCACTGCAGACACCTGCCATGTGCTGCAAGGTTTGAATGCTGGCAAAGGACACAGCATTAGTGCTGACTGCCTGCCCCATCACTTGTCACCCTCCTGCATCAATGGCAAAGGTCCCAAACAGCTTAATAACCCCTAGCACAGTATCATCAGTCTTGAAGTTGTTGCTTTAAAAAAAAATAAAAAACAACAAAAAAATCCCTATAGATTTGGGTTGAAGGAACCTTAAAGATCATCTAGCTCCAAAGCCCCTGCCATGGGCAGAGACATGACCTTTTTCTAGACCATGTTGCTCAAACACACGAAAGAAATTCCAAAGGAATGGACAAACTTGGCCACACTGGCACTACCCGAAGGCATTAAATCTACAAACCAGACATATCAGCCCCCTCTCTGCAAAAATCCCTTCCATGCTCAGGAGAGACCTCACTCATCAAATTTGCTCTGAGGAACTTCCACTTCTTGTCCTACACCAATTCAAGACTATCTTTCAAGAACACCACTGATACTTCAAAGGAGAGGCTAAAAAAATCCTCTGTCTTTAGAGCACACAGCTTTAACACTTTTTAACAGAAGACTGTTTTGCATTTTTCTTGTTTGAACCAAACAAAACATATCATCAAAGAATTGCCACCTTGAGCTGTTCTTCCTGGCTTTGAGAACACATTGCCTAAATGTCTCTTCGTCAGACTACTACCCTCCTGTAAGAACTTAAACTGGAGTATTAAGTGAATTTCTCAATTGAAGGGAGTCTTGACATGTTTTGTCTCAGGAAAAAAAAAAAATTCCACATCCTAAGCTTAAGTTCCAGGAAGACACAGCTACTTCTCAGGTCTTCTATCAACCTCTTTTCCTACCTCTATCTAATGGATATAGTCCAGAAGCTGTGGAAGCTACAATATCCATCCACCTAATTTACCAGGAACTGCATTTAATCTCTCAGCCTTTATGTGCAAACTGACTTCATGCTGAAAAGGTCACACTGTGATTTCACAAAAAGTAGTCTAAATACATTCATCTCTAGCTCTTATCTGAATGTGGTTATTTCTACCACCTAATCATGCAGAGTAAATTAAAATGCAGCTCCGTAATACGGAGACATATTTTCTGTTCTAGTATCAAAAGGAATGTTTAAGAAACTGTCCCCCCCCAATCTTGGCAAATTAATACCTACTCTACAGTCTATTCAGCCTAAAACCTTATCATTCTTTGCTATGTGCCCACATTTTAACACTGTGCATTGCAATGAACAAAACAAGCTTTACCTTTCCATTCAGTGCATAGCTGATTTAGACAATGTAGCTGAGAGGCCAAAGAGCTGGTACACTGAAGAAGTACAAAAAAATCAGAACTTAAAAAATAAAATAGCCATTAGTATTTAATCACCTATAAAAAAGAGATGAGCGCTTTCAGTTTACATCTCAAAGATCAAAGCCGGCTGTCAGTCCATGCACAGGACAACAGAGACCCCAACCTACAAACAGTGACTAAACTCAGACCAAGAGAAAAAGAACATGGACCAGCGCTTGGGCTTTCAATACGCACTGAAGAACACATGTCCTTCCATGTTACCAAGTGAAGCCCATCACAGAACTCTACACTCAGGGCCTACACAAGTAGCAAATTACATTTTCAATGCCTGGACTCCTGGCAAATTCTACGCTCATCGACGTAACCCAAGAAGCAGCAGAAGCAGAGTTAAATGGAACAAGCTGCACGACCTTTATTAGATGGGCACGTTTACAAGAACTAGCGGTAGCGGTGCAGCTGCAGGGTGTTGCGCCTCCTCCAGGCGGCGCGGCGCGAGCCCCCGATGGTGTGGTGGAATTTGTGGCCCTTGCCCAGCCCGCGGCTCTTGCGCCCGGCTGACGTCAGCCCACGCATCTCTCTGTGCTTGTGGACGGGCTTGGTGATCCATTGGGTGTCGGGGTTCCGCCTGATGGTCTTGTGGAAGGGATCAATCAGGATCACTTCAAAAAACTTGTAAGTGGAATCTTCGCCCACCCAATATGAGTTCAAGACTCTCAGAGCCCCACAGTGACGGCCAGCACGTTCCTAGAGGAAAACATAAATGTAACAGGCTGTAAAACCATGGATGCAGGGCACTCTTCATGCAGAAAGATTACTAACTCAAACATAAAATTTCAATTTTCCCTAGGGCAACCTCTTTTCCTATAAAAACCCTTCCAGCTGCAAAGGTGCAAGGAAAGTAATAGCTGAAAAGAATGCTGTGTTACAAAAAAAAAAAAGGCTGCTTGGATTCCTGCATGAAACAGGTTTTAAAGACCATGAGCAGGAGGGTGCTTGGCTGACAAAAGAAAGAACTCTGTGTTTACAGAAGCACCCAGTCAGTAAATACACAATGTCAAAAATAACTTCAATGTGACAGTGAAGAGCATGAGCTACACTTGGGGTCATGGAACAATCTTTTGTGGGAAGTTATGAAAGACTGATTAATTTGTGCATCCAAAGCTACAGAGGAGAAAGAAATTTCTGCAGAGTGTCAGCCTGGACTGGTAGGAGTAAAGGAGTAACTGATGTAAATCTTTGTACCTCCTTTGTGGTTAGGAAGACACAATCTTAGTTTAGAAAATAAAACCAAGCAGAATATAGCAATTATGCAACTCAATCTGCTTCTCATGTCAAGAATGCTCCCTATTTAAAACACACTGTGTTTAACTGTAGGACTTTATCATCATCATGGGGAAGCATGAACCAATGGACCCTATTCATTTTCTCACCCAATAGGATGTTAACCTATTGCTACAGCCTTCCCTAAACAGCCCTTGACTATTTTCTGCACATGGAGTAACATTTTTTTCAAGTTCTTTTATTCTAGTGAGAGCAACACCTGTATGAAATATTAGAACACCAATCACCCTTGACCAGCTTCTATCTGAGGATGGGAGCTCCAACTGAGGCTCTGCAGATCTGTAATCTGAAAACTGTAAGTTTTCCAGAAAGACTGTGTCAGATTCAGGAAATTTCAAGCTAGAACTGAGGGCAAATAACTTCTTCCATAGCTGTCATAAGTGAGCATGTGATTAGTCATTATCTGGGAATAATACATATGAAGAGAATGCCATGAGCACTGAAAACAGTAGCATTTTTAGTTCAAACTTTTCACCTGTGTTTCTTTTAAGTAGGCATGTCCCAACTGTATTTTTTCCCTGAAAAAAAAATCCCACCATATTCAACTTGCAAAAGTCACTCAGCAATATTTTCAAAGTCCTGAGAACAGAAGTGTCTTCTGCTTCAAGATGGAAAGGCAATGACACTCTGTCTTCTTCCACAATGTCTCACTTGAGAATGTGACCTGGTATTAACTCTAACCCACTGAAAAAGGTTTTTTTAGTAAAGGTGAGAACTCTGTCTCTTCCAGACTACAACCATGACAACAACGAAGCTTGCAAGATCTCATCAAAATTTACACTCTGAGTATTTCAGTAGCAAGATCTCACCTAAAAATAAGTTAGTCACCAAGCTGTGTGCTTGTGAGGTACCAGTTTTTTATAAGGAAGCAGAAGGTCTCTGGGACGCTGCCTTCAGCTCCTGCAACACAGCTAAGTGTGCTGTGCAGCACTGCTACTACACAAACAGGTGCTACAGGCTTCAAGACAGGAACTTGTGTACTTTGTGAAAGGACCATCACCTACAGCTGCTGATCCACACTACGTGGCAGGAAACATAGTAGTGGGATTTACTGACAAGTTAGACACCTCAGAACACACAAGTTCTTATTTCTCATGCCTAGCTACTATTTTACTGTGGCTTGGACTAGCTATGTGTTTTTCATAACAAACATTGTGGCATACTTGAGAAGTATTAACTTCACTAAACCACTCAAGTGGTTCTGATAGACACTATTTTTAAAGTCTGAATAGTTTTTTTATTGTCTCAGTAGAGCTCTTAAAGACATTCTGCTGCTTCCCTGCCACTATTATTCAAAATCTGACAAAGAATTTATTAACAAAGCAGCTGGTTTGGTTTTGTATTTTTTGTCTCTGAGTATTTTCAGCTTTTACAGACTAAAACTTTCCAACCCAAAGCTGTGAGCAATAACCCAAACACTCACCTCTGCTACAGACTGAAGACTGCGGGCAAACTTGAGCTGGTTAACACCATGATGCACAGGTTTGCCATAGGTTGCACCTTTGGGCACTGGGCGTTTGCGACCACCACGGCGGACACGGACACGGTAGATAACGTAACCTAAAACAAACAGTGACTTAGGAACTAGGACAATACTAGTAGCAATTTTCATCCCTGTACTGCATTTCCAAACCTCCAAAGTTTACATGAAATGCTGCAACACAACGTCATTATACCAATTTTTACCAGAATTTACAACTCAAGGTAGATAGTACTTTATGTTTTGTTATATTCATTACAACTGAGTAAGGAAAGTGACATGATGCAACTTTTTTTTTGTTCCAAACCTTTCCGCTATCCAGTCCCAAACCAACTAAGATTAGCAACAGCTATATCGTAATACAACCTAAAAATCCCCCCACCAAAATAAAAAAACAGCAAAACTACTACCCCAACTGCACTATTTAGATGGCAGTATTCACAAAGCACTGAAGCACAGGCCACACACAAACCCTGCTGAAATCTGGTCACTGAGAAATGAGGAAACTAGATATAGTGACAGGAGTGTCAAGTCTTGGCTTTTTATTTTCTTTGCGAATAAACATACTGGGTTTTTAACTGGAATTCCACAAGTTACACATGGATGCCCACCTTTCCCATTCCTTTCCCTGACCAGTAACTGCTTTTCAATGGACTACAAACTCCATCATCTTGCCCAAGTGCATGCAGCTGTAACACAGTAGTGTTACATACCAGCCATAGTATGGCTTAGATTGGAAGGAACCTCAAAGATCACTGAGCTCCAACCCTCCCTGCCATGGACAGGGACACCTTCTACCAGACTAGTTTGCTCGGAGCTCCATCCACCCTGGCTTTGAACACTTCCAGGGCTGAGGTATTCACAACTCCTCTGGGTTATCTGTTCCAGTGCCTCACCAGCCTCACAGCAGAGTTTCTTCCTAGTATCTAACCTAAACCTGCCCTTTCAGTTTGACGCCACGCCCCCTTGTCCTGTCACTATATGTTTCTGTGCAAGACTCTATCCAGTTCTCTTGTAGCTCTTTTCAAGGTGCTAGAAGGTCAGTCACAGTTCAGCCACCTGACAAAAGTCAAGTAACACATGACAAAACTTGGGCAGAGAAAGGACATCCCCCAAATCTAGGATACTAAAAACCCTGTTTAATTCTGTGGCACTAACATTGCACAATGAGGAGGCCCAAGCCAACCCTGCCAGAATGGCAGCAGACGGCACAGATGCAAAATTAAGTGAAGTTAAGGTCTTACACTGTGGGCACTGCTACCAACTGAGGACATTTACCATATTCTGCCAGTTTCATGCAGCACACCTCAGTTCATTGGGGGACAGCTCAGTTTCAGGCTTGGTTACCTTGCTTGGCCTTGTAGCCCAGGCGGCGGGCCTTGTCCGGCCGCGTGGGGCGCGGGGCGCGGTGCAGGGCCGACAGCTGGCGGTACTGCCAGCAGCGCACGCGCAGCAGGAACCGCATCACGTCCGACTGCTTCTTCCTCCACAGCTCCTGGATGTACTTGTAGGCACCCATGGCTGGCTACCTGCTGGGCAGAGAGCTGTTAGAACAGTGCACCAAAAACAACGCCCAGCTCCAACATCTTCCAGCAGTGGCAGTGCACCAAATCACACATGGAACAGCAATGGAACACAGGGAGCTCTCGCGCTTCTCTGCGCCACTGACACACCTGGGAACAGACCACACCTGGCAGCCTTCAGCGTGACACCCTGCAGCCACCATTCCCAGCCATTCTCTTATTTACTCTCAAGAGTTAAAACTCCTCAATTAAAAAATTTTCAGATGTGTTATGTCTGCTACTACCAAACCCAACAACTAACACCTGAAACAAGTTTTACACACAGATCTATCAAGAGCTACAGGACTAAGAGAAGTGTGGCCCTTATTGGTAACTCTGACTTTACTAAGGTTTTACTTCCAAGTGAAAGTTAACAGTTTTATTAGTAAGAGGAAGTTTAACAGTTGCTTAGGAAAAGAACTGGATTGGGACTTTTGCTTCCTTAGAGCTATTCACGTGGTGTCTCCCACATTCACTGAAACTGGGCTTTGAGTAAAATGGGATGTACTGATCACGTCAGACTAAAAAAGTGTCATCGCTCAGTGTCCTACTGCTGCTGGCATTTGTGTTTTGCTCCATGGATGTCCTGTGGGCTTTTTAAAAGTTGTTTTTAAAAATCCTCTTTGCTGAGCACCACCGGTGACAGTATGAATTGACAGAGCAAGGGCTCAACACAAAGTTCCTGCAGGTCAGATTTTGTCCTTAAGAAAACAATGATTATTACAAACTCCCTCTTCTGAGTTGAAAAAGGTCTTAAAGTTGAAGGCATTTCAAAAATCAAGAATTACTTTATTTTTTCATCGTGTTTACTGCTGTTTTCCTCTGAGGCCTCACACATCTGCAGTAACCAGCACGTGTACTGAACGCCATCAATCCCCCACCCAACTCACCATCAGGTACACGCAGCTCACTTTATTTACATTTTAAAACACGCCAAAAACAGTTCGTGTGTGATTCTGGATGCCCCTCTTGCTTCAAGCTGCCCAGCTATGGCTCGTGCATTCCCATCCCCAGCCACCCCACCTTTCCACGGCCTAACGGCACAAAAAAAACCCCACGAACAAACCGCAATCCCGTAGCAAAGCGGGGCGCGCCGCCTGCCACCGACCTGCACCCTGGGCGCCCCGCTCCCCTCCCCGCCCCACCGAGCGCAGCCCGCGGGCCCTCCCTCCTCCGCCGGCTCCCCGAGGCTCCGCGCCGCAGCAGCAGCCCCATCCCAGCCGGAGCCGGGCGGGCGCGGCGGCGGGACGGGCCGATGGGCGCTCGGAGCCCGGGATGGGCGCGGATTGAGGGAAAGGCCGCGCGCGGACCGGCCCTCACCTGATGGCGCCCAGCGACGGAAAGGAAAGGCCCTACTTCCCACAATGCCTCGGGCCACAGCACACTTCCGGCGGCGGCCGCGGTGCCTCCTGGGTAGCGTAGTCCGGCGGGGGTGAGGCCGCGCGTCGCTCCCCGCCCGGCCCGGCCCGGCCCCCGCGCTCGCCAATGGGCGCCGGGGGCGGGGCCCGCGCGGCTCCGCGGGGCGGCCGGACGCTCGGTCCAGGTGCGGGGCGGGGGGCGGCCCCGGGGGCGCGCTCGGGGGCCGGGGCAATGGGGCGCTGGGGCACGGCCCGCCCGGGGGCTGGGCCAGACGGGCATCCCCCGTAAGAGCCCCCGGTCAGGGGTTGGGGTGGGACCTTGCTTAAAACCCTGAAAAGAAGCCTTAAAAACAACAACAACAAAAATCTCTACAAAGATAATAATTTTAGAGATCGTAAGATTATGAGGGAGCTGGGTTTGTTTGGTTTCGAGAAGAGGAGGCTCGGGGGTACCCTCACCCCTCTCTACAACTCCCTGGAAGGAGAATGTAGTGAGGTGGGGGTCGGTCTCTGCAGTGACTGCAGTGAGAGGAGCAGAGGAAATGGCCTTCAGCTGAGACAGGCGCAGATTAGGACGCAGATTAGCTATCAGAAGACAATTTTTCACTGTTGGGGCGGTCCGGCGCTGTAATAGGTTGCCCGGGGAGGTTGCAGAGTCACCATCCCTGGAGGCATTTAAAAGGTGTCTGGATCTGGTGCTGGATGTGTGGTTTAGTGGTTACAGTGCTGGTTCTGGGTTGATGTTTGGACTGGATGATCTTAAAGGTCTCTTCCAACCTAATTATTCTATTCTATTCTATTCTATTCTATTCTATTCTATTCTATTCTATTCTATTCTATTCTATTCTATTCTATTCTATTCTATTCTATTCTATTCTATTCTATTCTATTCTATTCTATTCTATTCTATTCTATTCTATTCTATTCTATTCTATTCTATATAATAAACCCTGAGGGGAAAAAAAAAAAAAAAGCCCTAAAAAAGACCAATCCTAAAACCTTTTCAATGGAGGGTAGGGAGAAGGCACAATGGAGTCTCTGGCTCTGCAGACCATGGCTTTACCCACTGATCTGCTCCTGTCCCTGCTCCTGTCCCTCCTGCATATGGCATGGCACAGGCTGGATTTGAGCCACCTCTCTCATTGGTGGTATCCCCACCTGTGGCAGGGGGCTGGAAGGAGAGGATCTTTAAGCTGCCTTCCAACCCAAGCCATTCTATGATTC
Source organism: Oenanthe melanoleuca (assembly GCF_029582105.1). Classification (NCBI taxonomy): domain Eukaryota; kingdom Metazoa; phylum Chordata; class Aves; order Passeriformes; family Muscicapidae; genus Oenanthe; species Oenanthe melanoleuca. The sequence continues at coordinate 111,444,830 of NC_079335.1, forward strand.
TATGGGCTAGGCTTTCCCAGCCTGCAAGTCCTTTCTGCTTCCCTACCTGCAGCTGCAGGATGACCTTTCTCTTTTTCAGTGTATGCTTTTCAGAGCACCCTGGCTTGTGAAGCATTACTTGGTTAAACGGGAATTGAAGCAGGACAACGCCAGCCCCTCTTGGTCCAGAAAAGGTACTCTTCAGCTCCCTCTGAGAAATGGCTCCTAACAGCAAACTGAGCCAAGGCCTGCTGCCCTGCCATGGCTCCACTAACAGAGGGAAGTGCCCCTAGCTGCTGGATGTCTCCAGCTAGAGCCAACCCCCACTCATCAAAGTGCTGAAAGCAGACTGAAAAACCTGCTTCTGCATTTGCTTTCCTGTGCTTCTGCCTTTAATTCTCCTGTTTTATAGTTCCTAGTCTGTAAAAACTAGAAGCTTTCTGTGAGCAGCATAAAAGGGAAGGAACCACCAAGTTTTTTGCATTTCCAGAAGCCATCCTGGTACCATGAGATTCCATCAAGCCCACTGCAAACCCAGGAAGCCTGATAACACCGTGCACACGCACACACCAACACAGCTCCTGCCCCGGGGGTGTGCATGCTCCAGTGCTCCCAGCCTCCCCAAACCTGACAGGACAAGTGTTGAGGCCGCAGGCAAGCATCAGCACCACTGGCAGCAGCCTAAAACCTGAGAAAGTGGTGTGGGAGGAAACTCTAGTCCTAAAAATATCAGTCGCTGGCGGGCGCTGGGAGGGAGCTGTGCCCCCGCTGCTTCGCGCTTTGCTGTGTGCCTTCCGTGGGCTTGGCTCCTGCCGGTGCCCATCCCTGCACCCAGCCAGGCTCCCAGTGTGCCAGGCTCCCAGTGTGCCAGGCTCCCAGTGTGCCAGCCTCACAGCCTGCCAGCCTCACAGCCTGCCAGGCTCACAGCATCCCGTGTCTGCACAGGGCTCCGCCGCGGGACCGGCCCTCGGGAAGCATGGGAAAGGGCTACAAGGTGGTGGTTTGTGGAATGGCCTCTGTGGGAAAGACTGCGATTTTGGAGCAGCTTCTCTATGGAAAGCACACTGTTGGTGAGACATTTTTACTTTTGGGGGGAGGTTGTTTCCTTTTCTAGCATCCTGTTCAGTGTGGGCCCCAAGCACCGATAGAGGAGGACTGCAAACTGCGCTGAGGTGAAGGAGGAAATTAATGTGGTTTTGTGGCATGTCTGGGCTATTCTTAAAAGTCATAGTCACTTGCTTAGGGATTTTTAAAAGAGTCTTGGAGAAGAACCCGTTCCGTGATGTTCCCAGTAATAAAACATAAGAATGTTTAAAAAGAAACAAACACTGAAAGTAGGTGATGTGCCTGCTGCATATTTACAAAAGAAATATCTTGTTCCCTGAAAGATGTTGTAGATGCCTGAAAAATAAATAGCTGTCACAGGATGAGCGTAGACACTGTTTAGACTTTTGTTTCATCTTCTTAAGCTTTATTTTGTTTGGTCTTGGCTAACATTTAATCAAAGCTCTGGAAAAAAAAACCAGCTCAGCTTTAGGTTCCACATTCTGTGCTGAATTTCGAAGGCCAAGTGTCTCAGCTCTCTAAGAAATCCTCACAGGGAAAACAGACTTGACAGAGGAACAGGGGATGCCTGATATTTGCTGCGCATAAAAGAAAGGAAACGAAGGCAAAGCCGGCACATTTCCCTCTGTTTCTACATTTGGCTTTGAAAGGAAGGGCAATGATCATCAGGCTGACAAATTATTCCCACCTCACCTAGAAACAAGGGGTGGCACCAGGGCTTTGACAGAAGATGTTTAGTCACTTGCATTTTTATTTTGAGCCAGTAAATTAGACGTCAGGATAAGCTGTTGGGTAAACACAAGGATTTCTAGCACGGTGCTTTACAGCACTGCACCTTTAAAATGTGTGGATGGGAGGAATTTGCTGGCAAAGCCTGATGCAGAACTGTGTGCTAATACCCGTGTTTAAAAGGAGGATTTCCTCTAATGTTGCAGCAACATCTGTTTCCAGCATCCTACCGAGCGCTAGGCACGTAGCCCCGTGTAGCTGTCAACGTGAAGGCTGCAGAGCTCTGCAGGCTGAGGGCTTTTGCCTTTGCTACAGCCCTGCCTCTCCTCTGTGCCAGGCTGGGTGACTGTCAGAGACACCCGAGCAGCATGAGCAAGGCCACGTTACTTAAATCTTATTGCCTTGCATTAATTCCTGCCTCCTATTAGCAACCCAGGCAGGAAGGATATTTGGGTGTTGCTGATCAGAGGAGCTATTTATGGAGCCAGCCATGTACGTGATTATACAGCGTCATGGACACTGGCTGGAGCTGGAGGGAGGCCTCGTGCCTGGGGTTTAGCCGTGGGTGTCCCTCTGTCACTCCCAAATACCCTGCTCCAGCTTGTCCATTGAGCAATGTGGACCTCCCACCCAGCCCCCCTCCACTTAAAAAGGTCATTTTTCCTTGTCTGCAGCTCTGCTCTTATTTTTTGGAGTCAGTGGTAAGGGAACAGCTGATAATGGATGGGGAGTGCAAGGGGAGAAGGAAGAAGGTAGTTTCCTGTTTTCTGTGATTTTAATCAAATCATATTCCTAAGACATTCAGAGAAAGAGGGCAAGTAGCAGAGTCCAGATCAAGATGGAGAGGATCATTATGGAGCTGCTGCAACCCCAAGAGTTGTGTGGCACAGCCCAGCAATTTTGATATCCCCTGCACAGGCCATCAGGCACATTTGGGGGGATTGGCCAATAAGCTGGTACTTTGGCAGTCCTGCTGAGTGATCAGCATCCTCCCTGCCTCTTCCTCAGCACATAGGCAGTTGTGGCAGAGGGTGCCTGGAGTATGGGCTGGTGGAAATGGTTCCCAGAAGACCTTCAGCTACTGTTCCACTCTGTATTGATTTAACTCCTGAATTGCAGAGGCAGGATGCCATTGTGAGGATCTCACTACGCAAGGACAGAATTTGAGGAATGGTGAGTCCTTGTCTGCTCCTTGGCTGAGCTTTACACTGCACAGTGGTGCTACCATTGTAGGGGTGCCCCTTCCTCACCTGAAACACGATCACAGGATCTTGATCCTCATTTCCTAAAGCTTGTGAGCTCCAGAAAGCTGACATGTACATCTTGGCTGCGGGCCTTTTTGGCTGGAGGCAAGAAGGGACTAGTGTATTTGCTGAAAGCCTGTTTAGAGCCAATCTACAAGGAAACTCACTGGGCATGGCAACATGGACACAAGCTGTTTCAAAACCTGTGCTTCCTGACTGACGTCAGGAGCAGCTCTGTGTTTGCTCCAAGGGCCCAGGAGCCGTGGGGAGGGTGGCTGAGCCAACACAGGGACTCTTTCCATTCTGATGGCAGGCACATCCTCCTCTCAGGGACCAGAGAAATGCTAGAACTTGGTTGGAGGCTCAGAGCACGAGGTCTGCTGCCACTTTCTGAGGTGTCACAGCCACTGTCATGAGGGCATCCTCCTGCCTGTAAACCAGCCCTGAGTCTGTCAATGCTCAGTGCCTCCTGTTGACTTTCCTGTGAAGAGGAGTGGTGGCACAGCTGGTGTCAGGGAAGTGATTAGAGTCCTTGGAGGTTTCATGCTGCTGTGTAAAGCCCTTGGCTTTGAGCCTGTGCTCCTGGCTGCCTGCTTGGTGATGGTACTGTAAACCCAGTTGCACTGTTTCTTTCCCTGGAAAAACATGCACCTTCAGGTCTCCATGGCTTGTCATGGATGAAGTCCCTGAGTGCCACTGTTACTTACATGGTCAGCAGCTAATACTCTTGCAGAGACACTAAGATTGCTTGAGGTCAAAAAGGAAAAAGTATTCAGGAAGGAGGAATACCCCAAAAAAGGACTGTCTGTGTCTCTATAGCATGTCATGAGCAATGATGTCTGGTATTGGATTTTGTGCTAGGCTTTAAATTGCAAGGGCATTTGCCTTCTGTACCAAGAGGGGGAAGAAGAGGACAAAGAGATGAGAGATGCTCTCAGGGCCATGTAAAATAATGTAGCTATTGCATGGCAGACACTCTTGCCAAACTAATACAAGGAATTAGGAAAAAAACAAAGGGAAATGTTTGAAATGGGTGCAGATTTAGCATTGGGTCATGTAGGGACTATATTGCCATAGCTCAGGGCAAATAGTTGTTAAGAATATGTGTGGTGCATATACAGCAGAGTACCCAGGTGGCCAAGAAGGCTGATGGCAGCCTGGCCTGTATCAGAAATGGTGTGACCAGGGCCAGGGCAGTGATTGTCCCTCTGTGCTCACCACTGATGAGGCAACACCTTGAATCCTGTGTTCAGTTTTGGGCTCCTCTCTACAATTAAGGCATTGAGGGGCTGGAGTGGGTCCAGAGAAGGGAAATTAAGCTGGTGAAGGGAAGGGTCTGGTGCACTGCTATGATGAGGAGCAGCTGAGAGAACTGGGGGTGTTCAGCCCAGAGAAAAGGAGGCTCCAAAGGGGGACCTTATTGCTTTCTGCAGATACCTGACATGAGGGTGTAGCCAGATGGGGGTTGGTCTATTCTCCCAAGTAACAAACAACAGGACAAGAGGAAATGGCCTCAAGTTGTGGTTTTGATTGGATATTAGGAAAAATGTCTTCACTGAAAAGGTGTTTAGGCATTGGAGCAGGCTGCCCAGGAGAGTGGTGGAATCACCCTTCCTGGAAGTGCTCAGAAACCATGTAGATATGGCACTTGGGGACATAGTTGATTGGTGGGCTTAGCAGTGCTGATTGAACAGTTTGACTCAATGATCCCAGAAATCTTTATCAGCCTAAACTATTCTCTGACTCTGTGATAGTCTGGTACCTGGGATGATCTCCTTTTTGTGACTTAAGTGTTGTGCTTGTCCTCCACCTTCTCTTGCTGTCCTGAAGAAAGAGGGACCAGTCTTATTTCCTCAGTCAAGAAAAGCCAGCCTTGACTGGCAGCAGAAATTGTCCCACTAAGTACCTGTGGTGTGGTACCAGGCACTGCTTGGCCTGACCTGTCTTGACCAGGTTGGGAGGCTTAGCTTTGGCACATGTCTGGGACATGTCTGTAAAGAGGATGGATGTTTTTCCTTAAACAGTGTCAGAAAGGAGTCTTCCTTCTGCCCTTAAAATATTTCTGGCCTCTCAGCCTATACTAAGGCTTATCAGCTCAACAGGAGAAGATGAGAACTCTCCCTTGTAGAAAGTTTATCTCTGCCTCCTGGCTGGTATGGTCAGGTTATTCATAAGCAGCTACTTGAGATCCTCTAACTAGCTAGGGATGAAAACACCATATATTACTGTGGTAGAAGGCATAATGACAGAAATTGCCTCTCTTGTTCCAGCTGGAGGGATTTGGGGTTTTGGCTTTCACACTGTGGATGTGGAGGCTAATTGACCTAATTATGCATTCATAGAATCATAGAATGGTTTGTGTTGGAAGGGACCTTAAAGATCATCTTCCAACCCCCTTGCCCGTGGGCAGAGACACCTTTTTACATCTTCACTTCTTAAATTAAAACTACCTGGTGACAGAGGTGCAGTCAGCTTTGCATTTTAGAAACAGATGAAAATGGAACTGAATGTATGTAAATGAGGGTCACAACCTGGCTATTTGTTGGTGAGACCAGTACTTCCCTAGCAGCTAAATCTAAACAGATTAGCTCCTCTTGAGGTTTTTCCAGCTCTTTCCCAAGTCAGGGATCCTCTGATACACTGTCTTTTTAAATCTAAATAAGAAAAGCCTGTTATTCTGTAGTTTACAAACAGAATGAATAACAAGTTTTAGGAGGTCTTTGCCGAATTCCTTTGGAAAAAGGGAAAAAGATTACATAGGAGATCTTCAAAAGTACTCAAGAAGACATAAAATTTGTACTGCATTAATGTTCAATATTCAACTGGGTACTTTTGAAATTCCATCCCCTTAGAAATTTTTATTTACTTAGGTATTTCAGTCTATCTGCTGTACCTAGCCTGTGTGTGCAGTATTCATTAGTATATCGAGACTTTTCTTTTCCTTGTTGGGAAGCCACAAGGGGTTGGAACAACACCCAATTTATGGCTGAGGCTTCCCGCTGCAGTTCCTCTGTGGCAGCACTTGGTGAAAAACAAAGAACTCTTCCTCTTCTCAGATTTTCACCAGCTGAGTAGCTGCTAGACAGTGGCATCACTTCTGTCTATTCCTCCTTTCCCTCTCCAACTTTTTTATATCTGGAGTCATCAAAGGAAGCTTGACACTGTGCACTATCTTGTTAGCTCCCCTTCACCCCTCTGACTTCTCAACCTGAAAGCTGCCTCCTACTGTAGTGCTCTGCTCCATGGAAAAACTACTCAAGCTGGCAGCAGTCTGCAGGACAGTAACTCCTCAGCACAAGCTGTCCTTACCCACCCAGGTATAGATGGTGGAAGGATGCCTGAGGATGCCAGCGAAGGGAAGGAGAAGCAGGATCTTTGTGGCAAGGAGGATGGGATGGTGCCAGCATCTTTCTAGGACACTGACTAGTGTTCCTTCTCTTACAACAACTTGCCTGACCCATGTTTGAATGGAGACCAAGGAAGTGTTTGAATGGGATGCTACTAATAAGAACTGTTAATGTCATTGTCAGCAAGATGTGGCTGGTACATAGTCTGGACTTTAGGAGCAGGACCTAAAATAAGGTGACAAAGGTATTTCTAACAATTATCTATGTTTACTTAGGAAACTACTTGCATATATTCTCTTCCTCAGTACATGTAGGTGAAATTTCACCTCTGGAAACTGATACTGGTGCATAAATTTCAACTCCCTCCTAAGTGCCCCCCCTATTTCACATCAAAATTTGTTGCTCTATTCTGCTGAGTTAAGTCCCAGGTCTTAAATTTTTCTCTTCATTTTTAAATTGGGTGTTAAAAGACATATTTTTCACTGCTGCTTTTAATGTCACTAGGAAGAGATTGTCACAGGATAACATGGATATATTAGAGGCTGTTGAATTACTGTACAATAATACTTGTTGCTTTTTAAAAAGAAAATTAGGTCCTTGTGGTTCTTTCCTTCTTGCCAAAGCCATGTTTACTGATTTCAGATATTTCCTTGACCTGTCTGTACAATTCAGCAAGGCAGAGCAAGAATATAATGCTGTGTCTAAACAACAGTGCTATATCCAGAAAGGGCTTTGTTACTACCTCAGTCTTTAAAAATGCCCCTTTAACACATTCTACAATCACACAGGATGTATTTTTGCTTCCTCTTTTTATTAACCTTTGTTTTGTCCTTCTGTTCTTCACATTAGCATGGCTGTATTTGGAGGCAAGATAAATTAAATCTTTGGAAACCTAATAAGAGTTTGATCTATGAAGGCTGCACAGAGAGGGGCAAAAAGAACAGCTTATGCCATTTTCCTGCACAGGAATGCTGCATACATCATGGGAAACCATCAGCGTGGGTGGAATGCTTTAGCTTGTTTGTCAATGTGAAGTGTTTTGAATAGTGTCAGTGAATATAGCAAAATCCTTATTTTCATAGGCCAGATAATCCTTTGTGTTTTCTTAAACAATACACTAAAATGGTCCCTTTCTGGCAGACAAAGAGAATAGAGCAGGACTCATTATTGTAGTCCTGCAACAGCAAACAATTGTATATAGGAGTGCAGTGGAGGCAAAAACGTGGGTAGCAGAGAGGAGAGCTTGTATGAATACTTAAAACCAACTCTGAAAGTGGCCCAGCTACAATGTACACAGATTGTTTCGACCTGTAACCTTATGCACCTGCATCCAGGAGGAACACAAAGCTAAGGTGATTTATGTGTTTTCAGGTTTGGCTTAGGAAAAATAATTTAAAATAGTTCAAATCAAGCTGCCTTGAATTATCTCACATTTACCGTGCGGAGATGAGGAGGGAAGGAGGGTCAGTGCAAATAGTCAGGGTGGAACAGGTGATACATATACGAAAGCTTGTTACCTCGTGCATGCTCTTGCCTTGCAATAAATGAACTTGTTCCTATTAGCAATCTGAGTCATTTTAAATCCCTAGGGGATGGAAAAAGCTCACTGTGTATTTGAGTAAATATAGTATGCAACTTTGTTTGCCTGCAAACATCCCCTTCCCTTTCACATATTGGTTAGTTGTACCACCAATACACATTCATTTCCAGAATTATTCCTTTGGCTCCTGCTTCTGCCTCATTATGAGGAGGCTTAAGATGTTAGTACTTGACTGCCTGGTGTTCCAAAAGGGTATGTTTGGGCAGGCTCGTTTTGCAGCATGTTTGGTGTGGAACTGGTACAACTGGGTGGTTGGAATTTGGAAAACTTGGGAGGAGAACATATATCTCATCCTATACTGAATGTGCCTGTTGTATAGATTAATTTTACAGGCATGATCTTGTGCTTACATATTAATGTATTTACAGTGTCACTATTGGAAATAGTGCAGTGATTATGAATACAGGTATAGATTAATTTTACAGGCATGATCTTGTGCTTACATATTAATGTATTTACAGTGTCACTATTGGAAATAGTGCAGTGATTATGAATACAGCCCTCCATGGAGATGCCAGGCAAGGTCAAGGCCTGGTGAAGTCACTCTGTAAAACATGCACTGAAAGCTACTGTGGGGGGAAAATTCTGCTGCACTGCAAAGAATTCTTACAAGTGAGGCTGCACTGGAACACTCCTGCTTGTTTCCAACCAGGCTTAGAAGAGGGTGCCACGATGGAAGATGTGTATTTGGCGTCGGTGGAGACAGACCGGGGCGTGAAGGAGCAGCTGCGGCTCTATGACACCAGGGGGCTGCAGGAGGGCGTGGAGCTGCCCAAGCACTATTTCTCTGTGGCCGACGGCTTCGTGCTGGTGTACGCCGTGACCAGCCTCGAGGCGTTCCAGAGAGTCGAGCTGCTCAAAAGGGAGATCGACGTCTTCAGGGACAAAAAGGAGGTAAATGCAGGGATGGCTAAATGCTGCATCAGTGACAGGAAGTTAAGGTCACAAAGCCCAGCTTTTGTTTCTCTAACGCTGTGTACAAAGGGAAATGAATGTACCCACAGCCTTGGGCAACCCAGCAAGAAGGAGGCCTTCACATCCCAGGGAGGCTTAATTCACATGCCATGCAGGTCATGCAAAAGAATGCTTTTTTTTTTTTCCTTCTTATTTCCTCTACTACAGCTAAAATTCAGTCAGCTGAATGCACCAGCCAGGACACTTATGACTAATAAAACATATGGTCTACAGCAGTGCAGCTCATGTTTTTTTAGATATTGTACAGGGGAAGTCAAGTGCATAGAATAATATAACGAAGAGCATTATCTTTGTTTGTTTTGTATTCATGTACTTGATGGCTTACAAACTAGTGTAATTGACAATGGGTCTCCCAGACATTAGTCAATTGGCAAAGCAGCTTTAATGTATTTTAACAACCATATTGAATCAATTCAATTGTGTGAAATGACTGCTCTATTTTCCCTTAGAAAGCAGCTAGTGTTTTCAGCTGACAGTGTTCCAGCTTAGCTAAACAAATATAACTTGCATGTGGCATTAGCATTACAGCTTTTCCTACAGTATCTGTATTCTGGGGTAGTTTTCCCTGTTAAATGTCTTTAGCCTCCAGCTTTCCAAATGCCTGTTTTATGCCGTTTAAAAGAAAAAAAAACCTGCTTGGAGAATTAATTGGATAATGGTAGGGAGACACTTTGCAAAAATGTAACTTGTTTTGTACTGACAGCACACAGGGTGGTGGAGGAAGGCAGGCTCAAGTTTGACGGAGAACGAGTGTGCAGTCACAGGAGAGGTATGTTAGGTGGTAGGGCTGGTGTGAGCTGCAGACTGTCACGTATATCAGGGATACAGGAGTCAAGCATAACTCCCCTGCAGGGCAAGGAAAGGTGGACAAGCAGGAAATTTTTCCCAGGCACTGTGTTTTGTGATGGCCCAGATTTGGTACTATACAGCATGTTGTAATGCAGAGAGGGAGTCACAGTCCCAACAGGATCTGCGTCCTGCTTGTCTGTGTTACCTGTCAGAGCTCTTCTCATTCCATGCAGGTATTTCAGAAAATAGCCAATTTGCTTATCCTTTTGGAGAGCTTAAAATTGTGATTTTGACTGAGGATAATGTAGTTTAAAAAGTGGTGGTCACAGTAAGATGGATAAAATAGTTTTCATTCCTGTTATTTCCATCAAAAAATAGGCTTTAAGGTGTACAAGGTGAGACCAGGAGTCCTATCTTAAGGTAACTGGTAATCAGCAGATTAATGATTCTGTGACCTGAAGTCTGGGCTCTGCTAGAATGAATTCTGTACTGAACTGGGGATGTATCTCCACACATGGTGCTTCTGAGCTGGCAGAGCTTCAGTTCGTTGAGTGGCACAGTCCCCTGTTGTGTGGCAGATGACAGAAAGCACTGATGGCTGGTTCCTTGCCTCTGCTGGCTATGGCGGCTCTCCAGCACACACCTTAAAGCCTGGCCAAATTTTATACTAAATAGAGGTTTTGTTCTGTTACACTGACAGAGCTTTGCCATAGCTAAAATTCAGCTGGAGCATGTGGTAAATACACATGAAGATTATAGCTTCTTTCAAAACCCTCACAGAGAGGGGCGGAAAAACCCCTAAGCAGCATTTTTCCAAACACCCTGGACTGCTGTAGAAAAGAAAGGAAGCCTCAGACCTCACAGGAACAGGATGAACATCTCTAGCTGGAAAGAAGCAGAACACATTCTGGAGTTAGCCTGATGAACAGGAAAGAGCAAGCAGGTGTGGCCACAACAAACCCCACAAATCATCAGCAAGATAGGACTTTATCACTTGATCTTTGTCAAACCACTAGTGTAGAGATGAAAACAGAGTTTGACTAAGGACCTTGAACTAAAAATGTAGGCATGATTTCCTCTAAGAGCTGGTAAAGCATTTTTAGAAAACAGTTAACTTATAATAAGGAGGAGCAGTAGCTTCACGCTTCACGTGGCCAGCACTGCCTTTGGCACTTCCTAGAGCTGAACCACTGGGAAAGCTTCATGCATTTACTAAGCTCAGCCACGCTGGATTATCTGGGTGATTCACAAGTCACTTGATGGATCCTTACAACTGCAGATCTGAGTTGTTACCACAGTGCTGCTTTCCTGAGCTAACCAGCTACTCTTGAAACTGCTTCCCCGAGGATGCTGCTGGTGTTTATCTGCCCCTCTCAGCAGATTGTCCCCTTCAGTCCTTCAGGGTGGCTCTTGGGGCTGAGCTGGGAGAGGGGCCCCATAGCCCAGCCTGACCAGGCTGCTGGCATGGCTGGCTTTATTTGCAGGATGGGGCTTAGGAAAGAAACAAACAGGGAAAAATCTACCACTGAGGGATCCAAGCTTTCTCTGCTGCTGTGCATTTTTTCACCTCTTGAGCATCTGCTGCTGTGACCTACTCGGATGTCATGCTCTTATCATTTGTCTAGGGCAGCTCAAGTGCCAAGTAAGTGGAGAATAGGGCTGTTTAACTTTGGATCTCTTGGGTATTGTTTTCCTTCAAGCAATCATTGAGGGCAGGGAATGGGGTGGCCAGAAGGGGAAGTCCTGCATATCCTATGATTAAAACAAGCTTCCAACCCATAAGGAGATGAGGCTAATTCAAATCCCAGATCCTGATCTTCCAAACTACATGCAACTTACCTTGTGCCAGTGCTGTTACAGAACAAGTCTGAACTGTGTTGCTGCCTGCCTGCTGTTTAAAAGGATTGTGACTGGTGGATGGTTTTGGTATAAAGCTCACCCTCTTGTTTGGTTTGTAGGTTGCAGTTATTGTCTTGGGAAACAAAACTGACCTCCTGGACCAAAGGCAAGTGGAAACAGAAGCAGCACAGCAATGGGCAAGGGCCGAGAAAGTGAGACTGTGGGAAGTGACTGTGACAGATCGAAAAACACTGCTTGAACCCTTCACCTTCTTAGCTAGCAAGCTGTCCCAGTCCCAGAACAAATCAACGTTTCCCTTGCCTGGAAGGAAGAGCAAAGGGAATAACTGTGAAAACTAGACTAGCTTAGCATTGTCTCCTGCTGCCAGGTCACAGTCTAAGTCCTTTTTGTGCCATTTGCTTCTTGCAAAGTTTCACTTCAAGCAATAATATCATTCAGCAATAAAATCAGCAAGTTTATAGCTAAGAGGTATCCTTCCTTCTCACAGACTTGGCTTGGAAAAGCCACTGGTGGTGAAAGCCACAAAAAGCACTTTATGAGAGTTATTTTGCAACCAGGGTTATGGAGGAGGAAGGGATTGATGGATACCTCTCTAGCAGGGGCTTTACTATGCCTGGATACAGCCATGTTGAGGGACAAATCAACAAGCTTACCAGTATATAATCCTCTTGCAGATCTATAGCCTGTAGTCACAAAAAGTATTAGCTGCAATAAAGCACTCAATTTGGAAAGGTGATATATTTGAAATGGCAACAGTTCTTTTACCTTGACCTTAAACAGGGCCACAGGGCTTTTTGATGCTGCAAGAGGCTGAGATCAGTGTCTTGCTGTATGAGAAGGGTATGGAACAGGAGAAACAGTTATCAGATTTAGCAAGAAAAAAAAATCCTGGGGAAAAAAATAATAAAAAAATCACTTCCCATATCTTCTGGGAAATACCCCAACATGTACCTTGTCAACAAAGTCTAGTACACAGTGCTTTCAGGTCAGGAATTCATTTGTAGAAACCAGAAAAGCTCTCAGAGCACTCACTGATTGAACAGCAACCGAAGGACAACATAGCTGTGGGTTTGTTCCAGTATGTCCACAACAAATCAGTCACTTTCCCATAGGTGGTGATTTTTCTGAGAATTATATATTGTATTTTGTATGCAGGAGGTATTGCTGGGCTCTGCTTAGGGCATGCTTACCTGGCTGCTAAGGCAAGCTGCAGCAATCCACCCTCCCTAGGCCAGATAACAACTGGTACAAAGGGCTGTGTGGCTCTGCAGGTGGGGGCTAAGGAGGGTAGGAGGCTGCCTTTTTGGAGACATCCCTGTGGGAATGCCCAGAAATCCCTGTACAAATGGCCCTGGTCTTCATGTGCTGCACACGGTCTGGCTGTGGGAGCACGACTGCATGTGCTATGTTTGGCTCAACACTGACAAACCTGTGTGCTGCAGGAACTGCTGTCCCAGGCCAGCCTGGCAGTAAACTGAATAAAAGGGGATATACAGAGTAACAGAATGAGCAACTTTTCCCAGAGACAAGTGCCAGATTTTGGCATCTAACAACCTCCTGTACTAATGGATGCTCGCTTTTCTTTATATTTGAAGGCAAGAGCAGGGAGAATGAAGTAACCAGTTTCTGCATTTTCCACTAAATTAATCCTCTTTTGAACAAATACTGAGAATTTCACTGTGAATCAGCAAAACCACAAGCAATATTTGCACTGTCATATCATAACTGCTAAATAGTGTGCTTAATGATGACAATTAAGCTCATAGTATTGTTCTTCCTGAATACTGATTAATAAAGCCTGTCAGCATTACTAAAGTCTGTCAGCATTATTAATGTCAGAGCAATAGTACACTTCACTAAAAATTAAGCAGGAATACCTACCATTATAATGAAGGCAGACGAAACTGTTTATGTGCTTTGCTCAATATAGTTTGAATTGCTGTGGCCAAGGAGTAAGATAAGAGAGCAATTATGAATGAGCAAACTCTTGTAATGCCCTGCTAGGAACATACAATTGTTTCCATTGCAACACTGCAGCTGAGTAAGCACTATAGCACGACCTCCCCCCACCTGGCCAGTAATAGTCATTGTCCCCAGCGATGCTGCAGGATGACATTCCCTCCTCACTCATTTCCTCCTGAACACACGTGTACTCCAGGCTTCTCCCTGCCCAGAAGACTCTGTATCTGCCTGCTTGCTTGGGAAGTGGAGGTGAATTCAGAGCAGCAGTGGTTCACCTCCTCACTGCAACCTCTTACCAAGGAACGGGGCCATGTTCCTCTTGGGCTCTGCAGAACCCTTCTTCTGGAAGGGACTTGAATCAGCCTTGGATCAGTCAAAGTGAAGATGTCTACTAACAGCACATCACTAAAGCTGACCCTAGAGGCAAGGCAGTGCAGGTTGACAAGTCAGAGTGAGCTTAAAATGCCTGGAGATGGAAAGAATGGGGATGACTGGTTCCTTTCCAGCTCTGCATGCTGCAGACTCGGTGCCAATTCTTCCGCCAAGACTGATGTCACCTGTAGGCTGCCAGAGCTGCGCAGTGCAAGTGTAGCTTGCTCCACTGGACTCCCAGGACTTGACAATGTTTTAAGACATGCAAGAGAAACAGTATCTTCTAAATGACTAAGGACATTTTTTCAAATAGACTACATAAACACAAACACATTTTCTTTGATTTGGCTAAATTTAGAGTTCAGATCATTCAAGGCATTTATATTACAAATAAATCACCACCCACGGTTTTCTTTCATAAACTTATTCTGATGTTTTTCTCAATATCATAGTGTTTTACTGACAAGTGATGGAAAATCTAGCATCTCCACTGCAAATGATATGCAGACAGTGGCTGGTACTGAGTAAAAATGAAACTTGCTGTAGTAGAGTTTAACATAGGGTGAATAAGCAAAGTACAGAGTATAACATAGTAGCTAATGGGCAGAACATTTTTTTTTTTTTGTTGTTCTTACTGCTCCACTGACTCAAACTGTTCTAGGTCACTGGGATCACTTACCTTCTGCAAAACCAGAGTCCCTTCACAAGATAATGGAGAAAAATATTATAAATAAGAAAAACAAATTAGTAAACTAAACTATCTGTCTCTGTTCTTCTAAAGCCTCTATCCTGCTGAATAAACACCCTACAAATCAGTTGCCCACACCGGTTACAACAGTTAATTTGACATGTCCTGGTGGCAAGAAGCTGGCAAAAACCTACTGAAATGAAGCCATTTGCATCTTTATTCAGTAGAGGAGAAAGAAAGATTACCAGAGATGATCCTAGTGTGATGTAACTATATACCAAACAGACAAACAGCTGAGGGAGCTGATAGACCAAAACATGCACTGTGTCAAATGACAGCAGTTCAGCCAGATGAGGGTATGGTGCTACTACCCACCCAGCAAAGGAAAGGACACCTCTAATTACAGATTACTTTGGACCAAGTTAGATTTGCTCTGTATCTAGGTAGGAAGAGAAGTATGTAAATGAAATACATACAGAATTTATTTTGAAGTACCTAACCAAATCCAAGAGTGCAGACAACCACCCAGCATTCCCAAGGATGTCGTGAGGTGAAGCACTTGCCATGTGAAAATGAATCTGTGCTTCCTGCCTTTACCTTCAGGGAGTGGTCAGAAATGCCATATCCATAACCAATTGCCCTGTTGTTACACACCTCAATGTAAACACTATGTCTCTAGGAGATAATCTTTATAGGTAGTTAAAGGATCTACAGATACTCCTTTACGGTGCTGTCTGCCACCTTACCAGGACATGATTCCTTCTCTTCCAAGTGTGAATAGACCACTCCATCAGAAAAGCATCAAGATATTATTTTCCTCCTTTTACTTTCTGCCTCTTTCCCTTCCAGATTGTACTTTCAAACAACATGCCAGTCCTGCAGAAGCAAGGCTGTGAAAACTTAAGTTAAAAAGTAACTATCGTGGACTCTGTGGCAAGTTACCTCCTCACGGCCAGGTCCCTGCACAACACTCAGTGAATGGTTGTGACGGTCTTATGCTGTCATTCATTGTATGGTTGTCTAGAACTGTCTTCCTAAAATAGCAGCAGTCAGTGCACTCACCTGCAGATCTCCTTGTCCTTAACCACAGCATAAATCCTTCAAAGCATACAGAGACACCATTCTGGCAAAATGACAAAGCAAGGGACTAAGCAGAAATCTTTTCTTCTTCTTTTTTTTTTTTTTTTTTAAACATCTTTTTATTAGCACAGTAACAAATGCAGACTTATGTAGCCCACAACATACAACCAATCCACTGAGTGACTCCTATTCCACACCTTACAGTTAAACAGCTTAAGGTATTTCACTACAGGTTACCGTAAGTCCTGATTAAACCCTTTATTCTTTTCACAAAGATAGATTGGCTTATAAAATAATACATTAAGTACTTCTCATTTCATATATGAGGCCATATATCCACCTCTCCATATCACAGATAATGAGATGACAGTCTTTAGAAAGAATTTGTTAAATACCAATGTGCCCTCCATAGGGGAAAAAAAAACCAAAACAATCTAAACATCTTTTTACAAAAAAAGAAAAAGAAAAAAACAAAACTCAACCCAGAACAAAATAAATCCCTCAAACCCAAAAAAACACAAAGCAAAAACAGTGTGTAGAGTCTTGAAAGGACTTTTACATAAATGTCAACCTATGTACCTGTACAAAATTAAGCTGTTTTAATCTTTTACATATTGCAAGCAAACTGAAAACCAAAGAAGTCTAAGAAGTTTACATTCTTCTCGGTACTCTATGTGAGCTAATATTGCTGAACTAATTACAGTCTTAAAGTATGCTATTCCAAATCCTAGCTGTCTACTGTAGCAAGATACCTTAAGTTACAACAACAAAATCTTAGGAAATAAAAGACTGAATAAAATCTGTTATAGAAATACCCTACTCTTTACCAGCACCCTCCCTCCCCCCACCCATTCAAAATCATAAGCAGCTCTTTCCATCACAGACAAATAATGTAAGAGTTTGACGAAAATCCAATTTATGTAGCGTATCTTTTGGTCCATTGTCTGGCCATTCTGTCATGCTCTGCTCTGTTAGTCATATACTGAGTGGCAATGCTTCCAACCAGGGGGTCAGCTGAAAAGGAAACACAGTGCTTATTTCAGACAAGTTACTGAATAAAACCTTTTAAATAAAGTTGAAGTGTGAATTTCATACAAGGCAAACACACAAGTACACTGTAACAACCTAAACACACTGAATTGATGATCTGTGTCTTCTCTGATTTTGTATATTTATGGTGATGTACTAATCTAAATTTAATAGAGTGAAATGCCAATAAAGTTTTAAGAAGTTTAAGATACAAAAATCCAGTAATATTTTACATTACTGAGGGTTTTCACCAATTCACGCATTTGAGGTTTATTTTATTCCTTCTAGGCTGCCTGAGATACTCATGCTAAGTGTACTTGTAAAGCTGCCTTCCAGGAAAGATAAAATCTCAAGAAAGGATTTAGTGCGCTGTGAAATCAGGCCTTTCTCTCCTCTTTAGACACACAAAAATGCATCCTGTAAAATGGCTTTGGAAACAAAGATATATCCCTCTTAACTCATGTGGACAGCGGGTAGGTTAGAGCAGCAGTGATGACCACTTGTGGCATAGTTGGTCACTTCTTTTAAACGGATGATGGAGAGTAAAAAGTCAACTCCCTGTTTTCAGAACTGTTTGTGGCTCTTCAAACTCTGTCAGTGAATTACTGTAGCCCTACAGACCAGTGAAGACTGGGTTGGGAAGGGGAAGGAGTTTCCATGTGCAGGAGGATCGCTGGTTTCCCCATGGGTCAGCCTGAGGAGCAGTGAACAGCAGGCTGGTAAGGTACATCTCACCTGCACCAACCTCCAGCCCCTCTCTGACTGCCCTGGAGAGGGAAAGTGCTCCACCAGAGGCATGAGCTGAGCCGGCTGTACCAATGGAATGAGGAGGGCTACGTTATTTAGGTGCTGGGAGGACTGTAAGGCGGCAGGTGGACTTACCGGGGTTACAGTCTGTGAGGAGGGAGCAGATGGAGAGGAGAACTTTAGAAATGGTTAACGCTGGACTCCAGTTGTCCTTTAGAATGTCCAGGCAGATGACGCCTTGGCTGTTAATGTTACAGTGGTAGATCCTTGTCCGGAACGTTACCTGCAAGAGAGGGGTGTGAGCGGTGCCGGGTGCCAGGGGCTGCGGGGACGGAAGGGCAGGAGCGCCGAGCCGGAGCGAAGAGCGCCGGTCCCGGCTGACCCACGGCGGGCTCCCCGCGCCGCCGCCGCCCTCTCGCGGCCGAAACAGCCAAGAGCCGGGTTTGGAACGAAAATGAGTTACAGTCTCGGGAGCCGACTTCCACGGTCAACGCAAAACCCTGCTGGTGGGTTCAATCTGATCTTTATTTTTAATTAATTTTTGTCTTTTTGTTCCCAGTGACAGAAGGGCCCGGAGCCTTAACAACAGCATTTTTTTTTCCCTTCTAGACTCCTAAGGATTTGTAAAATCCTCCAGACAGGTAAAGACACTTGGAATCACAGCTTCCATCCCTTCTAAGAGGCTCAGCAATGAGGGAAATTAGAATTACTTATTTTCATGATGTGACTGAGCTAGGGAAACACAAGCACCAGGAGCCATTCTCAGAACACCATGGGACCTGGGTCACAACAAACTGGGTGCAATTTGCATGGATTAGGATTATGCACATGAATAAAGGCTGTGGGTCCATATCCTAAATCCTCTAAATTTGTCAGCTATCCACACCTAGAAATTTTATTGTCTTTTTATAGGTCACAGGAGTATTTGCAAAACACACTTGGTAATGCAGAATGACAAGAACACACTAGTGCTTTCCCTTAAAATGGGACCAGCCCACACACAAACTTGTCAGTCAATCCTCATTTTTTCTACTGCCTTCCTGATGCAAAAAATTTGCCTGTGACCCTCGCTCTCACAGGCTTGGGGAAGAGGCACAGGGGACACAGCTACAGAGCCCTGGTGACTGGCATGTCCCCGTGCACTGAATTCATGCAGTGTTTCCAAGAATGCTCCCAATGCACAGAGCACATGGGCTATTTTTGGATCTGCAAAAGCGGTTACTTGTCACACAGGAGACACCCACACTGCATGCTTGGGGAGATTTTATGTTTTATTTCTTGTGAGCTGCTTGGATGTTGGATTAAAACAGGAAGCAAACAAAGGCAACCCCAAATCCCTGCACATTTGCACATTATGGGGGAAATAGCAAAATGACTGCAAGAGAGCAGAGATGTGTTACCCTCCCACACCTTCTGCAACACGCTGCCACTCCAAACCAAGAACTCCTGGTGCTTTCTACTTAGGGAGCCTTAGAGGTATAGCAGACAAGAAACCTAAATGACCTTTGTTTCCCAGATCATCTAATCTTGGGAGGAAAGGCAGCAATTACTCCCTGCAGTCATGTGGAAGTCCACGTGCAGCAGCCTGAGCAGAGGGCGGGTCTGCCTCTGCTGTACCTGCCCCAACCCACACTGTTCAGGGCAAAACAGGCTCGTGGCATTTGCACTTGCTGGCAATGGCTCTGCCTCGGGTTCCTCAGCCCAACCCTCAGCCCAGCCCTGCTGCTTGCTCAGGATTTCTGTGTTTGACCTGCACCTTTGGTCTCCTTCCAACAAGGTTTTGAACTATAAGAGAGGTAACAATTTTGACAGTTTAAACACTTCCAGAAGGGGCAGCATGAAGTATTTCCAAGTTGATACAATAAGGACTAAATTAACATAGGTCAACAGTTCTAATTCGTAAAGACAGAAAGTTGTTAATCCTGATTCTCAAGACAAAAGCTAAATACTCTGTAGACAGTCTTTCAGTCCAGTTGACTAATAACTGATAACAAAGCATGAATGCTGTTTGCCTTTAAGAGTAAGATTTATTTAAAAATTATTTTTCATGAAGGAGGGGAAAGTGAAAATGAAAGAATACTCCCACATACTTGCATAACAGCCTGGTTCCCTCACACACCTTAAGATATAATCCTTAAGGGATATATCCATGGCACTAAAAACAGTTTTTTCCAGCTAGAGAAACTCTACCAAGCACTGTGGAAAAAATCTAAATTTGTTTTCACTTCAGCAGCAACTCAGAACTAGGATGGTGTTAGACACATGTAGTCCAGCTGTTCGCCATTTACAATTTCTGCACAAATGGAACTGAACTGGAAGAGGGAGAAATTGGAGGCTTTCTTGAAAACAAACAAAAATATTTAAAGTAAATGCTCATTACAATCTAAAGAGGGAAAAAAAACCCCTCACATTCAGACCAAAATCAAAAGAAACTGAGTTACTTAGAAGGTAGTGAAGAGAACAGCATGTGGATTAGCAGAAAAATATAGTGTAACTGAACAATCCTTTGGAAATGTCCCACCTGAGATTACATTAATGCAGTAACTACATGGAGTTAAGCACAGCTTTTGAAAATACATAAAAGAAGCTAATCTCAACCTTACCCTGAAGTGATAGCAGAGGTTAATTTACACAAGCAGCAGAATAGGAGTGGGTGGAAGGAAGTGGTTAGAGGTTATTAATACAAATGATCAAAGCACACACACCAGGTCAACATAAGCTACTGTTTTCAGCTCAGTAAATGAAATCTAACCCAACTATAATGTAACTCTTGGGAAAATGTCCATTGTAATAGTACAAATACTGAACTCTTAAATTCTAATTATACTTGTTTATTGGATTCTCCTAAATTCAGGCACACCCAGCACGTGCCTGACTCATTTGCTATCTGAAACATAGGCAAAACCGGAATACAACACAAAATGAGAAAGCATAAAAAGCAGAGAACAGATTAACTCTAGCATTTTCAAGGTATTGTACAGAATGCTCAATTAAATGCAAAAGAACTCCATTATACATATTTAGGACATGAAAGAGAGTATCTGTCCCTGTATCAGATTTCTCCCACTGAAGTTCCTTGTACCATGCAACACATTTCCAAGTCAAATTTCAAGATCTTTCATTTCTCCAACCTCAAGCACAGTAGTGCAGTCCCTCTTAATATCCTTACAGGAATCTAAATATCACTTCTAGCACAGTCTTTTGGCTCTCTTACAGAGCATTTGCTCCAACATACTGAATCAAACCCTCAGCTGGAGCTAGACCCTCAAAGGCTACACCTGTAAATCCTTCATCACATGCCTCTAAGATTCTCATCAACCACACAGCATTTCTCAGTGTTTATGCCTTATCATCTCTCACACATATTCCTAAGGGCTGGGAAGCTTGCCAGGATGACCATTTTCACCTAATTTTATTTAAGAAAGTAAATCTTTTAATGACATTTCATTTTCAGGTTATGAAATCTGTTCAACTACAGGCACTTCACCATTGGGCAGCCCACTACAGCAAGAACTGTCTTCACAGGAGTTACCAAAGACTCACAGAGATTTCCTTCCACTGGTCTTACAGGGCTTACAAGGAAGATTCAAGGGTTACTATTCCTTTTTCCTTACAGAGCTTCATCTTTTCAGAGATCAAGGATTTTAAAATTACTTTCTACTCTATTTTAAAATTACTCCACTGTTCTGTGAGTGCTTATCACCAAAGTGATATACACTAGGTTTTGTTTCAACTAGCTATTTCTTTATTTCTTGCCCTAAAAGGCACTTACAGGAAGGCTACTGTAATTACATTAGCCTACCTCCTAAACAGGATCCACAGACAGTATCTACTCACTACTGCAAGTAGTTGGACAGTCTGAAACCAACAAAATAGCAGGAATAAAGCAGGAGTGATATGGTAATCATATTTTCCACGTTACCATTGATTAACACTAGTGGAGATTTTAATACAGGAGCAGCTTTGGTTCTCAAAGGAAGGTTCTCCATCTCAACCTGAAGTGCCCAAGTAGAAAAAGTGTGTTCTATTACAGCACCACCATGTTTTCTCCCACATACCATCTCAATGAGACTGAACTACATGTGTTTGACTTCCATGCTTATATGTGGTTTGTGAACCAACTTGGACCTTGCTGGATAAAAGACTCCATTTAAATGGAACTGCTACAATACAGTGAATTGCCGCTAAACTTGTGTTTTAGGGCCTCAGTAGGTGGTGCCTATCTGTTCGGTGTTTTAATGCCACCTTCTTTTCATCTGGGTGAGGGTTTAGAGCCAGAGATAAAGAAATCTCAGTCAGAAGCACTGAGCAGAAAGCAGGGCTGAGCTGGAATGACATAACTGTTAATTTGGTTCTGCATGAGGGACCTTGGCATGTAGGGCTGCCTCAGTAGCTCAGTAGTTACTGGCATCCTACTTGACCCTCAAAGCAGCATGGTGGGAACACATCTGAGAGCAAGGGCTGCAACTCTGGCTGGGGTGTCTGCACCATCCACCCTGCCAGTGGCAGGTTCTTCTGCCCAGCTGGAGCTGCTGAAGGGAGAGGCTGCACAGTGGGCCTCAGACTGCAGGCAGTGCTGAGACCTTTCTCCTGGGCAGGACAGCCAGCAGGCCTGCCTGCAAAAGGTGCTGTCCAGGTGGAGGACCTCCTGCAGCAGCAGGTGAGCTGGAGGAGGCAGAGAGAAGCCTGTGTGGCATCAGGCCTGCTGAGGAGGAGTTAGAGTGCAGCTGGTTCCAAACTGCACTGAACCCACAGGCTACAGCAAAACAGCCAGAAACTCCCACCAGCACCCAGGGAAGGGAGGGGGGCCATAATGCAGAAGAATGGAAGCTTGACATGGCAAGGACCTGCAGGAACAGACTTCCCCCCAAAGACTGAGGTGTCCCCACAGAACCACTTTGCTGTTCTGAGATTGGAAACACCCATGGTATCAGAAAAGACACTAAAGCCACACAAGGCACTCCTGTGAGTAGCAGGAAAGGACTCTGGAGCATGGGTAGTTTTTTCATCAATCCTCCTGGTCAAAGGGAAAGGGTTCAAAAGGGCTAGTCAAATCTAGCAAACCAACAAATGGTTATGGGCCTGGTGCCACAGCCAGGGGTAGCCAGAGCTACTTAGACCATGAGACTTGCTTTGGAAAATCTGGTCTGCTGAGCACTGATGAGATCCATCTGTCAGAGAAGGGAAGGGGCCTGCATGGATGAACAAGGAGCTCCTGGACAAACTCAAACACACAAAGGAACTGTACAGAAAGTGGAAGCAAGGACAGGAAGCCTAGGAGGAACAGAGGGAAGTGGGCCTGTGAACTCATGAAGTTCAACAAGGCCATGTGCAAGGTCCTTGCACCTGTATCTGGCAATCACAAACACTTGCAGAGTACTGCATCCAGCTCTGGGGCCCCCAACATGAGAAGGATATGGACCTGTTGGAGTGAGTCCAGAAGAGGGTCATCAAGGCTGGAGCACCTCTCCTATGAAGAGAGATTGAGAGAGCTGGGCTTCTTCAGCCTGGGGAAGAGAAGGTTCTAGAGAAACCTTAGAGCAGCCTTCCAATACCTAAAGGGGCCCACAGGAGGGATGGAGAGCGACTTTTTACAAGGGCATGGACAAGGAGTCCTTAAAATGAAAAAGTGTTCATTTAGGTGAGATATTAGAATGAAATCCCTTATTGTGAGAGTGGTGAGGCACTGGAACAGGTTGCTCAGAAAAGCTGTGGATGCTCCATCCCTGGAAATGTTCAAAGCCATGTTGGATGCAGCTTTGAGCAACATGGTCTAGTGGAAGGCATGCCTTCCCACAGTAAGTAGGTTGGAACTAGATGATCTTTAAGGCCCCTTGCAATCCAAACTATTCCAGGATTCTATGATGGGTCTGAACAAGCCTAGGCTGATAAATGCTTCTGACCTGTAGCATAGAAAGCAAATGTGTAACAAAACACACATGGAAAAGCAAAAGATCCCTCTTAAAATGCTTACTGGGCTCACAACATAATAAATTGCATACAGCTTGTTGGGCACCAAATTATTTAGCAAATTAAGCAAAACAAAAACAAATAAAAAACTACTTTAAAAGTGAATTAAATTCTGACATGAGAACTATCTATGTTGCCAGAGAATCTCCAAAAAGAGATGGACAGGTGCCAGCAGGAAAGCATTAGAGATGTCTCAAGGTGGATCACGCTGTTTGTGAATTGGAGCCTTATCTCAGAAGTAGAACTTAAGGATCTGTTGGTACTACCAGAAACCCTGAAGTTATGTGAGCAAGAACAGACAAACAGTTTCCTCAATTTGGCAAGCTTGTATTACTTTGTCTTGAGTAAGCAATTAGCATTGCTCTGTTGAAATGACTGATGGCCTGATGAAGCCTTTCTGCTGCAGACTGGACCAAAGTCTGAAAGATGGTGCAGCCACTGGCATGTATCTCATCAATCAAACAACTTTTAAGTAGAAAGTTAAACATGCACATAAACGCTTTCAGATACAAGACAAACACCAAGTGCATACACAAGCACCTCTTGTAACCCAACACCTTTCCTGTGGCCACATATTGGAACCACGGGATAACATTCACTTGCACTGGTATCTGCCTTAGAGCACTGGAACACAACAACACTGGAATGTAAGAGCTTCACAAATATAACACCCCTACCGAAAATTTATTACTGTACAAATAAGTGAACAACACAAGTGTCCAACAAAATTGAAAAATTAAATACTACTTTGGTGGCCAAAACACATGCAACTTATGCTTACAGAACACGAGTTGTTTGAGAAGTTAGTATTTGTAGCATTTCTCCTCAAGTTTATTTACTTCTCAGTTTCTCAGTCCTGTCCCAAAGCTTGCACTAAATGCTTAGCACTTCTTATAAACAGAAGCAGGAAGAAAAAAAAGCTCTAAAATAATTATCAAGAGGACTGGAAAAGCTGTTAACACTAGCTAATAGAAACTCCTGTAATGTCTAAAATGAGCTTAAGTTTGTTCTTAAGAAGAGTAGATTTCAAATGGGCTGCGTTCCATTTACACTACATACTATTCATGTTTAGCACTCATGACTTAAGATGTTAGCTACAGGTCTCTTACCTTTGGAGGCTTGAAGGGATATTCTGGTGTAAATGTGATGTCAAGGAAGAAAACACCTCCCTCATAGACTGAACCTGGAGGTCCTAGAATGGTTGATCTCCATTCGTAGATGTTATCACCTTTGGGGCCAGCGCTAAGAGATAAAAAAATAATTTAGAAATACTACCACAGCTCAAACAAATATGACTTCTTACATTCTTCAAGTATGGCATGGAAGAGATATTTCAGAGTTACTCTTCATACACCACCTGAACTAGACACAGGGATTAAAGGAAGATTGAATGCTTTCAAGCACTCTGAGATCTTATCTGAATTTATCAGCATTCCAGATTGTTTAGCAAAGCTGAGAAACTAGAGGTGGGGTATGGTTTCTATCTTCTCTCCCGACAGTTACAACAGCATTGCCCAGAACTACTCTGAAACATACTACACTATCAATACAACACAAGAGCTAAGTTTCAAAGAACAATTTCCTACCCTATTTCAGAAATGGCTCTTACATTTCAGTCTTAATAAAACTGTACCACATTAAAGACCATACTAAACAAATTAAGGATTTATGTTCATTTTATTAATCTTGTGTGTTCTTTAAAATATATCCAGCATTACTGTTAAGCAAAGGCTCATAGTATATTTGAAGGAAGCTAAATTAATGATTACACTGAAATACCAAAATTTTCCACACTTTTATAATTTTTCTGCACTGATTTCTAAAAGGAGGTCACATGATCTTACTCTGCTGATATTGCCTGAATTGTGAAACTGCTTTTTAAAAGGGGAATTAAAATCACTGTGTCAAATTAAAGCAGCACTTTCTCCAATTAGCTCTGCTTATTTGAGATTCTGCCTAACCTTCCAACAGCATACTACAAGCAGTATAAACTGAAGGTGTGGCAGAGATCAAATGTCTGCTTGGTAGACTTAGTTTTACTGATATCCTCAGCAGTGTGCCATATGTGACTGAGTATTTTTAAATACAGCTTGATCTATAAAGCCATTAATGGTGTAGGACTCCTTTGCTGCCTCTTCCCCTCTGTGCTGCTATGGTAGTATTTTGTTTGTAAGATGCCAGAACTGGAAAAACCTTTTGCATAATGGGAGATGCTGACATAGCTTTTTCCATCGTGGATGTACTATGGCTTCAGAAATCTCCCCTTGTTCTGAAGGGAAGGTAGCCTAATATTTCTAATACAAAATGAAAACTAGCCTTGCTCTTCTTTCCTCCTTTTCTTTTAACAAGGCTCTTCTAAGACAGAAGGTAAAAACTAGGCTCTTTTCATATCAGTATAATCACAGAGCAGTACTACTTGTGAGGGAAGGCAATACAATAAATTCAATATACGCATGACAATATGCATTTGATTAACATGCAGGGAACCAGAGTAATCACTAAGTGTTAATAACAATGTTACAAACAGAAATACAATTGCAAGAACATAAATTGTCATAATAACTACAGTGATCAGAGACATTTTTTTCCCCTTGCTCTTCCCAGTACTGGTGAACATGTTCTTGACAGCAGGGGAATCAGGAAAGAGAAAGGGAATTAATTCTGTTATCAAACCTGTTTTGGTTTGGTTTGGTTTTTTTTCCCAGATTAACCTAATAATAAAATTTCACAATATGTTGGTGCTAGATAATTCAACAATAGTGAAGTTATAACTAAAAGCATGCTTCTAGGGAAATGAAAGCATGTAAGAAAGCAGTGAAGGAAGACAGATTCTCTGCAAATGATGCACCAGCCACAAGGGAAAGATTTTTCTCTCCAGAACACAAAACCCCACAGAGCTCAAGATCAGTATTAAATTAAAGTAAAAGCCATTCCATCCTGAACACCCCTGGCATCCCACTCCACCTTAATGACTTGTCCCTATCCTATGCAGGTCCATATATTTGGGCACTCAGTACTCTCCAGCTACCACTTGTGCGTTGGACTGGAACAGTGTTGTATTTCGATGGGAAGTTCTGCCTCTGGAAAGACACCAACTTAACTGCACAAACTTACTCAAAAGGACTCTCTGGGGCACCCTTAGCCACCACTCCAAGGAACCACCTCTTTATGTACCTATTAGCAACCTACTGGCACACTGTCATTGCTGCAAGTTGTGCCGGCAATCATCCTCCCCTCCCTCCCCTAAAGGTGGAGCTACTGAACGGGAACAGCTACTTGAACTTCGTTAGCACGGATTTACTGCTGGAATTTATATCACAGAACTGCCAATGGAGAGCACTTCAGCACTCGAGAAATGTGATGTGTGATTAGCACTGAATACAGCCCTCTGAACCAATGAGAAATAGTTCAACAGTTCGCATTTTATTTCCAGCTTCAGCCCAAAGGACTGTCAATAAAAAAAAAATCGCACAGACTTTAAAAATATATTATCATTAGTAATAGTCTTAGAATTCTCTTGTATCCTATTAGGTTTCAAATTAGAGCTAGCACTGCACACAAGTAATATACTGCCATATTAAGAGTGCAACATCTTTGTAAGACATCAGTAGCCTTTAACAATGATGTGCTAAAGCTTTCCTTTTAAGCTTTTCATAATTCAATTAACTGAGTAAAATAGCTGTGCACGTCCAACTTTTACACATTAAGATCGATTTCTTATAAAAGAATGACTGAAAGAGGAAGATGCAAGTCAGCTTCAAGTATGATACTGCTTAGATTTAACTTAGGATTAGCAATATCAAATAGCTCATGAAGACCTAGTGCATGATAGAAAAGTGTCAATACTTGACCACAGTGTAAGAACAGTGGCATTAACTTTTGGTGGAGATAGGGAAACTGTCAAAGGCTAAAGATTACATCCTTTGTTTAAAATCCTTGCAATTATCTGCTTCAGAAAGAAATTCACTGATGCATGGACACAGGTCTCACTGGCAGAGCTGTCACCTTGCCTGATATGTGTCACCACTGCTCAAATTAAGTGTCCAGATCTACTAATACAGAACTTCGAAGCTGTCCAACATATGATCATTAGGAAGACAATTTTAACCAATTAAATAGAAATTGTTTCCACTGCAAGACGAGAGTGTGTGAGCAACAACTTTCTGTATTAACTCAGCAGACCACAACCTCTTCACTTCCAAAGAAAGAAGTGAATAAAAGATCAGCAATTCAGAGTGAAAAATGACATCCGAAAGAAAACTGAAAAGATCCCAACCCGTTATTATTCTATCAAGCAGCATGTGTTAATTGCAGTGCCACTGAGATCTCTCTTGGAAAAACAGTGATATATTCAGTGCAGATGTATTGTACCCACTATAACAACTGATCCTGATTGTTCCCAGCGACTCTGGCTTATCACCCAGACCAATGTTATGACAGAAACACCCCTTGGGAAACCTCCCAGAGCCAAGGTATTGTTCAAAGAATATCTAATTTTCCAAATCTAGAAGAAGGAAAATGCAAGGTATTACCATCTGGTAGATGCAAGGCAGAGAGAAAATCTCAGCACAAATGAGACCAAGCTCAAAGTCCTGCACAGGCCAAGTCCTAACCAGCCTTGTGCTGCTTTGGAAAAACCTGATCTTGCTCTGCCTCTCTTTGCTGGCAGGCGCCCTATTCTTTCCCAACTTCAAAATCCAACAGGTAAATTAGAAACGCCTGGAGCAGAGGCTGGGGAGCAGAATGTTGCCCAGGCAAATTAGCTGCAGATGCCTTGCAGGACTGAGTAACTGTAAACACAGAACTCTGTCTCAGAGATTCAGTGTTCATGAAGGAGACACACACACGTTCACTTTCACAAATGGAAAAAGCTGAAATGACAGTCAGTCTGCAAGAATACCCAGCTTGTGGCTTTTTCATACTAACCTCCATCACAGGTCTGCAATATATGATATGCACCCTGATATTTTGCACTCACAAACTCAGCTTCCTCCTCTGCCCTGGCATCCTGAGTGAATCACCCAAAATATGCCTATGCCACAGAAGGAAGGCAGGACTTTTTGGTGCTCACCACAAATATCTAATGTACGAAAATCCCTGGGAACACAGTGATGGTACTTTCCAGGAGAATGAATCAGAAAGAGTCCATTGTTTATGTAAATGTGCTAATTCATTTGGAAACTACCTGGTCCTTTCTAGGAGTTGACCAAATGATAATAAAAGTGCTCCCTTTAGTCAAAATTCAGACTGGCAAATAGTTTAATTTCTCTTCTTAGAGATACAGATGACAATAGCAGATCACTGCAGTGATTAATCAAAATAGTTGATGCTACAGACCTTAGGTTAATACCCTGATACACCAAAGCAGCACATACTCCTTTTAAAAGCTAACTAATTTAGCAGAGTAGTTTAGAAGTGTCAGAGACTGCTGTCCGTCAGGGTGATGAGAAGAAGGGCAATTCCATGGTACGATGAAAGAAATAACACCTAATGAAAACCTACAATATATTTCAGTTAAAATTGCAAGTAACAAACCCATGAACTCATACACCAACTACTCCATATCCCTAGGTGCTATTTTTGAGGCTATTTCGCCCTCAACATGAGAAGTCTGATGCTAGTAGCTAAGCTGTTTTGAAGTTGCACACTTGGGGAAAATAAACATAAATTCTAAAAACACTGCAGACATGACCTTTTCCAAGGGACATAGAAAGCAAACAGCACATGGGAATTTCAGGGCGGCAGAGAATCTAATGATTTCCAAAGTAAAACTGCACCACTACAAACTGACAGCAACATCAATTCTTTTTGCTGTTGCTTTGTTTTCTAGTAAGAAACAGTTAATGGCTGAACACAGAAGTGCATCTTTAGTTATGGGCTTACTATGCAGCTCTATGAAATACTTGAATGGTAGAAGGTCCCTTTTCTCTCTTTCCCCTCTCCACTCCTATTTTTTTTTTTCCTTTCTTCTTCAAAATGTAAGCTCAAAACACATAAGTAGTTTTGGATGCCAGGCAGGCAGTGTATCATTCTCAACAGGTTCTGTTGCACCTTGATTTTCCTAACTAACCCACCCCCTACTCCTGAACTCAGGGTAAATACACTTTCTTTTCCTGTAGCCCACCAGGTGGGTCCACCCTGAACTTGCTCACATACATTGTCAAGCTGAATCCAATAAAGAGATAGGAAAAGTATCCCAGAAATCACTGGGGGAGGCAGGTGCCACCTTTATAAAGCAGCAGGACAGCTCATCCATCTTAGCCATTGAAAACAAACACCAAATCCCCCATTCAAATAAATTTTGTCCTACAGATCTTTAAGCAAGCTGTCTTAAAATGGGAGTATTGAAGGACAGAATGAAAACCAACAAAAAAATGCAGCTAATCCTTTGGCCCAAACATCCCTTCAAAACCTTCATATTAATGCACAGTTCTAATTTTAGAAGTAAATTGTCTCCTTCTGTACATGCTTTAGCTACCAAAAATCTATTATTATTTTTATTACTACAGCACTGAGACATTCCATTCATAGGCAGGACCCCACTATGCCAAGCCTGCTATAATACAATCCAAAGACCTGTGTACACAATTTACAAAGGTTTTCCAATTATAAAATAAGCATTAAAACATTACACAGTTATTAGGAAGAAATCCAAATAGACAAAACAGAAGCAGTTAAAAGGATACCCGGGGCCATCCATTTAATTGCTATTTTTTGGCAAAGTAGTTTAACAGTGAGATACCTCCCATTTTAGGTCAAAGAATGGAAATTAAATAAAGGAAAAAAAAATAATCACAATACAAAAAAAAAACCACTCCTGGGCAACCATGGCAAATTAAAGGTAACATACTGAATTGCCATGTGCCTATGTGAACCAGTGGCAGTTTTTGCCCACAGTCATTACACACAACCAAGTTGATCCTCTGTGTTAAAATAAAAATGATGGCTTGATATCAGGTGAAATTCCTGCAGGCTCAATGAGAGACAGAGAGAAAAGACAACAAGAGAGAAAGTTGCAGCCGGCTTTAGTTAAAATATAAGAAGGGAACAAAGGAAGTAGAGAGGTAAATGAGCAAAGATGGAACATAATATTGCTACAGCAATCCAAACATAACATTTTGAAAACAGAACTTAATTCTCCTTCTAGTTCATGTTCAGGGATATGGTTTTTCCAATACAAACCTGAAAATATTATTTTTTTTCTTATAAGTCATTGAAAGTATTGTGTTTTCTGTCTTCAGTTTAAAATGCAGTCACAATATTATTGCACAAGCATAAGTGCCTTACAAATCCCACCACGTTTCTAACAGACTTAGAAACAGTATCATTCTTCTCTGCATTTTCATGCACAAAATTTCTGGTTTAGCATCTGGGAAAGCTTTTCCCTTAAGTATCAGCCTAATGTAAAATTAGGAAGGTTTGAACAATTGCACAAAGCTTAAACTGGCGGATAAATGGTGCAGTGAATTACTTTCTTACTAGGTTAAAAAAGGAACTAAATAACTAAATAGCTCTGATAATGGAGCTGATAAGGTGTAATGCAGGGATTTATGGGACTTCAAGGAAAACTGATCAGGGGGATTTCTTTGTGGGAAGAAAAAAAAAAAAAAAAAAAAAGACTATGCTTTCCAATTTATATAAAAAATACTTGGCAATAAGATCACACAACAACCAAGAGTTACCACAGCCAAGATCTCATTCTTTTTCAAACAGAAATGCCATGGAATGCTTGCAAATTTAGGACTTTTACCTGAAATATTTCACTCTCTGCAAAATATCACTGAGAAGTTACTACTGAGCTACCTGGTGAAAAGGCCAACCCTTTTAAACAATTTCACTGCAGAGTCTGATTTTTAAACCAGGCTTCAAAGATATAAAATAAAATCTCAGTTTTGACCTCAGGGAGGTCAGGAGGAGACTTACGATATTTTCAGGAGGGTGCTGCAGCTCTATTTAGTTTAACAATAATCACTCCAATTTAGGAGCAAGTCCTTATAAAAAGGTTCAAGAGAAATTAATCCATTTAGCATTGGTTCCAAAATTGAAAATAAATCCAGCCTGCTCAGTTTTCAAGAGTTTCAGTTTTTCTTTCCAGTGGCTTTTTTGCACCCTTCTCTACTGCAAAGTACTGGAAGTCTGTCCCACTACATACACATAGGAACAATTTCAGTGTCAAACATGACTGCAGAAAGGCTGTTTCTGGAAGTCTTAGACTTTAGTATGTACAGTACAGAATTACAGAAAATGCCAGACTAAGTAAACAATGAAATTATTTTCCTTGTATGCAAATATTTTTCTTTTCTTCTCATAGATTTAGTTTAAGGCCGTGACCAAAAAATAAATAAAAATGTCCCAGCTTATATGTGACATTACATATCCCATGAAATAATACCCTGTATAAGAAACAATAAAACAAATTGGGAAAGAGTAACAGAGAATCTGACACACCCAACAATTAGCAACATCTCATTTAAAATGACAAGAAGATGTGATGGTAGAATCTGTGGTCTACCAACATAATCTGATGTTATTTTTAAATCAGTTTCCTTTCTCCATTTGTCTGTTGACTTTCAACTACCAACACAGACAGAAATTAGTACACATCATCAGACCTTATTTCCAAATTATTTATGTATTTATAGCACAGATGTGTAATTTACAGTTAGTAATCAAAACCAGGCAGTTTCACAAATGCACTATTTCTGCATTTTTAGGGACCCTCTTCATATTCCAATAGTTTTTTGGAAATTGGTGTAGAAATATAACTAGTGAACCCATTTATTTCTGTAATTTTAATGGTTGCATAAAGCAAGCATACCCTAAACTGGTTGCCTAGCATCAAATTGACAGATCTATAATTAAAGACAAATAAAAGACAATCAATACTACTAACAAATATGAAAGTTCTTGTGTCACTAATCTCAAATGTGGTATACTCCTGAAAAGAAAACAGAACTACTTCCTCCTGGCACTTACTGGGATATAGTAGGTTCTCCATATATAGAAAGGGAACTACCCACCCTGACAGCTAAACAGTTCAATAATACCCCATTCCCCTCCATAAGCCCTAGAGGTGCTACACTGGATGATAACAGGGCTCTTTCCTAAATACTGTTAAGGAAAATATAAATCTACTACAACTAACCTGCCATTTCAAAATCAAGCTGGGACCTACATCTCTGTTTCTGTCTGTCATGCCCATCTCCTGTCCTGCTCTCATCACTGTGAGAATACAGAAGGTGATCTCACTAAGCAGATAAAACCCCTCAGTACATCATAAATATTTAGGAGCCCAATAGTACACCAATTGTAAAAGTAATAAATTTGAACCCACATGTCTGGATGCTTCTGCCTCTTCACAGGTTGCTTACCCTGTTAAGGAAAAAAAAAAATAGAAGATCCCACCCATTTAATAAGCATACCTATCCAGCACCAAGCTAACATAGTGGAGTGTTTATGTTGGACTTTATCATACATTTGCTCTATTGATTTCATTGTAATTCTGTAGATCAAGAAATGCATACCCTAAGTTCAACTGAAAGGGCAACAGCAGCTACAAACCAGCTTGAAAAAAAACAGCCCCAGAAAGTTAAAGATGATGTGTAATGCTTGGCAAGATGCCTCTGCTGTGATGAAAATTGAAAGCAAACAAGACTCCAGAGCATCCTCAAACTAATAAGGACAAGGTTCCTGAGACTTCACTCTACTGCCTCCTTGAGCTAACTGTCTTACTTCCATGAGGAGAAAAAGGGCTACTAGACAGAGAGGAGTCAATGCATTTCCAGACTAGAGACACACTACCATCTCTCTTGCACTGAATGGCAGGAATTCTGTACTCAGAACAGGTGAAGTAGTATTTTAAGATTACTAGTTTATAGGCAACTTTTAAGTTTTCAAGAGAAGATAACCTAAGGGAAAAAACCTGTTCCTGTACCACACACTCCTAAACTGATTTACCTGTCCCATCACCTACCTACCTACCAACCAACTCACCCTAAAAACATGGGACAAATTAGAACAATCCATCAGGCAACCAACAAAGAGAGTCTCCTTCCCATTAGATGTACAACAGGTAGAGTCAACATCACTTAGCCATAGAAACAGGCCATCCCATTATCTTGGCTTCACATCTTTATACTGCTTCTCATCAGCATGCCAATGCTGATACTGATAACATTATGTTGCTGAACAAAATACAGTATGTCTTGAAGGACATATCTTAAAGATTCACAAAAGATAGAAAAAAAAAGTCTAATCTCAATGTCTTCCCCTTCTCCATTACTTACATTAAACCTCTTTTCCTTGCCACTCACTAAATAAATCAAGGTCATTGCATTTGGATGAATCTATTTCATTGTGGGTCCTAACAGCAAAACTACACAAAATAGCCAATAACAGCTCAAAATTTGGTTATTCTTCTCAAAACAACAACATCAACAAAATATTCTCAATTATGCTGTACTACCCAGAGGAACTCCTTCCTGATTTTCACAGTTCTAAACTATCAAAATTACCTGGCAGAAAAGTAAAGTAATTTGAAAACACTGCCTTTGAGTTTTGAAACTCTGGCATGCACAGACTAGAAACAGAAATCTAAGATGAGAGTTTGCTTTAAGTAAACCAGTATTACCTACACTGTAATACAGCACAGCTGCCAGTCAACGACATAGCAGCCACTAAAAATGGTTTATATACCGCTGCAAGCTGTTCCCATTAATAACATGAGCCAGTCACAATAGCTAGCCAACATTTACTGTAGCAGATAGAAATATTTCAAATAGCTGATAAGAGGGGAAAACCTTAACAAAACCCAAAAAATCTAGCAAGAGATCTAATAAGAAAAATAGAACTTTTATTTTTCTACAGCAGATTCACATGCATAATGATAGACTAAACGGTGACTTTCCATACTTTTATTAAATTTTTTTGTTTAAATTTAATCCACATTAGAAGCCACAAGAGGACTAAGCAGTGCTCTTAAATAATATATGCAGTTTTATGGCAAACTTGCATGCCTTAACTTGAAGAACACGTACAGTCCTTCACAAATTATCTTTTTCTTTTCTCCAGAACCTTATTTGGCAATTGATATTAAGCAACTTCCCGATGCAATGCAAAGACCTCATAGATTAATTTCAAACTTCCCAATACCTTTACTTCATGATCCTTTTATTTGGAAATGTTCAAATGTCCTGAATGTAAGGAAACATTAATGACAATGAAGCAATGAAGTGACAGGCAGTAACAGTTTCAACTTAGAGCATGATATCACCTACACCTCTTATGAAAAACATGTTACATTCACACAAGCCAACACTTGGTGCCTTCTCCTCCCTAATTTCCACAAAAGAGAGATGATTTAGCAACAATTTAATAAGCTGAAAGACAACTCCCATGTGTGGCAGTCAAGTTCTGCTGATGGAGGACCACAGCAGGCAGGGAACAGGGAATTGCTAAGGAGCACAAAAAATTCAGGCATTCTCCTCAACATCACTCCTGGTCCCACATGGCTTAGAAACTTGCTTCTTCAGCTGATCACTGACATTCTTAGCTTAAACTAAATTTAAACTTTTCAGTGCCATGAGGAAAAAAAAAAAAAAAAAAAATCATTCTAGATTCACACTTCCATAGAGGCTTTTCTAGTCAATAAAAAAGAAAGGCATTTTGCTCACAAATTTCTGGTGCAATCCAAGAAATTTACAAAAAAAAGAGGTCTAAAATACACATTTCTTCAATGGATGGTGATAAAATTTTAATTGGTAGTAGTTCTAGCTGGAGGTTTATTATTGTAGAGGCAGGAGGAGGAGAGCACACCTCACAGAAACATCCAAGCGTCTTAGAGACGGAGAACAGCACACATTTTCTAACCTTTTAACCTCAGCATTGTTACAAGTTATACTTTGAAGCAAGAGTGACAAGATTAGGCGTATGTTTTGAGAGCTGAGCCTTGCTTTTGTTATGCTGTAACCATTTCCATAAATGCCGAGGAAGCTGCAAAACTGACATAGAGATAGATGAGTAGTTTGCACCTAATATTACACTATTAAGTTTTTGAACACAAACTGAACACATTGCTTCTAATTAGGCACAAATACGAGAACAGCAAAATAGCACACAGTGGAATGGAAAGAATACCACTGTGAAAGAACCTGGAAGAATTGCCAGCCTTAATACCCATGCTTGATGCAATTTTACATACATTACAACATAAGAGAAATAAATCTCCCACTAGCTGCAAATCGCAGGGTTTTCAGGTATGAAGGTAGGGAAAATCTCTGTAAGCACAAACAAAAGTGATTTGTTTCCAGTCACATCAGATTCATTCACTTTGATTTTTCTTTCTAAAAAGTATTTAAAGTATTTCTTGTAGTGAAATAAAGGTGTTCAAACAGCAATATGTTTACAACATAAATACAGTTACACTATTTACACTATGTTGGAAAATTTCTTATCCAGTCTAGACAACCCCACCTGAACTTTCAAGATAAAATAATAAGCAGGTATTTCTTCATTTACTTCTATGTCAAGACCTCAGTTCAGAAAGGCCAGTAAACAAAACTCTCAGAGTACGCACAAACAGCCTTCTTAACAAATTAGTGAGAACAGACAATTTCTAAAGGCAGCTGACATTCTCATCATTAAAAGTGACTTAACTTTTTTTTTTTTTTAATTATATTGGGTTTTTAATCAAATGTAGTTACAGGTTATGATGAGCCAACTTTTTTTCCAGTTAAGGTAAAATAGCTGAAAATAACTCTCTTCTGCTGAGTTTGTACATGTCAGAACAGTAGAACACATCACTCACAAAAAAGTCATCCAAATGACCATGTCATTAAAGATCAGCAAACTAACCAATACTTTTTTTTAATTCACTCTATATAAATATACACAAAACTCATGCAACTTTCAAGCCATGAGTTAATGTTACTAGAAATTTGAAATCTCATCAGGTAAAGACAACCTTAAGTATTGGAGTAAAACACCAAAGTGAGTCCTTGTTTTGTGCTTTAAGACTCAATTCTCTGAGAGACATACTAATTTGATAAAAACATAATAGAAAATACTTTTAGAAATCACACTTAATTGTGGTTTTGTTATATACATACATATATGAGAGTGTGTTTCATACAGCACAAAACTTTTAACAACATGACTTACAAAGATTGTTTTCTAAAACACATTTTTTCTCCTATAAAACAATGTTGAAATAAAGTTCAGTTCACACTAGAGATAGTATTACTTAAAAGATTTTGATCACAGGTCAAGTGCAAATTTTATCTATTAGCTTATCAGAAGAAATACAGATCCACCAGGCTGGATCTGATCTGAAGTCTACTTAGTTTAACACCTCATATCTCCCTGGCTTCCAGGGTCAAATGGGTCAGAGATGGGCATCAGAAGGTTTCTGCCAAGTCTTCTGTTTTCATCTAGCATAGCAACACCCTCAGTGGTAACTGCTTGAGCATCAAGATCAGGCATTCACATTTTCCTTCTGAAATCAGTATTATTAATAAGCTGCAGTAATTCTGTCTGATTTTGCCCTCCATAGAAGCCTGAGACTTTTTGAGGCTTGCTTAATTCCTGCTTTCAGTAATGCAATACAGCATGGAACCCCTGTGCCCCATTTCGTTCTGTAAAAAGTGAACAAATTAAATTTCACTATCTTTTAATCTCATTCCACATGCCTTTGTTCTTGTCTTAGAAGAGGGAATAAACCTTCCTCTCTATTTTCTCTGGAGGTTAAAAAAATAAGGAAAAGGCTCCGGTTGCCCAGGGAAGGGGTCACAGCACCAAGCCTGATAGAGTTCAAGAAGTGTTTGGAAATACTGTTGGGCACACGGTGTGATCCTTGGGCATGGTGCTCCACAGGCCCAGGAGTTGGACTTGATGATCCTTGTGGGTCCCATCCAACTCAGCATATTCTGTGATACTGTAAATGCTACGTTTGTTGGTTTGGTTTATTGTTTGTTTTTTAAGGAAACAATCATTGTGCCTTCACAATGAGAAGTCCTCTAGTTCCTTTTTTAACAAATTCCATCTCTCTCCAAAATCCAGTTACTTCTCCAATACACTCTTTTAGATAAAGCAGATAGCATTCCACAGAAGCTGATAGATGAGCTATTACTTAGTATGTATTTGAATTAAGCCTTTTTCTCATTCACACAATCCTTTTTTCAAGATGAGAAAACTTATCACCATGGGTGATAATGTCCCTAGTGAGCACAAGGCCAGTAAAGAGCAAGTTTCTTTCCCTACTTCAAAGTTTGTGGCAAACCACTCATTGTTAAAGATCTATCCTGTAAGCATAGATTTGTCAAGTCTCTTTCTAAAAGCAAGTACTTCTGTATCAGTCTGGGCTAGCTAAAGTCAATGACAAAAATTCCATCAAGCTCAACAGAACTAATTCATATGCAATGCAGGGCACAGAAATCTCTTGGGAATTCAGCAAAACCCTCCCAACAAAGCCAGCAGCAACTGCAAAAGCCAGATCACTGAAGAGCACTTGGATTGGGGGGTTGCTTCATTACACTTAGCCCAGTCAGTAATTATGGCATTCCTAATTCCCACCGCCAGCAAAGAACACTTTCGAAAGCATCCTTGTTCCATTTGCATCCCATGAGAAGACAAAATACTCTATTTTTCTATGGAAAAGTCTAAAAGTTTGTTATCAACCAATGCTGCTGCTGAGCATCATCAAAATATAAAATAAGCTTTGCTTTTGTCATTAAACTCACATTAGTTTATAGATAATAACAGAAGAGCAGAACCTTAAAAGGAAAGCACAGAGCTTTGCATACCGCTGAACTCCTCTACAGGAGACATTTTAAGGTTCTTTTGTTTAAAACCACACTATTAATTCAAATTACTTTTCCTACACTCCCAATATGAGAATTTGGAGGCCAGGAATATTTTAACTAAAGCCTAGTTATTTCTAATTTTTGTTTCTATTAGTTTTTGCTCAACCACCTTTTTCTTTTCTCTCTGAATCTACAGATGTGGGTTTGTGTTGGGTTTTTCTGTTATGTGGTTTTGGGTTTGGGTTTTTTTGGAGTTTTTTTAAAAAAAAAAAAAAAATCTTTAGCATATCCAGATATTTCTCCTCTCTAGCTCCAACATGTAGGAACCGTGTAGTTTAAAGTCCTGCTGAGATTTGCAGGCATAAATGTCAACTATAATAGTCTAGCCTTTTAACATATTTCTTTCTTCACTCCTGATATTTTTCCACTCTGTGGAATTAATTCTGTAACCTGAAGTGCCACTTATTAAAAAGCAAGCCATGGTAAAGAGCTTGCTACCATCATCACTTCCTTTACAGAAATATAGTGATTTCACTCATCACAGCACACTCAAGTTTAATCAACACTGTGGCTTCTGCTCTGTGTAGGTATTAATCATTTATAAGTCTTTGGATTCTATTGCTCACTTTGTAGGTCATTTCTGCAGCCATTCCCTTGCAACCTGATCAGACATGATGCATAAAAGTAATTTCTGGGATGACCTGATATGGAAAGGGATGTGGAAAAAGAGCATGAAAAAGGACAAAGTCAGTATGGGAGGAGGATTTCTGGCCCCAAAGAGATATAAGACAGGAGTGCACATCTATGTGGAAGGAGGGATTAAACACTCTGTGCAAGCTGGAATTGGACAAAGATTTCAATGTAATGCTCAGAATTAAAGTGGATGTTAGTCTATAGGCATGTTTAATTGGAAGAAACAATTTCCCCCCAGCCCCAAAAAAATCCCTCCACCATGCAGTTCTGGTACAACATCTCAAGATTACCTTGCTTAAACCGAGGAGCATGAGTTTAATATTGCTCTCAAATCACCCTAATTAATAACACTGACTTTGAACATTGATGGTAGCCACATGTCAACCCAATTCTATTTCAAATTCTGTTATGTTCTTGGCCTCAATAATTTCCTATGACAGTAAGTTCCAGAGATTAATTATATGTGTGAAATACACATATAATACCTTCCTTTTATTGCTCTTCTATTGCCATCTTTGATTTCAATAGAACATCTCTCTTGGTTCTTCTATTATGAGAAAAAGAAAACAGATGTTTCTAATTTATTTTCTCTTACACTAGAATTCAGTGCGGCATGAAGTTAGCAGTTAAATGACTGAAGTATTTCATCCTGATTGTGTTCTTCCAGACAGAGTAAAAGTCTGTTCTTCAAGAATGAACTTACCTATCTACTAGAAGAATCAGAGAAAAATGAGCAAGGAGGTAAAGAAATTCAAACTTATGAATTTAAGGCATAAGATTTATGACAGAAAATGAGAAAACAAATACGAAAAGCATAAAAATGCTCCCCTATTTAATGCTGGTATGCCTATATTTGGAAAAAACCCAAACCAAACAAACCACCCCAAGGAACCACAAACTAACCAAATTAAATACAGTGTATATGGATGAAGATGCCAGTGAGGGAGAGGGACAATTAAAAAGGCAAAAAACTAGAACTTTATATGTAATGTCACCCAAACCTCTGGTATCACACATACTCAGCACGCTATTTTAAATCTCACTGTAGAAGTAATTACAGTCAACAGTTGCAGCTTCCCTTGTGAGAGTAAGCAAGTTCTCAGGTACCATTATCAGGGTCATGGATGAACAGCTTAAAAAGGGATCAATGCCATCGTTTTGCAATGACATTTCTGGACACTTGCAGGAAGGGTGTACATCTGTATTTGCGTGTAACTACCATTATCTGGGTGTGAGCTTCATCAAACAAAAGAATTACTTCAATCAAAACACTTTATTAAATAAGGATGTCCATGTAGAGGAATTAAATTTGTAAAAGCAAGTGGAAATAGATTTCAGAGGGAACTCACCAAATTGCAGACTGATGACATTGGTGTCACAATTTCAGTGGAAACCTTGCTTGATTTAGTTATTGCAGGACAGGAAAGGACAATTCAGAGAATGACAGAGCTTTTATGTTACTTCAGCTAC
Source organism: Oenanthe melanoleuca (assembly GCF_029582105.1). NCBI lineage: Eukaryota > Metazoa > Chordata > Aves > Passeriformes > Muscicapidae > Oenanthe > Oenanthe melanoleuca. The sequence goes on from NC_079335.1 coordinate 111,485,227, forward strand.
AGGATTGATCCCTAAATACAAAGGTTGCCTACCCTTAGATCCACTACCAGCCTGCACTGCATCCTACTATACCCAATTCCAATTTTCCTCATTTATTTTAATGGAAGCAATACTTAAATTGAAGAAAAATACACACTTCAATGCTTCATTCTGCAGGATGATGGGATCGTTGATCTCTACACTAAATTCATTAGCATACATTTGATACACATGAAAAGGCCTCACCTATATTGCCCAGTTTTCAGGACTTGAAAACAAATTTCTGGAGCAGAGAAACTCTTGTTGACAATATATATCAGATTCGGATCAGATTTTTTTTAAAAGGTGTATTTTCAACAGTGAAACAGATAATAAATAAATAAAGTGTTTTTATACAGTTAGGAAGTTCATTTTTCCAAGTCAAAGACTGGAAGAAAGCCACTAATCTGCTATGATGAGCCAAGGGCATGGGAGCACAATTAGTTCTGACTTGTTGACAGGATCAGATACAAAAAGGAAACCCAGGTGAGTGATATAGAAAATGAGGTGTCCTGATTAAATGTGACAACATTCAGATTGAATTTTCTAAAAGCATCATACATCTTTTAACAAACTTGTGTTATAATAGTCCTGTTATATCTAGCTCTGATCATACAGACACTATGTCTTGTATAAAACTGGAGTACACAAAACCTATACACCCCCATAGCTGTACTCACTGTGTTCAGTGACATGTGAACACACACACTCCTATAGGGTATGCCTTTACAGTGGATCTAGAATTGTACAGTCATTTTTGCTACAAAATAATTACTAGAATATACACTATGGCAGCATTGATCCCCTCTCAGTCCTGAAATTCGACTTTACATTTTATACCATTGGTATTAACTGGCAAGTCAGTATTATCCTTGGAGTCTGTTTTGCATACCCCTGAGACTTTCCTACGTGTGCTTCTTCTCCTGGGTGATGCAATGTTTGCAGTTTATGAAAACACATACTGTCAATTTCTACAAGTCAAATTAAATGCTGAAGAAAAGGACACTTGATCTAACAAGAATTCTTTTCCACACAGCTACTTCTGAGCATTTAGGAAGGGAAAAATAAAGAAAAAAAACTCTTTACTTTCTCAAAACTTCAACTGCACTGTGGCAAGCGAATGCAAAGTATGTGTTTGCACACACATACATGCTTTAAACACACTGCTGACAAAAAGCAGATCTGATTCAACACTGTTCCCCTAGAGCTGTTGTCCTAGATAGCATCTAACAGTCTTAAAATGTGCAAATTACTATGAACTACCTCATAATTTGCAAAATGAAATGGTTGGCAAAATAAAAATCAAGCTAAAATCTACTTCATCATTTCAAAGTTGTTCATCATTTCAAAGAAGTCTGGTAGTGGTTCAGTCTTCTTGAACAATGCAACTACTGCAAAACACATATTGAGAGGCACCATTTAGAGTCTTCCTTACTGTAAGGGATTTACTTTTAACTGCTGGCAAAATCCAAGTACATGTTCCCCCTCCTGAGCATCTTTTAATCTTTATAGTTTCTGTTCCTTTAATCCATGTAGAACAGACCCCCACCAAGTAGGTACATCTCCCCAGCCCAGGTTACAGAGGGAAGGCAGCTCTGGTTCAGTGTCAACTGAGTTCAGGTGTATTTCTGAAAAGACTGGAAAGCAAGATCTAAGCTGTGCAAGCTCCAATTAAAGCAGAAAAACAGCTTAAACTACGAAAAAGTCTACCTATTAAAAACGTCTTAGCAGCTGTGACCAGCATGGATGAGAAATGGTGAGAGAGGTTGCCCAGTGGCTGTTGTGCTGGTTTCACACACTTTTCCCACTAGAGCAAAGAATGATCAAGAGACTCATCATCTCAATGAGTACTCTTACTGGAAACAACTTTTGTGGAAAGTCAGACCCTTAAATGTATCCATGTCATAATTTTACTCCTAGGAGACAGTGTTCTACTACATATTTAAAGAAATACACAAAGAATCAAAAACAGAGGATAATTTAAGCCCTTGTTTTCTTCAGTGCTACTTCTAAAGAGAAACCTGAGCACACAAGAGAAATCAACTTTCATAACTCTGAGAGTGTGCTAAGGATGCACATGGGCCTGACCACCCACAGGCATGCAAGCATTGAAGAAAAGGAGTTAAACAGGCCTCCTTTCAACCAGATCAATGTCTTACTGCACATACATTTATCTTCTTCCTTTGTCTGCTGTATGGCCACTAGGTCTACAACTCCTGAAGTCTTCTAAATCAGAGGACTTTAACAGCCAAAGCAATGCAAAGAAAAGATAAAAAAAACAAGCCAAATCCTCCCACCAAAAAATACCTCAGCACTGCCTGTCCTTCCTATCTTTTCTTATACTGAGAAACAGTATAATAGATATGAGTAAGGCAGCAATGTGAATCTGTGCATAGCATTACCTTTTTTTTTTTTTTTTAACAGTCTATATGTATGCTTTTCATTAGCTCCCTGTGGTGGCAAAACTATAAATGTAAAAGTTAGAGACATAAAGGGAAAAAATAAAGTAGCCAATAGCAAAGATTTCAAATACACTTACACAACCACAGTTTGTTTTACTGCTGCTTTACATAACAATAAAAATGCAATATACCATGGACTTTTGGCAGTGTGCAGCGAAGCAGCATCAAATGCCAATAATGGAGTAAACACAAATGATCTCTTTGGAACAATTAAGCAATTTTAGAAAGACCATTATGTCCAACAAGTAATGGGTCCAAAGAGACAGAAAGGTGAAAAGTGTGTTTCTCTGTACTGACCAGAGATCATATATATGACCCAGTGGAAAAGAAGATGACTTCATAGTCATATTATATAACCCTTACTAGAAAATAACCCTGTTTAGCACACTAAACAAAAATAGAGATCTTTCTTTCAGATGCCAAAGGCAAGAATGCTTTCTTCCATCCAGTTGTCTCAGCATAATTAATAAATAAAAAATAAAGACAAAAAAATGCTTACACTCTGTGCACAACCAGTTGAGAAAATCATTGCCCATATGTAAAATAGCGAAGTGCTCACATAGTTCAGTAAACAGTTCGGCACTTTAAAGAAAAAAAAAGGTAAATAATACATATTGCACATTAAACTCTACAGAACTGTTTTAGTGACCTTGAACTCTAGTAATATAAGCAGAGAGATGCAAACCCACTTATTTCTAGACACAGTTCATTCACTATCTCTAGCAAGGACTGAAATTTAACACTGGACCTAGTGTGTCTTTAGGATATGACACATTATCTTTCAGGAAAGCAAATCTAAGCAAACATTATAGCTCCATTATTTTAATATCTAAAAAAAAATGAGATGCTTCCTCTGAAAAGAAATCATTTGCTAAAACAGCAACTAAATGACTTTCTAGATGTGACATTCAATGTGTACATGGGAGGAGGATTAGTAAAAATACTGAAGACCAAAGAATCTTCCATTTGGCTGGCATACAGCTGTCTGCTGCATAATGCTCATACAGGCTCACCTTCCACACAGTCAAATGTCCTCATAACTCCCAAGTGAAGTTTAGATGTATCCTCTTGACTAGAAACCTTTCAAGCTAATAAAATACTTTTCCAATGACCAAAGAGTACTACATAAAGAAAGATGACAAATTTCAATTTCTTTATTACCTTGCAACACAGGATTATGCCATGTGCCCATTTTAAGTACTTTAAAAACACTTTCCTCTCTTTCATCAGCCTACTCTGATTCATGACCAGATACTTCGCCAATTTAAAATGAAAATCTATATACACATTCAGTAGTTTAGCTGATCACTTCATTTGCAAGTAAATTAATAAAACAAGAATGGTTACATCTGCTTATTTTTTAATTCCTAATATAAATTTTATTTCTGTCAACAACACAACTTTGCCTCTTCAGTTCTCTGCAGACATGGGCTGCAGACTTTGACAGATGCAATGGCTTACTGCTGAAGGATCAGTGCAGCCATCAGGAAAGAGAAGGGACCTGAACATGCTCAGCTCAGAAGGGTAAGGAGGCAGGAGACACTAGCACTGTTCTTCACAAGGCTGAGATGGCTTGCAGAAAGAGGCCCAGCTCCATGGGCCAGAACAGGCACTCTAGCTCTTTCTTCCAGAACTTACACCACACTGGTGACTTGGAACACATTGGATTATGATGAAGGAAAGGAAAACCTGGAAGTATAGAGATTGCTCAGAGTCTCTGCAAGACACTGTAAGATTTACTAGTGGAAAGGGATCTGGCAATATACAATTTTTCTCTCTTGTTCCCTGATTTTAAGAGTTACATCTAATCCCACCCTATATTTTCACTCTTTCCTAGTATGTCATAGTTCAGCCATCAACTCTAGTTCCATCCTTTCTTTCCTCATTTGATCTGAATCAGTGAAGACTGTTGCAAACAGAACAGACTTCAGTAGGTAAAATACAGCTCTCCTTTCTAGATCCAAAGCTAAATCAGCACTCCACCCCTACCTCTCTTTAAGTCCAGCTGTGAATCACTAACAAATCTCCCCCAGCTGTTCAGCCAGCCATCAAAGAGGTCACAGCGCATCCCCACTTACCCACAGCCCTCCACTCTGCTGCTACCACTTATGGCTGGACCCTGCCACCTTGTATCCTCACTGCAAGGTGTTACCACACAAGCCTCTGCTAGCTATCCAGTCCCTACTTTTCAGACTTTCCTGACAAAATCCAGTACTAGTTAATAAATACATCCTAAATGGCTAGTTCTGCACTGCTCAGCATGCAGTGAAATGTGCACTGGGACAATCCCAATGCTAAATGATTTGTCTGGACTTTACATCTCCTCATAAATAAGACTCTTCTATGAAATATCAGGCAAAATCCTTGAAATGCAATGCAGAAAGTAGTGACTGCACAGTCACACAGTCTATGGGGTTAGAAAATTTGTGGTTTTTGTGGGGAAAACAATGTACAGCACATACCTGATACATTACAAAACCTCATATGTAACATAACATTTTTAGTCATTAAGAGTACACACACTGAATACTAAGTACTTGGAAACTGGAATGTCTCAACACATGTAAGAGCTATGCATTTTAACTCATATTTTCTTAACAAATAGTTACAGTCCTCCTAGATATTGAGGTGGAAGGTGAATCAGGAGCACAAAGACACCAAAGAAAGAGATTAGCTGTTGGACAGCTTCATTATTTCTCTGCCACTGTCCCGGAAGAAAAAATCCCCAACACTAATACATCTCAAAATACACTATCCTTTTACAAAGTAGTAGTATCACAAAGTAACAGCTGTGATAACCTTGGTGTGCATAAAACTGGAAAATAACCAAATCACATATTCAAGATAATACAACAGCTGCTGAATAAAACAACTCACTTATTTACATCTATCAGATAAGGAAAAAAAAAAAAAAAGGCAATTTTGCAACATAAGCAGAATGTTTTTGGAGAAGGGAGAATAGGGTGACACCTACAAGCCCAAAGACTAAACCTACTTTATTATTAAAGAACATTTAAACATAGATGGAAATTTACATGTCACTTTGCCAACACTGACAAAAATTAAAGAAGTGCTTTACTCTGAAAAGTTTACAGTCTAAATTCAGCAACACAAGTGCATGAAGGTTAATCCTTCACAAAAGCAAGGAGAAATGGCTAAGTGACAGGAAACAAGAGCTTGCTTTAAATGGCAAAGCATAAAATGAAGAGAGGCAAGAAGGGCAGAAGTTGAGCATTTTCTGTGGCTAAAAGCCATGTCAATTGGAACAAGAAAATAGAAAAGAGTCTGAAGTTAGTGGAGTGGAATGAGGGACAATGGGGTGGGGGAAGAAGGTCATTCTGTGGGTATTCCACATAGAACCTAAAAAGACCATTTGGGGTCATTTAACTCAGCACCCTACTGCAGGCAGTGGTAAGAGCCCACTCCTCAGAATAGGTGATGGTGGACACTCTCTGTAGTCCATTCCCTTTGTACTCCCTCAGAATCCACACCCACTGGATTAGGAGTGCTAAACAATACATGCCCGACTTTTCTCTTTGTATCTGCTTATGGACCTGCTGCTCATGAAATTGTTCAACCCACCTTTGATACTATCTGCCTCCACAAGCTCCTGCAGAAGAGTTTCCAAACCCTCACTGCCTACTGGATAGAAGGACCTTATCTGTTCTAAAATGATCTTTTAACAGGTTCAGTGAATGTATTTCCAGTATTATGGAATTTACTGAATAACAGCTTTGGCCACTTCTCTTCCAGTTGCTACAAAAACAAGGTATGCTCATTTGGGAGATTCAGATTCACAGGGACTTCAACAAAATTAATTTGCAACTTTCTGTCTTTAATACTAGTCTGTTGGGTTGGGATTGACTGAGTCACTTGTTTCTCTCTCCGTTTTTTGTCTTCTTCCTCCATTTCTCTGCCTACCTTTCACTCCCTCTGCTTCTTTGCTTGCTATTACTTCCCAGTTGTTTTTTTTTTCCCCACTAACAGTTTGTTGGTTTTTTTTCCCCCCAAGCAGCAGTTCCAGGAGGTCTGTAAAGATACAGTGGGGCACCTGTTACATATACTCTTCAAGGTATAGTATGCTATTCCCACTATGAGATCATATAAGTGCATTCACTTTATTACTACATTAATATTTCATCTCCCAAGTGGGGGTGTAAAACAATCACCACAGAAAAACTATTGTTGCAGCTTGTATGGTTTACTGTTTCAAAAATCTACTCATGTCCAGGAAGAGGGTGGCCCATGGATGGTCCTCCCCATCCATAAAGGGGAGGATGCCCTATGCCTTCTGTTCCTCACAGTGCAAGGAGCAGAAAGCAGAGCCAAATTGCTGGAGCAGAAAAAGCACCAGTCTTATCTCTACTTCCAACATTGCTGCAACTGTTCCAACAGCCAGTGCAAAATCACCTCAGTCATCCTGATGGGCCACCTCTCTTCTGTCCCTTATAGTCTCCATTAATACCTTGCACAATTTTGCTGCCTTGAATGGTTTTATGTCCTTTTCTGTTCCTCATCTGCAACTCATTCATCTCCCAGTCTTACCAAAACCTGCAATCTGATTAACCTCACAAGAGGAATGAGGGGATGGAAAAATTGGAAAGATGCTATTCTAAAGAAAACATTAAGATTCCACTAGAGATTTCAACCCTGGGATGCAGCTGAAAGAAGCAGCAGGGCAGCTGAAGGCCTGGCACTGGTTACATTCAAAACTCAGATCTCCTAGGTCACTCTTGTCACTACTGTACATCTTTCTGCCTGATTTCCTAGGTTACAAGGGTGCTGTTGAAATTCAATTTAAAGTAGGAAGGAAAGCATCACCACAACTTTAATGCAATGGAGAACTCAGTGAGATTCATGATATTTTGAGACTTAGCATAGATATTTAAAGCCTTCAGTTTTTTCTCTCTCCCACAGTCACCCAAGTGTAAGGAGGCATAAATACTCTTACCAGAACTCAAAGCACTACCAAATATGATGAGAATCTCAAATTAAGAATTACCCTACCAAAAAACCTAGACAATTCTTGTGAATAAATAACTTATAAGGAAGACAAGGAGGACACTAATTATAAAGGCTTGTATGTATCACCTAATTTACTTCCTTTAAAAAGGTTACTAAGACATACAGAAAATACTGTGCAAATACAGTATTACAACAATCTGATTGATCAGAAATTTCTGATAAAATGACCTTTTGTGGTACACTACAGTATATTGATCTAATTACTTTAAAACAGTATTATTACAACTGTACAACTGTTTAGCAATCTTTCAAAGCCACCTGCAGCAGCTAAACACTGCATTAATGAAAAATAAAAAAAAAATAAATAAAATTTGCACTTTCTCCACCATTTATAGGCCACTTCCCAGACCAGTTACACTTGCTCAGAGTGTACACACTGAAACTTTCTAGAAGTTGCCCACTTAAAAACTGCAAACATTTGACAATCTGTAACAGTCATAACCTAAATTAGCACCTTAAAATGTCAGTGAAGATATTCAAACTGCATCTAAAACCTTTGAGGCAGTTACCTTGGCAGTTTTCCTTGTAGAACACTGTCTCCAGTAAATCTGACCGTGTTCTTAGACCATATCAGAAGTAGGTTGTTTTTTGTTGTTTTTTTTTTTTTTTTTTTTAATCAATTCACCTATTGTGAAAAGATACTTTTGATTTTAGAATTAATTTTTAATGTCTGGGAGTCTTAACTCCTGCGTGCAACTGCTGTATGATCCTAGGCATCAAAAGAAAACACACCAGGACCCCTCTCCTGATTTCTCCTAGTGAGACACTGGGATTAGCACACTGGCCAAAACATATGGCACAGATACCCACAGCAGAAAAAGCATTAAATATTAGAAGTCCACCTGCTCCAGAAAGCTCCTCCTCATTTTGCTTCAGAATTCTCAGTACCAGATCAAAATTCTCTGTTTCCAGCAAGTCCAGCAGCTCCAGAGGGAGAGATGAGCAATCTTTTTAAACAGTCATTTATACTGATACCAAGTACAAAACTTATCTAATAACATACTTATCTGATTAAGTCCACACTCACTTTTGACTCTAAAGTTGAAGCTCCTGGAAAAATTCAGACCTAAATTCTGCACTGATTCACAAAAACACAGAAACAAAGAAATCTAACAGGACTCTACATCATTAATTGTACAGTGTCTTTAATCCAATTACTTTGTATTTTCTCTTAAACAAATTAACTGCCAAAACTTGGCCTGGACCCAGTTCTCAAAACAGCTCAATTTCATCTTACCTGACCCATATTTTCAGCTGTGAAATTATGGAAGAGAGGGAGGGGGAGATTCAAATACCACATCTGCCCCAAGCTACAGTCTGCAAGCCCACTCTCCTTTTCTCCCCCAGCTTCCTTCTCCCAGAGTTCAGGTTTATAAAGAACACTGCAAATTGGATATTGAAGTTAAGCATACAGCTCTGCAACACCTCCTTGTAATGTCAATTAGCCCCTTACACACAGAAAATATGTATTAAATGCATGGTTGCAACCATTACACTTTCCCCAAATGCCTTGGAATTTTAATTGCATGTTGCTGAAATTTGCAAATTGGCAAGAGAAACAAGAAAACCCCTCTGAATTCCTGAGTGCGCTGTGCTTATTTTGACAGTTGTAGTTTATTTATAGTACTTGACAATACATGTTCTCTCCTTGGTTTTGTAATATAATGAAGTGAGTTTTTAGACCTCCACTGTTAAGCCTCAGAGGGAAAAATAAGTATAAATTTATTTCATTCAAATAAATGTTACAGATTGGCAAGATTTTACTTATAATGACTAAATTGCATCATTAATTTAAGTTAGTTGGAAGCACTTTGTTTTGTGGAGAAAGCATAGCCCTTAACTTTGAGCGTGGTATGTGTGTGCACAGGTGTGCAGTAACCTCTTAACCCATTCACATAAAATGGTATCCCTTTTTTCAGAACATTAAATGCTTCTGAAAAGGTGCTGCATGGAAGGCTGGTCTGTCATGTACAATTACAGAAGAGTGCAGGCAGAGGCTGCAGAAGTTTCACTATGCACAAACTAACTGATAACCTTAATCCACTGAGGAACTGGTGCAGGTGAGCTCCATTTCATCCCCAGCACAGCCCCCTCCAACAGCAGGACCAAAGTGAACATCTGCCAGACACAATGACACCGGCTCTCAAAACCAACCCACTCTTCAGAAACCACAAGGCTCTGGCAACCTGCTCTTGTTGAAATCTTCAAACACAAACCCATCCTCCTCGATCCCCTAGACAAGCCAGTTATCCATGGTTAATTTTGTCTTTATATTAAAAGGCAAGATAGATTCAAGCCCTAAAGTATAAACAGTGCACATACATTGTTTCCCATTTATGTGTATGAAGTATCATACACATACAGTGAATGCTTCTTAAAACAAGACATATAAACTGCTGCTATACACATATCCAATATAAAAATCTAGACAAGTAGCACTCGAATACAACTGAAAAACCAAACAAGACTGTGTAACCAAGAGGAAATACAAGAATCTGACAGATAAAACATATATGCAGCATCATAAAAACAGTTGCACAGTGCCCTCCAAGGGCAGCAAAACTGAAAGTCAAATAATAAAATTAAGTGGTATACACGGGAGTGTGCACAGAAGGGATTTCAATCCTCTTTGTTCTTAGCCATGATACAATTTCAAAGCCGCTCTCAAGATTCATCGTTTCCATGTTTGGCATGCAAGAGCACAGAATGCAGTTCATTTGGGAATTACCGAGCCAGGACGTGCCAAGCAAAATCTACCACAGCATCAGCCAGCTCCTGCCACAGCATCTGAAAAGCCTAGCCATCAAAACATTTCTGACAGTTAAAATAAAAGCAGAAGTGGCTTCAGAAAAGTTAACTCCTGTAATATTAACTAATCAATCCTCAGGAAAGAGACTGCTCCTGTGCAGCCTTTGTCTGAGTACATCGGGCAGAGGACTTCGCCTGCAGGAGTTGCTACCTCCACATACTTAAATTCAGCCAGTGTAGAAATGTATTATTTTTATGGTTTGCAAGCTAGACCATGCACAGCTGCAGAGGATCTCTAAATTAGTTAATACACCATTTCAAAAGCAAGAGTTATTTCTCCAGGGATCATGTGCCAAACAAAGCAAAGAGGGAATGCTTAGCCACTGGTAGTTTATATGACAAAAGATATTTTTCAACTACACACAGCACTAATTATGAAGGTCCTTCCTATCATACATCTGGAAATTTCTCACAGAAAACACATTTTCAACAAAGCACGAGGGGAAAAAAGAAAAAAAAAAAGAGTTCTAAAACCACTTTTGTAAGCTGATAATTTCACCTTCCTTAAAGGTGATAATAATTTTTTATTTCTACAAGGAAGCAAAACCTGGCATTTGTGCCATTCCTGACCTAATAATTTGACTGTGCATACTAAGGAAAAAAGTCATAATGAAATTAAGCTTGTTACTTAGAAAGACTGGAAAGTTTATGCTATAGAATATGATTGTGTACAGGAAGGGCTATTTCGCACATGAAAATAACAAAAACAACACTGATATTAGAGCTTAACAGTGACAATCCATCCTTAGATAATGCACTAGATTTAAAAGCAAAAGCACTTAAAGCATTGCCGGAGTTGGAAGTATTGAAAAAATACATTTGCAAAAAATTACAAGCACCATAAAAAACAAATGTAAGCAAGACAAATGCCAGACTTGCATGGCATGCAGATGAAATATATTAATTATAATATGAAGCTGTTGAATTCAAAACTGCCTTTGAGCCACACATTTTATGCAGACTTCTCTCAAGCCAAGAAATCTTAATTCCACATTGCAAAGTTTTGAAAACTATTAATATTCTGTATGTTATAATGGAGAGCACTTCTCCCCACCATCTTTACTGAGACACATATTTATTAAGTGCTGACAGCTAACTTTCACGAGACTCTCAAGGAGATCTGGTCCTTATTCTGCAAATTTACAAAAACTGGGATGAAGGTGCCAAGAAACACAACTGTATTTTATTATTATTTAAATAATGAATTTGTGATAGCATTTTACTCTGAAGTAATGGTAAACCCTGCAGGCAAATGCCTCCTTCAGCAAAAGCTTGAAAATTATTTTTGTTTAAATAACAGCTGGTCTTGCCTATATGGACTTAAATGAGCCATGTGGAGACAAACTTGTTTCAGTTTGGCTAAGACAGAGTAAAAAACATTAATTCTAATTAATATCCATTTTGGTCCCTCTACACAGATGGGAAAAATAACATTATATTGCCATGCTTACATACAGTCAATACCAGACACCCAATAAAGCACAAATTCAAAGCCCTGCTCATAATGCAACTAATGCACACAGTTCCAGCAGAACAGCTCAGCTGCAAGTTAGCTTGAAACAAAAGAGATTTACATTCATTTCTCCACTTTGCCAGAGACTTCCTGCATGACCTTGGACAAGTGACTTGCTTTTTGTGTGCTATAACTCCCCACCCCTAAAAATGGGGAAAAGCACTTGTTCCATAACCTCACATCAATAAGCAGATCTACCATCAGGAGATGCTTAGATACAGAGGTTGAATAAAGGACACAAAGTGAATAAAGAGTACTTTAAGCTTTAATTAACTTCTCTTAAAGCTTTGGACACTTCATCATAGGTAGAAGGAAAGCTTTTGCACACCACTTTAAGTGTTACCAGCAAACAAAAGTCAGGACTGCCTACACAGCAAGATGGAACCATATTTTGACATCTGCAAACCCAAAGCAAAGGCATGACACCTCCTCTGTCACCAGCATAGACCAAAGGTAAGAAGCTCCTAGTTACCTTCTTTGAGCTTTAAAACATGAATTAATCTGTTTGACATAAAACAAAGCAGGAGAAGAGATCACCAGATACACTCTTAAAAGATTAAAAACACTTTAGGTCCAAACAGTCATTCTCCAATTCATATTAACCACTAACCACCCTTTGAACTTGAAAGTCATATTTAACTTTCATAACTCAGTATTAGTATCAGGAGTCAAATCATCTTGCAGAAATTAAAGACCTCCAGAGCACTGGCCTACTGAAAATAATGAAGAGGACTAAAATCCATTCAGAAGTAGTTGCCAAACATACATTGCATTAGGACACTTATGAGACAGCACTGCTCCCAGCAGGAACCCAGGAATTTGCAACATATATTAAATGTATCTTTTTAGAAAATGCTTTCAAGTCCAAAAATTTACTTTTTGAATACAGGACAAACAGAGACTGTTTCCATGCACATCTCTGCACATCTGCACAAGTAACTGCACTAGCCTGTGAAAATCAAAACTACAGCCTGAGGAAGGAGACACAAGTGCAAAGGGACTTGGAGAAATGAACCAGCCAATGAGACATAAGCCCAGGTAAGCTTTTGTGGGATGCAGGCAAGCTATGGAAAAAAACAGAAGCAAGGAAAGCACTGAGGAGAGAGGAAATTCTGGAATATACTTCCCCTCATATTACCCACATATGTGTAAAAACCACAAAGCTGCTCAAGCACAGGGCGTTGAGAGTGCTTGGAGTTTGGATTTTTTGGTTTTTGTTTTTAAACAGATGATCTGTGGGTTAAATACATGAAAATACAGTCACTGAAAGCTACAAAAATAAAAATGAAACATTTATTTTTAAGCTATTTTGTTTGAAATGTCAAATGGCTGTCATAATTTGTAATTTCAGCTTGTATGTCATATTTTATAAGAAAAACACCTCGTTGTAAAATGTGGTAAAACAGTTCTTACTAAAAATCATTCACAACCTGAACCTTTGTCTTTCAATACTCAGAGCTGCTCTGAGATGTGTTACATATCTTGAACTCCCATTACTGCAATAAGACTGAAAGAAGAAAAGTATTTTACAGCAAGACCAAAAACTAAAGCACAGCCAACCATGAACTTATATCAAACATCGGGCACAGAACAGGGTGGTGGGGGGTGTAAGAACAGATGTCCAGAAAAAGAAAAAAGATTATAATGTTTCCAACATAACACAGGATAATGTTTCAGTCAAACATTTTCAAAAGTGACTTGAGGATTTGGCAACCCCTAAAACTGACAGCACAACAGGTAGTATGTGGCATCATACCTAATGCCCTGAATATGTCAGTTCTAAGATTAAACTTGCAGGAGAGAGAGAGAGATGCTTAAAGAGAGAAGATTTGCCTCTCCTCCAGTGACCCCAGAAAAAAGTCTCTAGAGGCACAAATGCAGCAGAGATATGAGGGGCAGGAGGTCAGAGGAAAGGTTAGAATAAGCAAAGTGATAAAGGCAGGAAATTGAAACTAAGTTCTCAAACTATGTACTTAATACCTTCTTCACAGCATGCCAGTCAGTAATGTTCATACCACAGGAAAAAATATAAAGGAAAATAGTGACACTGTTAGCATGCTTCCCAAGAAAAAAACTTTTGGCAACCTTAAACATCATGCAGCAACCAGAGTCTCTCATTTGCTTAATCTCCTCACAGTCATAAACTGACTATTTCTTTTTTTCACAAGAGGTGAATTTTCCCCATAACTGCAATAGCTGAATCTCACTACTGTGGCAATCAGCACCTGCCTGCCTTTTTACAAACCAGCTACAGGGGCAAACTCCCAGTGCTTGAAGCACAACTGGAGCCTTGTTAGCCATAAGCAGAGCTGCTCTTCTTGGCTCTCAGCACCGTATTTACAGAAGTAGGATGACTTCACCCCAAGATGAGCAATACCAAAACTCCTTTGGTCACACACACACAGAGCAAACCCCTCCACTCACGTTTTACTACCTATCAACATATTAAAACTACACCAGTTTCATGCATTACTTGCAGGAGTTGCCAGCCTTCACTGTCACTCATCTGAAAGTCAAAAGGAATGCAGAATACTTGTAACTCAACTATGGATGAAGATTAATCATCACTACCTGTACTACAAACTAATTTTTCACCATTAGAAATATTTGTAAAGGCTGAAATAACACAAACTTTTTATGTGGGCCTTGAAGCGCATTATCCTCAATGGTCTACGTAATTAAAAAAGAAAAACCAAAACTGTACTGTATTTTGAGAAGTAGTCTACTAGCTCATCTTTACCTGTGAATGAATCCAATTGAAACTAGGACAAATTAGGTTTCTAATATCATTTACACAAGCCTTCAGAAGAAACACGCAATCTAATGTACTCATATACTATCACAGCTTTTGGATAGACTTACAAAGTTCAGTCTGAAGTCCCAGCACCTTGACCATCCAGACTCAGCTATCTAGAGAGCAAGTAATAGTGCCTGAGATGTGTTTTTGTGTTTCTTTCCCATGAAAATCAGGTTAAAGTAGGAGGAGGAGAAAAAAGTGTGTGGGCTTCATCCTGACACAGAGCTGGGATGCACATGGGACAGACATCTCCAGCCCAAGAACTGGAAATTTTGTAATATTCAGGTAAGTCACTACTGTCCCTCAAACAACATTGTCACAGCTAAAGATTTCAAAACTTGTTGGCTATCATCCAAACAGCACAAAAATCTTCTTAGTATCAGATTAGATGTCACACATCACATTCAATCTCTCCTTTAATTAATTGTGATCCTAGGGACTGGTACTGAAAGGGTGGCTCTGGACCTGTCAAGCTAACTCTTGTGCTAATGCCTCCCCACAGACTAACAGCGGCAAAAAGCTTCAATAAAAAGATTCATATACATTTGCGGGTGGAAACTCAATACTAAAATGACCAATTTAAACAGTTATTTATAAACATAATTTTCTCTGATTTCTGCTATTACCAACATCAAAAAGACATCAAACCTCAGCTACAGCAAGATGGGAGCAGAGCTATGCATTGGCAACTACAGAAAACACAGACCAGACCGAAAGCCTCTTTTCTCTTGAATGAGCAAGTATGACCAAAGATGTTACTACTGCTTCCTCTGCAAATGCAAAGAGGTTCAGGGACACCATGCAATGAAACAAATCAACCTGCTAGCTGTTTTAAAAAAACAATACAAGTTTCTAAAACATATTTAAAAACAAGCTGCTTTGTAAAGGGCAACAGAATATTCCTGCTTTCTGTTTCATCAGCTAAGATGTATGTTCCAGTGGGGCACCCACTGAGTGACAAATTCACACTTCTCTTCCACTGTCAGCTGCTGCTCACAACAGAACTCTGAGCTAAAAACCTCAGAGCATTCTCTGCTTCCTTGGCAGGACTCTTATTTATATAAGATTAGTGCAGTCAAGCATTAGATTTATAAACCAAAACCAAAAACAAACAAGGAGAAAGTTTTCACACTCTTCTTTATAGACCAGTTTCTGAAACATACACATACAAAACAGTATAACATATAGAAAGGCAATTGTGAAAAGAACAAAACAACCCCCATAACAAACAAAAAAACTGGTCAAAACACAATCTCTGGAGGTACCTCCACCTGGAAACTATTTAAAGTCATGCAAGCATTCACAAAAGTACTGTTGGCCACCTAAACAGCCATTCCTCTGCTCCATGCAGAGCATCCAAGGGCAGTGACAACACACCAGTACACTTCAGCCCCTCACCTTCCCCCACCCTCCTCAGGTAAGGAATCGACACCAACCTGCAGTTGGGAGGTGGATCTAAGGTGATGTCAGCCAATTCCTTCTGAATCCTGTGGCAATAAAGCAAGAAGGAACAAAGGTAAGTCACTGTGTGGGACAGCAGTTTTCCTTGCAGACATACTGTCACTGTGAGCTTGCCACAGTACATAAAAGAGGCACTCTCAGCTGCAGCCTCCCAGCAGTCCAAACCCCCTGGGCAGGACAGGCACCCTGCCCTGTTAAAGAGGCAGGCAGAAAAGCAGACAGGCATCCTGCACTGAACCCAGACAGGTGCACTGCTCTGTACTCCCACAAAGATGCCAACCACACAGGGGAAAAGATTGTCCTCTTTGCTCTGCCAACCAGCCTGTAAATGTGGGGAAACCTCTGCAAATGTGATGCACCAAGCTGCAGTCTGAAAAGGAATTTTGTCTTATGGGATTGAGAGAAACAGTCATTGCCAGATTGGCTCCCTCCTCTTTCCCCCAGCTTCTCATCACCATCCTGAGGAAAAAAAAAAAAAACCCACAGCCCTGAGGGAGACAATAACTGCGCCATTCTCAAGGACACTTTAAGGAAGGTGAATATCTATTTCTGAGGCTCCTGCACATCCCTACCACCTTCGATTCTCTCTTCTCTTCACCCTCGAGAGGCACACAATATCCCCATGTCCCCTCCCTAGGACTCCAGACATTCCCTCTCTCCACTGTGCTCAGCCAACACCCTGTCCTCCCAGCCCAGACTATTCTGGGCTTACGCTGCTTTTGCCACAAAACGCCCAAACAGCTATCATCCTCTTCCCTGGAGTCCCATTACTGTCACTCAGGCTTCCCTTCCAGATTTCCCCACCCAGCATTCAGCCTGCCTCCCTTCTCCTTTAAACTCAGCCAGCATCTCCTGCCACTTGTCACACACAAGAACCACAGCCTTTCCACAGGAGGCAGTTTAAAATCTTCTCCTCAAAAGAGTGAAGGGCACAACACGTAAACACTGCTTGCCACTATCTATGTCAGTTTACCATGGAAACCTGCTGAGTGGAGATCTGGAATAACCAAACTGCCTAAATTCTACAAAGCCACAGAGAACTTAGTTGCTACGACAGGGCATTTGCATAAAACCCCAGTCACTTTAGACACCTACTGATACAACCTCTCAGCTGCTTGGCAAAGCTGTTCAGTGAAATGGTTTATTATTCTTCCTGAAGTACTGCAAGTTTGCTTGAAAACCTCCATTTGTCAGCTTAGCTCCCTGGAGCAGGATGGTGCTGAATGCAGGTGACACACAGAATAAGTAAGAAACGGTAAATTTATTTTTTTTTTTTTTTAAAGATGAGTAGCTCCAAGACCCTGTCCAAGTGAACAAAACTGACTGACATAGCTATTCTAGAATTACTATTCTACACAGGTGTCTCTCCCTACACATTATTCTGGAATAAAAATTACTTTATTCTCAAAAAAAGCCCAAACCCACTCCGTACTGTAAGCAAAGACTATTTTAGAGCACAAAGTCCGTAAGTGGGCCTTATTTATTCCAGTCAGTATCCAACCATACACAGAAAATTCAATATAAGTGATGAGCAGACAAAAATAACAGTAATGTATTTGTTGGTAAAGATCTGGGGCTATATTAAACCCCTTGCACTGGAGTGCACTCCTCCAAAGCAAGCAAACTCAAAACTTCACAAACATTAATTAATCTCCAAATCAGTCCTGGAAAGAAAAAAAAGACACTCTAGACTTAAAACCACAAGAGAGGGAAACAAATGTTGAAAAGCAATGCCTTACTTGGGACTATATGGCTTCCAGTAGCAGAGAAAAAAATAAGGTCTAAATGTCAATCCTACACCATTCCCATAACAAATGCTAGTAAGGAAAAAGGAAAAGACACAAATAATTGAGGGTCAGAATACCAGCCCAGGAGAAGAAAAGACAGGAAAATATTTGGAATAAGCAGGAAGAGTGACCAGAAAGCAGTAAAGTTGGGCAGACACTCACTGCAGCAAGACATTGAAAACAGTGAGACAATAGCAGCTTCATGTAGAAAGGTTGAGAACAAGGGCTAGAGATGAGGAATGGGAGCAGCAGGGAAACAGAGCAAAATAAAATTTTGGAAGAAGGGAAGATGCAACAAATCAGTGAAAAAACTGACTGCAGCCTCACCTCTTGGCACTGGTAGATAGCAGTTTAGAGTTTTTACTCATGCTGACTTTGCTTTCCTTCTTCTTAGGCGTGCTTGTCTCTTTCTCTGTCTGTTGGTTGGAGGATGAAGATGAGGAGGAGCTGGTGCTGGCCCTCGAATCGTCATCCGACATAGCGACCCCCCCACCACACACCCCAACCTGGAGAGGAGACACCATGGGGCGTGGGGAACAAACAGTGAACACAAACACACACAGAGAAAGGCTGCTGACAATCTCGCTCTGTGTTTGGGTCATGCTCCTTTTAAAGGATCCTCGTGTCTCCCTCTCCTATCCAGGCCCTACAGCCACAGCAGGAGGAGCAGCAGCTTCCCCTGCACTAGTAACAGGGGGAAAGGGACTTTAAAAGCTTCCTCTCGGAAAGCAAGTGCGGAATGAGAGAGACTGGAACGAGGACAACTGCGAGGATCAGGGAAGCTCAAAGCAATTCTTTCTAATCTCCCTCAAACTGCACACACAAGAGGAGCCATCACCACCCACCACTATCGAGCCTAGGGGTGTAGGAGATAAAAATGGAACAGCTCCGGTCCCTTGGGTTCCCGGGAGGCACGTGGGGGAGGCAGGAAGGGATGGGGCCGGGGGGGTGACCGTCGCCAGCTCTAAAATGGAAGTGGGGCATCACTGGGAAGACCCTGGCAGATGTGTGACCTGCGGCGGGGAAACCCCTGCCTGCTGGATAACCCCTGTGTGTGGATCGGGTGCTGGAAGCCGCGAGGGGAGGCGGGCAGGAAGGCAGCAGACCACGGGAGGGCCAAGCAGGGAGTGGGGTGCACTGGTGGCACCCACCGAGGCCCACTGCACCGAGGGGCATGTGCCAGCGGAGGGGAAGGGAGCAGCGGGTCTGTGCCGGGAGGAGGGCCAGGGCCTACGAGGGAGAGAGTGGAGGGCCCGCAGCCGGTGTGAGGGAGGGGGCAGCGGGGCCAGGGGGAGGCAGCCCGGTCCATGCGGGCACCCCGGGGGCACGGGGGAGGAGGGCGAGCACGGCGGGCTACCGAGGGCAGGTCCGCAGCCCAGAGGGGCGAGAAGCCGTCGGGAGGGATGGGGGGGGCTGGCAGGGCACCCCGGGAGAGTTCGGGGGAAGGGCTCGGGGGCAGCCGCGGGCCCGGGGAGAGGGGGGGTGGCGACGCACGGCCGCCTCCCTCGCAGGGCCACGGGCCCCCGGGGAGCTCCCCTGCCCCGCCGGCCGAGAGCCGGAGGGGGCCCGGCCGAGCTGCCCCGGCCGCGGGCCCGCAGGGCCGGGGGACAGCGGTACCTGACAGCCCCGGGCGCGACCCCCCTGCCCCGCCGGCTGCCGCCCCATCGCCGGGCCGCGGCCGGCCCTGCCCCTCGCCCCTGCCCCCGGGGAGGGCGGCGGGGGGTGCCCCGTCCCCCTACCTCTCCCTTTGTGTCTGGCTGCTCCTCCTCGGTGCGGCTGGGCCTGGCCACTCGTGTCTCTCTCGCTGGGAGAGAAGCGGAAGTGCTGCAACAGCAACTATTAAACAGGCAATGGCTTCCCTGGCTGCCTCCCCCACCGCCGAGCGGGGCTGGGGGGCGGCGGGGCCGGGGCGCCACCGGAGCGGAGCGGGGGCGGCGGGGGCGGGCGGCGGAGCCCCGGCTCCGGGGATGGAGGGGGATCCCGGCCGCCACGGCCCCCTCCCTTTCCCTGCCCCCCGCGGAGGGAAGAAAGGGGCACACGGAGGGGGACGTGAGTTTTTAATGGAGACCCTCTGAAAAGTAACCTGCAGGGGTGTCGGGGGGGAGAGGGACAGGCGCCCTCCCCGGCTCCGCTGCTGCTGCCGTGCGAGAGCCCCGCGGGGACGCGGGGGAAGCAGGTGGCTGGGAGAGGGGCAGCTCCCGGGGCTGCTTTTTTTAAGGCTCAGAGGGGGGTGTCAGGCTCGGCGCGGGAGCTGCTTGCTTTCCTCCTATTCTCACGACTGTTTCAACCCCAAAGCTTCTCCCCCTGCCTCACCTGCTTTGTCCCTCCGGCAGCAGCAGCAACTTCTCACCTGTCTCAGTTTGAAAGCAATAAGGGGGAAAAAGAAAGAAAGGAAAAAAAAAAAAAAAAAAAAAAAAGAGCCTAGCGCAAAGCCCACTCGCCCCCACCGATCCAGGCAAAAGGAATCCCCGGCAGCTTTCCCGTCTCTCACCTGTTTCAGCCCTAAAGCAGCAGCTGTGTCCTCCCTTCCCTCCCCCGGCTCAGCCCTGAACCAGCAGCAGGAGCAGCCGCTTCCCACTCGCCCTCGCCCGGAGTTCAGGATTCCATTGTCCCCCACACTGCATTTGGTGACATCACTGACACACAAAGAAGGGGCACTTCGTGATGTCATCAACGCATGCTGGGAGAGAAAACAAAATTCTGGGCTTGGCAGCGACAGCACTAACACACAGACGCACACAGATACACATGCAGACCTTCCAATTTTCCAAAGGTAAAAGTATTAGGGATTTTTTTTTTTCCCCCGGTCCCCTGATGGGGAGCCCGTCTGCGGGAAAAGGCGTGTTGTATTCCCTAGCGTGTTGAAATCGCCAGGCGATTTACTAGTTTCTCCGAAACCTCTGCTGTCCATCTCTCGCTCCCTGTCCACCCAACGGAGAAAAGTGATTTGCCTGGAGCGCCCACCGCCCCCGGCCCAGGCTCGGGGAGCAGCCCCGTGGGCTCTTCCTGGAGGTGCCGGACCCACTGGTGAGGGGACAATGGGGACCAGCATTCCCACCGACCTCCCCCGGGACACATTTGGCTCGGTGCCGCCAGTTTCCACAGCCTATCGAGGGATCGCCTATCGAGTTACTTGGTGTCTTCAGTGGGCCGAAAATACACTGGACTGTCACCACCACGCAGCACGATAATGGATCGGAGTTTGTGTGACCCGCAGGCACACAGGGCTGCTGGCTCCGCAGGGCGCTGTTACGACACGACACCTGGGGAGTCCCGAGGGGTCAATTACAAAGCCGAAGCCGCAGGAGCGGCGGGGGCGGGGGGACATCCCAAGGCTGGACATCTCGGCCACGGCGGGGGGAGCGGGGGCAGCCGGGGCCGGCTCCTGCTCAGCCCGGGCTCCCCGTCTGGGCTGCCCGTGCCCGGGCTGCCAGCACGGCCCCGGCCGGGCCAAGGAGCCCTCCCGGGGTCGGTGGACAGAGCTGTCCCTTAGCTAGGGCAGAGGCTTGAGCGGGATGAAACCCTGCAGGCTGGGGTCGGGCACTGGGTGCCCGTGGCTTCCTTTGCTGCCTAGGGATGCTGAGCCTTTCCTCCACGGGACACCAGCTTCACACTTTGAGACTCAACACAAGGCTCATGGCACTGTCCTTTCACCGTTTGTAACCTGTAATATTTGAGCCAGAGGTACCCCTAGAGTGGACATCCTTGCAATGACAGTCTTTTCCTTGGTCACCCTCTCCTCTGCTTCATTGGACTTCTGCATCTGCTGCTTCTCTGTCCTTATCCTCTCTCTTTCCCTTACCTCACCCATTTTCTGCATACATCTCAGCAGCACCTCGTTTCCCCTGGGCCAATCCCTAACCTACCTACACTCCTGAAACTTGCTGCCTAGACTCCTGTTTTGAGCCATGCAGTGTGCTAGATATGTACATCCCAGTGACACTGCGAGTGTCACCCTGACAGCAAAAGGAATTCCACTGTAGTGTCACACTTAAATGGTCTTTGTGTCTGTGTTTTGAGTTTGGGGCTTTTTTTTTCCTGCTAACCCTGCTTCAGTCTTTATTACCTGTAGTACCATATATTATAGGCTTCAGTCAACTTTCTTCCAAAAACAGTTTGCTAGCAGAGACAACCCATCCAGTCTGACTTGTGGGAATGATGCTTGGGAAGCGATGGTCATCCTATCTTCTAGGAACTGTAGAACAGTGGCACTTCCACCATTGACCATGGCCCTGAAGACACATAATAAATGTCGTGAAAGCTGACATTTAGATAAAGGTGGATCTGATTGCTTCATGCCCCTCATTGACAAAACAGGGGCAGAATTCAGTTCCTGAAAACTGCAGTGAGCCCCTCTGCCAGCATTTTCCTAACTGACCCAGGGGGCTGTGGAGGATGGGGCTATGTGTCAGGTGAGAAATGCAAAAGATGTGAAGACAGAGCAAGGTGACCAGGCTTATCAAATTTCACTGCTTATATGGAATAGCTCTTTTAAAACAGAAAATCTTCATTTTCATCACAAAAACCCCAAAAAAACTGAAAAAAACCCAAACTCAAGAAACTCCAGCCCTTTCCTGTTGTCACAGGAAACCTTTGGCGAAGTTAAGCGAGACAGTTGATATATAATAATGAAAGCCCTCCAGTTCTGTAGTAAGGGGCAGGGAAAATGTAAATATTGCTACAAAATCACCCAGGAACTTTTGCTATATTATGTTAATAATCTTGGTGGGGGGGTTATCTGTAGATTAACTTTTTCTGTAGCACACAATCCTTGGTAACCCTGTTCAAAGTAATAATATGATAACCAACAGCAGCGGTTATTTACTTTGAAGCCTACCCAAAAATGCTTTTGCTGAAAGCACCTACTAATGTCAGCGCTTGAGCAGCTGTTACAGTGGCAACTCCCATTGTATGACTCACCTCCTAGGTCAGGGTTAGGATCAGCAATAGGCTGTTCTCCTGTGCTAGCCATGCCATACCCAGAGCACTGGAGAGAGAGGGAGCCAAGAAGCCGACTTCTATGCCCAGAAATGTTTTTGCAGCTTGCCCTTCTTCCATGCTTGGCCTCTCAGCTCTGCACAGTCACAAAGGGAAGAGAGTGTAGTACATGATTCTTTTTCCACCCAATAGAAGAACTACCTCCTCTAATCAATCTCATCCCATCTTGGGAATTTTGACAAAATGCCACTGATCTGCTTCTATTTCTCTCCTGTAGATTGTGTGCACTTTATTGGGTGAGCTTTCCTCCTTATCAGTGCTTTCTCTTCCTGTCTCCTTAGTTTTGGTTGTTTTTTTTTTATTTTCTTGGCCAAGTTGTGCAAAGTACTTGCAGAGGAAAACTGACCCAGATTACTCATTTTCCCTGTGCCCCAAGCTTTTTTAATCGATGGCACTAGTTCAGTGCAGCAACTGAATAGGATTAGTCACTTTTCCCTCTGGATTGAGTTTGGAAGAAGCTGAAAAGATAAATTACTGGAATTGAGTTGCCTTTGGGCTTTGAGCTTAATTCACAACAGAAGGTAGCCAGTTCAAATCGCTCTGAGTCTTCTGCTAAGGGAAGGTGACTCAGATTAGTCCTTTTGTACCATCTCAGTTCCAAATACCTTTTCAGCATTATTTCTGGCTGGTCTGTTTGGATCTGAGTAAAAGTACTTTATATTTCCAGCAATTCCAGTGAGTTTTGTGTCAGACCTTTTGTGGGGAGCAGAAAGAAATTATAATTTCTTTGGCTTTCCTAATGTCAGCTTGCTGGTAATGTCACGCTTGCAAGTGACAGTGGCAAAGTGAGAAACATGCTGATACCTCACACAGTCCTGTGATGACACACTTTGTCCTTTCTGTGTGACCCTATGATACAAAGTGAGGTGGCAAGGAAAAGTTACAATAAGCTCAGGACTTATGATACAACTATTTGAATAAAGCTAGACAGAAACTATTCCAAAAGAGGAAGGAACTTCATTCAAATGAGACAAAACGTAACAGAGAAAACACAAGTGACTTACGTATGTGACACAAGATAGTGAATTTACCCACTGGTTTCCTGTTCACAACTATCTTGCCATAACTTAATAACGCTGTCCAACTTCCCTTGCTGTAATTTTCTCACACAATACAGCTCTTAGTCCTCAGAATTACATCTTTTTCAGTTCCTTACAGAAGGATGAAAGGGTCCACTAGCAGAAAAAGGCTTGTTTCCTCTCCTTTTATTCCAGTACAAAAGAGGACTTAGTTGTGAAGGAAAAGTTTGGGTCTCATTGTCAGACTCTTGCTATTTACTACTTGGTTTTGGTTCTGTTTGAGACTAGTCCTGGGGCCTTGTTGGGAAACTCAGTGTGGACAGAAATACCTGAGATCTGTTTTTGCCTTGTTAAAGTCCTGCCTGAACCCCTGTGGATGTAGAGACTGGCTGGCAATTAATCCCAAAAGCTTAAGCAGAGAAGTATAGCTGCATGTAACTATACATATCTTCTGACTCTACTGTGCTTCTTTTGTGCATATCCTGGTGTATGGTCTGGTTCATTTTGGTAATTGAAAAACTGGAGATGCTTAGATCAATTCAATTTCACAGCCTCACAAGAAGTTTCACGAGATATATTTCCAGGGGCTTCTGCTTCACTTCCAGGTGATAAGATTGAGCCTTAGAATTGCTTTACCTTGAAGATACAATGATTGACTGCTTTCTCAGTTTGCCCAATCTATAGCTATTACTTAGCAATCAAGACTGAAAGATATGTGGTGCTTCCCTTGTCTGTGTTTCTGGCATTGACTCCATATTTCTGATCTTCATTTTCCATCCTGTAGAAAAAGAGAATGATGTTTATCTGGATTTAGACTGAAAGTATAAATAAAGATGCACATTCAGACTTCACTCATAGCCACTCATTAGTCTTTTTTGTCACTTCATTTTTTTGTGCCTGATGGATTGATCTCCTTTTAGGCAGAATGCTGCCTCTCTGTTCTTCCAGAGGTCTCTGTGCTTCCTTTGGGCTTTGCAGTACCTGGCTGTGCTTTTCTCCATTGAATCATAGAATGGTTTGGTTGAAAGGCACCTTAAAGATCACCTAGTTCCAACTCCTCTGCCATGGGCATAGACACCTACCATTGCTCAAAACCACCTCTAGGTTCCCTGGATTGCTGTATTCCAGACTCTTTGGCTTTTTCTCTTCTGGCAGTGCATGCTCCCCTAGTTCAGGTGTTTTCCCTGTTTTTGCCTATTTTTCAGTTTCCAAGAACTGTTACTTTATTGATCATCATCAGCTTTCCATTTCTACCCCTTTTCCTTGGCAGCAGTACTCAGGTTCTGAAGGAACTCAGATAGTGGAGGGATTATACTGGACTATGCAGTAAATGGACTATCATCAAAGAGTACTGCTATAGGAAAGATCCCAGGGTGATGGCATTCCTGTTGTCAGGTGCTCTAGAAGAGATGAAAGACGTGGGCCAATATGTTCCAGACTAATGGACTCCTGGAAGTGATGGATGAAACTGCAGAAAATACACTGCTTTTGCCTTTCTTCTCTTGCTAGCATGCAGGAAAGCAAAACTTGACATTTAAACCTGTGTTTGCTGTTTATTTGTCACAACTAACTGGCCAATGACAATGTCCAAATCTCTAGCTGATGTATGGTTAGGTTAGGACATGCCTATGCTGGGGTAACTCCAGATGTAGTGTAGCCCAGTAAAAGCCAGTCTAAAAGACTGGTTTACCAGCAGAAACATTGCATTTTGTCTGTACAAGTGTATTGCCTGCACAGCTATCCAAGAGATCTTTTTCTGGTGTAAGCTTAACCTCAGAATGTCTCTGTCTTGAAACAAAACAGTCAAATAGGAGAGCTAGTGTAGATATTCATAGTGTAGGCTCACAGTTTATGCCTCTGCCTTTGATTTTATCACTTTGATTAAATCAGATGGTAAAGGACAGTATTTACCATATGGTCACTGGAATGTTAGATTGACCATGGAATACATACCCTGGAAAATCACTCATTGTGGAGATGCAGATCTGCAATAAGACATATAAAATGTCAGTCAGTTGCACTGAATGGGCTGTGTAAGAACTCAGTAATAAGTGGAGAAAGTAATTTTCCTAGTATTTGAGATAAAGGGGTTTCTCGCTTTATAAATAATATTTACACCTACAATCCTTTTTTCCTTCACCTTCAAATATTTCTCAGTGTCACAGTAAGTGTCTCTCTGGCTCAGATGGGTTAGTACAAGAAATTCTGCTTTGCTTGCTCACACGCTGAATTTGTAATATTCTTCTAGCTTATTCTTTCTAATAAAAAATGAGAGATTTCCCATCTGCTTCAATTCCGTGGATTTCTAAATCCATGTGAGGAAAAAAAATCTACATGTCCTAACTTCTTAGAAAATGTATTTAGTGAGGATTTCAATTGAGTCTTTCAACCTCTGGCTCCTCATCTAACAAAGGTTCTTCTCAACAGAGAAGGATCAGGAGAGGTGTTCAGGGCTCAGTAATTTCAGTCTGTGGCTTGACTACAGTTCAAGACTTCAATGGTCTTCAACTGCAATTTTTCTCCCTAGGCCTTCTTATTATCAGGGCCTTCAAAAGGAAGCAATAGAATCACTCAGACTTTTACAGATCCCTGATGCTGCATTCTTGAGAGACCAGTGTATTACAATTCTTTTCTTCTCTTTTTGTCTGACCAGTACATGAAAGCAGACAATAGAACATGAGTCTGATTGTTAACCAGTACTTATATTTAACACCTGAATCATATAGTTTTTAATCTTTATTGAGCGATAAAGTATTCTTCATTTCCCATGTAAATAATTGAAACAAAAAGTGCAAGCTGTTAAAAACTCCAGCTTTAGAGAGCCCCTCATTTCAAAACTTCTTAAACATTATTGTCTATTTTTTTTCTTCCTGATAGACCATGGTAACTCTTAGATTATGCCAAAGGTTATAGAAGTGTTCACAGCATGGACTAAAACTTCACACATAACAGTTTTTCATTATCCCTTCTCTCATTCATGTTCATGAAAGTTCCACGTAGCATTTTCAGCAATTGCTGACATGGAAGTATAAGCCTAGGAAGGCTAAACATTTCTGAATACCTGTCTTTTGTTGTTGTTGTTGTTGTTAAATAACCTTGTGCTGTTTTGTTCTGTTCCCATACCATCATAAAAGATGTCTTTGAAATGTGACTTCTTGCTAAGCTAAAAAGAAATGTCATGTCTATGGCCTGAAGGGTAGCTAGGTACTTCAGACTTTATCCACACAGGCACGTTTCACCCTTCCCATCAATGCAACCATACTGATACAGTTAAAAAAGCATAACCCTACCTGTGAACTCCTGTCCCACCATAAAAATGCTGTCTCCAGTTCAATTAATAGCCTTTCTAAGCAATATAAGTCCAAATTGGAAAAAAGTTCACTTTTAGAGTGTTCACACAAGGTACTGTATAATTATATAACATTATATAATATAACAACCTCTTTGATTGCACAGACTTGCTTTGGAAAACTTTATCCATGGTGTAATGAAGTTTCTTTGCCAATCTCTTCATTCAACATTTCTGTTGAATTAGAACTGGAGCAGAAGGAGCTTCCTTTAATGCTGTGCTTGCAACTCTTTCTCAAAACATGTATTGTGGCTTTTCTAACCCACTGACTTTTTCTTTTACTTCCCTCCCCCTGAAGCACTGTCTTTCTCCATATTTGTATGACCATGATTCTCTAATTGTTTTGTACCTTTTCAATTTCTTCTTCATTTTCTTTCTACTTAACCCTCTGCAAGTGATTCCCTAAATTTTGACCACTATGTCCAGTCAGCCAGATTTTTTTCTCCCATCATCTCCAAGCATACAAAATGGTCAGTTTCCCTGGTAAATGCCACTACATGAGTTCCCTCTCCATATTTCCTGTTTCTTCCAGGCTGCTCCTTGAAGGGCCTTGCAACTGTCCATGGAAGGAGCTTTCTCTCTATTGATCAGTACACAGCAAATGCACTACAGCCTCTCAGGTCCATAGCAGCCTACAGTCTGAGAACCACTACATCTGGCACCAGTTGATGTGATACAAATAGGAGCCCTCTGGACATGAGCTTTTCACTCAGCATAATTGGGCTTTAGGCATTACCACAGTATGAACAGGACATAATAACATAATTGCAGAATTTTAAGTCCTGTTTCAAGGGTTTTAACTCCTTTATTTATTTTTTTGGTACCATATCTCAAGTCAATAGATATTTCCATAGAAATAGGATGCCTCCCAGCCAAGAGAGGTGTCTGGTAAGGATCCAGTGACGTTCATGCATAGAACAAAGCAGAAGAACATGCCTCCTGTAGAGAATACAATGTTTAAGGTGTCAGTGAAACTGCACAGCTCTGTGGCACTTTGGGTGGCAATTGTACCACACCCTGAAAGGGTTTGTTTTCAAAACTGAGGTTGAAAAAAAAGCATAAAAGACACTGAACAAGAGATATCAAGAGTACTTCCTCTGCTAGGTATAGTCAGAAGGAGAGTTTCTCTTTGAAGATTTGCACATAAATTGTCGTGTCCTCAAAAATGAAATTTGCATTTCAGATCTCAGAATTTATGTATTGAAACTACAGGCAGTCTTTGCAGCGTAGGCTGATATGAAACCCATATTAATATGTTTTTTTAAAAACAGCTAATAAGGAAGTGGAGTATTACCATTTTTTCTAGGAATTTGTTGGCAAAGAACTTGGAGATTTTTAAATAGCAGAGACAGGACCAACACCTTTCCAATGCTAATTCTAAATTCTGCCATTATTTTTGCTTTAAACATCTGCTAATCTCAGAAGATGCCCATTTATTTTTTTGTCCATGCCACAGAAAGACGACACTCATCCTACTAAATATACAGTGTCACATGGGACAAAAAACCTGAGAAACTGTGGGTTTATTTAAAATGAGAGTATTTTACCAGTTTGCCTTTTATTTATGTTACTCGAACCTCATGTACTGACTGATGAAGTCAACAAGATTATTTTCATTAGTTTAATATGTTTCAAATGAAGCCATTGGGTAGGAGTGGATTTTTAGAAGCAGCTCATTAGTGGAAATGCTGCTGCTTTCTGCAGCTTGAACATTGCCATTGGGAGAATCTTTTAGTTGCCTTAACATCCATGCTGCAGCTGTGTGTTGTGGATGTGTTACCCAGATATTGTGGGTTTCTTTAATTTACCTGCCTTAATATCCATTCAGTTATGTTTCTTCCACTGCTGTGAAATATTATTTTCCTGTCTTTCAGTTTCTGTGCTATTGGCAGCCCTTCCTCTGTGCTTATCAAAAAAGCAAGAGAGGGGACAGTGTCACACTTGAATGATTTTTTATAAGGTTGGGATATACTATGGGTTTCACAATAAGATAGCCTGGCCAATGGAGTTTGTATATATAGATTTTTCAGTTTTGTTGCAGCTATGGGATTAGGCAGCACAGTAAAGGAAAAAAAGTGAAGAGAGGAATTCTGACTTTGCCTTGGCATAACTCTGTTGAATTCAGCAGGCTTGCTCCAGATTTACACTGGAATAAAGGGAGCTCAGAGTCAAGCCCAATAGATCAGTTTACGGTGCTTTTGGAGGCATCAATTTACTCAGTCACTTGGAAAATCTTACTCCTCTACTGCCAAAGATCTAGGACAATTCACAATTCTAATATATCTGTGGGTCTGCTCTGTGGTGTGTAGATGTGTTTGCTTAGCAGAATTAGGAATCTGTTAAGCAAATTTCATACAGCAAGCCCTTCCCTCTCTTATGCTCAAGGGCAAAGTAGAAAATAAGATGCACAGGGAATTTCCCACCCCTGTAGGAAGACAAAAAAACTAATGAGTGCTGCTGGCCTGTAGCAGACCTGGATGTAGCCTTCCAGCCACTGCTTGCTTGCACAGCCCTCAGAAGCTAACTCAGACACAGGTCTGAGTGCTCTTGTTCATGAGGAAAAGGATGCCAAGAGCCTGCTGTGAGGAGCCCTGACTGATAGGATTTCTCCCACGCTCAGCAGTGGCTTTTCTCCCCTTCATTGGCTGGACAGTATTTTCATTTGTCTATTAAATGGCTTAATATACTACCCTTGTTCTGTAATTGAGCAGGCTTAAGCAAACTTGGAGATGTAGGCAAAAAGGCTGTTGGCTTCCTGTATCAGTGGCAGCTACATGAAATCTAAGCTTATCTCTGTTGCTGTTTGGAGGTTTTTTTTTACAGATTCATTTGTTGCTTTTTTTTTTGGTCCTCCCCAAGTCGTGAATCGCCATTTGCCAAAAAGTATCTGGACACTAGAATGTGTCACTTGGTGCCCTAAATGTTTATGTCCAAGCCCCTGCCACTGATGACACAACATGCTGCAGGAACAAAAGTGTGTTGGCTGGAGTCTGAACTGGTTTCCTAACTCACACCTGTGCATTGGCAGACAAGCAGCCATCAATCACAGACTCTTGCATATCATGAGTGAGCTCTTATGGGCAGGGCTGGAAACATTTCTGAGTGCTGAGGGGAGGGATTAGGTAAGAAAAAAACAATAGAAGAAAAGTAAGAAAGCAAAGGTAACAGATTTATAGGAAACAGGGCTGCAAAGGATATCAAAGGGCTGAATTGACAATGCTGGTGTAATTCCTGACAGACAAGATTTTATAAAATCTCTTTGAAATGTGTTATGGCCACAGAGCCACAGATACAATTTGTTAGAAACAAATTACTCTCTACATCTGCTAAATCTTAAAACACCTTCCCAGAGTGGTAGACAGGAGTTTGAGTTGCTGTACAAAAGTTGCTATATCTTGTTTTATTTGAGTATGTATAAAGTACCTGTATAAAATATTTATCCACGGGATGGAAGAGTATAGCTGTGCATGATTTTTGTAACACTCTGACAAGAAATGGAATTTTCTTAGAGTAGGACTTGTGCAGCGTGCTTGAAATTTGGCTCATAGCTAGCTCATATTACTTTCAGGTCTATGGATGGATTTTGTGTTTAAGAAGTAGAAGTAAATAAAAGCAGATAAAAAAATTCGACTACTGTGCAGCTAAATCATCTTTAGAAAGGTATCAAGGCCAGGACTCCTCATTAGTTTCTTTCTTCATTAGTACTGGAAGAACAAAGAACAGCATTTACTCTATATTCTAAAGATTAATTGAAGTGGGGGATGGAGCAGTGAAATTGAATTAGTAAATTATTAACCAATTTCTAAGTAATAAGAAATAATCTATTACAGAGGCTATCCCTCCATCTAGAGATTTGTCTTAAGCATTTGTCTTTAGGAGAGATGGAAGGAATAAAGGGATACAGACTAGAGACAATCCATCAAGTCAGCTATTGGAACATGAATAATGAAGACCTTTGAACTTGGCAAATCTTCCAGATCTCTCTCTCTTAACTGTGACTTACAGATTGTTTCAGGGTTGCTGCTTAATCTAATAGTCTCTTTTTAATTTTGCCGCCCCCCCCTCCCCCTGTTATTAAAAACGTTCCTATTATAATCTCAGCATCTGACACTGAAAGCAACAGTTAACAAGGCCCGAATCTGGCAGGGTGTCAGCTTAGGAACTCCCTCCAGCTTGCAAATACAGCTCCACCCACTCACATTTTCAGAAGAGGAGCCCGGTGCCAAGGCAGCGCTGGCAAGGTGGCTGCTGGGGAAGTGGAGGTTCTGGCTTCTTTGATTTCTGAAGCTGCCTATGAACAGCTGAGTTCTTTCTTCCTTTCTGAGTCAAACCTCACTTTGATGGCTGGAAGGTTTCCTCATTGCCTGTTTCTAAGATTAAAACTCTGATTTACTTTTAGAAACCAAAATAAGTAACACTAGTGTCCAACTGAAACCAGCAAACTTGCCTCGTGTAAAGTTCTGACTAAGAGGAAAGGTCTGGCTCTCACTAAGAATATTTCTCAACAGCCTTGTGGTTTAAAGGTGTCTTGAAGCAACTCACAGGGGTAAGAATTTAATCTGTCCATCCCTCCTGGCATAAGGGATGCGCTTCCAGCATTTGTGAAAATATTGGGAAGGAGGAGGGGAAAAGGCTTATGGGGTACTCACAAGCATCTTCATCCACTCCAGCTGTTCAGTGGAGGTTATGGCTGTTCTAAGTCCACCTGGCCCCCTGGTCTGGGGAGGGCTTTACACCAGGTGTAAAGCTCTGTTCCTCTCTGCCTGTATGGTCTCCTTCTGCCCTGCTTCACAGATGTACCTCTCGGCTCTCAGCTGCAGCCCACAATACAGGCACAGTCTCTGCTCAGAAACACACATGTGTTTTGTCCCAACATCTAACTGTGCTCCACAGTCTATAGGGCCCTATGAATGGCCTTGATGGATTTTAGAGATGGGAGTGGGGAGGCCAGAAGTTGGATTTTTTGGAAAACATACACCCAGTGGTATCTGAGCTGTGCCAGATTTCCTCTGGCTGGGCTGCAAACTGTGCAAACACACACTGCTGTCTCTCAGACTTTTGCTTAGGCTTTAGTGCAAGCTCACAAATGAAGTACTGCATTCTTCACTCCCACCCCTGGTGTTAAATGAATAGCTGCTTGACTCATTGTACTTCATGCAGAGTTTTAATGAATCACTTCAGTTCCAGGGGTGAGCCTCTCTCCCCAGCCTTCTTCCCTGTGTGTTCCCTGTGTCCTTCCCACCCTAGTCCAATGGCTTAGACCATCTTCCATTCATTTCCAGGGCCTGCCAGGGGTGGGAAGTCACAAAAGGACACAGGTGAAATTGTCCTGTGCCTGGAGTTTTCTTCTAAAATTGTGTTCCTTTTATTCCCTATTAGCCCACAGCTCTCAGCTCATATTCAAGAGGGGCTTGAATCGAATTTATCCTTTACTCCCTCCCCATCACTCATGATTGTTGGCTCTGGTTTGTAAACAAGAGAACAGCTACATACCTCAAGTAGCTGGTTCAGAGTCTCTTCAGAATATACCCTACTTTTGAAAAAGTGAGAGGAAGCTCTTGGACTTGTTCTGTTCAGCTTCACTGTGTAATTGGGCTCTAAACCACGTCAGACCCAAGGGTAGATCCACAGTGATTGCCTGTTGTCTGGCAACACTGACTGGAGATGATTTCTCAGCAGAGCTTTCGCCTGGAAAACTTAATTCCTTCTGAAAATGCTCTCATGACACTGTGTGCAAAGATGAGCTTCAGCAGCATCCAGAGCAGATGCGCTTCTGGATCTGGCTCTCCCATCCCTCACACCTCGTGCAAAGTTCTGCTCTTCCTCCTGCTGTGCAGAGACACACTGCATCTAGAATGCATAGATGGGGAGAGCCTGCACAAAATTTTTCTGGCTACAACGCATGTGGTGCCCTCTCTCAACACTAGTCTGCATTCATTCTTCCTCTGTGACTCAGGGGCAGGCTTACAGCCTCTGAAAAATTCTGTTTTCTCCTTCTTATATCCCAAGCCCGTAGAGTTAAACCATGACAAAGGAAGATACAGAGATTGCAAAGGAACAAGGGATTTTCTTGTAATTTCAGCATTTATTTCCTTCTTAAAGATGCAGTTGTATAAAATAAGTGATGTCCTGGCAAAGGCTAGTGTTATGCTGTGCCAGACAATTTTATCACCCTAGCCCATGAAGGCTCTAGCGTACAACATAAAGCTGCTTTACTTTCCAACATGCCAGGTTTTTCTCAGTGCCAGAGCTCACTTGGCGGCGCCAAGGAGTTTTCCTTTAAAACTAGCCCCTCTTCAGCATCCTTCTGCCCTGCTGCGGGTAGCAGGGCGGCGAGCCGGAGCCGCCCCGAGCAGAGCGCGGTCTCGGCGACAGGAGGGGGAGCTCGCAGCGCGCCGGCTTTAACAACCGAGGCTGAATTCACAGCGCTGCAAAACCACCGCTGCGGCCGAGATGGCCACAGGGCCTTCCTCCACACCTCCTCCCCCACCCTCCGCAAAATCAAACAGAGGAAAAAAGGGAACAAGCGGGCATTGTTTTGGGATTCGGGCAATGCGGCCGCCGGGAAGTGATGGAGAGGGTGGATCTTAATATTTATTTGTGGTGCTAGCAGTGATGAATAAGATGCTTCCAGCAGTCTATAACACATCCCCTCTGGTAGACTGGGACAGGTTCACAACTGGTGTAGGCTCCTCAGTTCAGCTGAGGGATCAAGGGTTGTGCCCTCTTACACTAGCACTGAACTTAGTTGTGCATGTGCTAGGAGACCCATGGAGGAAGCAAAACCCATGCCAGTGGAAAAGTCTTTGTTTCCTGAAGTGAGACAGAAAAGCTACCACTCTCAACATGAAATCACAAGACCCATCAAGCTCTCCTCTGGAGTATGAATTCAAGAAAAGGGTACTCAAGTCTGTATTGTTGCATGGAGTAGTAGGGTCAGAATTTGGGCTCATGCACAAACTTCCTTCCACACCTTTTGGCCTGACCCAAGGCTCAGCCCAAGTTGACGTCAAGCTTCTCACAGTCAGGATGCTTTCCTTGAAAATTCCTCTCAAACTTGGGGGCACTGCAGTTTACTTCTTTTGCTTTTGCTATTTTTACTCTTTTCTCTGGAAAGTCAACTGAAGGCAGAAAATTCCTAACCTGTCAAAGCATCTTCCTGGAGACATTTCTCCCCAAGAATGCAGAGGAAACTGCAGCTTTCAGAATGTGTTTGTCCAGACAAATCTAACATCAGTTGTTGTGGATCTCAGCCACAAAGAAAACCTGTGTTGGTTTGACAGTGGTGGTGAGAGCAGGTTTTCCTAGAGGTAGGATGGAGTAGGGCCAAGCCCTGCCTGCCCTTGTGCACAGCCTGCTGGTGCAGCACTGCAATTGAGCTCACCTCTAAAATGGGTGCAGACAGCCCTGTAGGAAGTTATTCTCCTGATATTGTAGTGATAAATTGGAGAGACATTTCTTTTATGGCCCCCCTAAGTGCCTGCATAATTCTCCAGTATAAAATCCATGAAAATTCCCAAATTTGATAACTGGCAATCTCTCATGAGATAGCTTTTTAAGGTTAAATATCCCCCTCCTTATCTATAAGCTCATGACCCTCATTATTAGTGCAAGCTGAGCCTATGACTAGTAAAAAAGAGCTTACCTCTTGACCTAGAGGAGAAAGAATCTAGAGAGATCAAAATATATAGTGCCAAATTAAATAATTTCCTGAAGAGCTCTCACAGATAGAGGGTTGCATCTTCCCTTGCCATGGAAAAGGACCAGGTTCTCTGCAGGCACAGAAAGCTTTCTACAGATACAGCCCTGTGATACATTTAAACAGAATGAACCTCATTCTTAAACCTATCTAAAAATGTTAGTAGAATCATGAACACTGACCTTAAAATGAAAAATGATTTGCAACCTTTGCAGAGGTGTCTTTATCATAGTGCCATATTTTAAAGTATTTTATCCACTCAGCTACACAATCTTACCATTCATTTGCAGTTGTCATTTTACCTATAAAAGAGTTCACTTAATATCCCCCAAAGCAAGAGAAATGTAACGAGTATTACAAGGGGAAAATTATTACTAGTATATTATATAGAAAGGCTGTAAAGTTCAAACAGAGGGAGTTGTGTGTGCACACCACGATTCATGCAAATTACGCTTAATGGTTTAACGCTGCATTAAATTTTGCCTCCTGAATAAAAATGCTTCTTTAGTTATTTTTCTAATAATCTATGTAACTTTGGGGAACTAATTAAGGCAAACCATTTCCAATGTGCCTGTTTAGCTGCCTATATCAAGCAGCCTGTTTTTTAAAAGTGCTGACTATTGAAGCTATAGTAAATATTTTGCATCCCTCACTATCTGGTAATTTTTATTGGTCAGTATAAATTTAGGAGCCCTATGTCAGCTATCAGTGTGATACTTGTGGTTTAATTATTTACTTGTAAGACCATAGCTCCCAGTAAGAAAATTAAATCTAAGAAACCTTTTTAGTAAGCTTATTTCCCCTTTCCTTTTTCCCCTTCTGCTCCAGGAAAAGATGCCGACCTATAAGTCTTTCAATGTAAAGGTGTTTCTGTAGCTGCAGAAAAATGCTGATATTGCTTCTTGATTGCAAGAGGAGCATGTGACACATAATTAATCCACATATGGACAAGGATGTCTTCCAAGAGTAGAAATGGAAAACTAATCAAGAGCACATATGACACACTGGATCCAACACACACGCCTCCCTAGGACTTCTTGGCTGCTTCACATCTGGCTGGCTTGGAGTGCAGGCAGAGCAGCACATGACTGCCTGCTTGCTTTCATGGAGATGATTGCTGGTCTGAAGCCTGGCTTTGCCTGCAAGGCTTCAGTTTCATCAGCTCAGTGAGTGCTACAGCATAGTTTATCTTGCCTGGACTAGGGTTTTGAATGTATTCATTTGCTTCCAGTGAACTAATACTGTCCAAAATGAATGTTTTTAATCTTAAGCCTTTGCCTTGGTGTATATGCAGGTTTTGTACTGATGTAACTAACACAAGTGCTAGCATGATTTTTAAAACTTTTTTTTTTTTTTTTTTTTTTTTTTAATTATCCAGGGACATATCCCAGAGAAGAAAATCCCTGCTGGCATCTGACTTGAAAATTGCATACAGAGACCTTATTTTGACTACTGATACAGATGCTGAGTTCTCATTGACTTAAGCAGAGGATCTGCTTTAGAAAGGATGGAGGTGTCATGTTTTATATCACTGTGTTGGCTACTGGAAGCAGCTATGCTTTCCAGTCACAGGGAGAATTACTGAAGTCTCAAAGAGGATGCTGAGATTCACATGGCTGAGCACCTCTGGAAAGGTTTAAATTTGGTTTCCCAGAAACTCATATCATTCTTCAAAATGGAGATGAGCAGGAAGACAAACTAATTCTTCATTCCTGGATGCCATAGTTATGTGAAAATTTACAGAGCTGCTTGTAGCAAGTGCTTTGACTGTGCTGTTTACTGCTTCAATGAGAGACCAAGCAAGATTTTTATATTCCTCTTCCATAATATTTAATGAGCAATATTTATGCTTATGCCAGAGATATGCTTTGAGCCGTGATTATTGTCTGCAATTTTGCACTCTAATATGATGTCCAACTTCAATACTCGCTGTTACGAGGCACCATTATGAGTCAGTGGTCCTTGTCATCTGATCTTACACAATGTAGAGAATGGTTATGGTTTAGGAGGCTGAAAAGGTCTGTGAATGTGAGTAGTGAATTATGAAACTGTTGAATTTTTGCATCCTGAATCTGAGGAGCAGCCAACCAAAGCAACATACCTACAATATATACGTACACACACAATATATGTGTACATGCACATAAAAATGCACACATGCACACACACAGAAGCAGTACAGGTCTGGAGACAAAGATTCAACTCCATACATGTGTCCTGAATCAAATATACTGAGATAAATCTCAACACATTGTCTCAAAAGCATCCCATGAATAGAAAAGCGCTCAGACTTGTTTGACCCTGCTAGCAGGGTACCATGCCTCATCTGCTCTGTAGTACCTCACCTGAAGTATCTGACTCCTGCCATGCTGCTCCCCTTGTACCGTGGGCCAAGGGGATGGGCACAATCTCCCATCTCTTGGGGGGCTATTTGCTGGGCCTTGTATTGAAGGCAAGAGTCTGAGCTCTGTTTCTGAGGGAAAGAGATGACACAAGGCTAATTCAAAGAAAATGTAAGGGGCAAGACCTTAATGTAGCCAAAACACTGTAAATGTATCAAAGTGGGAATTTGCATCACCTCAAGACAAAGACTGATGTACTTTGAAAACCGAGAGCCTTAATGAAGCAGGGCATCCTTTCTCTTTAAATATCTGTTATCTGACACAGGTCAGATCCAATCAGCACTTCAAAATGCAATTGATAGGCAATGATTGAAAAAGTACTTCAGGCTTCCCTCAAATTCCCTTCCCTTAGTAGAATGTGTTCAAGGTACAAAACTTTCATTGATATCTTTGCAGAGAAGCTTTTAATCATTCTCATTGAAAGATGGAAGGAAAGGAAAGCAGAGAGCGAGCAACACTCATGCACAGGTTCATGAGAGGGGGAGGGAGGGGATTTAATGTCAAGGAAGTTGTCAAATCCAGGAAAAAGCTATCAGAAAGGGCTTTCACAGTAGCTCTCTTGGGGAGAATAGTTCTTCAGGCAAGTTCTCTTGGGGCTGAATCACACAATTCATTAGAGACAATTGGTGGGTAAAATAGTAGCAATGATCTTTGAAAAAGAAAGGTCCAATTTCCACTTCCCATTTTGTCATAAGCTGTCAGGAAGTGTTACATAGTGCTATTTAACAGCTGCTGCTGTTCTTCTTAAAGATGGGTGATGTAATGCTGGTAGAGAGCCTTGCTCTCAGGAGATCTGTGAAATGGGATGGAAATACTTCTGACCCCCATACTATAATGCTGTGAAAATTTAATTGCCCTGGTTTTCTTTCTGAATTCAAGAAATTCTGTTTTGTTCCCTGGGGCACTTTTGGGTTGGATTTGAAAATGTTTTTCTTGCAGGGTTGTGTCGCCAGCAACAGTCACTTTGGATGGTTCCAGGTCTGGATGAGGAGGCAGTGGAGAAAGAAGAAAGAGGATGGTGCAAGAGGAGATGATGGTCATTCAACTAATGAAGGTTCTTTAACAGCTAGTCCTAGGTACCACTTCAGTGTGCTTTTGTTTGACTGCTGACAGGCAACAGTTCTGTAGTGATATCTACACTCTGTTGGGAGGTTTGGAAAGGAATTAAGACTGCACTTTAAACAGGATCTCACTAGATCCTGTTGACATCTTCCTGATAGATGCCAGTGTGGATGAGAACAGTCCTTAGGGCTTATGAAAAACCCCCATATAGCTAAACTAATATTTTTTCATGTGATTAAAGCTAGCAGAGTGTTGGTGCTACCTCAGAGAAATCTGGATCAGTACCTAGTCACTTTGGTCCACGTTCCTGCTGTTCTTCAGGCAGCCAAATGACAGCGAGACGGAGGAGCTGTGATGGATGTGTAGCAAAAAAGGACAAGAATGCAAGAAGATGGGGGAAGAGGCAAGCAATTCCCTGCTTCACAGCACCACCCAGCAAAGACTTCTAACTCAGTGGTGCAGCTGAGGCTGTCAGCCCTCATCTGATGGAGATGGTTTGGATGCCTGTGCTGAGTTGTTCAGTGCTCACTCCACTCCATGAGCCCAGCTGATGCTGTGAGGCTCATGTAGCTGTGTCACCACCAGTGCTGCCAGCCCAGGGCAGAAGGGTCCCAGCTGGCAGAACAGCCCTCCTGCTCAGGTTATCCTACCTGCAGCAGCTGTGGAATGCCTTTTGTTGCAAGGCATCACTAGGCACACGAGGGGTGAGCCTCTCACTGAGATGGATCTTGTGGGAAACTGCAGTGGATAGCCTTGTTCTTTAACAAACTCAGCATCTCCTGGGTTTGTCTACTAAGAAGATATTTTTATGCCTGCATGCAGATAGTAGGTGTCACTTTGCAATAATTTATATTTTAAGGCCTCACAGTCATTGGTTTAGACGAACTGCCAATTCAGATGCTCCTTTCATCACACAGCTGTGAAGGAGCTGTTTCTGGGACACCTTCACCACTGATCCAGCCCAGCAGCAGACTGTGCAACCTGAGACACTTAAAAAGAGCTCCCTCCCACTGCCACTAAAGACAATGTCTATTTTCACAGTGTGAGGGATCAAATGCCAGTGGGAGAAGCCAAGAATTTTCAGGCTTCTCAGAGGAATATTATAAACAAAGCAGAGTAAAACCAAAGGTGTATAAAATGCCTTGACAGGGCCTTTTAAGAGAGTTACCATGTGTTATTTTAGCCAAGTCTTTATTCTTTTCTACTTAATGTCATGTGCTAAAGTTCTCAAAGCTGCTGGCAATACTCAGTGGAATAATTTTAGAGCAACCTTAATAGAATGAGCAGAATAAAGGATTGTTCAAATATATCATAGCAAGATAGCTTTTTAATAGAACAAGTTATTCAAAACAGTGATGGCTAGGGCTTGTGAATGGAAAAAATCTCCCCTGTGTTTAATTACCCCAGCCTGTCTTTATTTCCTTTGTATAATTCTAAACACTGTTCGCTTGTGCTGGATGTAGTCCAGTTGGAAAGTTGGTATTTGTTCAACCATGTGTCCTAGTCACAGGCTGGAGATCCAAACTGGATGGCTACAGCCAGCCATCCTATCTGACCTCCCACATAATATAGGTTATGCCATTCCACCCTGCAAAACCTGCAGTGGAAGGAATTACTCTTTGCTGCTATTCCTGATTCAGGAAAGCATTTCTATTTAGAGCAGTACTTAAGCACACACTTAACTTTAATGATATGCTTAATTCCCATTTAAATAAGCAGTGAAGTGCAACTTTTGAGTTTGCACTTTTGTGAGCAAACATTATGGAGTCCAGTAACTTGAAAAATGTACTTTATGACTCCCAGAGCAAAGTTAAATCTGAAGAGTTTATTCAGAACAGTCAGATGGCTTGCTGATGTGACCTCCAGGGAGGTCAATTTTATTTGGGGATTTTCAGGCCTATGGGGCTGCACTTGTGTTGCCATTTTCAGTATGAAGCTGCTCAGGAACTATATGTGATGTCCCTTTTCATTTCACTCAGTAGAAAGGATATATGAATCAATAATATTTCATTAATTCAGTAACAACCTCTGTTAAACCTCTCAAAAGACAAGAAAGAAGAGAAGCTGATTTTGTCTTAATTTCCAAGGTTTTTTTCACTTGCTTGGGGAATGGAGAAAATCTCTGCTGCACCATAATACCCTACCTAATTGAGCTCTTAGATTAATGTTTAAACTTCATTTGCAAGTCCATTACCAAATCTAATCAGTTACAAAGGTACCATTAAGGATAGGATTTTTTTTTTCAAATCCACTTCTAATTCACATTTCCCCTCACAACTGTCCAAGGCACTAGCAGTGGCTGCAAGTACTGTGTTATAGATATTGTACTTATACCAGGAGGGAAAAAGAAACTACAGAATATTTTCAGTGGAGATAATAATATACAAAATTACATGAAGTTCATATGCTGGTATGAGCCAAAAAGGGATTGATTAAATCTTGAATCTACTGAAACTTTCAATTATCAAAGAAAAACAATACTCAGTCTCTTTTAAAGTGATGATACCACCTTTGAGAAGGTGTTAGATTGATTGCACTGAAGACTTTTCCCTAGATCTATTACCTGCAAGAGATGTGCAGCATTATCCACAGATTCTTCCTGTGAACTCAAATCCTGGAACAGCCCAGAAATTTCAGGTCTGCTTAATTTTAAGTGCTCATGTAGTCCTCAGCCATGTTGCTGATTAATGCTCTTTGCATTCGAAGTGAAATGTTCCTTTTGAGCTGCACACCAGAACAGGACCACCAACTTCTCAGCACTTGGGATAGCAGACAATATAAATGCTAACACACAGCTGACCTGACCAAAGCTGAATGGGTGACTTCAAGCCAAAGGCTGTCTCTCCCATTACCTAATCCCTGAGACATCCAGACTCCCATCCTCATCAGCACTTAAAAAGAAAAAAAAACCTGGGCTTTATTTTTGTAACTGTTCTC
Organism: Oenanthe melanoleuca; assembly: GCF_029582105.1. NCBI lineage: Eukaryota > Metazoa > Chordata > Aves > Passeriformes > Muscicapidae > Oenanthe > Oenanthe melanoleuca. The sequence continues at coordinate 111,526,564 of NC_079335.1, forward strand.
AGAAGATAAACAAAGCTGAAATGAAGATCAAGAAATGAGCAGGATGATATTATACAGACACCATTATTTTCAGGCAAATCAAAATTCTGCTGTTATGTCTGTGTAAGTGTGGAAAGCTCTGCCTAGCCAGGGTGGTCAGCCCGAGCTTTGGAAGGCAGGGCTGTTTAGAGGTAGTTGCTACTAGTCAGGGGTTTAGTGACCTCTTCTAAATCTCCTGATGCATATATTCATTTCCTAATCCCTATGCACTCTTTGCAGCCTGCTTACCCCATCAGCCTAGTAATCTCTATAGGAAGCAGTGATTGGGAAGGAGTTTTGCAGAGTGCTGAGAAGAAAGTAACCCAATTGCTACAGTAAAGATAATATTGTGCCGTGCTGGCTTGCTCACTAAAACAAGGATATCTTCTGCTGGTCAAAAATTCTCTGATTAGGGACAAGAGAGGCCTTTCCACCAGGTTTCTTTGCTTAAGAAGCACATAGCATAAAACTGTGGAAACTCTGTCTTTTCCATGCTGTATCACTGGCCTGCTGTGGTTTGACAAAAACAGGAATATAATTGTTGTATTACCACTTACCTTTGTAGAACACTTGGAGATCTGTGGATAAAAAAGAGTGCTGTGTAAGTACTTCTGCAATGATTTGCTGCTGCCTTTCTGTCTCCATGTGCAGAAAAGAACAAGAGCAAAGAGCAAAAAGGGAAGCAGGTAAGAATGATTAATAAATATTCAGCCTACAATGGCCTCTCTCCCCAGATAAATGTAATAGTGACAATGAATGCAGAGGAGGAGAGGGGCCAGCGTATGGCAGAAATGGAAGTGTAGTCAATGCCAGTATTATATCCACAGATCCTCGTCTCCATGGACTTCAGTCACTACTGTGTGCTTGAAGCTGGTCAGAAGAATCCCCAGCAGATGTATCTGACTACAGGCCCTTAACATAGGATCACTCTGCCTGCTTCAAACATGAATTAAAAGGAGGGCGGAAGAGCCCCAGGGTTCAACGTCAACAAGATCTAAACTACTTGACATTCTCGTTCTGAAATGCCAGCTCTTAAATTATCAAGGCCTTTTTTCTTTCCTTTTTTTTTTTTTTTTTTTTTTTTTTCCCCAAGAGCTCTGTATTTCCCCATGTAACAGTGAGCAAACATTTTATCAGCAAATACCGAGGGGGTGGGGTGGGGTGGGTTGTGCGTGTGTGAAAAATCGGCTATCTGGAACTGATAAAGCCATTTGGCACAGACACAGCAGCCATCCCTTCTAAATGGCTGTGAGGTTTAGCAAGTGGCAGGGATGGAGTTGTGGGTGCTCTGAGGGTGAATGGGGAGCTGTGCCGTGACATTCCTGCTCGGCTGAGCCCCAGGGAGCGGGAGATGCTGCCCTGCCGTGCGGCACCGCGGGATCGGGACCAGCGCTCCAGCCGCGGTCTCACCGCTCCTGGGTTCCACGAGGCAATAATCTGATCCCCATGTGCGTTAAATGAGGCCAAAGGCTAAATAGTTTGTTATAACCAGGGAACAACGATAAGGCTGATGAAAACTAGAGGTCAGTGTTATTATTTCTGTTATGACACCCATTCATTTAATAATCCTTCTGTTCATATCCTAGCTGCAGGGATCCGTGTCCTGGCTTTTCACGGCAGTATCTGTCCCCTAGTAAAGGCAGATATTATCCTGCTGTCTCTCGTATCTAACTCGGCTCGCTCTCGATGTGGTTCCTCATTACAATCGCATCTGAGAGGCTCCCAGCATGGCTGTGGACTCCAGGACTGCTGGAGAAGGACCAGAGAACTAAAGAGATTTTATCTGCATGGCCTCGGGGTACCAGCAGCAGGCTAGGGGACTCATCACAGGTTTTCTGCTTCTCAAAGAGCTTCCCACTTAGAGGATGCTCCTTCATTTCTGCTGCATCCTCCCCTCCCCCCAAAGTATCTACTCTTTACTGACATTCCCCGCTGGGAAAAAATATTCCCAGTATGTGTTAGGATATCAGTGAAACATTTCTATAGATCTTTCTTTGGGTTGTTTTATTTATTTATTTATTTATTTATTCTTTTTTTTTTTTTTTTTTTTTTGGAGAGAGAATAGTAGCATAGCTGGTCTGCTTAGAATGGGCCTCAACACAGAAATATTACTGGATGTTCTTAATCACAGAATAAAACAAGCAGTGTCAAGCTTTCTGGATGGGAAAAGTTTCCATGTGTATGAAATGTATATTATGGTATTTATAATTTTGTTAACCATCTAAATAAATTTTATATATATAAATAGAATATATTTTATATATAGAATAGAATAGAATAGAATAGAATAGAATAGAATAGAATAGAATACAGTCATAATATAATATTGTAATAATATTATAATATTATAACATATTATACTAAAAATTTAATAAATAAAATATTCTGTATTTTTATATAGACACTTATTATAATACACAATCTGCAAATATCCTGGATCCACCCACTTTATTCTCTTGTCACCCAGTTCAACTCCTGTTAGGTAAATTCCTTCTTCATCTCACTACTGGCACATATTCTTCTGCCTGTGGAGTACATATATAATTATTATTACTATTGCTATCATTATTATTATTATTACTTATGATGCTGTGCTGGCTAGCAGAGGCAATATAGTGGAATAATTTACATGGGCCAGTATGTGCATCTTGTTTTTCACATCAGCTGTGGCCAAAAACATTGTTATAAAATGAGATGGGCTATAGAAAACACCACTAGATGAACAGGAGCCTTATTGTATGTTTTCTAACTCATTTAATGTACATTATTTGGTATTAAAATTGCTTAAAAAAATCTTACTGATATTAATAGTTAGAAAATTTGACTTACAGTTCCAGTGATATCAGCAGAAGTAGAGTTGGCTCTAATGGTCCACATCCAAGATCTTTACTTTGCTTAAACACATTTTTTGGGGTAGTCCTAAAGGACAAATTTTCAAGAGGTTTGATGTAACAGAGAGGCAGGCAAGGCAGACAAAAAAAACCTTTTTAGAAAAGGGCATTTTTATTGTAGGAGCTAAATGAAAACTATTAGGATGATTTTTTTTCAGGTCTTCTAGAATACTGTCTGTTGCTTTTGGGCAAAATAGGGAAATTGAAAAACAAAATTATTAGGTACTGGTATGGTGAAACTAAATTTCATGATGGAAGTCAACAATCTCCTAGTTGTCTTCTGGAACAGTGTCCTGGAAAAGATACTGAATCTACAGAATAATCCAAATCTTGGCAAAATATAACTTGTTGGGTGGTTTATTTTAAAAAAACTAAAATTCCTGCACAGTGCAAAGTTTGAGCCAATGTAGATGGGCTTCCCTGGTGTGCATCCAGATCAATGCCAAAGTACTGAAGTCCATTCTATTGACCAGATGTGGATACCAGACAACTTCATTATGACTGACTGAATGTCAGTGAATCTGATAAAACTCCTGCTCAAGGAACTCTGAGGAGACTCCCTTTAATTTCAATGGTGTTTAGACTGGGCTTGGTATTAACTATTTGTCACAGATAATAATGGGAATACCCAGATTTTTGTTTCATTTGGTAAGCAAATGAAAACATTTGTTTAAGCAAAAATTGAAAGCATAGATTTTGGCTTAAGAAAATATAGAAAATCTGTTTTCCAAGCCTATTGGTAGGAAAGAATTTAGCAATGGAAATTCTTGCCCCCCCAGAATAAATTAATTTCTTGCCTTCTAATATTATTACTGCAGAGTAAAGTTATAACTAAAGTAGCAATCTTCTGGATGTTAAAGCACCCTCCACTCCTCCCTAGATGTCAGAAGCACCAGTGCATCCTCTCCCAGTCATTAATATGCTGTAGTACCACAATCCATTCCTTTAATTCACCGATGCACAAAACTTAAGGTGAAAAGGGATCATTAGATATTTGGCATAGCCTCCTGTGCATCACAGACCATTAAATTCCTTGCAGTTATATCTGTAATGAAGCCAATAATTTGCATTTGGCAAAGGCATAGCCTGATTTGAAGATGCCATGAGACAGAGAATTACTTGTTCCTTTGGTCATGTGTTCCAATGGTTGATCAGCTTCACTACTTAAAAAAATCCCAAACAAAACCCTTACTTATTTGATTTGAACTTGCCTGGTAATAGTTTCCAGCCATTAGTCCTTCCTACAACCTTCTCCACTAGGCTGGAGAGCACTTCTATTTCCTGCTTACAACAAAGGTACTTTGTGCTATAATTCAGTGCCTTCAATATGCTTTACAACATGCTAAAGCACTAAGCCCTTGCATCTCTTGCTGCAAAGATCTCTCTCCTTTCAGATTTGTTTCAAATACCCTTTAAACCCATGGACACCAAAACCAGATGTTGTATTCCAATATAACTTGCTCCAGTATTCTACCCAGAAAATAATTTCCTTAGTCCTACACAGCAATCATCAGTTTAGAAGTCTCAGAGTAAGATTTCTCATGTTTTATCACACAATTGCCTTTGGAGTCCATGCTGAATTGCTTTTCTGCTATAATAATTTTCAGATCCATTCTTCTACAGGGTAAAGTCTACAAGTTTGGCTTGATTCCACACTGCTAAATGAATTGCTTTACATTTCACTGCATAAACCCACATTTTGTCAGAATGATCCAGGATTGCTAAGCTCTTGGTCAGTTTATATGAGTGGTCTGTACTAATAATTGTCTTTATGTCATCTGCAAATTTTATTTGCAGCGATTTTATATTCATTTCCAGGGCATTATTTTAGAGATGTTGAATGCCCCTGATCCTAATGCTGATGCTTACAGAAACCTGATAGAAGCCCCTCAATACCATGCTATGAAGTTATTATTACTTTTTGAACTCTTAGTAGCATGTTTCCCAGTCCACTGTAGGCTATCTCTGTGGAAATTGTATAATGTGAAATTTAAACACAGTGTCATGAAGCACTATGTCAAATCCATCAGCTGGTAAAAATAACTACATAGCCTATAACACATTTAGTTTGCTTTACCTGTTTTCCACTATGTCTGTTGATTGGCAATTATTATATTTTGGCCCTCCAATTCTTTATTAATTGAGCCTTGTATCATGATTTTGGTTTTTTTCTCCCCTTTGGCTGAAACCAGCCCAACCACTCTGTACATCATGTGGTGACCCTGGAACCTTGGGGTGACATCTGCTAACTACCAACACAGCAGCTATGCAATTTATTGTCTGATATATATGCAAACCTAGTACAGGGCAAATCTCATATATAAAATGTATTCATAAAACTTCTGTAAAGCCAGCTTTGTAGCAATTGAATTCACAGATGCTCCTTAAATCAGACACAGCTCACTGTAAAATAACTGAGGACACAAGGTATTGTTACAAATGTCTGGGGAGCCAGCCAGGACTGTGGCTTGTGTGGTCTTGAGATGCCTGGAGTTGCTAGCACAGGCTCAAGCTGCAAAACTGGGGCAGACTGCCCTGCATCACACCAGGACCCCTTCCAGCATCCGAAGCAGGCAGGACCATGGGAGTGTTCAGGCAGCTCTGTCTTCCCAGTGACAAGAAGTTTTCTGCATCTCCTCTCAGTACATGTTGGGATGGTTTTTCTGCCTCTGTCCTCCTTGACACAAATGTGTATTAAGCAGTGGCTGGCACTTTTCACAAGGGCTAACATGATGTTTGCTCTCTCTCTCATATTCATCCCAAAAATAAATAACACAAAAAAGTAGCATTAAAAATAACAAGGTGCCTGAAGACATTAATGCCTTTATTGAACTGCATACACATCATAAGACATATGAGCAGCACTCACAGGCAACTGATAGTATCTTTTGTCCTGTCCTATCTACAAGTCATTGCCATTATGAGTCTCAATTTCCCCAACTTGTACATATCCAATAAACAGCCATTAGCACCTGGTGTATTTTTATTCTGTGCTTGAGAACATAAAAAAAAAATAGTGATAAAAATAGAAAATCCCCACTAAGGACAAATACTAATGCTATTTAGTACTCTGAATAAAACCAGAACTTGTTGGAACCCTACAAGTGTAGATAGCTGATATGCCAAAAGTATCTCATGAGCCTCCCTGAGCTCAGTCAAGGTTTTCTTGGTTTAGACGGATAGAGCAAACCTTACTTTTTTTTTCTTATTATTGCATTTATTCAACATGAGTATCCAATTAGAATTGCCTGGATCAGGACTCTGATTTGCTTGCAGTGCCACTGGGGAGAAGCTCTAACATGAAATTAGGCCAGAAGTGTAGTGATAGGAACCCACCAAAAAAGTGTGCATGGAACACCCCCTGAGGACATGTGTGGCAGCAGGAATGCTGCAAAATACTACATGTAGATGAAGAAAAAGAAAGCCCAGTGGTTCAGTCCAGGGGATTAGGAAACCATGTGTCTGCTGATGAAGTGCCATGCTTTACAGCTGGATGTCACAGCCAGTGCCTGATCCAGGTGATGCTGGACAGAACAGGACATACTGAAAGACAACATTCCAGTCACCAGCCTTGCTGCTGGAGGTGCTGTGAGCTTGTTTCTCTATTGCCAGTCTCGTTTCCATTAGGCAACACAGCTTTTTATGCTTTTAAAGAAAATAGAAGCAGCAATCTGATATTGCAAGGTGAGCTGCAGTCATATATGTTATCAGTGGTATCTGGAAACACATGAAACAGCAATCTCTTTCCTCACACCAGCTCTGTGCTGCCTTCTTGTGTAAAAATGGCTTGCACATGAGGAGCTAAGAGTGGGTTTATTTTTGCTGCCCTCTGTGCAATTCTTTCATGACTTGTGCAGCCTCGTGTCTTGAAGGGTAGCTCCTGCAAAGTTGGTCTGCTCCCAGGAATAGTTCTGCAGGCAATGGAAGTGGAGATGCCACTGTGGGAAGCACCACCCCTGCACCTTCTCTAGGTCTTAAAGGAGGAGTTGGACCAACAGTTCAGAGGGCAGGGAAAGCAGTGGTGATGTCCTCCCCCAGTTCAGAACATCCACCAGGCAAGATGTGGACTAGATCTATCTAGTCTTGGTCCTAACACAGGTTGTCTCCAAACAGCAGAAATACCCTCCTGCCTCTGTTTCTTTGCCTCTGACTGGGAACCAACTCTGCAACAGATTAAAAAAAGGCAGGATAGTCATCCTCCTTTGATGAGCGGCACATGGAGCCTCTCAGGTGTGAGAGCTGCAGCTCCTGCTGCCCTGAGCTGTCCCCAGGGGAGAGGCAGGTGCTGGTGCTGTGGCGTGGGCAGCCCGTGCAGGGACGGCTGCCACAAATTCCTTTCATGGGAGGGACAGGAAACTTTTTCTGTAGCACAGTGGAAAGCAAACCAGTCACTGCTGTCAGGGTTTCGTCTTCTCACAAATAAGACCTTTGTTTAGAAATGTGGCTTTGTAGTTCTGTGAGAACTGGTAGAGTTGCACTTCCACGAAAATATTAATGATTAACCATAAATAAGTAATGAGGGGTGAGAGCTTTGTGGTGTTTGCTGAGAGACAGCAGTTATTTGGCCATAGCTGACAAAAATCCCAAGCCTGTGGCCTGTGAATGCTTAGTTCAAACTTCCACTTACCCAAAATCAAGGCACATGTCACACTGCTATTCTCCACAATTATCCAGAAAATTTCTTCCCTCCCTTCAGCACATAACCTTGGGGATTCTTACCCCAAACCTCCCCTGGCCCCCCACAGCAGATCAAGGGGCAAGGACTCAGATTTGCCCAGATTCAGTGAAACCAGGCTGAAAAGTCTATTAATTTTTCCAAGGTAGGAATTAGTATCTGTTCTTCCTCCTTATTCCTCCTCAATCAGCACCAGCTGCTACAATGTCTATTGCCCTATAAAACACTTTTTGTTGGATTCTGGTGCCCTCAGGTGCCCTTCTCCTCCCCCATCCTCCCAGATGAACACCTGTGAGAGGCAGATGGTACAGCTAATCCAAAATATATTTCTTGAGTCCATGTAGAGAAGCTGCCAAGCTGCTGATTTTTGGCACCGTGCCTTGTGGCATCCATGGCTGGTGAGAGATGCAGATGCTGCCTGAAAATAGCTGAAGAGGAAATTCTCCCAGTGTCTCCAGAGGTCCAGGGAAGGCTGCTGCTGCTGCTGCTGCTGCAAGGTTCATGGGCAGATGTCCCACTGGAGCCCTTGCTGGGAATGCCTTGTGAGCAGAGCTCCTTCCCTCATGTCTTAATCATCCCTTCCTCCAGCTCCACTGCAGCAGGCTCCATGGGCACTGCCTTTCCTTCTTGCACAGAGTGGTGAGAGGCCATTTCTGGTTGGACATGCCTGGCAAAAGAAGGAAATGTGTTTGGTTAAAGGTGTAAAATGTGTTAAAGGTGGGAGCTGTTGTTTCTGCCTGCAGAGCTTGTGACCAGGCACACTCCAGCAACAGACATCTCTGTTCATTTGTTTTCAGAGAAGATAAGCACTGGCAAGTATTTATGTCTGCCAGGGGTATATAATACTCACCCTCTTAACCACTGAGCTTTGTCAGAGTGGTTGCACAGGTAAGGGAGGGCAACTCCTCAGCAGCCAGGACCCCCAGCCCTCTGAGCTGCAGTGACAGTGTCCCTGGCACAAACCACCACCAGCAGTGGAGGTTCAGCTCCTTCTTGACAGGAGAAGTGCTTTTCCAACATGTGGTTGTACCTGGGAAGTAACCTGGCTCCCACATGAGGAAATGAACTCTGTGGGAGGATTCACACCCAGGTACAGCCACAGTACCCTCCTGACATTCAGATATTCATCAGGGCCTATCACAACTGAACCTGGAGGCCAGCTGTCACCAGGAAAGGAGCTGAGACCAGTGCACCAGCACACAAGGCCAATAAAAAATATCAGAGTCAAGATACTGTGCTCTTCCTGTTATGTGGAGCTTCAGGGCAGCACAAGTCCTTGCACAACCTGGCAGGTTCTAAAAGGCACATTCTTACTGCCCAGGATCTGCCAAGCACTTTGTGGACAGGAAGGAGAGCACAGTCCTTGTCTGAAGGGGATAATGGTCACTGGCAGACTAACAGTAAGGAAAAGGAACAATTAAGATGAAAAAGGCATGTCAGTGTTGGAAAGTGTGTGGTTTGCCCCAGTATATTCTGAGAAACTGGAAGAAAATGATAATTTTCTTTTCATTATTTATTCTTCACAAGTTCTATAGCCTTAAGACCTGTAACTCAGGTTCTAAGCTCTTTCATTCCCAGTATTCAGTTTTTTCATGCACATTTTGCAGAAAAATACTTCTTGCTCCTTGCCCCCACTTCTTCCTCCTCCAAAACCAGAGCACTACACCCAGCTCCTTAAAAACACAGGTGTACCTAACCCCACTGGGATTAAATAGGCTTTAGGTGATCTGATTTAGGTGCCTAAATACCTTTGAGGATCTAGGCATTAATCAGCTAATTTAATGAGCTCCTGTAGTCAAAATGCACAAAAAAAACCCCTTAAAGCCAGTGGCTTTGAGACCCAGTGCAGAACAGGCTCTCCAAATCCAGACACCAAGGCAAAGGGTCAGGGAAATTCTCAAAAGGTAGTACTGAGGTGGATGCAGGTATCCCACTTCTGAAGCAGAAACACTGTGTCTGCACTGGGTGATGCAGTAATGATCAAAAAAGAGCAGTATCTGCAGCAGACCTGCTTTCTGCATTCCCTGTAAGGCAGCCCCTCCTGATCCTGTCTTCAGAAGGAACCTGATTTCCTGCTGAAGGGCAGGTGATCCAGAGGCAGGAAGGCACCATGGAGAATTTCAGCTGTGCCAACACAGTTTTGGGAACTTCCCATTAAAGGACACAAATAACAAATCAACATCAGCCACAAACAACTTAGTATTGAGTCTGGAAGGAACTCACAGCTCCTGTGGCTGCTCTTGCTGCCTTACCACAGAATGGAAAAGAAGCTTCCTCTTGAAAATAATAATGCTATTCTCATACCCACTAAACCCACTCTACTACAGAATATAATTCCAGCAGGTACTCTATCAACAGAAAACAAAATTAAAAAGTAGAAAAAAGTTGCCTTTAGGCTGGAGAAGTTTAAAAGAAGAATAGAGGGTGCTATGAGCAACAAGAGGCAGTATTGCTGCTGCAGCAGCTCAAACATAAACAAGTCTGGGCTGTGGGTTTTGGTAAAGTGTCATAAGAAGAGACAGGGATAAATTTTAGTAGGAAAACAAGATTGCTTTTTCAGCAGTTTATAGGCAGCCTGTGGGTGTGAAAATGTAGATGATGAGGGCTGAATAGTGCAATGCCATGGACTGTGGCAGTGCCAACCCCAAGGCTCAGTGAGGACTCTGCTCTCCTGAGCAGATGGCAGCTGAGCACGAGGGCTCAGGCATGCACCCAGCCTCTCCAGGAAGTCACTTATCTGCTGCCTTGCCCAGGAGGTCTGACACAACCATACACACATGATTCATGCTTGGGCTGCTTTGTTGAAATGCAAACAGGTGCTATAAAAATAGTCCTCTATGCCTTTCACAGGGGATCTTGGCTTTGATCATGTAAGAAATCAAAATTTATTTTATATTATTCAACATTTCAGTGCCTCTGGATTGGCTGGCAGATCTCAGGAGCCTGTTCTAACAGTAATATCAGGCTGGGGAACCATGGGCCCATGACTTAAAATAGTCCTGCACCATGATAACAGTTTTCACTGCAAATTCATCTAGGAAAAGCCATTTCTTGGTATTATTACATAGAAGGGTACACTGATACTAAATTATGTGTGTGACCTTGGAAAATGAAGAGGTAGTTTAACAACATCTTTTGCAGGAGCTGATTTCCACAATAATCAAGACAGGTGATAAAAATAGTTCATAGTAATAGTTAACCATGGTGAACACAACTCCTGGATTTACTTTCTCAAAGAAATGTTGAATGAGCTGGAGACATGAATAGAAGCAAAGAATTGGCTCCACAGCTGGCAGAGATGTCTGGTGCTTCTCTGTGCTCCTCAGGCAGGACTGGGGTGTAGAAACTGTTTTATAAGGATTGCAGCATTACATGAGGCAGCAGAGAGCCCTCCTATCTAACCACAGATGACCCCTCAGCATTGCCTGCTGCACCTGAAGACACTTCTCTTTAACCCAGTCCAGGGCACAGCTCGCCTGCTTTGGTGTTTATCAGGCAGCAATGGGCCTTGATGCTTGCAGCATCTGCAGGATACATTAGAAGGGGCAGAGGGAGCTGGGAACCACAGCTTGAGTAATGGCAGCTCTTGGAGGAGCTGACACTTCTCTTTTATTCAAGTGGTAGTTGCCAGGCCCAGGGCTGTGCTGGCAGCAGACCTCCTTCAAGGCAGCTGTTCTAGAAATCCCTCCATATTTCATAGATTGCTCTCCATTCAAATCAGCACCAGTGCCCACTCCAGCCCTTCTCTTGCTCTAAGTGATGTGGGAATACTCAGACCAGCAGATCTGGAAAAGAGTAAATGGCAGCAAGAACCTTTCCCTGGGCACTTGTGGAAGTGTCACTACCCCTGACTGTACTCCAGGCTACTGCTCTCTGTAAAACACCTGCTCATTTTGAGGCTGCTAGCCCAACCCTCAACCCCTCTGACACAGCAGCTTGGGTGAGAACCACCTGTTCCTTCAGCTGCAGCCAAATCTGCTGGACAGGTGATCCCTGGGCTGGCAGGATTTAAAGAGTTAGGGAAGTACCTGAAGACCAGTCTGGCACTTCTACAAATTCTGTGAAGTACTGGTGCAGGAGCAATGCTGAACTTTTGAAATCCAGAAGAGCTGAGGACTAAGCCTAAAGAGACATTTTTAGAGTGCAGATATCTTAAAAACATGTCCCATCTGAATTTTAAGGAAAATATCCTCCTTTCAAGATCATCCTCCATGGTTTCTTTTTCATTCTAGCAGTGCTCAGACTGCTGTCACAGCACTTCCAGTGAAAAGAGGCATTAGTGCAAAATATAATCAGGCCTGAGGATTCAAATCCTCCCTCCAGGTACATCACTGTGACCCTGGCTCCAAGGGGGAGCACTGCTCCAAGCATAAAATTGGAAGTTCTCTGAGGTCAAGATGGATTAGAAATTCAACTCAAGCCCCACACAGCTGCACTGTAACCAGTGTGGGAACCCCTGCATACATATTCACCTTTTAGGCTGGCTTTTCACTGTAATTAATTTCCTTCCATAATCTCCATTTCACGTATACCAGCACTAGATTCTTAGCTGATGTAGATCAGCAGTGATCCATTGCCCTTAAGTGAGTGGCATTATTTTATAGCTGTTGAGGGGATGGCCCCTGGCTGTTAATTTTGCCTTTCTCCTCTCTCTTGACAGGAATAATCTCTTTTAGAATTTGAGACTAAAATAAAAAATCACCCCTTGGATAGCTGAATCCTGCCATTCCCTCCTGGCCTCCACTTCTGCTTGCTGCCAGTGGAAAGGAGGAGCACTGAGCACCTGGCAGGATCAGGCCCTGGGGTGGCTCAGTGGCTGTGCCAGCCCTCTAATTCTGGGGTAATGATAATAATGGGGCTTGCACCAAGTGTTGACACATATTTATTAATTGCAAGGTGCGGCTGGCTCTGCGCTTTGCTAAGACAAACACTGGCAGAACAATGTGCACAGAGGATGCTGGCAGCCATCCAGCCATGTGTCAGCAGCAGCTGAGAGGGGAGGAAATTGCTAAGTGTCCCACACAAGGAGGCTGGGAGCTCCAAATCCGTCTGGAGATGGAAGGATCTCCTTTTCTTGGGTTCAGCTTTCCTCTTGGAGAAACCTTTCCTGTTCCACCACAAAGCCCCTGACCTCGCCGTGGCCCCAGCAGCTTGTGACACAAGACCAAGATGACACAATTGGAGCCAGGCTTGGTGCCAGGGCTGGCAGTGATTTAGTGACGTTCCTAGAGAGCAGGGGGAGGAAGGCCCTGGCCCACAGGCTGAAGGTTATTTGAGCAGAGTCATATATTTAAGGTAGGAATCACATGAATCCCAGAGTGGTAGGAAGGGAAGGGAGCTTGCCTGCCTGCCTGCCTCCCTGTGGAGTGGCTTATCCTATAAACTGCTGCAAAGGAGAAACCAGCAATCAGACTGGGACAGAGAAGAGCTTTCATTCTTACTTTTAGTACTAAAATAATAGCAACAAGTGACTACACTGAATTTATTTACTGCCCTGTAAACGGGGCCCAGTGACTCACTCCTTTTAGTGCTTTCCTTTATCAGTGATGAAGTTACTCTCTCCTGTGAGCAACTACTTTCCTTCCTTTCCCTTCAGCCTGAGGATTTACATAGAGCAATACCAGATAAGCAAAGGCAGTGCAAGACAGCTCACTGAGTTTATACCTCAGCTTTGGCTGAGTTATGCCTGGCAAAACTGCAGTTAGCTTGAATGTGTCTGTGGGCTCTTCCTCACTGTGCCTCTTCCTGCTTTCCCACACAGCTGAGAGCACTTTGAAGCTGCTCTTACTCATGTCACTAAGAGCAATTTTCAAACCCCACTTAACTTATCTGCCCTGTCATAGCCGTGACCAGCCTGGCACTAATCCGGATGTTCAAGAAATATCAGCCAGTTACTCACAGTTGTCTGAATCAGCCAAGAGGAGAAACTTCCTTTCTCATTTTAAGGAGTTTCTATATGTCTAGAGACATGTTACAGAAACAGAAACTACAGCTGATAAAGTGCCAGCATTAATCCATTTGATGTATTTAAGTGTGGCTGTTTAACAGCAACATATCAAGGTAATGTGATACTGATGGAATAAGAAATGGCATCAGAGGGTTTCAAAAGATTTCTTATCACAAGGAAAAAAAAAAGGATTTTGACTTCCCATTTCATTTCTCAGTGAAAGAGAACACCTTTGCTATTTACATTATTTACTGTTTACTGTAGTGGAGTCACTACTGAAAATCAAAGTGATTTGCAGAGCCCTGCCAGTTCTTTTTATATCTCCTTCACTGACTCAATAAACATCTGACACTCCAGTATTGTAACTAAGTGTACTGATTCTGCCCTCATTGAAAGCATCTTTCTAAGAGAAAGGAATTGTTCATCTTCTGCTTAAAAATGTGATTTGTCTAGCGAAGCATTTGTAAAAGCTTCCCCCCCCCAATGTTACTGTGGCAATTGTAAGCAGTTAGGCATGTACAGTAACTTGAGAAGCTCTGTGAAATCTTCTGATATGCAAATGCACTGCTGTATACATGGCAAAGAAGAGTTTTGGGCACATTTACATGAAACAGTGTAGCAATAACAAACTATTCCCTTATATGTCACTTTGAAACAAAACTTGATCCTGAAAAATGATGCAAAGTAAATATTCCAAAAATCCTGTGGTAGTAAGGAAATGGTTCTGAGTTCAGACCAGTTCTGCCCCAGGCTAGTTCTGTTTCTCCTGGTACAGCCATCTTTAAATAAAATAGAGCAGGATTGAAGGAGACTGAGCAAGGTGCAGCTCTGGTAGCAGCTGGCAAGGATGGGGACTTTGTCTCATCAACTGCTCAGAATCAAACTGGATGGATGTCCCAATGGGAAAAGGTGGCCTTCCAGTCTGCAGAGGGCACATTGCATCTGGTCCATATCTGCTCTTACATACAAATTCAGGCAGGGACGGGAAAATGGGAAAGAACTAATGCAACACCACTATGGTGTTCTTGGATGGCAGCCATAGGAGAGTCTTCCAGGTAAGCATGGAAGACAAAGGAATTATGAGCACATAAATCATAGGAGCTGAGGATGGGCAAGGCCACTGGAGGACTAGTCAATGCAGGTCTGTTTTCTACAGGGATTTTCCCAATTGACAGTTTTAAGAATTTCAAACAATAGGGCTTTAACTTTCCTTTGGAAGCAATTCAAGGTGGTTAGGGACCTATTTGAACCCTTCAGCATCTCTTTTTGTTTCATGAGACTAACACTCTATAGATTCCTAGCAGCTCTTCCTGCAGGCTTTTAGATTCAGGTTTTTTTTGGGTTTTTTTTCCTGTTTATTGCAGGCTTATTCTATAATGAAGCAAACCCAGAAGTGAAGGTAGTCACTTCAGGTTTGCCTGCACTGCAGGTTTCCCCATATTTCCTCTCAGGTAAACTGAGTCACCAGGAAGTGGTGTTGTGAAAGGTCCCTGGGTGAACAACCCAGGGTTACAGGGAACTGGGGAATGTATTAAAATAATGGAACAAAAAAGCCTGTATGTATCATTATTGTGGGGTGGCTGCAATGTATTGCAGTTACCCTCTGCCATAAGGTAGTCTGTGCAGCAGGTCCCTAAGATTTGAGCCACTTCTACAAATTGCTCCTAGAAACTAGGCTGAGTTTCAACAAGGCAGATCACATCTTCAAAAGGCTTTGCTGGTCTGCACTAGGCAGGCTGTTCATCATAAGCTACTCCACAATAGATTCCCAAAGAAGAAAGAAAGGGCACGCAGAAAGATTGAGGAAACCACCTCTGCCCCTTACCTCTGAGAGTAAGACTGTTAGAACAGGAACACAGACCTGCCTGTACTTAAATTCCACTTTGTGCTCTCTGTAGAGATGAATAGAGTCTGTTGGCATTTTGCAATGACTGTGAAGAATTTTAGTGGTTAATTATATCCTCTGTTTCTTTCCTTGCTATCTCTATGCACATTCACACAAGTCCTAAAAGGAGTTTACTGTTCAAATGCCTAGGCTCTGGGCCAGGAGCAGTGCCTAGATAGAATACTGTGAAACATCTCCTCATGTGCTGTGATAAAATGCTTGGGGACATACTATAAAGAGCTGTGAGTATGCCTGCAAAGTCATGAAACGTTATGTCATCGGTCCTGCGAGCACTGCAAGGTTGTGATCTCAGAGCAGGCTCTCAGCCAGAGTGGGAGAGTAACAAATCCAGACAGCATTCAAGGACTGTGTCACCATTAGATGGTCTACATTTGAACTGGCTGGGCCCAGGGTGGGACAGAGGTGGCTGGCCAACAGGTTAGTGCAGTAGAAGTGGGGGAGTAACACAGTGGGTGACAGGAAGGACAGGGTGAAAGGCAGGTGATAGCAGTGGTGGCATAGTGGCAGGACAGGGGAGGCCAACAGAAGACTCCCAAGGCAGTGATGTGCTTAGCTATTTCTTCTGGCTCTGGGTTGGTCACTTGCTGATGTTGAGTGAAAGGGAAGACAGTGGTGTGCCACTGTGGCATGCCAGGTGAGAGTCAGGAACGGGGGGAGGAAGGGGGTTTGGGACGTGATGGTTAAGCCATGGCTGGAGGAAGAGGGTTTGTGTTAGCCTATGGTTTGCTTGAATTGATCACCACCCTTCACCTTCCCTTTCACATCAGTCTTACCATCATTTACATTAAAATGCTAATAATATGTAAAGAAGGACAGACACTTTCTACTGAGGTCCCTTGCCCTGGACTGGCAGTCTGCACATCCACATTTGTGCACAATCTGCCTTCTCCACACATCTCTCCCTTCTGTCTTACAGGGACATCCTTGCTTACAAGCAGGGGTGCCCTTGGGGCCCAGCCATTGAGGCTGTGCCCTGAAACCCTGGTCAGGTGAGGGGAGAAGGACAATATAGTTAGCTGAGATAGGAAGCAGTAAACACATCCAGTGCTGAAATGGAAGAAGGGACTTACCTCCTAGCTTTCCCCAGTGCACTACAATTCTCTGGCTAGGTCTCACCAGATACCCTGCCAGTCCCAAAGTATTCAGCAGGCTTGAGGCAATCACAATATAATATAGTTCAGTAGGAATGACCCATGACAAGGCCCCCTCTCACCCATCAGAATTTGGCAGGTAGCACAAACCCTGCCAGGATGTGACTTCTTTCTTTACAAAGCACTTCACCTCCAAGCACCTGATTGAGAGTTACAAGGTGCCCTGACACGTTCTTGCTCCAGCAGTTCATTAGCTGTGCCTTTCCACAATGATTGCTGTATTGCAGTATTTCTTCAGGGCTCCCTGGCTCTCCCCAGGAGACAAGGAGATGCAGGATCAGCAGTGGGGCGGTGCATCAGGCAGCACAGTCGTGTCCAGAGCTCAGCTTTGCTGCTGATTCCAGCAGATTGCAGTCATGGGAGAGCTGCACTTGAGTGCAAGCCTGCACTGAAACACAGCCTTGGCCATCTGGCCAGCGTGATTGCAGATGGGTGTGCAGGTACTGATCCATTTTGGCATGGCACAAAGGAGAGCAGGAGGGCAGCTGGAGGCCAGTCAGCCCAGCTGAGAGCCTTAATCCTCACTCACAGCACGTTATTAGTGGGCAGAGCAGGCTCCAGAGTCCATACCCACTGGAAACTGCACTGTGTGGGTGCAGGGAGTTTCAGTGGGGATAGAGCTGGGCTTGCTGGCAGTCTTGTGCCAACAGGCTCTGACAGTAATAGCAAGTGTGGGAGATAGGAAGCATGCTGTTAATTTCTGTGGGTTTCCTGGGACCAGGTCCTTCCTCTTGGCCTCTTGCCCTCCTCCCTGGTACTGGGTCATAGTGACTCCCTTGGAGCAAGTTCTGTGCCTTCAAAGGGGTGTGAACACAGTGGCTTGAAGATCTGGTTTGGATAACTTCATCTGCACACTAGTTCAAATATTCACAGGGAGGTCCTTCCTTGCTGAACTCTCAACCTGTACTAACCCCTCTGCCTGTGTATCTGGCAGAGAAATACGTGGCAGGAAAGGGTTAACTTGTCGGGGGGGGGGTGTGAGGGCTGTTTGCAGGCAGAAGGGAGGAGCAGGGTAGTATTTCTGTATTAACATGCAGCTGGTTAATGCAGCTGAATAGCCCTGGCTCAGCTGTTACCTTTCTCAAAGCCAATGGCAAATGATGAAAAACCGTGGTAATATCTATTAAAAGTTTGTGGAAGGGGCCTGCTCAGTGGGAGCTTTTCTATCTCACATACAAGTGATGATTTAGAACAGAGAAAGATCCCCTCGAGGGGATTTTGTGAACCATGCAATGCTAATTAACTCCATTGTTGTATTTTGTTTTGAACATAAGAGTCCCTCTGGGATTGCAGCACTCTTTTCCTCCTGCAATAGATTTCCATTTTGCACCACTGTATAAAATCTTCTCCACATCCCATCAGCAAGAGGGATTAACAATAGAGAGAAGCATATGTGCATAGTTTTATAGGGTTCCAGGGAGGAATGTCTCTCCCTTCACCTCCCAGATGCATTCTCAATGGGGGTCATTTTGCACATCCTTGCTTTCGCTGTTTCTTTAACCTTGAATTAAGAACAAGTGTACATCAGACCCTGGGTACATCTCCCTTTGATCTTTAGCATATTCAAACCACTTCAGAACATGCTGTGCTAGAGTTTGTTTTAGTGGTTTGGGCAGAAATGCAAAAGTTAAAAAAAAAAAAACCAACAAAACTCAGCCCCACCAAAAAAATCAACAAAAGCCATCATCACCAGGAGTGGAAGCACTGATGAATGAGTGATTTGCTCATATATAGTACATTCTGAAAGGAAACCAAGAGAATAAAAGCTCTCATCTCTTTGAAGCCCTTACTGACTTGTGCCAACAATGTTCAGAAGAGATTTGACTCCCTCTGTGCTGGATCAGCTCTTCATTTTCTGGACTTCTGGTGTCCCACTTCAGTTTGCTCCAGTTTGCCTTGACCCTCTTCTCTCTGCTCACTCCTTTTGTATTGAACAAAGTAGTTCCTGGCCCTGGTGCTCTGGTTATTAAAATTTAGCAGCAACTCCAGTGAAGTCAGAACAAGGACAAGAACAAGGTCTTTCAAGTGAATCAAACGGCTTCTTAATTTTTAAACTTCAGTCTCTGGCCTCTCTCCACTCTGAGAAAGCCCAGATCTTCATAGGGTGTCTTGGATATTCTCTTCTCTCTACTGCCTTAAGGTTCAGCTCTGCACAGCCTAAAATTTAGAGTGTTGATTCCCTCTTTAAGCAATTCTTTAATTCTTTCTTTAAGCAATTGTTTCATGGTAAGAAATACTTAGCAAGCTGTCCCAAGGGAGTGGCTATTAATGTACTGGAGTCTCACTTATGTCTTCTGGATGGTACTGGAACTGCACTGGGAGCTGCCTGCCACCAGCTGTAATGGAAATTTTGCATGAACTTGACTAAGAAAAGCAAAGATTTGCAAGTAAGAGACTTTTTTGTCCACCTTATAACACTGTAAATTCATAAGTTTTATTCTTAAATTACCATGGAATATATTTAATTATGATCAGGGCAATTTTTGTGTCCTCTGCATGAATAACTGGACAGATATTTAACAGCATCTTCAGGAGTGTAAATAACACAAGTCATAGAGGAGCCCAAGCACTAGTGCCTTTGCACTGAGGAACCAAGGGCATGCCTGCTGCCCCTACCCTCCCATCACAGCCCCAGTCAGCTGAGCACAATCCTGTGTATATTAAACAGCTTTATCAGGGATCCTGTGGGGATGCTTATTGAGGCAACAACCTCTGTGGCATTGGTACTAGACTGATGAAGTAAAATTTTTCTTGTAAATCTCCCTGTTCTCTCTGCAACATCCCTCACTTTACTGCCAACTCCTTTTTGCTTTCCAAAAAGAGAGTAATCAATTAAAAATATTTATTCTGCCTCTACTCCAAAACCTTCCAACAGCAACATAGCTGGATGGGTTTTCCCTTGGAGTAGTGCATTCAGTGATCCCTGTAGAAGGTGCTCCTGACACTCTTTTTGTTCAAATGTTATGACATTGTCTTATGCTATAGGCTCTTGAGGGTTATTACTACATCAATTGAAGATGTCTATCACTGTAGTGGTCTACAGAACATCCTGGTGTGTGTAAAGCAACATACTGAAAGGACACTGAGAGTCATTCTTTCTCAAAATGTTGCCTAATCTTTTCTGCTTGAGTGTTACAGGTCCATCTAAATACATATTTTTCACTTTTTCTTTGCAGTCTCTTTATACAAATTGTCAGAATCAAAAAGGCAAAATTCAAGGGGAGGATCTTGACATTCTAAAATCCTTAGCTTAATTCAAACACACAGGCTTTAGTGAGCTCAACTTCTCACTCACATCTGTATAAAAGGTTCACCCCACTCAACATCCAGAGAAGGAATAGTAAGAGCCATCCCATTTTTGAGAAGCATTTCCATTGCAGTGTTCTCATTAGGATCAAATTTATCACATCATGCTGTTTTTTCTTTACCTTCTAGTTTATATAGCTATAAGGGGAAATTTCTCTGAACAGAAAACAATCCCACAAGTAAATTTTTTCTAGTCCACTCTCTAAGCCGGTGTTTCTTTACCACTTGCTGACTGCTGGATGGTAATGAGCAGGAGGGGAGAGCAGTGAAGGCTCTGCCAGCATGGTCCTCATGATGCCAGCCTGACAAGAGTGCAGTGGGGACACCAAATGCCATGGGAGAAACAGAGCTTTGCTGAATTCTGAGACCACAGTGAGCCACAGAGCAGCAAAGGTTTTCTGCAGATATAGGGAGTGTATTTTGGCTGGAGCTGCTCCTGTTCCTGGCACCATGGAGGCATCACACCCTTTCTCTCCCAGGCTAAGTACAGAAGACAGTTGAACTCCCAGAAATTTCACTGCCCCTCGGAGTTTTGCAGCACAGCTCTTGATGAGCAATTCCAGCAGCCCAGGGAGGTCCCCACAGCCTTTCCTGGGGCTCTGCAAGAGGCTGCACACCCCCAGTGTGCATCCCACAGCTGGGCCTGCCCACCTTTGGTGCCCTTCCTCCAGCAGCAGCATGGAAGGGTTTTTGTAGTTTCCATGGTATGGATGCATAATGCCAAGTCCATTTGCCCTCTGTTACATATGGATTTCCACACTCTGCTAGAATGGCTGAGAAACAACTCTGCTGCTACTTGAGCAGCTTTGGCACACTGTTAGGAAGAAGCTGGATACAGAGAAGGGGGCACAAGGAAGGAGGGAGCTTATTTCACAGCCCTGAACCTTCTGGCAGCCCCAGAGAGCTCCTTCAGGTCAGGTCCTCAAAGTGCCCAAAGTCTCCCACTCAGCTGCCAGCCAAGTGACAGGAGGCAGAGGAGGCTGTCATGCCAGGATGCATTTCAAAGCAAAAGAACCCTTGTTTTAAGTCTGTGCAACAACCTTTCTCCCAGAAGACTGGTGAAAAAGCTTTTAAAATTAATTTGCATAATTGGATCTTTAATTCTCTTTAAATGGAAACCAAAATGGCACTGCTCTCAACAAAAAAGACTTCCACAAAAGCCAAAGGATTGGTTGCAAGGTGGAGATGTGTTACTGAGCTGAAACTAAGCCTAGATAAAAGATAATTAGGCAGACTGAACAAAATTCTGCTTACAGACAGAGGGGAAAGTCTGAGGGAACAGCATGGACTTCAGTAAAATTACTTCACATTCATGTCAGCATAACTGAGCCTTGGTCTAGAGTAACTACTTTAAGTTTCCAGCTCTGTGGTTAATTAGCAACCCTTTTCATTAATGTGGCTTTTTTAATTCAAGAATTTATTAGATTAATAAACACTGCAGATATTTTTGTAACAGCGGGGCAAAAGTTCTGTTTTTGCAAAAGACCAAGACACCATTTGAGTCAATCTGACTGTGATAATTTAATTCAGTGGAAATTTTGGCCCACTGAGATGCTATTAGGAGAGCTGTGCATAGAAAACCAGAAAGAGTTCAGATAGTAAAATGTTATTTTCATGTACTTGTAGATGAACAGCAACCTTTCTAATGAAGAACAATGTATTTTATGTTGCATCTCTCCCTGAATTACATGTGCAGGTTTATATGGTGTTTTCACCTTAAAATAATAAAGAAAAAAGGGCAATTTTAGTACATATAATCCACTTGTTTCTGAAGAGCTGTTTTTGCTGTTAAAAATATCCATATGGCAAGGTACAAACCTGTTCTACAAGAGAGCTTGGTTTTCTCCCCCTGCTTGCAAAAATTCATTCTTTAATCAAATACAAAGGAGCTCCATTGGTGTCCTCACCAGGGCTTTTAGTTAGTCAAAGCCTGAGCACCAGCTGAAGGCATATGGCCATAACCTCCTCAGCCTTTGCTTCAAAACTGTGGTGAAATAGAAACAGAGGAGCTGGGGCAAGCTGGCAGAATATAAATGGAGTATGTCTGTGACATGTCAGTCCTCCTGGGTGCTCCACCACTGCTTGTGCCATGGAAACACAGCCCAGGCACCAGAAGCACATGGAAGCTCACAGATAAATTCTGCTCGTGGGTGGCCTGGTGTAGATCCAGAACTGCACCACCAGAGCCACCTGATTGAACTAGGATTTTCATCTGGCAACCACAATGCCTGAAGAAGCAAGACATAGCTGTCTTAAAAAGCTGAGCTGTCAAGGTTAGTTGCAAGTAAGTACTGCTGCTTCGATCAATTTTAAATAGTTTACAGCTTTCACAGATATCAATATTGCCCTTTTTTTGGGAGGGGGTTTACTTTAAAAAAAACATTGCCAGAATAAAACCTGTGCTGCCATAAATTAGAAAATCCTCATGAAATACAGTGAGAGCAACACATACCACACTGTGGCACCAGGGATGTGATCTGTTTTAAGAAACACATGGCTTTATGTTTAATGAAAGGAGCCTGTTGAAGGATTGCAGACCAGGAGGGCACACTAGATTTGTTGTTTTATTAGTTTCTGGGTTATGTACTTCTCCTTTTGCTGCATATCTGACAACACATGCCATATCATTCAAAACTGGATGGGCTGGGGGAAGGAGGGCAGAACAAAATAATTTAGGAAGGATTGGAGCACTTTATTTTCTACCTTTTGATAAAAGTGTTAAGGAAAAAAAATGGTGTCATTTTGCCTAAACTAGAAACAAATGGGAAGAAAAATGGAATTTAAGCAGAGAAGAACAATTACTCTCCACAAGCGCAGGGAAGGAATTGTTAGAAACACTTCAGTTCACTCACCAACATCCAGTTCACTGAAATCATGCCCTTTAGATGCAGAAAAAATTATATCAGGGCCAATTCTTGAAAATACTTCCTGCAGGATGAATTGCAGGCACTTTCCATCACACATGGGATAATTTTATGGGGTCAGAAACTGCATGGCCATGATCTGACTGCTGACAGTTATGTGCTCAGTGTTCCATCTCTGGAACTGCCTGAAACCAGTGAGTAAAGGGCACTGCTGGGACTGGTTTTTGCTACCCCTCCTCATCCTGCACCATGGTAGGACACTGCCAGAAGGGTCAGTCCTCAATTCCTCTCTAACACTGGCTGCCTGTAGGGTGGTGTCCCCACCACATTATTTTGGGTTTTGTGATCTGGCAACCAGTGCTACTCCATTTCAGTTTGCCCAGGTTCTCTATGTCAGAAAGCTGCTCTTTCCAGACATGCCCCAGAAACCTCTTGACATCAGGTTAGTTGTGCTGGTTTGCCTACAGATGTGCAGGAGTGAGATTTGAGGCAAAAAGTGGTAAACTGGAATCTGGGGCTCAGGAACAGGGAGGGCTGGATCATCCCTTCCACCAACAGCTCACATAGGTGTAACATGAGGCCATATATCTAAAATGTGATTCAAAACACCCCTCAAGACATCCAGGCCTGTACACTGAGAAACTTCCAGAATGATCCCATAGAAAATACAAACAACAAAAGTGGGGTTCAAAGTCCTTTCCAAACCCCAAACTTCTGCTTTGGAGGATGGCTGCAGGAAGGTTCACTTCTGCTTGTTTGAGTTTCATAATCCCAGGCTGACTCCCGAAAGACATAGAAACCTCCTTCAGACTTTAACATGATAACCTTCCACTTAAAATGTTGATTTGAGATGTGTAGGGACTTGGGCTCATCTCCCTTCAAACCCAGAAAGGAGTTAGACCCATGTCTCCTAGAAATTTAAGGAGCAGGTGGGAGTGAGGACAGGGTATTGAAAGTCTAGCACTGTGTGGCAATGAATACAAACTCATAGAGCTGCAGCTAAGCAGAAAGGAGCATTAATCCCCATCTCCTCTCCTCAGTCACTGATTAGGGCAATGAGTGTGAGTACAAATTGCTCTTCAGCTCTTCTCTTCAACATCTATCCACACCTGAGCCTGTTCTCCTCTTTGGAGTATCACAGATTTCATGCATTTGGTGGTTTGGTGCTAGCAAAGCACTTAACACTGGCAGGACTTTTCCTAGTCATGGCTTTGGTTGGAGTGCTTTAAGCCAAATTGCACAATTATGGCACTCTGTTCCATGACATCACCACCTCAGCTGGCAGCTCTGCATGATTCCTGCTCTCTGATGGAACCCCTTGGAGAACACCTTTCAAACTGTTTGGTATGAGTGCTCTGCACAGGCTCCAAGATTTTAACACTTGGATTTTCTCACTCCCCCACAGTGCAAATATCCTTTTATTAGCTGCTAGAGCTACTGGATATGCTGATGACAATGTCATAACAAACCTCCAGCACTAGTTCAACTAACAGACCACATATTTACAGCCCTTAGTCCTGGATATATAAATAGACTAAGGCTGTGGAAATCAAATATTTCTCCCTCACCTTTGCTGCCAAAGAATAATCAGTAAAGAAGTTGGCCAGGCAGAGGTGTGGAGGTCCCTCTCTGGTGCCCCAGCTGTGTGTCTGGCAGGGAAGGTGTGTTCCCTTCTGCTAGAGAGCTGCATGCAGCAGCACTGCAGAGATGGGTGTCCAGCCCCTGGGATCTCCCCTGGGGGAACATCCTTCACTTTCAGTGGTAGAGGCAGATTTCAGTTTTAAATCCATGCCACTTTTTTTTTTCATGACCTCAGACTGTGACTCTTCAGTGAGAAAACCCAACACATTTTAATATTTCTCTGAAAACATTCAGAGAAAGACCCAAGCCCATGGGGTCTTGTTTATAATTGCTGCCAGGCTGATAAATCCTGGTGACAGAGGCATCTATTTATTAAAAAAAAAAAAAAAGATTTCCAGTAGCACAGGAAAACTTGCAATACCAAGCTATCATCACCTTGTGATAGACAAAACATTTATAGTTTATTGTCAGGAGGACTCTGGCTACAAAACCTTTCCCTGAGCCAGAGATGACTGACCTTTTGCAGTAAGCACAATAAGACAGCAAACATGGTTGAGCTGTCAGAACTTCTGCAATAACCCCAAATCCCTTTTGATAAGGGACTCAAAAGCACACAGCTCTCCACCACCCCCTAATAATGCCCATGACCTCAGCAGTGCCTTACAAATCTGCTGAGTAGTTTGAGAGCTAGGTGCAACACCTGCTTCCTGGCAGCAGCCATGTGTTTTCCTCTGGATAGGTTCTTGGGAATCTCACACCTAGTTCTCCAAGCTGAAGTGACAGAGTTTCCATTTCCTATCATGCTATCCAAGAAGCCTCATTGATATTACAAGCAGCAAAGAGTTTGACAACTTCCTCCCAAATGACACCCTCCCACTCTGCTTTGTGCTCTGTGGTTCATTCCTCACTGGGTATTTTTGGAATTCTGTACATGCAGTTGAAAGTATGTAGTCTTTAAGAGTCAAAGTGCATAGCCCCTACTCCTATCACCTTTTGAGGCACCACTTAATAAAGAAAAAACTCACAGAAAACTCCAAACAATCCTGAAATGGGTACAATTGCTTTTCTCTCTGTATTATGCACTTCTATATATATACATGATAGAAATACTTAGGTTGGAAAAGAGCTTTAAGATCATTGAGTTCAACCATTATCCCAGCACCAATGTGTTCATCACTAAACCTTTTCCCTAGATGTCATATTCACATGCCTTTTGGACACTTCCAGGCTTTGTGATTCCACCACTTTCCTTTCCTGGGCAGCTTGTTTCAATGCCTGACCACCCTTTCAGTGAAGACATTTCCCATAATATATCTATATCTATATATATATACCTATATATCTCTATCTATCTATCTATCTATCTATCTATCTATCTATCTATCTATCTATCACATATATATATGCACACACACACACACATATATATATATAAATAAAAACCCTGCTGTATCACATTAGGGAGTTTAGCAACTGGTCCTCACAACTACCTAGCCTACAACAAAAGCATCAATTCATTCAAACCTCTTGCTTGATTTGCATCAAAAGGATCAATTTGTTTTATTTCACAGAAGTTCACTAATAGGGGGAGTGGGAGGAAAAAAAAAAAAAAAAAAACTTAAGGAAAAAAATGAGAACTAGCCAGATAATGAATCATGTTGGGAAGTTACCAGCCTTGGGTGGTGGACATGAAATGCAAGTCCACATTTAGAACCACGGTACCATTGCCTAAGCCACAGCACATGTGTTCAGCTGTCTGCTCTAGAGAAGTTTAAAATCAAAAGGGACTTTAAGCTTTTTGGGTTTAACTGCTATTTAAATTGGTTTAAACTGTTATTTAGATATTTGAGTTCCACAGATCCCTTAAAGTCCCTAAGTGCTCACTACATCAGCTTGCTCAGTGTATTCTTTACACCCAAACCTCCTCCTGTGCTGCTGTCATTCCTCTGCCTGTATAGGGAGTCCTTTGCAAAATGATCCTGAGCTCAAATAATTTCGTTAAATAACTGG
Organism: Oenanthe melanoleuca; assembly: GCF_029582105.1. NCBI lineage: Eukaryota > Metazoa > Chordata > Aves > Passeriformes > Muscicapidae > Oenanthe > Oenanthe melanoleuca. Next base: position 111,552,913 of record NC_079335.1, read on the forward strand.
ATGTGACTTCTCTCCTTAGAAAATAAATGCAAACTTGATCCAAAGAGGGTAACAGTTCTTCCATGTGTCTTTGATTCAGGCAGTGAAATCCTAAGTAGAAGGCAGGCTTCTCTGTTTCACATTTTTTGTTGGCAAAGTAGGAAATTCTCCATTCAGCACGCAGATTTGCTGCAGTTTGCTGAGACACCAAGTCTCCATCTGCTCCACCAGGGTTGTAAACCTCTTGGCTTGTGTTCTGCTAGTCCTTTACTTCCCTTGCCTTCTTCCCTTATTTGAGGGTAAGAAACTGTAGAATCATTTAGGTTGGAAAAGACCTCTAAGACCATTGAGTCCAACTGCAAACCCATCACTGTCAAGTCCACCACTAAACCATGTCTGCAAAATGCACATTAAGTATTCAGTTCCTGTCTGCAAAAGGAATTTCAATTAAAATTAACAAAATTGCTGAATGAAAGTGAGGATAATAGCATTTTATTGCTGCACAGCAGGGCTGTGAAGGTAAGTAAAGATTCTGAGGTTGGAGTAAAGGGAGATGTATATATTCCCTTGATAGATGCACTCATTTTCATTTAAAAATGTAAACCCAAAAGAGGACTTGACTGTACATGTTTCCCTCCTCCACCCCAGACAATTGAATCCGTCTACCTAGAGTTTGATCAAGTTACAGCACAAAAAATCCCATTTAAAAACAAGGCACTCCTCTTCCCCTTTTTACTCACATCTTAATGCTTTACAAAGCAAAACTCCAGACACTTTGTGAGTCACATATCACTACCAAATAAGTTGCAGTCATTGAATGGTGCCTCATAAAGGAGGCAGGAAACAGGAAAAGCTCAAAATAAAGCTGTTTGTAAATTAAAGAACTGAGGGAAAGAATGGATAGGAAATGAGTCCCTTATTTCTTCTTCAAAATTATTCTGATTAATGAGGAGAAAGATCAATAGCCTATCTGCAGCTGCCATGGGGAAGACAGGGTGAAGAGTGAATCCAGATCCAAGTATCCCCGTGGTGCCAACACATCACATTCTGCACAAGCTCGATATAATGAGCTGCAGGGTGAGATCTCGTGTGACTGCACTGCTTTACCTGTCTGTCCATTCAGTTCCTCATTATAGCTCCATGTGCTCAGTTACAGGATACCAAAAGGAGAAATGTAGGCATAGATTTGTGAGTAGTCAGGGAAAGGATTGCTTTCATTCCTGCAGCACTGCTTTCCTCCTGCTGTAACAAGAGCCCCAGACACTCCAGGCTTCCTCCTGCACTGCTGATGCATGCAGCCTGGAAATCATGAGTGCAGCATTTCCACAACTCGGGGCAGCATCCAGGCCCACGGCATACTGAAAGCAGCAAAACATCCCCACTGACATTTTTTGGGTTTTGTTTTTAAATGAAGCACCTCAGATATCGCTGCTTCCTTTATTAATGTTTGGTTTGGGGACTTTGTAATTATGTTTAGCAGCTTTTGTGGGCCAACAGATTCCAAGGCAAAATGACCTGGCAGGATGCTGAGTCCATTTGCACTGTTTTTGGAGCGCTGTGTAAGGAGAGAATGACTGTTTTTTGGATGGAGAACCTGGGTGAAACAAGGCAAGGCATCATGCTCCCATCCACTTTGGCTTGCCCCAGAGACAGGGAGAAAGTACCCAGCACTATTTCATTAAGGTTTTGGCACGTCCCTTAATGGCATTTGTGGTAGTTACAGGCACAAAGGAAGCATTTATCCCCGGTTGTTTTTCCCATCTGCAGCCATTCATTTGCAGATTTGCCTGGAGATCAATTCACACTGGCAAGAGAGATAAGAGGCACCCCTGACGCTGGACTTGGGAGATTACAGCAGCCAGGCTGCTCCAAGGGCAATTCCAGAGCCGCAGAAGGGTGCTGTATTTCTGAGCATCCCCTAGCAGGAGCATCCCCTGATGCAGGCACCCCAGAACTCCATCACAGCCGACCTGCTTGCTCCAGGCTCCGCAGAGGGCTGATGGACACCAGCACCCAGATGCAGCTAGGAAGGGATTCCTCCTTCCCACAACAACTGGGCACAGACAAAGCAACACACACACTAAGGCTTGTGCCAAAAATTATTGCCGAAATGCATTTGTAAGACAAAACTCGGTTTTCATTGCCAGCTCTCCAGAAGACATGGTCTCCTTTCTGGCATAACCCTGCTCCAAACAGGGAGGCAATCAAAGGGCTTTTAGCAGAAACCTCTTAGCAAGAGGCACTGCTCCCACAGCCACAGGAGTGACTAGCAGTCACAGTTCTTAAAGAGCTGCCTCCTTGGCTATAAATACTTCCAACATTTAAAAATGCTTAATGCGAGTGTTTGGAAATCAAGGAAAACAGCTATACAATGCTCATATTTAGATTTACTGAAGAAAATATTTTCATTTGGTACTTAACTGTATCCTTACACTTGGGTTTAAGCCACCCCTAAAATTGGCTCAGGCTGCCACAAAACAACAGCTTAAACCAATTTAATTGCTGTCTGCTGCAATCCCACTCCTGTTTGCACATTCCCCATCTCCTTTCTTACGCCAGCTCCCGTGCTTGTCCAGCCCTGCTCTGAGCCATTTGGGCAGGCAAGCCAGACACACACCCTGCACACCCTGAAACCCACCCTTTTCCTACAGATTTAGCACGCTGGGGTGACTCAACACCAGGGCAGAGAGAGGCACACTAGAGCCGGTGGAAAGAAAGGTGTGGAATTGCTCAGTTGAGGCAGCAGAGGTTCAGAAATATGACATCCCATCCCCACAGTCCTGCTCCCTCCACCTCTGCTCAGGCTGTTTAATCCCATCCTGTGCTAAATTACCCAAAACTTAACCTGACCTTCCTCCCTACACACACACACACTCATACACACTCACATAGTTTCTGCAAGGTCAGTAAATCCACTCAGCTCAGCAAGAGTCCTTGCCAGCATGGAAATGCATGGCTGGAGGTGATGGAGGTGAGAAGGGCTTCTCCTTTTCAACACCAGGGAACCATTGGATCATCTAAGTGATGCTGTCAAGCCATATCCTCAGGCTTCTGCGTGCATTTGAACCCCTGTCACCCTAAAATCCGGGCTGGACAATTACAGACAAAGCTTTAAGCTGAACAGAACTGAAGAACTGAGCAATAACCATGCTTCCTAGGGAAGGCTCCTGTAGCCTTGGCTCTGTAGCAGCTGTTCTACCTGGTTGTTCTAATAGCCCTGTTTTAGTAGAAGGACACCAAGGACTAAGTCAGATCTTTCTGGGGGAGATGTAAGTCAATTTATAGGAAATTCAAAGACACCGAAGTAGTCAGAATCTAATAAAAATTAATGCAAAGGGGGGAAAAAAAAGGAAAATAAAAGAAAAAATAAAAGGGCAAAGCCCTACAGCAAGAAGGCAGCCAAGATTTCTGACAGGATACCCTTCTCCCAGTCTGGATTTACCATTGTTTTGTGACATAGACAGAGTCTTAAATACGAAGATAAGTGCTTATCTGTAAAGAAGTTTTCTCATACATTATGCAGCACTGTCTCTTCCACACTTCATATACATCTGTCTGTACCTATAAATAGAAATTATATCTCATGTACATTATCATATATTACAACCTCTGATGATGTGGTAAAGGAAAGGAAATCAGCAAAGGAAGTAGTGTGCTTCACCAGAGCATACAAATTCCACAGAGCCTTGGTTAGTCAGCTTTGAGCAAAGCAGCACTGGAAATAGTACAAAAACAAGTGGAAAAGCAAAAGGATGGGAGAAAAGACAGTAAAGCAATGAGTTTATTGCATAACAAACAAAAGACCAAGTAATCTTGTGGGGAGGCTAAAAGACCAAAAAGAATCCTTGCATGCTTAAAACTGGAGTATTGCACAAAGTGGCACAGCATAAGTAGGGAGAACAGGGCAGAGCAGGTCTGCTGGGCAGCACTGGGTGGAAGAAGACAGGATAGGATCCCAATGCTGAGGCCAAATCCAGAGTCAAACTCAGTCTGAAAGATAGAGGCCTGAACTGCTGATTGCTTTCCCTTTTCAGAAAGTGTCACCTCTGCATTGCTGGAGGGTTTTTTCCCCCTTCAAAACAGAAGAAAAAAATCTTTATTCTCATGCATTTTATGAACTGATGAAATATCTTCACAATTTGTTCTCATCAGTGTTTACTTGTTTAGTATTTCAGTTGACCACTGTGCCTACGGGGCTAATGAGCCATGACTGGCAATACAATTAAAGATAGATTTGATGCCATCCTGGCAGACAAAAGTGTTTTAATTAAACTGAAAGAAAATTGTTGTTTATGGGCCAGGAGCCCATACTGAATAGACAAAAGTAAGCCTTTTGATAGGAAAAATCAGTGTCACATCTAAGGGATGGGGAAACTGAGGTTTAATTCTTGGCTCTTGCAGAGCCCATTACTTTGGACCAAGGGCATGTTTTGACTTGTCTTTTGGAAAATGTGGAGAGTTCAGTCTCAGCCTCCCTGGAACTTTTTGGCTATTTTCTCTAGGGAGGGCTGAGCAGAGCCCAAAGGAAGCTCCACTCTGGTTAGCATCAGCACCACTTCCTTGTTCTCCCCACAACTTCATTTAACAGCAGAACTCAGAGCTCAGTTGTTTAAAGGCCAAGCTAAATCTGAACCAGGCAGGGTTACATTGAAAACCACAATATTTGTAAAAAGCCTTTCCCTCTCTCACCCTGTTAAGGCTCTAACAAATAGCACAACTTGCTTTGACTTTCCTAAGTGTAAAGTTAGAGCCCCCGAGTTTGCTCTTTTGATCAACTTCAATCACTTCTTGCTGGCTTTGAAAACAGGACAGTTTTGAGCATTGCTCGATTCATTGTGGAAGGGGATGGAAGGAGATTTTGGAGAGAGAAAGAATGGTAATGAATCAATTTCTCTAAGGCAGAATTATCACATATAGGCATTTCAAGGCCAAGTAGGCAGCTTCCCCTATTGAAGTTGTGCAACACTTTGCACTTAAATACTATATTATCACCTGCTTCACTTTGTCAGCTTATACTGCTTGGTCTGAAAGCTCTCACTGGATGCTACAAGTTAATCAAGAAGATAATTTTTGTGATTTTATCCAAGGGATTTCTTTTTTAGCTTTGCCAGAAAAAACAAACAAACAAAACCAAAACCAAACAAAAAAGAAAAATAAAAAATATGAGAAAAATAAACAGGGGAAAAGTGTTTATTATTAACAGTGTATCTACCTCCACAGGTGTAATGGTATATATTATGTCTCGAGTCTGACACAACAATGACCTGTGAAGTCTATGAAAAACACGAGAAAACAAAAGTCTGACAGTGTAGCCCGAGTTCACCGTGAGTGAGTGAGAAGTGTAGAGGCAGAGGATCATTTACACAAGAACTGAAGTGGATTCAAGGCCACCATTACCTCCCAGCGATCATCTCTCTTTCAATTCAGATTTAAAAGCTACTGGTGCTTTGCAGGTCTCTCACACTTTCTGTGGGTGTCCTTTAAGCTGCAGGTAAATCCCTCCCATTTACAGTAAGCTTTCACCTGAAACAGAGAATACATCCCACGGCTTTTTTATCAACTGGCATCTAAGAACTGAGGCACCTCCTGTGGCTTCGGTTGCTGAAACAAAACAGCGTTTTATTTTGCAAAAAGGCTCATACATAGAGATACTCATAATCCTTTCTCTTTTTTTCCCCTCCTGTGACACAAGAGGTCAGAAGCATTGGTACCTCCAGTCCACAATCTCAGATTACACTGTTGCCTAAATACACACTCAGAATACATGGTTTTAATTGGAGTCAACTCAGGAGGAACAAGAACATATTTAAGCTCAGAGAACCAGTCAAAAAAACCCCACCAAAACCCAAAAAGGTAACTAAGAAGACATTGCAGCCAAATTTCAATAAATAGAAATGGAATCATGCCATTAAGCAGCTCTCCTTAACCTCAAGTGAAAGTCCTACTTACCCTGGCTCAGCAACCAGCTCTTTCCACAGTCTAGGCATGACCTGGTCAGCAAGGTCACCCCCTACCCACTCCCATCCAGCTCCCACCTCCTGTGGTGGCCACCAGACCCAGAGGACTGGCCACAGAAAATCTCTGGAGCTCTCTCCTCCACTTCCAGATCCCTTCCCCTGGCCCAGCACAGCTGCTCAGAGCACCAGAGCCAGGCTGAACACAAGCAGTAAATCAACACCTCTCCTTGCTTATGCTGCTAATGACACCCCAGATTGCTAGCACTTGATTGAATTTACCTTTCAGTGTGGTTTTTACATTTTGCTTTTCTATCAGCTGAGACAACAAAAATCAATTCCTGTAGGGCAATTTAATTTAGGTTTAGATGGTGTTTTATATTCAGATTTTCAGTGTTGCAATGTTTGTGTGGCAAGTCCATGCAAGACTCTTTTTTAAGTACTTTTGTGAAATTAAAGTACATACTGAGGGTAGGCATTTTAAAAAGCAAAATACTTAAAAAACAAATAATATGTAGGAAAAACAATATAATGGATAAAAGTTATTTGGCCAACTGAAGCAGATTAGTTAGAGACATCTCATACATATGCAAGAAATGCAGTTACATGTATAAATATTTGGAGGACTGGTGACACAGATAAACAGTTAATAACTTTTTTTCTGATGAGTTTTATAAGATTGGTCACAAAACACTGCTGAAATCTTCCCCCCTGGGTAGAACTACCTACCATATAAAAGGTCTTGTTTGTGAAAAACTTCTTCATGTGCTGAGCTTTGTGGACCAAGGATGGCTGTGCAGATGTACAGGCTGTCTGCAGCTCACAGTGCCTGAATTTAACCATGGAGCAGGCTGCTGCAGACTGTGGTCTGTCCCTCCTGCTCAGGAAGGGTGGAGCACTGTGGTGGCTGCTGTGGGGAAAAGGGAAGTAATTTCAGCCACTACTCAGCACCTTACCACTTCCCTGGAGGATTATCAACTCCAATATATTTTACATTTCCCAAACGATTTAATAAAGACAAAGATATATTTTTCATTTTCTCCTTGCTGATGGGCTGTGTTGCTTTCTGGGCTAAGCAATGTTTATTTGGAGGAACAGGTCTTTAAATGACAGGTATTTAGTGTTAGGAAGTTCAGGCTGAGGAGTGATTTTACTGAGGAGCAGATTTAAATATTTCTAATAACTCTAATCATTTTATTCAATAGCATGTATGGATTAGGCAACTAACATTTCAATATGTTTCTCAGTGGACAAGGCAAGTCTATAAATTTCAGGGCTATGTACTAGGTGTCTAGTGGAAGTGTCTTGTTCCTGCTTTACCATGGTTTAGGGCAATGCTAGACAGGGAAAAGCTGCTCTGTATTTTGGGATAATAATGTATGACTGCAAGCTGACATTTTGTTCCTTAATTCACCCATTCAGACAAGTTTACTTCTGCTAGACTTACAGAAGGTTTCTACTGACATTTCCCTCTTTTTGAATTCCTAAGTGCCTCACCATTATTTCCTGTTAGCATTATTTTTTTTAATTTCACCTTCTGCATTGATGGAATTACCCTTGTGGGCAGCACTGGAGGTGGTTGTGCTTTCACCCAACACCACTTGGAGGTTGAACCAAACCCTCTTTGGTCTGGGAGGTGCCAGCATGTGTCCAGAGCAAGGATATGTGTATTAAAAATGCAACAACACACACATTTACCTGCTCCTGGGGGCTCAACAGGGGAGAGGCAGAGGGAAGAGGAGAGAATGTCTATACATCCCTGGAGGAAATTTGTAGTGCATGAGTGCAGTGTTTATTTCTCTAATTACTTTTTGTTTCTTCTTGGTGTTTGCATTTCTTGTCCTTCTGCCTGCAGAGTTTCAGTGCCACCTCTGAAAATCAGACAGAGTGGTTACACCTAACAGCTCCAACAGCTCCATCAGCAGGGTTTGAGTGGCTACTGGCATTTTTTGTTTGCAGATTTCACTTAATCTTTTATTCAAATTGAAAGGAAGAAGTTACAAATAGGATTATGTTTTTAAGACAAGTAAGTCTGCACGTGTTACACTGCAAAAGAAATAGTTTTCTTCTTCCACTGGAAAATTATTGATCAAAGTTATTCCAATCTGCATTTATTTTTAGTAGATAAAATGGCAAATGTAAATGGTAATGAAATATAGTATTTCATGATGTATATTATGAAATGAAGAGAATGAGATTATTTCTTTAAGTCTATCAATTATTAAATTATCATTTAATGTATGTATATAAATAATTCTTTGAGACTTTCTGATTAGATTACCTTGATATGACAGAACACATTGTGATTATTCTTTGATGCTTTGCAATAAGGATTCAAATTCTAAGTAGATTTCAGAAAGATTTTCTTTTGAAACAGCAGCAAGAGGTAATGGGTGGACAATACTTAATGAAGCAGAACAGGAAACAGGAGCGACTTTTTAATTTACTCAATTAGTTTCCTGTGTAAAAGATGATGAAGTTACCACCACACAGATTTTTTTTGGGATGTTTCATTTGGTTTATTAGATATACAACATTCAGGGTATTTAATACAAACTGTTTCACTACTACTTGCAATACTGGAAGACCAAAGGAGAGTGCTGTCATGAACTTTGTGATCAGGAGACCAGCAGAGAGAGGATTTGTACCTTAGGTTAAGTGCTGAGCACCAGGAAGATCACATTCTCTTCCACATAAAGGAGAATTGAGCAGGTTTTCATCTCTCTTTTTGCAGCAATGGCAGCAATCTCCAGTGCTGGGGTGGACTCTTCCCTTCTTCAGTGAGATGTTGGAGCACCACACATGCCTGGAGCAGAGGTGACTGGTGTTTGCTGGGCTAAACAAGGGATTTGGGTGCCTGAAGCCTGAGTGAGAAGCAGATTTAGGAAATGGGGAGCAGCAGAGAGGAGCAGGGATGCAGGTTGCATGTGGTTTAAAGGACAAAGGAAGCAGGATTTTTGCAGATCCCCGGCACTGAGCAGTGATTACTAGAGAAATGTTGCTATAGTTGAGAGGTGTCCATGAAATGCAAATGGAAATGTTTGAAGGTGGGGAAGTGCACAGTTCAGCTGTGCTACCAGCAAGGTGTTCCCACAGCACTTCTTTGCCCCGTTGATGACAAGTGAAGAAAGGAGCAGGGCTATATTGAAATATGTGTGGTAGGAGCCCCATTCATGTGAAGAGGCTCCATTCAGGACCTTAAAAAGGTTGAGTCAACTGCAAAGACAGGAGGCATTTCACAGAAACTGAAGTGTGACCCTTTGTTTTGCCTGACCCCAAGGTCCTCAGTGGCACAAAAGGGGACCCCAGCCCCGATTCTGCAGCAACAAATGCCTGTTGTGAGTGAGTGTATTTGAGAAGCAGTGACAAAAAGGAATGACCCGAGGTTCTTGTTTCCAGCCCTTGTTTCCCAAGGGACTGTCAAGGAGGGAGTCCCCAGTACAGCCTGACTGAGGTGGGGAGATGAAGGTGCAGGAAAGCTCCTCTTAGTAGGGGTATTTCTCTTGAAAACCTCTCCAGAAATGCATGATCTGATCATCCACATGTTCTATTAGGACACCTGGATAATGAGGTTTTTGGACTTTGCTCTGTAAAGTCTACAGAAGCTAATATGTCTTTCATTCAGTGGTTATATGAAGTGGGGTTTTTCTAATTTAGGGCTGGCAAGAGATTAGAGTGTCTCAGTAGCCCTGCCTTTGTTTTAACCTTCCATCAGTCCATGACTACTTTCTTTCACAATCAAAGTAGACATGAAAGGGATGTTTTGCTTTGCTGTTTTCATTATTCCAGAGAACTGCAAGTCCCTGTTAAAGCTCACGATGGAATTAGGGTGCAGAATGATGGATTTAAAGGTATCATAAAACTCTTCCTGGTAAGTAGTAGTCCCCAAATATATTCCAGTTGTGACCTGAGAGAGGCTGCTGGAGGCATCCCAAGCAGCCATGCATTGGCTCTGCAGATCCTTTGAGCTGAGGAAATTCATTTGCATATGGATGCCATGCTAAGGAGGCCAGCCCGGATTTCATTACTGCTAATGATGTGTGTGGGAGAAGTGATTTAGTTTACAGCCAGTGCCAGGCATGGCACAATGAGGAAGTACTTAATTCATACAAAGCTCTTTCTTGCTTCTAAGACCTAAAAATCAGGGGGCTTCAAGCAGCTCCAGTGTTACAGACGTGGTGTCTTCATGACCATGAACAGAGCTGCGACTGAGGGAAGGGAAGGAGGGAGAAGGAAATATCAGGATGTAGTACTGATGTCATGGAGGAAAGGATAGGAGGAGAAATGAAAAGGAATGAAAAGCAGAAGAGAAGAAAGACCAGCTGAGGGTGAAAAAAAAAACCAGCAGGGAGAATTGGCTCTGCAGGAACTGTGGCTGCCAAGGCTGGATGTTCAGACTTTGGAGGTGACAGAATTTTCACTGGGTCTTTGCTATAGTTTTCACAACTCAAAACGCAGGTCTGTGGTAAGATTTCCATCTTCAGAGACAAGTTGTGGAGAACGGGAAGGGAGAAAAGGGACCCCAGGATACCACTGGAATTAGGGTAGTTGGGAGTTGCTGCGCTGCCTGAAGGCATCTTCCTATTCCACTGGAGCCACCTCTGCCTTCCTGTTCTAACAGACAGGGGGATGGGAGAGGGGCCTGGGGCAGAGTCTTGGCATCTGCTTCAGGGGTCGGAGGGGCTACTGTGGTCAGGCAACTTCAGGAAGAGCTATTTGAACTGGGATCAGCTGGTCTCTCAGCTGTGAGTGATAAATTCACCAAGCAGAAGTCAGGATCCAGCAAGAAGGAATGGGTGAGTAAGCCAGAGGGATTAAAGCACACCGTACCAGCATGCTGAAAGCTGTCTAGAGCATGTACTGACCCCAGGACATGTGCTGGGACAGAATTTAAAAGGTTGAGAAGGCTTGGAGGAGGAACCCAATTCTGGAGTTTATGGGTCCTAACCCCTCTGGTATTTTATACTCTCCTGCTATCATTGCACAGGGAAGAAGGGCTGTGAGCTGCTTGGACATGGGATATGACCATCCATCTGCAGCCCACAGTATGAAAACCTGAGCAAAGATCTTCCAGGAGGAATTACTCCTGCCTTATTCATGGCACAGCACCTGGTTGTAATGAATTTTAACTGTTTGGCTGCAATCACCCACAATGCAGGCAATCAAAAAGGTTATGGCCCTGCCCCTGCAGCAGCCTGAAAATGCTATCTCTGAAAATACAGGCTGGTTTTGGGAACCTTGATTTAAGCATTGTTGTTCTGCAATTTTCTGAAGAGGGAAATCAGCTGGTCAGTTGGACAGGGGGATGTGAACGCCACTTCAGTAATCCGTGAATGGGGAATGCAGTTTGGAGAGTTCCCAAACTGATTTCTGCTTCTCTGCTTGAGTTGAACTCAGAGGGTATGAACAGTGACATTTAGCTGGGGTTACTGGAAATTAAATATTGTTTACTTGATATTGCAATTGAATTCAGAACAGCTGTAAGATGTCTTTAAAGAACAAGCCCCAGATTTAGCATTTGTGTGTCCCTGAGAAAATAGAGATTTGCTGAACTGATGGCCTTTGCATGTGGTTTTAGACCAACTGCATGCTCTTGAATGTTTTAGTATGTGCAAGTCACTTGAAGATCTTCATACCTAGCTGTCTGAAAACAGCACACAGACTTCATCAACCAGAAGAAATGAAAAAGATGATTTATCATAAAAGAAGAAGCAGGAATCAGCTAAATTTAGAGAGGATATGAAGAGCAAAGGTGAGACAAAATAAAGTGTAATTATTTCCTAGACCAAGGGGGAAAAAAAAGGAGAAAAAGAGATTATGCCAATGCATTATCTTTATTGGGCCTCTATTGGCAGACTGAATTGTGTTGGGGATGGCTCATTTCTCCTCAGCAACAACAGCAGGTTTTAAATAATGCTTCATATTTCCCAGGTTTAGCAGATGAAGAAAAGTAATTACTTGGGAGACAAACAGAGCAGATTTGCAAACAGAGGAGAATGTTTTATGGCCAGACTTGCAAAGATTTGGCTCCTGCAGATGGCAGAAGACTCTGTATCTGCTTTAATCAATGTGGGTTGGTCCTTGTTGATTTTTTGAGATCCTCATGGTTCTTAAGGGAGTGTTTTATATTACCCAGGACAATGTGACTGTGCAGCTTCACAGAGAGGCAACTTACCTGCAAATTCAAAATGCACAGCTTTTGAACTGTAAGAACTTCTGGTTCAGAGAAGTCTGAGTTTTGTGTTTTGCTTTGTTTTTGAAATGTCATTGTTCTTCCATGTCTATATTTAGGACCCACTGGCCTCGAAATGTTCTATGGCTAGGCTTGTAAACACTTGGCTTCTACAGACAGCAAAAGACTCTCTGTTTGCTTTGATCAAGAGAGTGTGATTATATCTTTGAGATCCCCATGGTTCTTGGGGTGGTAGTTACCGACCATCTACAGCCACATCAACGTTCAGCTTTTCTTCACACAGAGGGAAACTCACCAGCAGATTGAAGCTGAATGCATGCTCAGTTTATTAGCAAGTGACCAAGAGGAAAAGAAAAGAGCCTGGAAATGCTGAGCAGTGCAGTGGTGGGTGCAGAGGCCCTGTGGTGTCACCTTGACTGCTTTGGTTTTCATGAAGGTTGAACTGGGTTGGAGTGTGGGGATCGGGTCTCCCTGTGTGTTTGCAGTGACACTGCTGTAATGTATCTTCTTAAAGATAAGATCTTCTTTGAACATAAGAGGCAAGGAGAGAGGGGAGAGGGCAGGCAAGCACTCTATATAGCATCTGTAACGTTTAATTATATGAGACAGGGATTTTCCAATTTGCCTTGCAACACAAAGAACATTCAGCTATCAGCATCACAGTATATATTTTCTAAATCACAACACCCACACATTTCCTTAGCCAAGTAGAAGTTTTCCCTCCACGGCTGCATATCTAAAATTAGCCTGAAGGTCAAATCTGAATAGAAATACCCTTATCATTGAATGTGCTGGGAATGATTGGTGCAGTGGGCTCAATTTTCCCATCGAAAACCTTCATTTTTTTTTTTTTTTTTTCAAATAACAGTTGCTTTTGCAGTCAAAGAGCTTGGAGAAAGGCAAAATGAGGCCTGCTGTATAAAATCAACATCAATATTCTGCTTTCACTGCAAGGCTATTTTTATTGCCGACTATTTTAAATGTAACAAGATGGATATAGTGAAGCCACAGTGTAAAAGATGCAGCAAGAGGCTTCTGAATAGCAAGGCTGAGCATGGACATGTGAGAGAAAGGCCTTGAAATCTGGAAGATGTTTGTATATGAAGAAAGACACAATGAAGAATTCTAAGTTAAGAAATGCATTGTTGAGAAGAAGTGAATAGTTCAGGTCTAAAAGTAGATTTTTAACCTGCAGTTGTATTATGTGAGGACTAAGCAGCCTGTGCTGCATAAATGCAAAAGCAATGTCCTGCAAGAAGTGCATTTATCAGCCACAGTGTTTTATTGAGTGCTTTAATAATACAAGTGTACATCAACTGATCCACAGTCAAAAGTGGCAGGTCCCTAAGAAATTTACAAGCACTTTTTTTTTTGTTTTTTAAGTAAATCAAAATACATATTAATTTGTTCAATGCAATAGCCTTTTGTGTGGGAAACAGAAGGCTAGTGATAAACACAGTCTTAGTAATGCACAGTGATTCTTGATTTTAAGCTTTTATACAAAACTTGTTCCCAGTAGCATGCACCCACCATTAAAGACTTCAGTACAAAAAAATAACCCTAAACACTACATTTAAGTAGAAATGAGATATAATTCTGAATTTGTTTGTTTTCCCCAAAACCACATGAAAGAAAAAAAAACAAAAAAAGCCAACCCCACACATTAATACAAAGCTTTCTGATAAAGCTCTATACTATTACAGATCCAACATTCTTTGCACTGATAACCAAAATTCCCTGTCTACATTTGAGGGAAACAACTTTCAAGTTAACAGAACAAAAAAAAAAAAAAACCAAAAACAAACAAAAAACAAAAAAACAAACCCAGAACAATAAAAATAAAAATCAACCGAAATGAAACAAAAAAGGAAGTAAGGACAACCTTTTGTCACAAAATGGTTCAAAATTTAATAAAAAATAAGAATGAAGGGAAGGGCTATTGATGCACTTAGTGAATGTGCTTGCACAGGTCCAGCAAATCCTAGAGGAGGTTCCTATGTGGCGTATCGCTTGGTCCACTGTCTGGCCATTCTGTCGTGCTCTGCTCTGTTAGTCATGTACTGAGTGGCAATGCTTCCAACCAGGGGGTCAGCTGAAAAGGAAACACAGACTGTGAAACGGCTGGCAGGATGAAAATGCTATTTTTTAGATCCACATTCTTCACTTCTCCTAGGTCTGACTGCAGGAACAAGGTGCCTACGTACACCAGCCTTGTTTTCTAAGCGTGCAAGGAAGGAGATGGGGGGGAGATGGATGGCAATTAGCTACACATGTACCACAAACATACAACTGAAGCCATTTTCTAAAGTTCTACCCCACAAAAAAAAAATGTTCTGATAATTTTATTTTGAGCTAAAACTCACCTTCAGGTGATGTAATTTATTTCTGGTATTAAACTCCCACAACTATTCATATTCTCACCTAAGAAGAGGATGAGCTCTAATTCTATTATCAAGTTTAATGTTGGTATTTTTTTAAAATCCTTTTAGTTGCAAAGCATAAAGAAATGTAAGGAATTAGGGCAGCAACAGAAGTTAATTCCAAATTTTGGATTTGTTATTTAATTTATGGCATCTTTCTCAGCATTCATATGGCCAGAAAGCTGCATGATATAGTCTAGATCTACGAATTGCTTCACAAAAAATTAATAAAAACCAATCAGTCCCATAAAAAAAAAACAAACAACCAAACAATCCAAGACAAGACATTCCCATAAGTGACTATATTTTATCAACATTTTTCTTTTTCAGACAATTTAAGCAGACAAAATTTATAGTTTCCCTCTCTTTTTGAGGGGAACCCATACTCTTGATAATTCTGCTGCAACAGCAAATGTTCTGAGATTGTACTGAGCAAATCCAGAGGCACTGATAGCACACTTTTCCCTGACTTAGGACAGGTGTATAAGACTTGTGAAAGCCAGGTAACAACCAGCTTTGTTGCTGTCTGAAGATGGTGCCATTGAACAATTGTACATTGTACAGCTGTAATCTGAGTGTGGTGCTTGCACTATTAAACATTGAAATTCCCAGGACAAGATGTCAGGCCTTCTGTCCAGCAGAGTAAATCTGGGCTTTTTTGTTTGGTTGTTGATAAGAGTTCATGATAGTGGAAATGTTGGCTTAGTCAAAAAACACTAGATTGGCTGACTGCCAGTCTCACTGAATATTAGTGAGTAATATCTAATGGAAAAAATTCTTTTGCTTTCCATGCATAACCTGTACTTTCAGGAAGAGCCTGTGATTTGAATGTTAAGTTTGCACCTTCTAAATTACTAAAACAAGTTATCACTGTGACTGCAGTGTACTAAGTCTCAGTCCTGCAAACACCTACTGCATGTGCTTAACTTTAATAACTTAATATAACCAGAGAAGGTCACTGAGGCCTGGACTTGATTATCTTTGCATGCATGTGTGTAAAAGAAGCATATCTGGTCTAAGACAGAGCTTGAAAGTTGTAGACTGGAAAGTATATCACCTTTAACTCCACAGCCAGGGAGAAAACTGTGTAGGGGATTATCTGAGGGATTTTGTCCTGTGCAAACAGGAGGTTAACAGTCTACAGGCACTTAGGTAGCAAAAAGTTATTTGAGGCTGGAATGAGGTTTGTGAATCACTGCAGGGTAAATGGGGTACCTGAGCAATAGGAAAGGACAACATTTCTCTCTGCAAAAGATTTCCCCAAACAGCAAGAGGGAAACCTTGTCACAGTGTAAAGGCAGCTTGGGGGTGAGCGAGACAGCGCTGCTGCAAATTCCCACATCCTCCTGGACACAAGGCCCTGTGCAAGAAACACTTCCACAGACTGGTGGAGAAATGGAGACTAAGGGCTGAACTTAAAAGGAATCTTTGAAGCAAAATTTGAAGCATATCCTGGTTTTTGTGCTTGTAGGGGAAGGTGGGGTTTGGCCTTGAGGACATCTGGCTGGGAAGGGATGCAGGAGTGTCACAGCATTAGCATCTGGAATGCAGCAAGGTCTTACTGAGGGTTAGTGTGTATTTAAAGTGATGCCTCTGAGATCTTTATAAAACCCTGTATGAGTCAGTGAACAGTGATGTGCTGTACTAAAGGTTTATCTAGTTCAAATCTGGAAGGTTTTTTTTTTTTTATGTGCAGGATTAATGTTTCTGTGAAAGCATGTCTTTCACATTGAGAGCTGTAAATTGATTTCCTTGATATATCCAAGGATACTGGACCACATCATCACCCCCAAACCTAAATGATAATTAGAATGTTTGGTTTCCTTGTGTGGGGTTTCATCTATATCTCCTTCTAGGAGCAAGAAAGTATCTCAACAACAAATATCTCAACAACATAATCTTTACAAGGCTTTGGAAGATACAGGCTCTTCTCCTCACATCCTCCCAGCGTGGGAGAGTGTCTCCTTTGCTTTGGGGTGAGACAACAGTGAAAAGTGTTCTTGGAAAGGTGTGGAAATCTGTTCAAGTCCAGTAATGTAAAGAACTGGGCTGTTTATTTATCCTTGTTGTATGCTCAAGCCTTTGTCTCTGCAGTGTTTTTTTCTGGCAATTTAAAGAGTGGAGGTGATGGCCTGTAAGATGTCTACAAAGCTTTTGTTGTAGGTGTAAATTCCTGCTGAGTGACCTGAGAATCGACTATCAGTCATCTCAGGTGCTTCCCCCAAGCCAGTGCCTCCCTCCAAGGGTGTCTGCCTGCATGAAGCAGGACTCTGGAAGCAGAGAGGTCCTTGCTTGCTGCAGCATGAGCAGGACCAGCTGCACCCACAGCCAGCTGCCAAGAGAATGATGCTAAAAGGTGCTTTCAGTAATTACAGCAATGACATTGATTTTTTTTTTTTTTTTCAGTTGGGCTGTATGTTTTATTAGTTATAACAATATTGAATAGAAAAAACAAACCCACAGTTTGGGAAAGCCACTTGCTCATTTGAGAGAAGGAATTTATTTTAAGGAATAGAAAAATAGTTATCAACAGCAAGTCTCAGCTATTTCACATCTCTGTCAGAGGGCCTGGAGGTGTGTAACACATAGATACTTATGGGGACTTCAAAAAGGACTCTTCAGCAGCTGTTTGAAGAACTGGCTTATTTTAGCAGTTGTGAAGCCATGAAGCCATCAGGAGGCACAACTGCTTTGCTTGGGAAGCCAGGACAGCTGGCAAGGAGGGAGATTTAAACTTCAGAGCAGAGCCACCCAACCCAGTGGGGTCACTGGCCAGTTTGAAGCAGCATGCTGTGTTTGTGCCACAGGATGCCAGGACAGTGTGAGAGCTCCAGAAATGCCACTGGTCTCTCCCTGCAGCCCCAGCAGGTCCAAGAGACACATCTCTCAACACTCCACAAGTCATGAGTCACCATGGCTAAGTAATTCACCATGGCAGGTCATAACACAGAGATTACAAGGTAAATTGAAGCATCTTAATTAAAACAATTAAAAGATTTAACTGCCAACATGCACAAGCCTTTGTTACAGTGCTCAAGTCCTACAAAATATAAGTATGAGGAAGAAATCCTACAAAATAGCAAGTATGAGGAAGAAACAATGGTGCCCATTTATGCCCCTAAGCACCACCTGGTGCTCAGCTGGGCTGCACTGTTTAAGGGTTATTGTGAAATATCCATTAGTATGGCCAAATATGTATTTATAAAACAACCACGCATAAACTATCTCATTAAGAGATGAAAATTACATCTCAAAATTCATAACAACATTTTTCTTTTGTTTCCATTTCTCACTACAGGAAAACTTCCTTATTTTCCATTTGTATATATCTGTGGTTTTACTCTTGATGCCAGAAATTTGTTTCTATAACTAGTAAACTGCTCTAGTTTTTGCTATTTTTTTTTCCTTAAAGAAGTAGCATGATTCATCAATGAATCAGGGTTAATTTCAGAATTTGACTCTGTGTCCAAATGACAACAATTACCAGGCAATAGGAGTATAAATCTATGCCAGAAACGTGTTACTGAAACAATCTAGTGAAAGAAATTAAAATAAACCCACAATAAATTAAAAAAGAAAACATGTCTATGCAACCTGTGGCCTGGCAGGAGAAATGTACTCTTGGATCACCAGATGCATGGTGGCTGGCTTGAGAGGTGGGATGGCACCCTCTGTGCACAGCTCTTTCCCTGTCCTGTGGGCAGGAATGGGCCCTGAACTTCTAAAAAATACCTCCATGGTGGATGCCTCCATAACCTTTAACTTGTGTAAAGGAGATTTTTTTATCCTGTACTCTGATTAACTCCATGCAAAATATTAACACACCAGGAATTACAGGATCAAATGTCACATCAGAGGACTGTGCATAAGTAATGGAAATATATAAAAAGGCACCATGTTATACAGGCAAGGACAGAAGCTAAGGTTCAGCAATGTAGTTTACAAGGAAAATGTCAATCTAAAGAACTAGCCTATGAAAAAAGTCTTCTGGATTATTTACAGGAAGACTGCAGCTGCTAAATCCCTCCTCACCTCACCATATGTAATCCTCACGTTATATCAGAATTTATGAGACTGCCCTGTATTTATGTGGTTTTGAAAGCTGGGTGAGCTGGGGCTTGGCTCTAGCTTAAATAGGTTGGATGCACTGCTCTGCAATACCTTGTCATCTTCTTTTAATATGACTGCATAAGGAAGAACATTTGTGTCTCACGTCTATTGTAAGGCTAATCAAATTTACAGTTCAATTCTAGGGAGTTAATGCTATTGGGGATTTGGATGAGCTGAGGTTTGGTCATTACAAAATTTCAGCTGTGTTTAATGCTAGTTAAACTGCTTTATCATTCAGAAGACAGACTATAATTCTTCTTTAAAAACTACTTTCCCCTCAAATAAATGAAAATATATTGCTACACTGTATTTTTCTCGGCTTGTATTTTTACAGCTATTTCTATGTCAGCAAATAGCAATTTCAGAGCAGAATTCATCTCCTGGGCTTTGCAATGCTCTTTTAAAAATACAGCAAACATACTCTAGTGAAATAAAAAACAGAGATGGTGTGTTTAACAGCTTGATTTCAATGTGCCTTCCCCATCAGCCACACAATATGCAATGAAATTCCAATCCGTAATGCCAGCATGGCAAAAGAGATACACATTTAGACTTAAAACGTACATTACGGGTGTTTGTATGCATTTTATATATTTTTTATGAGCATTTATAAAGTAGAATTTTATTTCCATTGCAGTATTTTGCAGTTTTAATAGAGAACAGCTGATGGAGCCAGTTATTACACCACCACAAGTGGGTTCTCAGAAAGATTTCTGGAGTACCTTAAAACCTAAAAAAACCACCTATAAAAATCTCACAGTTTCTTCAGCCAAATATTTAGAATGTACTTTTTTTTTCTAGGTCCAGGTTTAGATTCAGCTCTGTATCAGGCTGTAAAGAGTTGGGCTCCAGCTGAACAGCAGAATTGAAGTGGAAGAATTTCCAAAGGTTAAATGCAATTTGAAGGGTCTTATTCCTTCTCCTGGACTAAACAACTACATGCTTATAGTGCTATGAGAGTACCCCACTGAGAGGCTCTACAGAACTACCCGTATTGAAACAGCAGTCAGCAAAAATTAAATGTTTCCTATTCTTTGGACAGGATGTGTGACACAAAACAAATAATTAATTTTCTAGTTATTTTAAATTCAGTTACACATTTAGAAGAGATTTTGGTTTAGGGTATACTACTGTTTTTTTGTTTGCTTTTTTTAGGTCAGCCTTTCTTTTCCAGATATTATGCTGTATTTGTTTTTCAATTAAAAAAATGTGGAGTGCTTGAGCTTTTTTTTTTTAAAGGAAAAGTCAATGTGCTCTGTATGTCATCTACAGCATACCTGCACTGGACTCATCTTTATATAGCAGTACAGGCAGGATTGGTTACCCCAAAACCAAACCTCCCCAGAATAAACGTTCATATTTCCATAACTACATTTTGTTTGGTGCTTTCATTGTAATTAGCAATGCAGGACAGAATATATTCCCATATTGGCTTGCAGCAAAACCCAAGATTTCTGAATCCAATTTTTGTTGATTTTAATATTGTACCAAACTTTAAGACCCAAAAAGCAAACTAAAAATAAAAAAATTAGGACCAGGGCAAGAGCAGAAACTAACACTTCACCGAAGCACCGGTTTTCTTAACAGCAAATGCTGACAGTTTGATTCACACTGAAACTACCCTTAATTTTAAAACTATTTAATATACAATTATACTTTCTGATGTTGTTTTCAGTGGTATCTGGGTTAGTGTTATAAGAAGACCAAACAGTGAAAACTGCAAAGGCAGTGTGAGACATGCTGTACTAAATATGTCAGAGAACAATTTAGTACTCCAAGAGCAAGGGATTAAGAGAAGATGGATTGTTTGTGAGTAATTTTATTTATTGTGCCACTTTGCCTCGGGAAGTTTTCATAGTTAGCCACATATCACATGTTTCAAACTCAGTGAACTCCTAGAAGACCATGTCAGGGATGCTGTGAGTCTTGATGTAGAAAATGAGGTATGTGAAACGCATCATAGCATCCTTCAGTGATCTTGGAGCAGCAGTGTTGCTCTCTTTTGCTATCATTAATAATAATGCACAGACTAAGTAATTCTGTGGAGGCAGAGACAGGTGAAGTGGCACACTGAATTACTCCACTAACCTTTCACCTGTGGAGAGGGCGGAAAGGAGCGGGGCAGCACTAATCCCTGATTTGTGCGGCAATCACACCAGCTCGCGGTCGGGAGCCTGATCAGCACACGCACACCCACGGGAACAACAGCCTGACTCGAGGCACAACAAAGGCTGGGAGCAGCCCTCTGAATGCCTTTACACAGCCTACAAGCTGAACTACAATTTATTCCCGACTTTCATGGAATCACAGCTTCAACTATCCGCATAGAACGCATTTAAGCGTCTGCGGGGCTCTTTGAAAGCAATGCAGGAGAATGATAAAGTGATCAATAAACACGGTATTACAAACGAGAGTAAATAAAATTAGTTGTTTCAGTAAAGAAAAATGGTTGCCACTAGAGGAGAAAGGAGCAAATTCTAGAAAGATCAAATGTCTACTAGGAAAAAAGTCAGCGAAGTTAATAACAGTTTTAGAAATTGCAGTTCACAGTAGGAACCATATGATATGACATATAATGGAGTCTGCTTCTCATTTCAGGAACTAGTTTTATAGATTTTTCTGGTCACTTCTCAGGATTCAATAGAAACATTCTAATATATACAGAAAGAAAGGCAAGTGGTCTTACAGTGTTGCCTTAGCTTCCCATCTGTGAGGCTGGACTAAGCTTTTCCATCACCCACGCAAGGTACCTGGATACTTTCATAAATGTGGCTGTACAGATGTACATCACAAAAAAGACCACTATCCATGACTTGACATGACATGACTCTAAATTTTGAGATCTGTAGAACTGCCAGAAATACATTTGACTTCTGTTAAGTTTGCAATGATTGCAGTTGCACAAATATTAAGGTACATGTGACTTGATTACAATGTCCAAACCCTTGTCTGGAGAAAAAAATTTTACCTATATTCAAAAATAAAAGAGCTTTGCAAATCTAGTTTAGGAAACTTCCATTTGCAAAATATCCATTTTGTAAGCATGGAGGGAGAAATTAATTCCTCTCTCTAGACTTGTGTTTGATCGCTGTCAGGCTACCTACCACAGACCTGTGTGAAATATGAGGCTGCCTAAGAAAAAGATGTTTCAGAAATAAGGAGTATTATCTGGCCCAATTTTATTAACACAGCTCTTAAAGGAAAGTGTTGGCAGTGATTCATCTCTGCATCTTGCCAAGGGAAATCATTCTTGTTTAAAGAGAAAGATTTTTTTTTTTTCAGTCTTCAGTTTTTAGCAGGATTTCTATAAACTTTACTGGCTGACTAAGAGTTAGCTGAAGTAATCAGTGGATCAGTGAGGCACAGTGTACTGATCTTGAAGAGTTGCCTTTAATTAAGGACGAACATGCACCTATTAGAAGTGCCAGTATGCTGGAACAATTAAAATTCTGAAATAACACACTTCACTTTGATGCTTGGATGCGTCTCAATATTAAAAGCACAGATACATTAGCAATGTGTCTGTTCATAATAACGAACTCAATTGAGAAGCAGTCATTGCTATTAGAAAAAGAATTAATAAAAAGGTGTTAGTAACTGTAGAACTTAATTTGAAAGACATTACATGGCATGTGGTTTGATAAAATTTGAAGAAGTTACAGCAATATGCATTTACCTTGTGGAAGATGGCTGTGAGTGGATAATAAGAAAATCACAGCCCTTGGAACTCAACATGTTGTCAAGCAACCAAAATGCTAAGACCCATAATTAAACTGGCTTTTATCCATAGGGTCATTACTGTATTTTCAGAAAAGCACAGCTGATGTGATTTTTTTGTGTGTCTGAAGATTCACTAAGGGAAGGATAACTGCTATGTAGGAATGCTGTGTGTTTGGCATTTCTTCCCTCTAAAGATAATGGAACCAGTTTTCCTCTGGATTTCTCTCTCCTTATTTCCTGCTAATCACCTCCTCCAGGCAAAGTATTGACCTGTGGGTCTTACACATCCTGAGCAAACAGTTTAACCCCTAAGCAACTGTGGGTAAAGCTATTCTCTGTGACCATGCTTTGTGAGGGGTCAGACATCCCATAATCACATGCACTGAAGGGAGATTGCTCTGCAGGAAAACCAGGAGGTCCAAGAGGATCACTTACCATGTGGATTCCCAGAGGACAAGGAGGGGAGGAGGTGTTACTGCATGGTCTGGTCTTTTAGACACTGAGAAATGAAGGAGTCCTAAAGCCATCTTCACTCTTAGAAGAGTGTTTGAATGTGAGCAATATCAAAAATCTTCAACTTAAATATACCCATTTTAGGTCAGATGCAGGAATCATCTGAATTCTGCCCTTGAATCTATCCCTTTATACCTTTATTGCAATTCATCCTTAGAAAACAGAAAAGCCTACACACACTATGAATGCTGCTTATTTTGGTTTAATCTGATTTTCCCCTTCTTGTCCTATTAAATCTCATTATTTATTTGTCAAATTTAAATCCAAACCTAATTACTAATTTGTCAAACTTAAATCCCAAACTGCTATTAAGAATCTCATAAAAATGTCAAAAGAATACAAGAGGCCTTTATTTACAAAAGGCGGGGTGAGTGAAGAGTTTTATCCCTTCTAAAGGCCTACTAAATAAAACTCTTTCATAGCCCAGGGCCTGAAATCCCTTGGCAAGTTGAACATCCATTGGAACAGGAATAGGAACTTAGGCATGCCTTGCATAAACACACTTCTTACTGTTACCCAATAACACAAAAAGCAGTCAGACCACTCCATTCCCTACCTATACAGGCAATGACTGAGGAATCAGCAGGTGAGGGAGAAAACAACCCCATTTTAGCAACCAACTGGACTATCCACTTCTAGATTAACTTCAGAACATGCATGAAATTATGCCTAATTATCAACAGGTTCTAATAGGATGAGAAGGAAAAAAACAGATTAAACAAAATAAGTAGCACTCATCATGCAGTCAAGTTTTACTCCTGCATGGCAATGCTGAAAAAAGATTGAATTTGTGATATTTTACAGCAATAATTTCTTATTTAGTAACAGTTAGAATAACTTTATTTGGAAATCTTATCTTTCCTGCCTGAGGGGTCACATTGACTCCACTGGCATGCCTGACTACATGATAATCACTGTGCAAAATGATTTCAGGCACTGGCATAAAGAGTCCTAAGATTGAGCTGTAGAAATAAAGCTATACAAGGTAGAGATGAAGAAGACATGGAAGGTCATTAAGGAATTCCTTTTGCTACTATAATATTATGTCTTACAGTAAGTTCTACTTTCATGCCACTTTATACAGCCACTTTATCCAATCAATATTATAAAAACCCAAGCAATGAGGACTTCAGCCCCTGCGAATTTTCTGAAATCTAATTCATCTTGGAGTTGTAAATGCTCCACTCCACTTTTTCTAAGCCTTCTACAGAGGGAAAATTCTAAAAACAATTTACTAATCAAAGCTCTATTTCTGTATCCCACATGAATATGAAATCTTACAGTACAGCCCTTAAATTTGGGACAATTGCACCATATATTTTGGCATTTAAGTAGCTGTCTACAACTCCATCTAATGCACCTGAACTTAATTTGCTGTGAAAATAGGGATTCTGAAACACACACTGCATATAATTTGTTTTATTTGTTGCCTTTGATAGATCTGCAAAACTGTAAAAAACAAACAACCATTTCCTCCTCCCCTGCTGAATAATGTAGGAAATTAGCCATGCAAAATATGAGAGACTGTCTTGCAGCAGTGTAAATCATCTCTGAAGGTAGAATTTGAATGACTCAGGAATACTAATTTCTGAAATCTTATGCAAGAAAGAGAGAGACTAAATGATTCAATAGCTAACATACCCAGGCTTATAAATTTTGCTTTTCAGGACTGACTCTACATTCTTATTGGGAATCTGTTAGCCAAATGTAGCAGGCTTCCCTTCAGGAGCCTAAAGAATGTGGAGCAGTGTGATTTCTATGGTGAAACAAAAAGAATTGTATTTTAGGAACAGGAAGAATCAGTCCTAAAAATAGTTGTGCTAATTAGGGTCCTGAGGGTGGTTCTTAGGCATTTAGAAACATATGGCAAGAAATTTAAAAACCTGTCCTTGCCTTCATGTGAAAAAAGGTACACAGAGAAAAAGAAAATCAACAAACACACAAAACAAGCCCCCACTTAGAAAAATGGAACAAAGTCTAAATGAAAAATCTGGAGTATAAAAGCTCAGCAGGACTGATGCCAGTTTACTTCATTTGAGATTTGAGCTATTTTTACTGATGGGGAAAAATGAATATTAGATTAAATTATTGTGAAATTATCTGGTTTTATGTATTTCTCTCTTAAATATATACAGTTACATTAGCAAGAAAAATATATTCAGTAGAATGGGTTAAGCCTGCAAGTGATGTATCTACTTCATACAAAAGAAAAAAAAAAAGATTCCAATGTGATTAAAGACATGTCTGTATTGGCAGACAAAACCTGCATGAAGCGAAGAAAATAGATTTAATGACTGCAAAATATTCGAGTGTATTTTAAATAAAGGCAGTTTACTTTCTATCTTGGAACTCATTCAAATTAAGCTAGAAATCTGTATTTTATATATGAGAAATAACTAAGATCTTTATTTAAATATGTCACATTGTTAAACGTTTAACGTTGATGACTTATTATGGTCTCGGTTCACACAGGGATTTATTATGTGTATGCACTAAATTACCTGTCTTCTCTCTGAGGTAATGGGTATAGGAAACCTCCACTGGTAGTATTTTACATTAAACATGTTTATTGGAATGAAAAAGAATTGTAACCTTTTGTATTTGTAGCATCCATCACTCATGCATTTTCTCAAGTACTTTCAATTTTATGATGGTTGAGCCTAAGCTTAAAGAAACTCTATGCAGAAACTTCTTGAGCAGAAATCAACAAACTTTTAAAAGCCTGCTATGTGTATTTATCATATAGTTTTTATAAGTTTCATGTAAAAAAAAACCAAACCCAAAAGTCAGGTGTATCTTTTTCCAGCTTTATTTCCATTTTTTGATAAGAGACTGTATTTTATACAGAAAAATATCAAGATACCCTTTCTGAGGAATAATAAAAATGAGGAACAGTTAAGTGTTGTGACAAGACTCTTTTCTCTTATGACTGCCAGTTACATCCCTTTACATTTACATTTCTTGTCACAGACATACAAAGCCTCTTTACTGATTTGGATTTTAGTCAATCTCTGATTTAATCAGATGCCATTTAATAAACTGATGGTTGGGTATTATTATGTCTGAAGTTCAATTTTTCTCACATCTCCTTAAGCAAAAACAAATTAGGAGCAGAAACATTATTGAAGAGGACAAGAAATCATTAACAGCATGGTCAAACCTTTTCCATTTAAGGAATGGTTGAAATCTAAGGTGATTTATTTGTGCAGGAGAAAACCACGAAACAAGATGTGACAGGTAATTTGGTAAAGAAGATTAAAAAAGAAAAAGAAAAAAAAAAAGTGGCGCTGTTTAACTTTTCCATGCCAAGAAAGGAACACAAAAAAAAAAAACCCACCACATTTAGCAAAAGTTAAAAGGAAGGAGATGCTTCATACACCAAATTGTCAAGCACACAAAGAAAGTATAATGTAGGAATACTAGAAGGTGATTTAGGAAACTGAGAAAAGAATTAGAAAATTTGTTAGCTGTGCACTACCTGAGCTATCATGGCAAAGGCTGTGCAGCTCATGCCTCAGCACAGAATCTGAGTGCTAGCTGTGGCTAGGAGGGAATTTCCTCTCCTGTGTATTACTGTGTGAGTAAAGTGCTTTGGGGGCTTTGTACACTTTCCTCTGAACCACTGAGGGATGAGCAGTTGCAGGCAATGACTCAATGAGGAGCACTGGTCTGCTAGAGAGTGACTGTATTCCTTCCAGTCATTCTGCTTTGCAGAGCTCCAGATACATCAGGAAAAAAAAAAACCAACAGGGTAAGTGAGTGTGTGACTGGCATCTGGAGCTATAGCTAATGACTGCATCATGCCTTGGATACAGCAAAAACCAGATTTTATTTTTAAAAAAGTAATCTCTACCATTAGCTTTCTAAATTACATAAACCCACCAATTTTCTTATGTAAATATTTCCAGACATTTCTTCAGAAAAAAATATTATTTAAACAGACTGTTGACTTCTGAAATCATAATGGAGGGTTTAAAACTAAGTATTTCTAAACCATTTTACTTCTATAGTTGTGTTAATCTTTTTAATGAAGTCTTATGAGCTTTGAATAGCCTAAATCTAAACACACTAAAAGCCTCTATGCTCACAAATAATGGTCTTCTACCCATAAGGTGTTGTCAAAGTGCAACTGAAAAGAGCAATGATTTAGGCCAACATCAACAGTAATCCTGATCCAAGCCTCCTCCCCCTGCACACATAATTAGGAGATATTCCAAGACATATTTTCCTGAGAACTACTAAAGGGATGACAGTTCACAAATGTTTTTCCTGCTGTTATAATAATCCCCACAGTCATGAGTTCATATTGAGGGGACTTAGTCAACTGATAAGAACAAATCTTGTAACAGTTTCATCAGCTTTTCATGGCAAAGGAAATTAATTCTATTTCAATGCATTCTATATGTAATTTTCATAATGTGCTGCTGCATTTCTTGTATTTACATCTGTTTAATTTAATGTTTGTAGATCATGTCCACAGAGTTTAAGACATATAGGTGTACGTGTCTGCAAATATTTAAAGACCAGATGTATAGCAAGTGTCTTCCTGGCAGTGCTGAGAGGCTCCTAGTGAGACTTCAGATGTTTAAATCCCATGGGAAGTACTGAAAACCCTGCCAGCTGTCAGCCAGCAGCTTTAGGTGCCTAAATGCCTTTAACATATTGGTACTGTATGTTCAGCTCAGAATATGAGAAACTGAAAGTGGTTCAAACTATGGAAGTTAGTGCTGTATACACACTACAGTACTGTTCTGATACAGAACAGTATCTTTTATAAGGAATGGAAAGAGAAAGCACTGATGGACTACCAAGAATTTGTAAATATCAGCTCTAGATTCTGTGATCAGAGCAAATATGTAAATTCATGTAGCAGGTTCTGCAGAACAGGGAGGGGAACATACACTATTTACAGATACACAAGTACTTTCTTGCAAAAAGAACTGTTGCAACTGATGGGATCACTTTGCTCTTGTTTTCCCCGAGACAACCCCACCCTTGACAAAGTCATTCTGCACTGAGAGCAGAACAAATCCCATCAGTTTTATGCTGCATTTTCCTTCCGTGCTCCCTTAGGATCACTTACTAGGATGGGCTTTATGCTGAGCACCCCTTTGCTCTGCTCCCAGCCCAGCAGCAGCGAGGCACCAGAACCACACACTGCACCCTGTCCTTGCTGAGCCTGAGCCCCTGAGTGAGCTCACTGCATTGAGACACGTCAGAGATGCAAAAAGGAACAGAAAGGTTATGCTGCAACTCGGAACAAACCAGAAAACATTGCTCCCTGAACTGATTCCTGGCTGCTTTGACTTTCATTTACTCTGTGTAACTTGTTGCCGTGCTTGAGTGACATGGCATAAAGTATGTTCCTGCTTCAGATACAAAGAAAGCATTTTCCATTGTGCTTCTGAAACAGCCCAGAAGCCTGCCCACTTCCTGACAGAGTACAGTATACAAACTCTGAAGAAAAGGGAAAAAACAGCTCCAAGCTAAAGAATATAAATAATCTGAGACAACAGAGCAATTTCATTGTTTACATGACCCTCTGCTGCTTACAAAAAGGATATATGGGAAAATGAGATTGTTTTGCTGTATGTCTGATAGTTCTGTGTTGTGACATTGCACCTGGTAGCCTGTGGGTGCCAGGAAAGAATCAAAGCAGCAGGGCTTAGCCAGCCTCATAAAATTGGACAAATTAACATTGTTTTACCAACTTAAAATTATTTTTGCCATTTTCCAGAATATTCCTCACATTTGACAAATCTACTCAAATATGGATTAGTAAAGAATGAGTATTTATAATTTTCCTCTCTTCTATATGTTCAAAAAGGAAATAAAATTTCAATAGAAAACATAACAGCATGTACTCGGGTACAGGAAAGCCTAAG
Organism: Oenanthe melanoleuca; assembly: GCF_029582105.1. Classification (NCBI taxonomy): domain Eukaryota; kingdom Metazoa; phylum Chordata; class Aves; order Passeriformes; family Muscicapidae; genus Oenanthe; species Oenanthe melanoleuca. Next base: position 111,581,687 of record NC_079335.1, read on the forward strand.
AGTCCTTTTTGATAAACTGAACAAAGCTGATAAGATGTAAAATGAGAAAGAAAAAAATCAGATTGGATTCTGAAGCAGTTTCTGATACTAGCAAAATGTGCAGATTATGGCTTTAAGGAAAAATATTACAAGAATGAGGAAAATGAGAAGTGGCTCATCCCTTGAACTTGCTGTCATCCAGAGTTTCTAAATTCACTTCACAACGGGGGGGTGAGGGGAAAAGAAGGAATGATAATTGGGAAGTCTAAAAAACTGCAGAAGAAACACCTGATGTGAACTGGCAGTGACAGAAAGCAGCCTCTGCTCTGGGGAAGCACCAGATGAGGAGGAACATGGTACATGCTTCCTGCTAGATTGACATGTATGGAATAATGGACAGAAACAGAGATACTTCCAGGCTGCTGAGTGGTGAGGAGCACAAACATGTTCTTCATTACCTAGGGCTGGGTAGCTATTTTAAAGCTTGAACATGGAAGCCAAAAAGTAGAGCTGTGACCACAAGTCAGCCAAATTCCCACTCAGAGCCAAATGCTCCAGCATGGAACAGATTTTATTATTACAGCTATGTTACATTTTCCTATATTAAGCTGCCTTGGATTTATTTTAAACTTTTTTTTTTTTTTTTGGACAGGCTAGTGTTTTCAAGCATCACAGTAATTCTGAAAATAGATCTTTTTTATTGATACAGTGGACATCTATTAGTGTATTAAAATGCATGCTGGTATGGCTGGGGCTTTGCTGGCTGAAGAAGCAGAGCTATTCCTGTGGAACTTGATGCATTGACACACACTTGGTTTCTAAGTGGCTGTGGCAATTCTGGCTCTTGGTGCCCCTGTGCCAGAGATGAGCAGCCCAAAGCAGTGTCAGGAGCATGGAGTGTGTCAGTGGGCATCAAAATCTGGCATCCTCACTGGTGGGAGATACATTTTCCTGAGAGGGTTTAAGTGAATCCACTCCTCTTTTTCTGGGGTGTGCAGAAGACAATTCCATGGGTATTGTATTGTATATTGGGTGTTCCAGGTATTTCTGTCAATACCTTATGCAAATTTGTAGAGATGGTGGAATTGCTATGAACAAACGTTTGGATGAAGCTTAGGTTTCCCAAATACCAATACAAATTCAAAATGTGGAGGTGCTCAAAACTTTCTAGACAGCAGATCTATCCATGTTGCACTTGGAGGAATGAAACCTGTCTGGAGCAATTCCAACAGCTGGCTTTGGGGATGGCTGCTGAAGGCAAACCTGCCATGGGACAGGGCATGGCACTGCAGCAGGACACCAGCTTCCCTCCAAGAATGCATACTGCTGTCTGAAAGGGAGAAGGGCTGAGAAATCACTGATTCAGTTCCCTCCCTTGCATGTTGTCTGACTTTAATCTCCCCACCTACTTGTGTTTTGCAGAGGTTTTGGAAACAGCAGCAATTCCAGCAGCTTTGCAGCAGGGCAAATACCATTCATGCTTTTAGGGCTTTTAAGGTTATGTTGAAAAGTCACTCTCCAAAGTGCTGTTTTGGATCCCATTGAGGATCAAAGATATGCATTAAATTACACTATTGAATCCTTTTCTGCAAAAGATGACAGAACTGGGATTTTAAACCCTCAGCAACAAGGGTACAGGACCTTGCACCCTTAGGAAAATGACAATGGGAACAAAAAAAGAAAAAAAGAAAAAAAAAAGAAAGAATAATGTAATAACTGAAACCCATTTCCAAATTTTCTTAAATACCAGTACCTTCATGAAGGTGTATGTAAGGGTGTTAATATCCTTTGGAAGAAAGTTTTGGCAGACCTAAATCATGCCAAAGCACATAGATAACTTGCAATTGCAATAGAAAAAGAACAATAGCATGTTATCCAAAAATACCTGTTATACCTAGTCTGTGATAAAAACAAGAAGGGGAAGATAAAGGCAAAATGTAAGGATGACTCATATGAATAAAGCTTAAAAGCATGCCTAGTGTCCCTTAGTGAGACACATAAAGATCCCCATAACCTTCGGATCTTTGACTTTGCTTATCTGTGCTTAGATAAATGTAAGTCATTAAAATGCACTGCCACATTACTTCATGTGGGTTAACAAAGTATGAAACCCTCTAGTAAATTCATGATTCATGGCAGTACTTGTAAAAAACAGCACATCCACTTCTAACCATGGTACAATATATCTGAAAGCCACAATGTATTTTGCAGAGTTTTTAAACATAAATAGTCTACTTTTCAGATGTGCTGTGCAACTGCAACTACTATAAAAATTGATGGGTCTCACATCAAAGTAATGTAGTGCTACTTGTCCAAAGTAATGTACTGCTACTCATTTACTCTTATAAATACATTTATTGTGAGGACATGGATGCTTCAGCCTGAAACTAGGTTCACAGTGAACTTTATATGTAACACTAAACAAACTGCCTCACACTTTCTGGTGTGTTTAAAAGGAAACCAGACAAGCATCTTCACACTGGTAATATGTTACTGAAGTACCTGAGAGCAGAGCAACCAACTTGACTTGTGCTGACCCCACTGAAGTGGGTACTGCAGGCAGTTTTTGGAGCATACCTTTTGCCCTTTAAGGTTAATGCCCTTTCTAGCAAAACCTTTTTCATTCTTTTGCTCTTCCTTTCTTTTTTTTTTTTTTTCTTTTTCCTTTTCCTCTTTTCCTTTCTCCACCATTTCACTCAATAGGGTTAAAAAGCAGACAAACAGTGAAAATGACAGGCTAAGACAGAAATAACCTTCAGTGGAGCTGCCAAGTGAGACAGGCACATCCAGCAGGGAGCAGCAAATATTTCCACCCAGATGATGGTGATGATGAGCAGGTTGGTCTGTCTAGCTGTGCCTCCTGTCCCAGTGAACTCCAAGAGTTCAGGAAGGATGAGTGCAGTGAGGATGAGCAGGGGAACAGAAAGCCTCTCTTACAGAAGGAGGCTCACAGGCACAGGTCTGGCAGTGTGCAGAAAATAAAGACAGCAAGGGAAGAGGATGGTTCTTCACTAGCACACCAGGAATGAAAACCAGAGAAATAATCACTTAAGGTATAGGACAAGACTTGCTTAAAAACAAGTGGATATAAAATTCCTGTGATTCAGGTTAGGAATCAGGCAGAAGTTTCTAAAGAGCAAAGCAAGCGAGGCTCTGTAGAGCCTTCAGCAGTTACTTTGGCTACAGCTGCCATCCAAGTGTTCAGCCTGATGTTTGTGGCAATGCAACAACAACAACAAAAAGCAATACAACAAAAAGCAATGCAACATCCCCCATCTCAGTCTGCCCCTCTCATCCTCTGTGTGCACCCCCTGGCACATCCCCATGGCAGGAGCTGGCAGAGTGGCACAGCTGCCACGCAGGGAAGAGGGCCAGGAGCAGCATTTGGCTCCAGAATGTCAGCTGAGGGATAAAATCACCACTGACCATGGCACTTGCATGGGGGAAAAATGAGCCAGAGCCAGAGGATGACACCAGAAGCCAAGAGGCTGGGGTGAGGGAGAACTCTGATGTTCTAATCAAGGCTTAGCTGTGTGTTATTAAGCAGACAGGATTCCATGTTAAGACTGTTCAGACATCAGGGATAATCAGGCCAGCCAAGTTCAGATTTTTGAACGTGAAGTAGGAGGCTGTGCAAAGAAAAGTGTTGCAGCGTTACATTTTATTTTCTCTGAAGTATTTGCAAATGATATTTTTCCTGGGGCTCAAGAACCTTTAGCAGGGCCAGGATGGCAATGATCAACTGAGAAAAATAAACATTCTAACCCTGATCAGCATCATCGGCTCTGTAACTATAAAAAATAATTAATTTGCTTAGCACTTCAAACCCAGTAAAACACAAAATCTCAGGGGCCATCTGCACTTGAAAGCTCTTTGGATCAAGGCAATGTGGGAATTTACACTTCCCAGGCTCTGCCTGAACACTTAAAGTATAGTTGACTTTTAGTGCAAGCAAGACAGGTTTTTGTAACTTAATACATTTTCAAAGTGGGGAGAATCCACAGACAGTTACACAGAATTACTCTGCAATAATTTACTGCCCACATAGGCACATGCTTACATTGGAATCAGGCATTTTCTGCACTGAAGGTTAGAGCCTATAAACATTCACTCACTCACTCACTCACTCACTCACTCACTCACTCACTCACTCACTCACTCACTCACTCTATTTAATGCATGTGAATGTATCTATCAGGTTTCATAGTGCTGCTCATGCACATGCCAAAGTATTTACAGGACTGGAGCCTGTATTTCCCTGATAGACTGATTTCCCTGATCGAAAGGGATGTGTGCTGTGGCCTCAAGTATCACCTTAAAGAAAAATACTAATGCCTGGACTGCACTAGTGCATCCCACCACCTCTGCCATCCCTCTGACACATTTGGCTCTCTCTCACTCCCAGATAATGCACAGTCACACACAAACCCTACAACACTCATTTCCCCCATGGAAAAGTCAGCCAGCTGTTACAAAATTCAGACCTTTCATTAACACAGTTTTACTGGCTGCTACTGCCAAGCAAAACAGAGACAATTAATAATAATCAGGACTGAAGGGTCTGAGACAGCTTATGAGTAAAGGATTGCATTAGTTGTTTAAAAAGGACAAACTTGCTCCTGCCTGGAGTGATAGGGAACAAAGGGCAGTGATGTATAACCAGGGAGGAAAGAGACTCTCCCGTGGCTTTTGCAGATTACTGTGTGAATGACAGGAGAGGCAGGAGCAAATACCTCTTTCCATTTGCTCAGCCTGCTGCAGAAGAATAGCAGTGCTTGCCAATGAAGCTGCAGCTGTGCTTCAGCACCGTTTAATCACTGTGGGTGACTGAGGGTTAATTAGCTGCCATTCTCACTCCTATTTGTTGTTCTAATGAAGATTTGCATAAATGTGAGAGTAGGGGGTAACTGATACTTGATTCTTCTCTTCAGGGGCCAGGCTGGAAGACTCGCCCATCCTACTTGTTTATGTTTGTGGGAGCTCCAATGTTGCCTTTCCATTTGACCTGATCTGCTTCTGGCTGATGAATGGTGAAAAAAGAGTTCAAAGTTGCTTATCAAGTCGAGACCCCTGTTGTGTTTCTGCCTTTAGAAAGGGGCAGACTAGTTAGATGAAGAGAGGACTGAATGATTAGAAAATTACTCCCAGCTGACAGAGAGGAAGAATATATATGCATGTTTCTGCAGCTACTTATGTGTATATATGTGATATAATTCAATGTTATATGTATCAGTGACATATCTTTTTATCCATCCATCCATTTGATGGCAAGTAACCAATAATTTTTAATGATAAAATACCACAAAAAATAATGGGACAGGCAGTACAACTGCAATGGTATTAGGCAACATGACAAAAAGTAAGGACTTGTAAATTCCTGCAAGCCTTCTGTTGTACATCACTAACATTCAAAGTTCACTTTTAAATAAAAATAATATCTAACATGAAACAGGCAATTTCTAAGGAAGGTGAAAATGACTCAGCACTTCAAAAATATCTGCCATCAGTGCCTTGTGAGACTGGGATACAAATTAAGAAACTGTGTTAGTCCTTTAAAAAAGGAAAACTTTACCATGAAGCAGTGACAAAATCCAAAACTACTTCATAATTAAAGAGAAGATTTGAAGATGAAACATCATAAAATTGTTTTATTTACTGTGGTCAGGACAATGCTTATGGCTGCTAACTGAAGAAGCTAAATGGGAGAACTTCCCATTTTTTGTTATGTTAACTTGTTGTACATGATGACACACCATGGACAACTGTTTTCAGTATTTCTCTTACACACTTGATATTCTAAAACGGTTGTTTGACAGCATCTGTAAGGATTTAAGATTGAGAAGGCAGAAGTAGTGAATTTCTGAATTTCAGATCACTGCTGGAAACTGTCCAGCTTTGAAGATGACTGTATCCCTGCAAAGAGAGCTGACCACAGGACAGCATGTAGTTACTGCCTGTTTCTCAATCCCCACACAGCTCTGCAGTGTCTCTACCTCTTTACCTGGTTTCTAAGATACCTGAGCAAATATTAATTTGGTTTTTGTACACTTCTGTCATCTATCTGCCTGACTACCTACAGACACTTCTGCATATTTTTGGCCAAACACTAACAGAAATCAATCTTTCAGAGATGTTAGCAGAGAGCACTCAATCCAGCTGAAATAAATGTGCCTAAAATGGTAACACTCTCATCAATCCACCTCTTAGCTGAAAGGAGCACCACAGATTTCAATGTCCTATACAGCAACAAGCTCACATGAAAATAAAAACAGTCTATCACATTTTTGCCAGCTCTCACCTTATTTTGAGTTTTGAAATATTTCAATGATCTCTTTCAGCTTTTGATTCAGCCTCTGATTATGCCAGAATCTCACATTCTGCCCTTTTCTGAGCAATTTTCAGCCCTTTGGGCAAATTAAAAATGATACTGAAGTGTATAATAAAAAACAAACCAGCAACAATCCTCAGACATATAAACAGATCACATAATTTTTCTTCAATGATTCTTTAGTAATTTCCACATACTATGGTTTTCCAAGGCTACAGTCAGAATTATGCATTGGTAAATAGGATAAGAGAAACTGGAAATTAAGATCTAGTGGTCAGTGGCATAAAACAAATCTAAAGGAGCTGAGGGGAGAGGTTAAGTGCTGTGCTAGTTAAAAAGAATGACAGCTTGCTTTGAATACTCATGCTGACTGTCCAAGATATTGAATAAACCTAATTTAAACTAATTTTCATTATTTGTAGAGTCTGAGTTAGGCATCTATCATTGTCAGTGCTATTAATATTCTTTTCAGAGACCACATTATCAGCATACTTAAATGAAAGCTTTCCTTTTCAATATTTATTAACTCATTAATATTTCTTGGTGGTAATATCCTGCTTGTAATGTCCAAATTAGTGCATACTAAGGTATTTTCTACTGGTCAAGCTTTCTGAATTTAAAAAAAAAAAATATTCTCCAGTACTAATACTGCACTTGAGCTGCTGAAATTCTGCTTTCTTTTTATACTGTTTAGATGAGTGGCATTTAAAATGTAAATTTTTGTGTTTTTTCAGTAGGTACCAGTAAACCAGAGCACTGACCAGATTATCAGTGAGCTGACCAAACGATGAATGAACAAGGATTTGAAGATTAGCTCATCTTACCTGGGTTACAGTCTGTGAGGAGGGAGCAGATGGAGAGGAGAACTTTAGAAATGGTTAATGCAGGACTCCAGTTGTCCTTTAGAATGTCCAGGCAGATGACGCCTTGGCTGTTAATGTTACAGTGGTAGATCCTTGTCCGGAACGTCACCTGCAAAGGACAGAGGGTCTCAGCACAACAGCCAGCAATTACACAGTTATTAAGCAATGAAAAATCACAGGAACAAACATTCTGCTTTCCTGCCTGAAATGACAGCACTGCTGGTTAAAGACTGGGCAAGACAGAATAAAGGAAATAAACTCTGCCTCTTGCATCTGTGGCCAGCAGTGAAACTGGTTTGTGCAGGCTGAGAATGGGATGCATTTCCTGAGCTTTACCCCTGCCTTGGTCTTATCCATCTCCAAAAAAAAGCCAAAATAAAGCTATTCCAGTCCCTGATCTGGGCAATGTTCATAACTCAGGCCCACAGCTCTTTCACACTTTGAAGCAAGTCAGAACAAGAGAGATTCTTCTACTGTCTTCATCTGTTCATCATTTGACACAAAAGATTAAGCTGTACAAAAAATGCAGAGGCATCACAGCAGTGACTCCTGGAAAAAACTGAACTGAAATATTTTTGAGAAAGGCTGCTCAAATAAAATGCTTTTATTCCCAAATGTTAGGTTATATTTTTATCAGTAGAATTATTTACAACACTTTTTGGGTTTTTTTAGTAATTTATTTTGATGATTTCTGTATCTATTCTATATGGTCTTCCAGGCAATCCTACAGGTAACAAACCAAGGATATAATTTTAGCTGAGAAAAATCTCCTTCAAGGAAGCAAAGAAGACTATTAAGCAAGTTCATCAGTTTTTAAATGCTTCTATATCTAAAGGTATTGCTAATTAATAGGATAATTTGACAGTTTGCCACACTATGCCCTACATAATTGTACGTTCTTTATTTTTTTCCCATCACTCTTGGTTTTGCTCATTGTTTTCCAGTCTAAGTGCTTCACTTCTGGGGCTTCTATGAGCATTTAAAATATTTCTGGCACAATGATCTCAATTAATCCAAATGTTATAGCCAGATGATTTATTTTCTCCCCCTCATTAGAAGCCCAAGCACATCCAGCATTTGGAGGGAAGGAAGTCTTCTGTGAGATCAAAAAAGTTATTTATTTAAATAATTATAATTTGGTGATAAAATTAGATGTCTGTCTACAAAGGGAAGCTACTTTGAACAAGGAAGGTTACCAATGCACAAAAGTCATAAACTACCTTACACAAACTGCATGTCAAAAGTGCCCAGAAAGGGAGGTGATTGGAGGACCATCCTGTGAATTGCAAGTGCTCATTAATTCCCCAGGAACTCTTATACTCCAGTTGAAATAAAGCTTATGCTTAAGTATTTTACCTCAGCAAAGGTGCTTCCCTGTACCACCACAATGAAAAATTTGAGGACTTCATTCAGTGGCATCTAAATACACCGAGTAATAAGATATGTGTGGTCTCACTGAATGTGGGGGAAACACTGAATCCATTGCACAGATTAAATTATACCCTCTAAAATATTTATAGCCAGGTCATTCTGAGCTGGTAACCTGCCTCAGAGAAGGTCATCAATTTGAGCATGTATTTTAAGTGCAACTGTCCTGCTGCCAGCAGAGAGGACAGACACTGCCACAGGTTCCCCTGCCTCAGCTGCTTCTGAAGCACTGGGAATTCAGCAGGATTCAGAGCTTCTGAGATGAATGGAGGTAGTTCATGTCTTTCGTGAACTGTTCAACACTCCATTGCCATCTCAGGCTACCTGGTGGATAAATGTATGTGGGACTACACCTGTTTGCAGCTGGAAGGCTGTTTTTGAAAATGCCTGAAATAAAGCATTTTTTCACTATGAGTAGATATTAAACCTGTGACATTGAGAAAGGCAAGATAAGGATTGCTGCTTACCACTGACAATGTCTCCAACTTGCTAAATATGCCAGAACACTTTAAAGTGCCTGCCTAAGACAGAGGCATTTTACATATTTAAATAATCAACATATCAGTTATTACCTAATGGTAATATGTTATATTTTGTTAATTAATTTTAATATTGAAAATCAATTCAATTAATTAGTGAAAAGAATCACAGTCTTTAGAATTGCAAAAGAAGCTGTATAAATGACAGCCTTAATACACTGGAAACTGTGGCCTGAAGGTGGCAGGTAACAGATTTCTTACCCCAAGGCAGCAGATAACAAATGGGATGACACATTGCTTTCCTCATCCATGTATTGCCTGAAATTGCTGATAGTGTGGGAAATGCTGACATGAAGCTTTCTGAATGTTGTGCTTACCATACCTACATTATAAGGTTATGCAGAGTCCTCCTTTCATATGTGCAGAGAGAAACCATGTGTTAATACCTTTCCAGGGAAACTGCATTTTCTTAATTATGGTAATATTTTTACCTTCGATGTCACTTAAATGTTTCCTTTCAATGCTGGACTCTAATTCCATTTATCCCCTAATGAAAACACCTAAACAATCCCATGCAGGGTCTCAAAGGAGTGTGTGGGTGTGCAGGCAAAGTCACCTTCAGACAATTAAATGGTAGAGGAGCAATTGATGGGTTTTCTTGAACAATAAGTGTTCTCTATGGATTTTTTCTCCTTCATTCTGGAATTTAAAGAGTGTACCTAATTTTTGTTGAATAAAAGTATAGATCAGGAAAATGCAAATTACAGGAAATAGGAAAAAATGGGACTACATTCTGAAAACTGTGAGTACTATAAACAAACTTCCAAAAGGTAATGATAAGGACTTTATATTTAATCAGTTTTGGAAGTAAACAATAATAAACTCATCTGTTATTTCCTGCTGAATGCCAAACATGCAAAGCCATGGCTGGCTGTTCACTGAGTAAGTTTTAGGACTGCAAAAAGACTGTTAATAAAACCTGGGAAGAGGAAACTAAGATGGATTTCAGTTGAGTGATTGGAGACAACTGGTTGAGGGCAAGATAAGTAATTTCTTGATCTCAAGAGTGATTTTGAACACCAGTTTTCCAGCATGATGTAGTCTTAAAATAACTTACTATCTCTCTTTTGCATGGAGGTCTAAACACAACAGTCTCTATGGTACCTGGTACATCATCTCACACACTTTCAGACTCCACTGAATTCAGTTGCAATCTTCTTGAGAAACATATCAGGAGGAAGAAATGATTCCCCAGTTTTACAAATTACACGCAAGGGGTTACAGTGTGCCCTCAGGGTTTGCTTTCATCAGCCTGTTTAGGTTCAACCCTCACCTCCTGCTTCTTAGTCACTGGAGCCTAGTGACTGTGTAGGGAGAGAGGAAAGATTCCCAGAGCCAACAGGAGAATAAACAAAACCAACCTCCTTTTGCTCAGCTAACACTGGAAGCAGAGCTGAGATCCCAGGGCTCTCATTCCCAAGATTTTGAAAAGTTCCTTTTAAGATCTTTCATTTCTTACAAGGATAGAATCCTGCATGCCTGCCTGAGATGAAATTTCTGTCTTCCTCAAATATTCCCCAGGAGTTTCGCTTTAATAAAACTGCAGTGGCACTACCTGAAGTGGAAGAAGTTGTACTGCATACAGAAAAGGTTTTATTTATATATATATATGTAAAATATGATGCCATTTATGATGATGTTCATAGAGCTTAGGAGAGAGTAAGTTGTTCCCATCTCAGCTTGTCAGACTTTATGAGCAGTACATTTGTCTGGTCAGAGAGAGAAAACAAAAACAAGATTGGACCTACACTCTTTGGTCATATGAGAAAAATACCCTAAAACAACCCAAATGAAAAATGTATATAGCTCTGAATGACACAACATTCTTGCAATAATCTTTATATTAATCAGCACCCTTTAATTTCTTTCAGAGTGCACTTCATTTTTCTATGAGCACTGAGGCTCCCTTTTTAAGATAGGGTAGACAATTTCCAGTTTGTTAGTACAGATTTGTAGCTTGCACATGAACAATTGTTGAGATACTTAATGATTTATCACAAAAAGTGCATAAAAATAACTGTCCATACGATGCTCACTATTTAAGAATATATTTTAAGTTTAGACCAAGAAATGAACTTCATCCAGTTCTCAAAACACTTGATTACATCTAATTTTACTTGGTAAAAAACAGATATAATTTATTTTATTGAGGGAAAATATATGGTATCTGCATTAGCAGGAAATAATAAACTGTAATTACATTTGCCTGACCTACAGAGAAGTCTGATATGCAAACTGTGCTGTGCCTCTTTGGCAAAATGCATCATGCAAGACATCAGTAGCCAAAAGTGGTAACAATTTAAATGGGTATAATAGCATCCACATGAGTTAACCTTTAATATTATTGAAAATGAATCAGTATGCAATGTGAATAATTATTCATTATATTCATTGTAATTATGGAGCTGAGTAACTACTCACACTGTCTTATTAAACACTCTTGCAGGGGAAAAGAAACTATAAGCACAGCAGCCACAAGCATCTATATTATATAAATGCACTAATTTTGCATACAGATTTAGCAGCAGGAAAAGTAAAAAAGGGCCTTGATAATCGTCGATGTATCCAAGAGGGCAAATAAAAAAATCCTAAACAGTAAAAAGTTTTCTGAAAACAAAGAAAGAGAAGGAGAGAACAAGGGAAATGGGTTACTGTTTGGGTTAGAGATGTTCAGAATAGAAACAAGGTGGTAATAGGCCAAATATCAAGAGCTTTCTCTGACAAAGTCACTATGAGTTTTCATAAAATGATTTTCATATCATCAGCATAATATTTCTTAAAATTAGTAATTCTATATGGAAATTCAGCAAATTTTACAGAGAACGAGTTTTTTTTTTTTTTTTTTAATATTTACTGGCCATTTAACTTTTATAAAATAAAACCTCCCTTTTGAAGTTTAAAGCATGCAGGCTGTACTGTCCTATGTGTACACCTCTCTCAGTTCACCACAGTGCTCTAGGCACGAGAATTTATTTCTAGATTTTATTCTAAGAAACAGGGGCCTCTTCTTCCTCACCTAATTCCAACAGCCTTTGGGTATTTAGGCACTCCATGCATGAGAAGCCCTAGGCAGACTGACTTCAGAACTAGTAGTTTTTTGTCCTGATCAGTTCATCTGCTCTGATTCTATAGTAATGATGTGCATAAAATCCTTTCTCTCACATCTGTGTGTATTTATCTGTGTGTGTGTAAAAAAGGACAAGAAACAACACTGACATATTATGTATTTTATGCAGTAGTAAAACATCCTTGATACAGCAGAATTACGTAGCTTCTGAAATTTCCAACAGACAAGCTGTATTCTGAAAATATATTTGACAAGCAATATGAAAACCAATGCTGTAAGGCAGAAGATATTCCCCATAAGATGCCTCTACAGCCCTCTTAAAGAGCTTTGAGTACTGGGTAGTCACAGGAAATTGGAAGAAATTATAAATCACCTAAGCCTTGGTGAAGGAAAACAGGAGTTTAGTTAGATAGAGCTGTTTGCATCAAGATTATATAAATCAACAGAAACTACTGATATAAATTAGTGTATTATAAACAGAGTGAATAAGGAGACTATTCATTAGAAGAATCATTGGCAATTCAATTTGCCAATTACTAGAAGAATTATTAGATGAATGAATTTAAAGGAAATCTCAGAGATTTTAATGGCATTACCTTATCAAATACATTTATTCACAATAAAACGCAGTTATTGATTCTCTCTTCAGTCTAACATATTTCTGCTCACATCTGTGTCCTCCACTTTAAAACTCTCATTCTGGAATTCTGAGAGACATTCTTAAGCAGCCACCTGGGTTTGAGCTGGTGGTTCAGCATCACCTGAAGGCATCACAGACTCACAGAATGGTTTGGGTTGGAAGGAACCTTGGACATCATCCGGTGTCAGCCCTCCTGACACCAGGTTGCCCAAACTCCAAGGAGAGCAGGACTGGGGCTGATTCTGCTGGCTCTGACAATGGCCATTCCTCCCTCTCAAAGACTTCCCTGCATCTGATTTCTGCCTGCAAACACCCAAAGACTTCCCTTGCTGGGAAAACCTGCCAACCCCGTTTATTGTCATGGATGAAGGATTCCTGGGCTGCTCTCAGCCAGGAGATGCAAATAGCAAGGCTGGGTGAGAAGAGCAAGGGAGGCACAGCAAAGGGGCCATGGGAGGCTGTGGGAATGTGCTGGGTGAGGCAGCCACACCATCAGGAGGAGGAGGAGGAGGATGGGCAGGGCAGGAGGCAGCTGAAAAAAGCTGCTCACAGCAGAGCACGGTGCTGAGAGCTAATAGGATGTGACACAGGCTATGAGAGGGGTATGACCAGGCAAATGAATGTAAGGGATGAGGCTGACAGGAGCCCATTGCATTTGAAGGCTACCCTGATGATGGCAGTATCTGGGAATGGGGGCAAGAGGAGGCAGACTGAAACCCTGAGTGCATCAGGGTTGCAGAGATGGCAAAAAGGGGTCAACCACATGATCTGTACTTCAGGAGTTTTAGAGCTTCAAGTGCAAACTGTGTTAGTAGTGATAAATGCAATTTAAAGTGCGTGTCTGCCTTGTAAGGGTCATTTGAACAATGTAGGTTAGAAATACCAAGGAATGCTTATTTTTTTGCATCTACTCTTTCAAGCACTGTTTTTCTATTACATTGCAGATAAAAGTATCCTTAACAGACAATCACATATAAAACAAGTATGAACAAGTAGAGTAGAAGCCAGGAACAAAAAGAATTGCCCCTCAGACATGAGGCTGAACTCAAAAAATAGCTCAAAAGTGTCTACCACAGGAGAAGAATTCCACAAGAGGATGTTCAGTGCATTGAGATTAGTCCTATATTACAATTATGCATTAAAAAAAAAAACCCTGATTAGATGTTTAATATTGCCATTAAGATCAGACTCTATAAACATTGTGCACTGTATTTAAAAAGGAAAAGGGTCTCCCTTGCAGTCCAACAGCTGCTTTAAACCATTTAGGCATTCAAGTGCTGAGAATAATTTTTCAGTCAGCTGATAGGCATAGGAGATTTACATGGAGGAAACAGAGTTTTCTGTTATTTTAATTTTGATTTAGAGGTGATTTAGCATATTGTAGCTTTCAAGTCCTATGAGCCATTTTTCAGTCAGGTGAGATTAAAGTCCCTAGCAAGATTAATTGTAGAGTTAGGATTAAGAGATTCTATAAATCACTCAAACTCAAAAATAAAGCTAGCAGAACACTATGGTAATGATAGATATATCCATATTTTATCAGCCACAGCTAAATTGAATTGACACTTTAGTAGACTGAATGTAGTCAAATATCAAAGTTATTAATAAAGATTATTCTTGATGAAAATGCAGACTCCACTTTACTGACAATTCCTGGGAGGAAAGTTCTCTTGAAGATCATTCATTTTTCTACAAACACCTGTGCAAAAGACTGGTATGGCTTCCTGATTTGTCAAAGCTTCCTGCTCCAGAGGGACAGTATGCAGGACAATGAAATCATTGCCTTTCCTTCAGTTGTGTGGTGTGCAGAAGTTGCAATGTTTGTACTGATGGCTAAATTTTAAAGGATCTTGCATCAAAACCTTGCATACTTGGGGAATCCACTGATTTCCAAACAAGGAGCTTTGGGGTACTGAATGGGATAGAGAGAGAGAAAGCTTTCCTCTGTTAAAGCCAAGGGGTGAACTGTCTGAATCCATTAAGGATGAAAGGAAGATAAGTTAGCAGGAAAAAGAAATCTCAAAGGTATTTCTAAAAAAGGTTGAGGGGGTCATTAAACTCCTGAAAAAATGTAAGGTTATTTCCTTGGCAGGTCATCTAAACATTTTTATTCATTTCTGCTCTGAACAGGGCACAGCTTTGTCTATTTTTCAATCCCCTACAATACAGGGGTTGTGCTGGGCTGAAGTTAAACCTCACCTTGTGACCAAGACTGAAGCCTCAGCAGCATCTGGCCTTCAGCAGAAGGTGAGCTCATCACCACATCTAGGCCTGACTTTGTGTGTTCCATCCCTTCCTTCTGTCTGGCATCTCATAAAACCAACGTGACACTGAGGATGCAGCTGAGAGGAGAAGGGGGATGGTGCAGCCTGCTGCTTTCCTGCTGACTCAGCCAAGCAGGTGCTCAGCAGCTTCCTCACAGTGGAGGCAAGGAAATATTTTAAATTGATTAGAGCCTCCTAGAAAGCCAATTTGCCAGTTCTCAGAGGAGCTGCTCTAAAAGTCTTGTTTTCTGGTTGTAGAGCTAAATCAGAGTTAGGCTGGGCTGGCCCTCCATCTCTCCTACTCAAGCTGGATTGGTCACACAGAGGTAAAACTTTTCTGGGGAAGAACAACTCCCTCCTCTGCATGAGCGTGCTGCAATTGTGAGTGAAGCCAAACACCACTGATTTATAAGGAAAGCAGAACTGAAAAGGTCAGTGACCTCTGGCCCAAAAAATTTGGAGTCTAGGTTCAAGGCATGTGACAAAGCTGAAATACTGAAAATAGACTGACTTCAAAGAGGAAGAAATTGATAGTGTGAAAGCAAATTATACTCTGACTTACCACATGGTTTATTCTGTGATGGTGAAGAGTAACTTAATTTGATACTATGCTTATGGTTTAACTTTGGAAAGACACTGACAGGTAAATACAGACAAAAAGAAAACTGTGGATCCATAGGAGAAAGACTTGTTGGTGCAGACTGGAAGGGAAACCTGATGACAGTGATGTGTTGCTATATGAAACCTGAAATTTGAACTGGATCACACAGGAGAATTAACGTGGAAAAGGGAGATAAAAGTTGAAAATCTTAAGATTGTTGGAGGCTACAAAAATGCAAAAACTGAAGAAATACCTAAAAGTGAAAATTTGGAGAGATACTTTGTTAACCTGAATGAAAGAGTGATTCATTATCTTTTATGTGATAAAGGCAAAGTACAAAAGCAAATTAACTATCTAGAAGAGCAAATGAAAATGACTTTGTACATTTGCTAAAAAAAAAACAAAACCAAAATACAGGTTGAACATCTTTACTTGTGCAAATGTGGTCTCTGTTGTTTATTTAATGTTTTCCAACATGCAACAGGGTGCCCAGTGATCAGAACAGGCATCAACAGTGTTTATAGAAGCAATCTGGATTACTCAGAAAATATCAAAGACTTTGTATAATACAAATCAAGCAGTGGTTACACCACAAATATATTTTAATGATGTTTTAAATAGAAACAAAAGACACATTTCCAAAATCCATTTTCAATATATTTTTCTAACTGAAAAAATTATTTTACCCTCCTTAAGATCCATATGTGACATACACATGTGTGATAATGGAATGCACAACATCTGGGAATAGATGAGGAAAAGGAATCTCTCTGCAGATTTTAACACACTGTGGATTAGGCCCCTTAACAGTGACTATGTTATGTGACATGGGAATTTGCTTTTGGAACCCCAGGCTGGGTCAAGTAATTGCATCTGGGAAATACAGTTTCTGTTTCTTCCCAGGTTTTTTGTGGTCACATTTTTGGAAGATCAATTTTGACAGTACTTGTTTAAATATTTCCTTACTTCATAGTGAATGAGGGACGAAAATGGCCCACAGAAATCTCAGGAGTAATTTGTGAATTCAATCATAGTGAAAAATGTGAATTAGACCCTTTCTGCTATGTTCTTACAGGGAGGTAATCTTGCCAACACTCAGGATACATTTTATGTCTTTCTCAGTACATTTCACAGTCTTGTACTTTATCCCTAGGTTTTTAAAGATGGTAGAGCCTTAAGGGGTTAGAAAAAATAGAATATAACTACAAAGAAATCTAAAATGATTTATGCCCATAACCCTAAAATCCATGATTTTGAGAATAGCATAAAATATCACAAATCTTGTGGTGAAGTAGAGCACCCAGTGGCACAGATAGCACTGTACTGTGAGGCCATGTGTTACCTTCCCCATACTCAGTACCTTTCTTTTGCTTGAAATCAGCTTGGGGAGAACATATTTAATTACCCTTTCCTGGCAATGCTGACTGGCAGCAGATACCTTATGATAAGCAGTGGTCTTCCCATGCTGCTTTATTCAAGGGATTTCCCTAAGTATTTTACCTGTGAATGAGTTTCATAAGGTCTGGGAAATAGGTGTAATGAAATAGCAACAGTTTGTGAGGTCATACAGCAGGACTGAAAATAGGGGTCATTTAGAACTGTGGCTGGAGTGAATAGAGTAAGAATCCATGTGTGTAACACATGCTTATGGCACAGTTATACCTGACATGAGTCCCCTGTGCTCATTACTTTCTGACAGATGACAATTTCCCTCATCATAAATACTGGCTGTTTAGTAATACAACACAGCATCATCAATTCTCTTATCCTTTATCAAGCAGTACATTTTCATATGATTTATATGCACACACTTCTTGCAGTGACAACTGGCATCAAGATAAAGGCAGACAATAAAATCTATTACGAAGCAGGACAAGAACCACCTCTCTGCCTGACATTTCATTAATAAGCAGTGCACAGCTGCATTACTCATGTCCCAAAATAACACAGTTGCTGAGCACAACTGAGTGCAGATTGAAAAAGACTTTACCTTGTGGTGAAATAGCAAACTGGACCTACAACTTTTATTTTAAAAGGGTGTCTATTGCATACACTGCCTCAAGACACAACAGATTCAACAGAGAGAATGACAAAAGACTTCCCTGTAACTTGTCTTTCAGAGCTAGTTCCTCTGAGAGAACTTTAAGATCTATTTTATATGCCATAAAGCCATTTTATCCCCTAAATGATATAATTTAAACTTTTTGGGGGGACTGAATGTAACCCTTGCACGGCAACTAGTGCAAACAGACCAAACCCAAGAAAGAAGTAAATCAATAGGGCTTGTTAAATCAGACCTTGTACAATGGGCTGGGCTGGGGGGAGGCAGGAAGAACAGGACAGAGGGAAGAACAGAACAGGACTGCAGCCAGCTCAGCCTGCCAAGAGCTTTAACTAACTGAAGGAGACATTATAAAGTTTCAAATTCTTTCTCCACTGTGTAACAACAGCTGCCTAAATCTGAAACTGTGCAGCCAGCAAGGTGTACAACTCACTCTAAGACCTCTCAGTGACATCAAGGCTTCTCTAAACTGGAACACCAAAAGTGGGAAACAACATTAGACCATCTCTAATACTGCTATACTCACCCATCTTTAAGGTTACTGGCTGGGAAAGTCCAATTTATAGAATGACATGTGCTTTGCATTCACATCTCTCATTTGTTTCACAAAAATTTTCCTGATAATTATCTACTGCTGTAAACATTACTACTGAGGCATTAAAATGCTATACATAAGCACTTATATTTCAATAATCTACTCAAAGTAATCTAATAGGAATTGGCCTCTCTCTCTTTTAATGCAATATCCTTCCATTACAGACCAAAAGGGCACACCCATCCTTTCACAAGTGCATCAGAAACAAGGTAAATATTTTTTCATCTCATAGCTCCTTCTGTGGGGTAATCTTCCATACACACTCTCCAGAGAGGCAAGGTGAACAATCTACCTCTTTTTACTTTGTTTCATGGAAGACAGCCCCATCAATTTATTTGATTCTATTAACTGCTCTGCAGGATAAATTCTCCCGGTTTCTGTTCCTACTAGAGAACATGTGTGTTAAGATTTGCACATCCAGATAAGGTCTTCCAAGCATCTTGTGTCTGACATTGGTAATTCCTTCTCTCTGTAGGCCAGAGGATGCATTTTAGGAGGATGTTTGCCTTTTTTATAAATACATTAAACATGTGGTTTCAATAATCCTGTGATCAAGCAGTAAAGTCCCATTCTGACATCCTCCTCAGCAACTATTACTATTGGTTGTAGATGATGCTTTGTATTGCCACATTCCACCCTCTTCTGTTTTTGCAGTCTTCCTAATCACTAAATTTTTCATGTTTGACATTTCAAATTGATCATGGTAATGATCTGTCACCTTCATGTTATAGATACAGTTCTTTGTTTCTGGTTGGTACCAGTATGGACAGCATTATAAAAGGAATCCCTAAGGATTTCTGGAAATCTCTGTCACTCCAGTTTCTTGGCTTTGGTGCCATATTTCCACATTCTTCCAGAAAACTGATGTAAAGCAATTACTTACAATATCATGCACCTGCAGATATTATATGGGGTAGTGAAATAGGTGCATATTTTTGTCCAGACAGCCAATACAAGCCTGGTGAATTATATGGGTCAACAGGAAAGATTAAGTATCTTCAGCTACTTATAAAGGGTGCAACTCAAATATAAGTGCTTTCATATTAGAGACAAATCAAATTTTAAAAAATAGCTCCTGGAAATTATGCAACCTTTTGCTAAATAAATCCATATCCATTCAGCTATACTGGCAGCATGCAAGCAAATTTTAGCCAGTTATTTAAATTATTTCTACTAAAAGAGTCAAGCTTAAAAATTCATTATTGCTTTGAAAGTTTTATGTTTCATCTTAGAATGATATACCAACACACACACTGAAAATACCAGAAGGAGAAGACTCCTACAAGACTTTGAATATCCTTCTACTAACCTTGGGTGGTTTAAAAGGATAGTCCGGTGAAAAGGTTATGTCAAGGAAGAAAACTCCACCTTCATATACAGACCCTGGAGGCCCCAGTATAGTTGACCTCCATTCATAAATGTTGTCTCCTTTGGGTCCAGCACTAAAATAGAAAACAAAAATATAACATAATAACCACATACAATCAAGGATATGCTGCATCAGTTATACTCTACCAGTAGTACTGCTGGTTTTGCTGTAACACCAGAAACCAAAATTGTAAATCACATTCATTAAGTTAGATAGAACATGCATCTGATGTCCTGTCAGAGGACAGGAGCTGAGCTCTGTCTGAGAAGTGATATATTCAGCTGGGAAGAAGTATTAAAATCACATCATAAATTATTCAAATATGCACAGAGAATTTCCCTACTGTCTTATCTCAAATATTTTTGTGGGCAGATCTGAAAGATTTACAGTGCAAGGATACAGAGACTTTGTTGAGATGTCTTGTCACTGTCTTGCTTCACGAGCCATTCTATTTTCACCTACCTCCTCATCCACCTACCTCCTCAGTCAGCAGCAGTGTAATTACACACATTACACAGCACAGACTGTACTAAAGACTGGGTACAACCAACCTTGCAGCTGCACTTGTTCCTAACCTAAGGTCTCCTCTGCAATCGTTGTCCTATCCTAAAAATAATATAAATAGGAAGTGGGTTATGTTAATTATGTTAAATCAAATCGGAAGTGTTGGATTATGTTAATTCAAAGTCCTTGGTTAAAAGCACAGTACTGAAATTATATCTAAAATATACAAAACATAATCCTGTATGGAGCAAGAAAAATCTTTCACCTGTATGGTGAATTCCTGAAAAAGATGAAATAAAATATTAACTAATAAAAGTTCTTGGGCATGACTCTTCTAAAAGCCAGTAGAGCCTCCTTTCATACAATATAATGCCTGTCCATACAAATTCACATTTTACTCAGGATGGCCTCTTAAACCATATGAAGACTTCTTTTCCATTCACAGCCTGATGATTACAGTCACTGACACTGGATTTTAATTAGGATCAATTGGAATGGTGACCTCTAGGTATCTAATTAATATTTTTTAGAGGAAGGCAGTGCTGGTAGGTATCTCAAAAAAGTGATGTGGCATTGTCTTAAGGCATTTTTTTGTGAAACGATTCTTGTTATGTTTGCAGTGAAGGTTTCTGCAGCATGCAGGGGTTTGTGGAATCACTCTGTGTGTAGAACAGCTGAAAGCTCTTGGCTGTGCTCCATGCCTCCCAATGTACCCAAGGCATACAATTATTATCTGACATCATGTCATGTTCACTGCTCAACTATTCGTTTTGTTCACTGGAAGTTAATAAAACACACTTTCACCTGCAATTCCTTGGGCTCCCTTCATTAAAACTTCTGACTGCAGGATTCCCTGAATACAGCTGCACGACTCAGTCCTGTGCAGAGCACTTCATTAGTCATGGTACCTACATCCATTTTCTGTAATAGCTGTAAATGCTTCTTGGCTTTCTAAACTACCTTGCTTTCTCAACAATAATGGGTTACAGAGACTATAACATTATGGAACGTTCATTTTCTATCAGCCATAGTAACAAAACTAGCAACTGTTTTAAAGATAAAATCTGGCTTTTTAAGTGGCACAATAGCAGAAGTGTTGCCATCCATATTTCACAGTGTCGATAATACATCAGGTTGCTAGCTGCCAAACAAATTTAATTTACCCAGTTCTCAGTTTGCATTAACCTTTGAATAATAAAGCACAGCTGAGACTGCTGTAAGAAACAAACCAGAGAATGAATAATTAAAACCACCTCCACTGCCTTTAGAGAGACCAATCCTGAGTCAACAGGGAAGGTTTAATTGTGACTGAACTAGGCATTAAGGGGCTAATTGAACTCTTTTTAAGCCCAAACAAATGCAGTCCTACATCAGTGGTATGGTATAAAATGTTCACAGAAAATAAAACTCGTAAAAAAAAAAAAAAAAAAGTAGGCAATTATTTCAAATAGAAAAGACAAGAAACAAGGCAAGTCTAAATCTAACACCAAAAGAGCCCATAATATGTGAAAAGAATCCCTTCTCATTTTCTGTAGGAAAATGTTCTAACACTTAAAGAAGCAATTCCTCAGTCGATGCCAGCAGGTTAAAATGGAAGTGATATAAATGTCATTCCCAGAGAGATGTTGGAAATAGTAACAAAAGCTAGCCCTAGCTCTTTCAGAGCTTATTTAGCCAGGAGGCGATGGCTGGGCTCTTTCTAGATTTGAGTAAGGCTCACTTTTTTGATCATAACTCTCTCTGATAGTGGCATTTTTATACTGCATATTATTTTTATTTGTTTTGCCTATTTATTTAATTGCATTAACATTTGAAATGAGCAGTCATTAATTAGAATAGTTGGAAAATGCTCCATCTGCCAGTTGAACTGTTTCGGCACGTCCAGCTACAAGCCCAGCCTGATCACACTCTGAGGATGCTGATTAACATTAATTGAAGGTTTTCTTTGCAAATGAGAGATGAAGCTTTATTAAGTATTATTATTAATTTGAAGAATAGCTTAAATTGTATGGAGTGTGGGAAGACTGCTGTTATTGACGCTGCCTGTTGGAGTGCTTACTTGGCAGCAGGGCTGCTCAGCCATGTGAAATACCAGCCCATGTGCACAGGCAACAGCTGGTATTAAGGGCAACAGCATGCACAAGCATCACTGTTTTTCATTTTTGCATTAATAATACAAAAAGTTTGACAGGTGTATTATCTTTGTTTTCCTTCTTTCTTAATTGTTAAGCCTTTTATTTATCCACGTTACTAGCAACCCGAACAGGCTTCACCAGAGAAAATTCCCACATGTGCAAGATCTCAGGCATAGCCTCATTCTATAAGGTTTAAAATGCAAGAGCATTTAATTACCCTTCTCTCTTCATGGATATCTGCCCAACACACTGAAGCCCAAATGTTTTACATTCAGTATGATTTATATTCCAGCCCTATTAAAGTTACTGGCAACCAAACCACAGATCTCGAAGAAAGTGCACTAAACAGCTCAGTGCCTGAAGTTCTGTAACCTTTGGAAGGACAGATTCAGATGTGCATCCTCTCAGCAAAAGGCAGACTAAATCTGTCCTGAATCCAGCTGGTCCAGGGCCAGAGCACACATGTGCTGCCTGTGATGAACCCAGTGCTGCAGCAGTCAGCTCCAAGGCAGAGGTACCAGCGGCTGGGCAGCTCCAGGTGGAAGTGGATAAAGTGTTTGAGGTGGTCAGGAGGACAGGTCTGCTGTCAGACCAGCAGTGCAGCCTCCCAGATGCTGACACCCAGTGACTCTGCGGGGTGGGGCAATCAAGGAACAGCAGAGAGGTTGGAGTGTGGCTCTGGAACTGGTGTTCCCTGCCTCTCCAGTGTTAGCTTCCAGGTGGAATACATAACACAGGACCAAGGAGGTGCAGCTGAGCCCTACAGACTTGAAGTTATTAATGGCTTGCCAAGAGCCAGCTGTCTGTATTCCCCTACAGCTGATGAGACCCTCCACAGAATGCTGTATTTCACCTCTGAGGAGGTTTGCTCAGTGGAAGAGCTGCAATAGGTGGACATGGAGCCAGTTTTCTTCCAGAATGACATCCATATGAGTGTGTGAAATTCAGGACAAAGGAGTGAAAATATGTAAAATGGTCTTCTTTTTATTTCACTCTCCTTTGCCTCTCCTGTATTTCACTTCTGCCATGGCTTCCACACATACTTGCAGGTGAAATGTATGGACATCAGTTACAGTTGTTAGCAAAACACTTTAAATGCTACTAGAGCTGAATGAACTTTACTTTAAATATGCTTACCACATGGAGTATTTTCTATTCCCTCACTGTTTTAGGCAGGCAGCCACTTGAAAGTAGTGCTGATAAAAACTGCTTGTCCAGTGCAATGCACTATAAACACTAAGCTTTCCCTGCATTTAAAATATCCTAAAATATTAAATGCAAAATAATTTATTAGGAGAGTTGTATGAAAACAACAGCACCCATGAGATATAGCAGTTGAAAACCTAACTGGAGAAGTTATTAAAGTACTGTTGATTTTTCAGCTGTCATTTGTATACTAATGTACTTAATTTCCAGAGAACAATTTCAAAAAGTGAAATTACAGAAGGTCAAAAAAATAAGAATGTCTACCTGGATTATCAAGTGGTCATACAAAACAGATTAGTCAAAGTAATGTCATAGTTTTTAATCTACCTTATATTTCTTGATGAGAGGGTCACATGCTTTCCCAGTGTCCATGACTGGAGGTAGTATAAACTCATAGTGTGTTTCTGGTAAGGTGGAAATTCAGGACTATTTCAGTGTCTTCCCTTCTGTTCTTGGTCTCTGAACTCTGCAGGTATCCACAATTAAAGTGGATACTCTTTGACACAAGGGAAAGGCAAGCCTGTAGCACAAAACCTACAGGATTTTAACTTCAACCAGTTTTCTAGATCTGATACACGAACAGTGCATGGCAGGGAAGTGATCAGGCCAAATGGAACAGGAAAGCACATTGGTTGGAGGCCTTCCTATTCCTGAGGACTCAGAAAGAAATGGAAAGATTCTTGAGGAGGATGTGAGTTTTTTACAACACTGAAGAATAAAGCAGAACCAGGATATCACTGGTTCTTTCCATGGCATTGTCTATGGCAATTCACTCCTGTTATTGTATTATGTAATCTGAATTGCCTTAGCACACAGAAACACACATCAGAACCAGGGTGCAGTCTGTGGAGGATGCAGTCCCTCTCAACTATCTTTGGTAACTCATGACAGTAGGAAAAAGAAGGATACATGCAAGGTTCTTTCTCTTCCTTGTCTTTCATTGTGCAGGGCCTTGCTTCAATGTTTAGGAGCTTTCCCTGTGAGGAGAGAAGCTCATTACAGAATCATGGCCCTTTCTAAATATTACATCATTTTCTTGCAATCCCATTTCTTGCACATCTAACAGATATGCAGGAGCAGATCCTGCCTCCAGCTGCTTCCTGCAAATGCTTTTGGGAAGCCACTTGCCCAGAGGGCAAAGTGGATACCAAAGTATGGAAAAGTTGGCAAAGCAATTTAGGAGCACAGCTGGTGAGGGGAGAAGATGGATGTGGCAAAGCAGAAGACTGCAGATTCAGCTTTCAATCAGATACATCTCCTGAGAAGCAGATATGAAGCTTCATTAAAATAAACTCAGTATACCCTCTGCTCTCTGTTTTTGCCAAAAATGAAACTCGTTCTAAGCAGAAGTGTTGCTTTGGTCTGCACCAGGGCTCAAGGCTGACCCTGTAGTTGGGGACAACCATGAGACAGCAGTGGGGGAGTTGTTGCTGGATAATCTCAATCTGGGAAGAAGCAAATCAGCAGCAGCTATGCTGATAGATCACCAGGTGATTCACCACACCTCCACAACCCACCAAGCCCTACTCAACAAAATGCAAAAAGTGCCACTGAGAAGCAGTGACATCACAGTCCTGCAAGCCCCTGCCATGTTTCTGTAAATGTGGAATGGATACAGGCAGCATTAGGATAGAGACGGAGCCAGCCATACAGCTTATCTGCTGAATTCCTCCTGCTCTTGTCCCAGTACTCCCTCCTCTGCAACCCTGATCCACCACCTCTCCAGCTTTACTACTCCCTTGTCACTAGCTATTATTCTCTGTAGTATTGCATGTATTTGCTAGTTTCTGCCTGAGGCTGGTTTCTCCCCAGCCTTCTCTTTGTATGGTGACAATTCATTGCTCCTTCACCATGGTGGATCCTTCCTCACTTCAGGCACATGCAGATCCCACTCCTGCTAAACCCCACTTCTTTTTCCCTCATCAAAAGCCATCAAAACATCCTTTTATTTTTTCACCTTTTTCCAGAAGTGAGAAGAAGGTGAAAAATGGTACAGGGGTGGTTAATTACAGTACAGTAATTTTGTTTCCCTCCTTCCCTGGAAAAAGAGGAGCAAGCAGAGTGGGAGCTGCAGCAACAGTGGTGTAGGGAAGGGAAAGGGAATCACAGCTGCCTACCCAGATGCTACAGTGATATCAGGAGATACTTTGGTAAATGTATGTAATAAACAGTTGCCACAGCAGCCAAAATAATACACTTCTACAAAACAAAAACAAAGAGATAGCAGGGAGCACTGAGACTGCCTGTGGCAATGGGCACTGCTTTGTGGTTAATAATACCTCTGCTATGAATAAAATTAGCAGGCTGGTCTCCAGGCAGTAAAATCAAAGAACAATTAAAGAAATAAACCCTTTCAGAATTAGAGATAAGTGCTAACTTGAACTGTAATATTGATGACTTAAATTTTCCTCAAGAAATCAAGCCCCCATTTTACAATGCATAGTATTTTTAATGTCTTTTTTTCCCCCCTGAAAATCTTCATTTTCAATTAATCAATTAAATAATGTATTAAAGCTATCATCATCTCAATTCCTTTATCTAGATGGTGCAAAGAAGTGCCATTATTAAAATGCTGAAGATGCTCATTGTTCTTACTAGATTAATCTAGACCAAACCTAGAATTTCAGCATTAAATTTGAGGCCCAAGAGATCTACTCTAAGTACTCTAAGTAAACTAACTCTTTAAGTAAATTACAACATATATTTACATTTTAAGAGAGTTGTTCATTTTACTTTAAACAGACTCCACAGTTAGTGAAAAATCTTGCCTTACCATGACCTAACACTTGAATTTGTGACTATGCTGGATTCAGTATTTTTGGTCACCCTACAATATAAATGGGATTTTATGTCTTACATATGTTGGAATATCAATAGTATTAGATGAGGTAAGTATGATTTTTGAGTAGGTAACTTTCATTAGACTTAGTTATTCATAATGGAAACAGAGGTTGAAATGATTGGGCCACTTGTCACTCAGAAAGACTTTGGCAAATAGAGACACATCAGACAAATCATCTACACCCCTTAGTTTCCATTGCAGTGAGAGAATTCAGCTGAAAATTTTGAATCAGACTTTCTTCCAGTTCTTTCTGTTTTCTGTCTGAGACCATCTTTCATTAAGGAACATCTTGGTTATTTTTTTATTTTTTTATTTTTTTTTAAAGTACTTTTAGGCAAGCAGCAAGGGAAGGAGGATATTAAGACATTTTTCTAAGTCAGGCTGCAATTCTTTCAAACTGGTTATACCCTTCTTTTATTATGTGCTTTTTATTGAAGCCAGCTACCATTTTCATGTACACTTTGCAATCAATATGGAAGAACATATAGGAAAACAGATCCCAGTGAGCTGCCAAAGGAGCAATAATGTATTACAGGGTATTGTTGACATTGCTTCTTATGCTTATTGAGACCACTGGAATTCAGTATGGTACAGCATTTTTTAATTGTCAAGTCTTCTGTAGTTTTAGGAAGGTATTTCTAGGGATTTATTAATCATCCAAAGTGAGATGAAGTTTAACTTTAGGCTTCCTGCCTCTTTCTTTCTTGCAACAAACCTGCAGCACACCAGGTCAATGTGCCCAAAGTCTGTATGAAGCAAATCCTTTTTTCTTGTGATTAATTTTATCTGCCCTCCTATCACGGGAGCCATTAAAAATTACTGCCCTTAAAAATAGTAATTTTGACCCACAGTATTAATATCAAATAGATTAAGACCAAAATAAGTATCACTTAGTTGATTTTGTAATTTTCTTCTAAATAATATTGCTAAAAATTATTAAAAGTATCCTAGTGCTTTAGTAGACTGGCTTATTCAAAGAGCACTTTGATGCTTTTATTCTCCAAAGCCCTGTCCTCAGAGCATTCCTGAGATAGAAACCATCATGAAGAGAACTGCTTCTTAATGCACAAAATAGTTATTTATATTATACAATCTACAGCAATTTATTCACTGCAAACACCATTACACAGTGTATGATCACAGCATGCTGAGTATTCACAATGAGATTTTAAAAATGGCAATTTTGTTAAGTATTCTCCGCTTTGTTCAGCTGAAGAAAATTACATAAAACCATTCACAGAAGGCTTGCCTTGCTCAGAGTAGGAAACAATCATTTGCCTCCTATTACACACCCATGGGCTCAATTCCCTTCTGCCACATCTTTTGTTTCTTTTTCTTTTAAAGTAATACCAGTATCTGAAGTTCCAGCTCTTTTAAACTACCAGAAATTGCCTGTATAGTTTAAAAAAAGATAAAATATTTTTCAGCCTGATTTGTCTCTATGGGAAATTACATCAAACATGATTTGTAGCCTTATTTTAGTAAACAAGAAAACCACAAGTACCCAGGAATGAAAAACACTACAGAAGAATGAATAGGCTGTCCTGGGACCTTCTAACACGACCTCCAATCTTGCAAGTTGCCAAGTGATATTATTTTCATGTTACTACTAATTTGCTGTTCCTTGAGTTTTTTCTTTCCCAGGATTGTAATTTATTTTTAATTTATTTAATATAACTACTTTTCAATTTAACAACATTTCCCTTTGCAGGCAACAGTTGTAATTTACCATTATCTCTTCTCTAAGTTAATCAGAACCCATGACATGCAACAGTGGGGTGGCACCACCAGGCACTGCATTTTTAAATTTTAAATCTGATTTAAAAGGATGAGGTGACTAAGTGCAGACAGATAACACAAAAACCCCAGAGCAGCTGGAAGATTTAAGAGGTGTAGTAGGGAAGAAAGCATTCTTTAAAACAGCACTGACTTTTTAGTTTCTGTGGAAACCTTAGAGGCAATGCAGGAGAGAGAGGTAGACAGGACTAAAGCTCAAACATACTAGAAAGACTTCTCATGAATGGGTGGAACAGCTTTGGATTTGAAATGCATTTGATACGTTGATTTGATCACCCAGAAAAAAAATTATGGCAAATTCTCAAATTTTATCAGAAATGATGAAAAATGACAAAAAAGCCACACACGATGTATTTGTGATGAATGGATCAAACTGAACTTCAACTAACATGTCCTTCACTTTGAGATAATGGACTGCTGATTTCATGTCAGAAATTTTTTAAAGTCGTATCCAAAAAAGATCTTTACAATACTCTACTTTTAAAAATATTCTACACTAGTCAGACATTTCAGTAACTGAGAATTATTTAGACAGGATTATTCCTTATATATGTACACGCACACTTTCTGATTACTATGGATGCTACAAGCAAGGCAGTAATATTGTTCAATGTCTGCACATTCTTCTTCCTCAGAAAGCTGGTCTTCTAGCTGGTCCACTAGTCATTGAATCTTTCCCCAAACAGCAAATTATTTATCCAATGGCCTCTAAAGAAGCTTGATTATTCAGGACTGTAATCTTTAAGAGTCCTTAGGCAGTTGTCTAAATAAGAGCCTAGACATTTTGAAACCTTATGTGACAAGATAATTTTGCAACTTTTTATTCTGAACGGCCCAATTCTGAAATTTCCTTTTGTGACACTGTATAGACTTTAATTTTACACATAAACTGCTTGTAAAACTGTTCCAAAATATTAATGAGGGGAAGCAATGAGAAGAAAATTTAAAGAACTATTTAAAGTTTATCTCAAGCATATAATACAGCTGTGAAACCAACAAGTCTGCTCGTGTCCATTTTGTAAACAGAGGAACAGGCTTAGATACAGAATCCCCCCTCATTTCAGTGGGAGATTCCCACATGCTTACATGTGAAATGCTTGTTTACACAAGGAAACAACTCTT
Organism: Oenanthe melanoleuca; assembly: GCF_029582105.1. Lineage (NCBI taxonomy): Eukaryota > Metazoa > Chordata > Aves > Passeriformes > Muscicapidae > Oenanthe > Oenanthe melanoleuca. The sequence goes on from NC_079335.1 coordinate 111,611,028, forward strand.
TATTATGGCACAGATTAACTAACATGATGTTAAACACATTATAAAACAAGTCATTTCCTCCTGAGTAAACAAGCCTATAAAGCCAACAGGCACAGAAAAAGGAAATTTGATTCTGAAATCCATATACTTCAAAAGCAGATTCCTTTTATTTAGTCAATTTAGTTGAGAGGCTGCCTTATTTCTGCAGATCTCTGGTAAACAGAAGAAAACACACTTGGAAATTACTGGCAAATGGATAGGTTTTCACAACCTTTTTCCCTTAAATTGAAATTACTCTCTTACTTCAAATATGGAGACCAGCCACAGGTCCAAGGTGAAAGAAACCTTAAAACGTCTCAACCCTTGGTTGAGACTGATTGCCCCCAGTGCAGTCCACACACTACTTGTCAGAAGAAACCACCATTTACAGGCAATTTTCTTAGCAAGTCTGTGGTATGAACTTTACACCACTTGACAGACCTGCCAAAATGAATGGGGACGTGCCAGAGTCAGACTGGGACCCAGTGATGTGGCTTCTTCTAAGCCAACAGAATATTGTCAAGACTTTAATGTGTCTGGGGTCAGGGGACTTAACTGGATACCTGACAGGATAAACAGAAAATTAAATATAAAGGAATTTCTTGTTTCTTCATCAGTGTCATTTTCTCCTAGGATCTTTTGGGAAAGTCCTCAGGGCAAAGGTTAGAAAAGGGCTTATGTAGGAAGTCTTCTGTTCTGAAGTGGCTGGAAGCCTCTCAAAATCAGACCTGGAGTTACCAAGTGTGGCTACAACAGTCCCAAAAATGGTTATGCCACAGACTTCACTATAAGAACAGGATTGTTCCAATGTGTTTTTCAGTAAAGCAGAGCTCACCTGGGACAACTGAGGCTACATTCTTCTCAGAAAACACACACCTCCACTGTGCCCCATGGATCACAACTTCAGTTAGAAAACCACTCCTATAAATGGCTTTGTTTCATCCCTGCCTGCATTTAAAAGCAGGACTGAAAAATACAAAGTGGTTCTGGGAAGAAAGATGGCAAAACCTGTTTAAGAAAGGGACGCCTGTTTGTCATATGAAGGTCAGAATGAAAGGGTATGGCTGGGAGGAGAAGTGCTCTGCCTCTGTTCTCAGGGTGGGAAGGCAAACACCCAGTGTGCAGGTACCTGCTGGTGAAAGCAGTCTTCACTCAGAGCTGGGCTGAGGAACTCAGAGCCCCGTAAAATTCCTCTCAAGATTTCAGGTGATGCTTTCAATACTTTCAGGGCCTCACACATCATCTGCATGAGAAATGACACCCTATCTAATGAAGATTCAACATTTCTAATTAGTAAGAGGGAACCAGCATTCTAATCTGTAAGTCATAATCGATGACTCTGTCACAGAAGAATTAAACATCACATTTTTAAGGTGAGTTTTTTTATAACCACTGAGTATGTAGCCTACATCAAGATAAAATACCAACAACAGTTGAAATTGCCATTATAATTTCCTTGGCAACAACAACTTGGAATCCTTACTCAAACAGATGTTTTTTGCATGATAAAAATTACATTTGTGTTGTTTTCTTTCCCGTTTTCAGTTCCAGCTCATCTCCTTGGCTCAGCTGCTGGTGATACCTGCTCTCATCATTGTTTATTTACTCATAGTATTACTGGCTGGCTGCACTAAGTGACAAACAGCTGCTCTTTCAGTCAGAGCTACCACCATGAGGAGAGCCCCAGAATACCACACTAGTCATGCAGAAATTCACAATGCAAAAATAACATGTGGCTTAACCTATGAACACTAGAGCTCTATTACTTATCTTTATCATGTGCTACTACTTATCTTTATTATCCTAATCATGCTTGCTTAAATCTTGTGTATTCAAAGAAAACAGCTGGAGCAAATGGCCATGAGCTACAGAAGTGTTCATCCTGTGGTCTCTGGTACAGTCCTAGCCTAGATGGCTCCTGTCCAAGTTGTCTGTACTTGGAGACTCTCTGCTGGTCTGCATTTAATGAATAGTTTTTTTTTTTTACAAATCCATCTCTCAGTGGACAAACACTCTAAGATTATCACTGCTGATTCCAGCCCTGCTGAGAAAGTCTTAAAATTTACCACTCTACATATTAAGAGGAAAAAGTGTTCCTCTGCCAGATCATACTGAATCACAACAATGTGCATATGTATTCCTGTCACAGTTTCTGCCCCTTTAACTGTTTTTGATGCCTTCAAAATAATCTTTTTTAAAATTACTGTACTTGCCAATTGTACATTCTAGAAGGGAGAGCAGCTGTTTCCTCACAACTGTATGCAGAGCCTTTTGAAGAAAATTTTGTTTATTAATAGTAATCTGTTTTTCATAGCTTTGCAATTTTTAGATAATAGGGTAAAACACAATCTTCCTTTCATGTTCTCTGCATGGTGAAGAGACAGATGCAATTGCAACAGACTACTTACGCTGAGGGCAAAACTTAGAACTGCTTAATGTGACTTAATGACTAAAAAATGTGCATCATTTATAGATGACATCTAGTACTCTGCTAAGTTGTTATTATTATGGTCAATGAGTATTCTTCCCTGCTGGTTAGTAAAAGGATTTGGAATTAAATCTGTTTGTATTTCACTTGTTCAAGTAGCACACTGAAAGCAACAGAGCTACCCACGTAAGTAACACAAATGGGATTTAGTCTTTATTCCCAATCTTTTTCTAAACAGAAGCTCACATATAACAATGTATATATAAACTTGAAAAACACAGAACTGAGAGAAAGGGGAAAAAAACCTCAGGACTGAAGAAAGGCTATTTTACAGCTACATAGACATGTAAACACCTCCAGGAACTTTGCTTAATAAGGCCAGCTACTTTCAGCTATCACTTCACCACCCGTGACAATCTTTGCATGAAAGCATTTCTTTCTCCCCCAGGCAACACTATCAAGTTAGTGCAGTTCCCTCGAAATACATAAATGCTGTATTTAAAATTAAATGTATAGCATATGGAGGACTGGAGCTGTGCTCTGGAAAGCAGCCCCCTCACCCACCCAAAGCACTCACATACATGAACATACATCCTTGTGAAACGTGGTAAATGTGACTGGGAAATGTCAGAATACAGAAATTTCCTGCAGATTTTAACTCATAGCAAGACACACTCTTGTGTAAAAGATACCAAAGGGTCCATGGTTCATCCTGAATAACCTCAGAACATGATGTACACAATGAAGAAGTCGACTCAGCAGTGTTTAATACATGAGCACTCTTCCCCTTATGGAATACATTACTCAGCTTTTCCTAATGATACTGAATTGATCTACTTGTTAATTTACCAAACTAGGTGTATTCAACCCCAAAAACAGAGAGGCTGAGAGTGACACAGAACTTTCCTGGGAAATGAAGGCTCAGCTCTGTGTACTCAAGCGTAGATCTGGGTTTCAGTGATACCAGGGATAAAACTCTCACTGACTTCAATACAGTGCACAAAAGACAGCATTTACTAACCACTTATAAGCACATAAAATGTGCATGATTTTGTGCCTGCAATTTTAAAATCACCTATTTTTAATGAGTTGTGGAAAAAAAGTCGTGTGTATAATTGCACATTCAAATTTATGTTGACCTACTTTAAATTTTTTTCAGTTTATCATGTTAGGAAAAATATTCTAAAACTGTAACCTCAGATGATCAAAAAAACCCCACCCCAAACTTTCAAAATAAAAATGCAGGGTATAGTGGTTTGGTCCCCAAAACCACCAAGCTTTGATCAAGAGTTTTTTGTTGCAGCAATATTTCAGAATCACATAAAAATATGAACAACACTTGTTGCTTGACTTCCATTCCCACTGCTCTAGAGGGTGTCTGTGTTTGTGCAGGATGATTTAAATACAAATCTCTGACATTCAGAAATGAAAGGTCTGTTCCTGTGTGAAATAAGAGAACTCATTAACTTGGGAAGTCTATTAACTTGTTTGACAAATCTAAATGTATTACATTTTTGGTGTACATTCCTTCATAAACTAATACTCCCTATTTAAAGATTATTTCTATTTTCATTTGCATTTTTACACTTACTTTCAAGTAATTTTATCATTGATAGGGATTACTGTTGGGTTCAGGACTCAAATCTTATTACAATATAAAAAATGAAATGCTTTTACATTAATAGTTTCTCTGCAGAGGTAAAAGGTCAAACAGAGTAGCACTAGACAGGAGAAAATGAATTAGTAAACTGAAGGGAAGATAATCAGTCTGGTTTCAAGGTTAACTTTCTGTTCTTTATTGCAGTGAGGATTTTTTTCCTTCTTTTTTTGAACTTCTAAGAGCATGCCAATTCCATGTTCCAGCCTGCTGTGCTACTGCAGCAGAAACTACACAAATAGACAAAAAGTCTAAGAATCACACCACCTTAGAGAAACCCACCCTGCCTCTCAGTCACTCCCTCTGAAAAAATCTAGAGCAAAGAAATACCCTTTCTGTTGAAAATAAGGAAACTGAGGTCCTGGGAAATTGACAGGTAAAGTATATTTATCTTCCCCAAAAACATGACTGTGTGAATAAGAGGTGCTCCCAAGGTGAGCAGTCAGCTGCCTCCCTGGATGTGACTGTAAATACTGTGTTTAAATACAGAAACACAATATTTACAAATAGAAATTACACACAGCATGTCCTTCAAAAATCTCTCTGCCATTGTCTACAGTTTTTTTGTGGTAAACAACCTAGCATAAACAGTGGGTAGTAAAAGTGGTTTAAAAATAATTTTATGTTTAGCAAATGAAGCAGTATTAGCAACAGCCATTGCTCTTGTGTTGAGAACTGCTCTTATTTAATTCCTTACTTTGACTTCATAAACCAAATAAATACATTTTACTTCACAGACTGAGGAAAATCTGCAAGAATCAACTTTTTTTTTGCTTTGCAAGCTTTGGAGAGCTTATCTAAAATGTTTCTACATCTTATTGTATGAATAATTTTATGTCTGAACTTTAATATATTAAAAAAAAATGACAGGAGAGATTGAATACGGGAAGTGCCTCAAATACAATTTAAATTTATGCTTCTCAACTTAGGCAAATTAGGATTCCCCAACAATGTCACTTAAAAGTTTTGTATTGACATATCTCATAAAAATCACGTATTTTTTTCATCCCTTTTCATCTCTGTTTTCCTCTTATAGCCTCAAGTATTTTTCATTTGTCAGCTATAAAACATTATAGTTATTCATTACATATGGCCTTGGCATACTTGTTATAGCTACCCAGAGTACATTTCAATACCAGAATACATTTCTCAGTTTAATACACTGCTAATGAATCAGATAAAATCCAAGTGGTTTGGGGCTTCAGCTGACACTAACTTATGACCCCTGTAATCACATCATGAGCAGAAGCAGCTCTGTACCTTTTGTGCTCAGGACCTGCACTGAAACTCACCACAATATTCTTGCTCTGTGGCTTGTAATTCCTTCCAAATCTCAGGAAATGTATTTACATGTACATTGGACATTTTTTTTCAGGGGAGGTTTGTGTTATGCTAGCCACCACAGATGCCCAAAAATCAACATCCAAAAAATGCATATTTAAATATACATCCACAGTCATTCTATAGTTATTATTTCTGGTATTTTAAAGACAGTAGTTTGCTACATTAAACTATTTCACACCAGTCCTCCTCACCAGAGACTGACCCAGAACCAGAAACTCCTGACTGAGGAGTGGGGGTGGGCAGCTGCTCCCTTGCCAAATGTATTTTCAAATCCTTTAACAACCCACGCTTGACATTCTTCATTCATTCATTCATTCAATAACATTTCTTATACATGCACATGGAAGAAAAAAGAGAAAGGTTCAGAGCAATGCCTAGTCCTTTGCTGTGGGCTTCCCAAACAACAAAAAATACCTGGACCTGAGAGGTGAAGGAATAATTTTATGAAACTATTTCTCTGCAGCCACACACAGCACAGCTGGCAGTCACTGCTCTACAACAGTTAAAACTTAATAATATGTTTCTATGGGGTGATGCCAATGAAAATATTCACAGTACTATAAAGAGGAGTCATTAATTATCTTCAGGTCGTTACCAAATGTTAGGACCCAGCACTAAAAATACACAAGGAGGTGAACAACAGTACTTTGTGCACATGAAGCTACTTAAGGACATACAATGCTCACTACCCACGATTCCAAGAAGCAGCTTACTGTTTTTGACAGCAAAGTGAAGAGTTATATTCTAGGAATTGAAATAAATTTCTTTTACAGCATTATTTTTCAGGCAGTACACTACCAGAAGGCATTAATAAAAAAGGCCTGTTTAGTTCTCAATTACCCAAGGATGGTGCATTTCAGAAGAGCCTTAAGAGTTTAGTTTCAGATTTTTCAGGGGGTATTTTTGCTTTTTGTGGTTATAGGGCATGTGGTAAGTACCCACAGCAGGCACAGAGTACAAGACTTGTTATCAGCTCAGAGAAACATTATAATCAGGTTTTCATCTGTTCAGCAGAAGCTCAAAACCAGGATGCCTCGTGTTGAACATCTGTACCTGCTGTACAACAGTGGAAAACAGATTTTAGAGCTTGAGGTGAAGAGACCCAACCTCCTCACACAACACCTTAAGTGAGCTGGTGGCTGTCTGTTGTAATTGATTCTTTTTAACTACAGAAGCAGGCTCAGTCTCACTGCAATACATCCTGCAGGGAGAGGAAAATGAGAAAACTGACTGTGGTACCTCTAACGAGCAGAATACTTCAGCACACATTCAGATTCACTGCTGATAAGGAATCTATTTACTTTAAGATAGGCAAGAAAAATCTCTGTCAATGGGCAGAATAAACACTATTTAGACTGGAGCCATTTGTAACACACTTTGATTGGCAATTTTTCCTTGATGACTAATATAACAGCTTTCATATGAGGATTCTGCTGCTCTGTGATTTTCTGTCCCTGGATTAAAAGATACGAAAACCAATGCACAAAATACATTCTCCTAAAAACAGAGCTCAGAAAAATACATCCATTATCACAGGGATCACACTTGTTTTCTGTAACCAGATAAATGCAACCAGAACAACAAAGTAAGGTAAAATACCATAATAAAAAATCAGCATATTTGCCTCAGAACAGAGGCAATATGAAATTATATTTAATTTCATTCTTTTAGTTTTAAAAAGGCTTTTATATGCTCTGTTCTTCTTCCTTAAAATGGGCAGCATCTCCCCCTCAGGGGTCTGTACTGGGACCAATACTATTCAGTATCTTCACCAATGACACAAACAGTGAAATTGAGAGCACCTTGTATCATATTAAAAATACACTGGACAATCATAATACATCATACTCTACAGAGGACACATACATCTCCATGATCTCATTTTCACTAGAATAAACACCTACTTTTCTTTATATTCCCCAGTGTGTTCTCATCAGAAAATACACTCTTTCAAGAGTTTGTCAGTACCAACTAGAGTTGCTTGTAGCAGAATGAAAAAATGCCTCCCCTCTTCTAACACATGCATACTTAAAAAAACTCTCATAAATTAAAGTAATGGGTCAAACATTGCCATGATACAATCAGAGCTGTACTGGCTTACTGAGGATTAGACTTGGCTGAGGAAGATCATTAGGAAAACAAAAGGCTACAGAAATAATTTTTTTTAAACCATGGGAAGTGGACTGTAGAAACTCACAATGGAGTAAAAAATTAAATAGCTGAATAAAGATAATTACACAAAGCTCTGTCCCAAGATCAGCACCATCAGAATGTGATCCAATGTAAAGAAACACACACTACCAGAGAAAAACAGAATATGATAAAAATTCTCCCAGGTTCAATGCAAAATTAGAGAAAACTGCAGAAAAACTTTCTCTCTTCAGAGGAGGCAACAGAATGGAAGAGAACGAAAAGAGGCAGGTAAAAGCTCTGCATTTCCAAACATTATTAAAGGTTAGAAAATGAAAATGTTTCATTACAAGGAAAAAGACAAATCTGATCAAAGTCAGTCAAGTCGCTTATTTATATCTCAGCAAACACCTTGGGTCTGCATTTTGTCAATCTCCAGAAAGCAAAAGATTTTTCTGACCTCATAAATTGGCAAGCTATGGCTTGTGTACTGATGTTCAGCTCAGCAGATACTTGGCACCATTTATCCTGCCTCTCACAGAACCAAGTGCACCTACCATAAGGGGGATTGCTGGGGATTTCTGAGAGTCAGGAGGAAAAAGCCTCCCTGAAGCCCCTGGTGTGTCACAGGGGTGTTATCCTTACCCTGCTCTGACTGCTGACACAGCTGAGGATGGTTCCACTACAAGGGTCTCAGCCCTGGACACAGCAGAGCTGGGCTACAGCAACCAGGACTTATAAAAAAACATCAAAAATTATGAGGAGATGACACCTTGTTTACTGCCTGAAAGCCTCACTCAGCTTCCCAATCATTTGGTATGCAGGTGTCACCACCAAAAAGTTGCAATACAGTGATATATTGGCATAGAAACATCTAAAGAGAACATGTCTGAAAATACAGGAGGCACTGAATTTGATCTGTTAGTTTATATTCACATTTACCTTCCTCAGGAATAACTTACTATATGAATAGAAAATAAAGAGTTTATTCATTAGGCTAAATGAGATTTTACAGTATCACATTCATTCACTCAGCTAAGTATGAATGCTGGCAAGCCTATGTATGGATTATATACTTGGACTAGACTGCAGACAGAATTTATTACTTCTTAAACTATGTTAGCTTCTTTAAAAAGATCTATCTTGAAGAAACCTCTTTTAACATTTTCATTCTAAAGTTTAAAACTGTGGAGTATCTGTCCCATAATGAGATTGGGCCACACAAACATGTGACTATGGTGAGACCTTCTCCCACATACTGTATCTAAAATCAGTACAACTATTATGTATCTTCCATATGCATTACCTCTTCAGAGCACATCTAACCTCAGACTCCTTTTAACTTGGTTTTCTGTGTCTTGATGTTTTCCTTTAAATAAATATTAGTATGGTCAATTGGCTCCTCTACATTTCTGCAGCCTCTGGAGTGAGCAGGGCTGGCCACTGAGCACATGCTGTGACAGCTACCCTTCCAAGCAAAAATAAAAGGCTGTCAGAGAAGATGCACCTGGTTTTTATTTAAGATTTCAAATTACCTCTTCAATGGTTCCTGCTTGCTGACAAGCAAATGCATGACCTAGGAATCAGCAGCTAGAATTACCTATTTGCTGAAAGTGTGTATTTGCTGACTTAATGTGTTTATCATTTATCACATACACAGAGGAGTTGACAAATACAATCTTCTTGTCCTTAGTAATTTTGTGGAGCAAGAAATAACTCAGTTCATTCTTCTTCCTTACTTTATTTGTTCCTAACTATGGTACTGTGCCAAAAAACAGCTCACAGCTATTTCCCTTCTCTAACATACAAAGTCAAAGTAAATTTCCAGCTGGCAAATAAAATGCAACGTTGATTAGGAATGCAATATATTTGAAACATTTGACCTTTAAAGCACAAAAATCTTGCATCTGAAATACAGTTTGTCACACATCCACAAAGCCATATCACATCAGGCAGCACAGTTGTTAAAATGATGACTTTGCAGTTTCATTATTTTTGTATATATGTGTGATAGTTCTAACTTTGTGAAAAGAACAATGTGCAGTTCTTGATTTACAGATATGTTCTACTTTGAAACTCTTATGGAATTATGTCATATATATAGCAATTATGTTTAACTAAGATCTGGGATTTTACCTTCAAAACGGTGAAGTGCATCAAAGAAAACAACTGAGAGCTTGACACTGAAATACACTCTAAATATTTCCAGTTTCATGCTATTAATAATTGCTGTGTCACGAGTCATCAACCTCTTAATTTCCTTCATATTATTTAGAAACTCACCCCCTGACAAATTCTAGAATGACCTTAAAATTCTATTCCCATGCTGAAACAAACTGAGTCGTGGGCTCAGATATTCTCTATCAGGTGCCTAACAATGAGAAGCACAAAAATCCTGAAACACTGGATATGAGAAACCTTTAGTTATGTACCATTCTGAGACTTAAATTCAACTCATTTCCTCATTCTGCATAAGTGTGGACTCAAATTCTATCCATATGGGGAGGAAGGCTTATTCAGACCTTATGTTGCAGAGGTTACTGAAGCAGTTAGCTATATCCAGGACTTTCTGCAAGGTTACTGGGGGAAAAATAAAGGTGAAACAGGGGAAAGCCTACAGATATGCACAGTTCTTCACTTCTTCCCCTTGTATTATGGCTATGATAAAACATAAAGCAGGCAAATTCTTCTTACAAAGCCTATTAAGCCAACAATAGGCTGAATATTATTCCCACTGAACATGTGCAAGTTGGTAGTAGAGGCTCCAGTCAACTGTATGATATTTGGAACATATTCTCTCCTTAGAGAACAAAAACATTTACTTTTTGTCCCAATCCTGCTTTAACAAGACTGGAAAGAATTTTGTACTGATTCTAATAAAAATAAGATTAATTTAGTTGAATGCATAAAACCACTTGCCAGCAGAGGGGGTATAGCTCAACCATTTCTTGTGCTGGAAGGGGCTGTCACAATATGAAGGAGAGGACAATATGAAGAAGAGGAAGAGGTTCTGCAAATTTATGGGCCTTTAGAAAGAGGAGTTGCTAGGGGAGAAAGGCTTCTGGAATGCACCAGGAAAAAGCAGTAGAAAAAAAAAAAATTTCAAGCTTTTAGTATTTTAATACAAGCCAACCAAAACCAGAAAACGTCACGAGTACCTTCAGTTGATTTAAGACTGAAACCTCTTCTGCTAAGTATTTTAGCTCACCAGTGTAAATATCCTGCTTATTTTGAATGCAGAAATTCTGTGTGTCAAAAAAATTCCAGGAATAGACCCAAGCATCATGTAATTTAATAAGTTTCAGCATTACAGCAAAATAAGATGTTGATGTATTCTCCCTGAGAAATCATGGGCAAAAAACTTAATACCATTATGTGAGTCCAATCTAGTTGAACTGGAACACTTGTACGACACTTTTGCTATGTCCCCATTGGTAACAGCAAGTCCTGGTGAGGAAAATTCCCTTCCAAAAAAGAGAACACACCTCAAGGTCAGACAGGAGATGTGTTTTTATGCAGCAGAATTCCTGGCTGCCATCAAACTAACTGCAACTAGTAGAAGGCAAATTTTTCAGATTTCCAAAAATATGCCTGAAGAATGTTGACAAATATATGAGCTGTCATTGACAAGCAAGTTCAGGCTCAAACTACCAAGCCAGTCTCTTATTTAAGTCTGGGGTTTTGAGTAACTATATTAGACATTTTTATGTGAAGACCTCACAAATACTTTTGAGGCCAAGGTGTGGCTGCCCAGCACTTCCCAAATTAGACTCTCAGGTCATGATTCAAGAAACCTCTTTAATAAGTGCTCAGTCACTAACCCAAATGCATGTTTTATTCTGAGCTTCAAAGCTGGACTCTGGAACTGGCAGCAATCAGCACAGGAAACCTTTTCTGAGTTTGCTCCAGCCCAATAAGTGAAGCACACCTTGCAGAGCCTTTCCAGAAGGATCCTGGTCATGTATGAATTCTGCTGAAGTTTTGTAACACTTCAGACCAATACCCATCTTTTCTCAGACTTCAGCTGTACAGTAGTTTAAAACAAAAGAACAACTTTCTATAATGTCCTAGAAAGTTAAAAGGCTTTTGTTACAGACCAGAGCAATTCGTGTTTAAAAAGCAAAATACCCTGATGCTACATATCAAACTACTCCTGTATTTTAAAAGTGAAATAGATTCCACTATTGCATTTATTCCAGGCATCAATCAGTTAAAAAAGCAACGTGTACCTGTGTTACATAGTTCACTTTATCTCTGTTAATGATATTCAGGGACACCCCAAGAGGTGTTTTTTTTTTTTACAGGCCACATACACATGATGATTGTCAACATGATACAAATGTATTTAGAAATAATTTTGCCCATAGGAGAGGCTCTTTGCCCAGAATACACTGCACAACCAACACTCAGCTAAAGGCCTGTAAATCCAGAGGAAGAAAAAAGAGACAGAAATAAAGAAACTGAGAAAATACAGCAGTACAGAACAGTATTATTTATTTTCTTGTACTAGGTTAAACAGACACAAGCTCTGCCTGAGAGTCTCTCTTCATCTCTCCAGTTGTTTCATTTTCCCCTAATCTTTTGTAATGGTAATATTCTCAGATAATCCTTGCCTCTAGTAAATTGCACCTTGCAGCTCAAGTGTAACCCAGAAGAGGGGAAAGAAAGACAGAGGCAGAAGTCCCCACTTCACCCATAAAAAGGTCACACCATTTTCTGGACTTAAACTGTGTATTCATATTAAATTCTTCCAAAGTGCCAGGAGGCTAATTATATAATTAATGGAAAATCTCACATTAAATGAGTTAATTTTGTTCTCCTCAGTGTGGGTAACATCTAAATTTGAAAATTCCACTCAAATTGTTAATTAATTTTTCTGATACAGACCATAATTCTCCCACGTGAGGGAAACTGAAGGGAAAAATGTTTTGATCCCAGGAGCTCCACCGCCTAACAAACTTACAGGATCAACTCTAAATGGAGAAACATCTATTTTCTTTGTAATTAAAGCAAGAGGGAGACCCATGGCCAGTTTGCTGCAACAGCTTTCCATGACAGCTCCTGGAAAAAGCTGGGGTAATCTGTTCAAAGGACATGTTGTGGCTTTAGGGTCTCTGGCTGTATTCATACCAGTCTGTATTGAAATCTGAGAGATCTGGGTTCAGCTCCTGACTGTCAGAGGCTCCTGGGTCATCAAACAGGGCAGAAGAGTCAATTAATTTCATTATGTCTCATTTCCAGTTGTAACATGAAGATATAAAGCTCCTTTATGGGGGGGGGGAGGAAAGGGAGAACAATCAGTCAATCACAAAATATTTAAGAATGAGTAACTGAAATCCTTCCCTACGAACAAATAAAAAAACCCAACCAAATAAAAAGACCTCCTTTTAATTAATTAAGAGAAAAAAGATATCAGTATGTATATATATATATATATATATATATATATTTCCAGTAAAACAACCTGATTTATTGGAAAAAATATTTTGAATTAAAATAAAAGAAAAGAATGAATGGCAAATTTCACTCAGTTCTGCTCACTCAGGATTACTCACAAGCACAAGGATTTGAAAGAAATAAATCTGTAATTATACTGAGACTTTGTTTCACACACAGGCTGCAGTTTCCTGAATAACTTCACCTTATTTACTGCTGCTGAGAGCAGCAGTCCTGCCCTCCCTGTTGTCCATGATTGTGTGCTCCAGCTCTCTTGTTTGTGCTGGCATCAGTGCTCGGGCAGCTGCGCAGCTGGACTGAAAATTAATCTGACTACAGAAAAAAGGTTTTTTTTTAGCTAAAGCAACTCTCTGAACCGACAAGCCGTGTGCTGATACAGAGAGAGGCAGCAGTGAATGGCTGACGGATAAAGGAGAGTGAGGGACAAACTCTTTCAGTGACCCCAGGGACTTAAATAGGCTTAAATCCATCATGAAACCACTTCCTCAGCCTTATCCCCACTGGCCAGAGGATCCTTTTCTGTCTTTGGTGGGGGAGAGCATCTTTGCACAGACAGAAGGCTAAGGAGTTCCTTCCCACACATACTGCTTGTACACACATATACAAATACAAAGAAATACAAAGACATTCAAAACAATTTGTCCTGGAATAAAACAAAGGCAAATGACATTTACCACGGGACAGACTCTGGCCATGGCCAGTCACCACCAGAGCATCACATGTGCTTGGCTTATGTCCCTTTTGTGAGACACTTTTTTATTTAGCAGAAAATACACTATAACTCAATATAGGAAGTCCCCAAATAATGTCAGGAAAAGATTTATTTGGCTCAAATTGATGAAGTAAAAGGGATCATGCACCTGGACTGAATGAGGAGAAAAAAAAGTGATTTTGATTGATAAAAAATAATTTGTCCAGGGAAACATTCTAGAAGTAACAATCTAAATATTCCTACAAGGGATCCCTAGTATTATGAAACTTGTAACATTTTATTCTGTGTGTCTTTGAGGGAGTACTGATTTTTATACAAACATCATTAGGATCATCTCATACTTAATTCTGAAGAGGCGTACTTTCCTAAAATTCAAATTTGACAATAAATGTTTAGTCCTAGTAAAAAAAAATTTTGCTTCTCTGATTCTGGTGAGAACTTAAAAAAAAAGGTCCCTAGTGACATTAGCTGCATATTCCTTGCACATTTATAAAATATTTGCAACAGAAGTGTTGTAGAAAGTAAAGTATCATTTCACTGAATGTCAAAACATAACTCAGTAATACCCTTAACTTTAATTTTTAATGATGCAAATACCACATTGATACTTCATCCTTGTCTTGATTACATTTCTAATACTCTTTTATGAGCAGCTTAAAAACAACAGAGTAAGAACAATGTCTTTATGTGATTTAAAAGCACCAACAACTGAAATGAATCTTCTGTGTAGTCATGCTTAAATCAATTAAATAGATCCAGATCTAAGGAAAGTTCTCTAATTATACTTCAATTACTACCCAAGCTTTAAAAAAATAAAGTAAGAGAAAGAAAAAGCTAGAAGTTATCATGTGCTTCATCTTCCTTGTTATTACATTGAATATGCAATTTTAAAAGACATCGTATGTTAAAAGACACCAATAAGGAGTTCTTCATTTATGCCAAGAGAGCTGATCATTTTCTAATGATGAAAGTATTTCTCTGAGCAGGAACACTTAAATAGAAATGTTCACAATCTTCTTCTCCAGCTAATTAAAAGCACTTGGTCTGATTAAACATAAGTCTGAACAATGTTTTCCATCTCTATCCTTCCTCATTCCATAATAAATCAGTGCTCTTGAGTGAGCCGGGGCTCTTGGTTTAAGTACTGACCCTAAACTAATTTTATTTTTATTATTTTAAGAGTTCTCAAAAAATATTAGCTCAAGTGAAAAATGAGGGCACGAAGTCTTTGCATGAAGGCCTAAGAGATGCTGCCAGCATCCCATTTAATGAATGACCACTTCCCAGGCTGGAGCAGAAGACGTTGTGCGCAGGGCGGTTCAGCAGGGAATGGAAGGGAACGAGCTGCCTCCCTCCACCAGGTCTGTGCTCCTCCCCTGCCACCTCTGCTTCATGTGCTCCAGGCCAGGGCTGAGGTGAACCTGGTTGAATCAACACACTACCTACACTTTTCCTCTTCTTACTAAACTAATTTGCCTGGGTAACTTTTTTAGTTGTAAAAATATTAACCAAGCTGTGCCACAAAGAACAGTTTTGTTTCATCTAATAAGTGTTTGTAAACTTATCTGAGAGCTTCATTCTCCTAATGTAAAAATAAAATATATTTATATATTTATATTTTTCAAATATATTGTCTTAATTTTTTTCTTTAATGTTACCACTGTAAATATTAAAGAAACCAGACTAAGACGCTGGTGCACCTTTCAGTACTTATCATACCATTTGCTGTTAAATTTTTAGTGCTATGAAAAACCTTTTTGCTCAAAAGCCAAGAATTATGCTTGCAGTATATTTTCAAAGGAAGCCCTAGTCTGTATGAAGAAAACACCACACCACCAATTTAGCTCTCTCAAAAATAGATGTCTTAAGATCATAGCCTGCTAATGAAATCTTTTCTTAATTTTGCCCGTGGAGTTCCCATTCACATTATGCAGCCTGGGAGATGACTGAGACACAAGAAATATGATAATTACTACTTTTCATAAAAGTCAGAAAGCACAGCTGTTAAGATTACTTTCTAAAATGCCTCCAGCCATCTGAATTCAGAGTAGCACCTTAACAAGGGCAGAAGGTAACACCTCACAGTATCAGAGGCTGAGAGGGAAAGACAGGAGTTTAAAGGAAAATAGCAGCTCCTCTTTCCTGAATTTGCAGCCTAAAAAGTTTGAGGTAATTGTACCACTAACAGACCATGTTTAATCTTTCAAAGTACATTTGACAGATCAAACACAGAAGCTGTAAATTACCAGTAATGTCAACAATCTTTCCATCGGTGTATCAAACCACAAACTCAGACAACACAACAATAACTTGAAGATAGGAATCTGAGACTCAGACTGTATATTAATTTGATTCTCAAGTACATGGTTAAACAGCAAAAGACAGATATGTTTGGTTTTCTCAGCAGTAACAGGGATATAAAAAGAGGTATATGCAAAATCTAGAAGACTGAATGCCAGAACAATTACATTTCCCAAACATCGCAGGTACAGAGTCAGATGCAAAAGAGCATTTGGAGCTGGAACACCCACATGAAGGGAATGACTGAGGCTTATTTCAGTGCAGCTACTGGGAAAAGGGGGAGTAGCCCAAAGGCTGATCTCACTTGTGCTCCAGTGCACTCTGCCTGGCTGATCATGACCTTGAGGGAAGAATGGGACCATGTGCAGTGTGGATGGGAGTAGTGCTAGAACACCTGGTTAATTCTATAATTCAGAGAGCATCCATAGGTCTATTACTGGTATTAAACATTGGGATGTGAACTTAATATTTTTGAAAACATTTTGTGGAATCATTTGTAAGCCTGGTCAAAACCTGACAGTTGCAATGAATTTACTCACGTGTGCATTATTTTGGTACCAAGACATTTCTACTTGGAAAAGGCTTTATAAGGCTTTGATGATAACTGTAGCAGTGCAGTTATTTCCTTTGCTAAAGGAAAACACCCCACAAACATAAGGAACCTCTGTATCAGAATAAATTAACTACATGATGACAACTGTTTTAAATACATGTATGGATTTAATTAAAGTGATAACATTTTATAATGTAAATAACACAAAACCAGTCAATGATAGCCAGCCATAATTTATGCTGTAACAAAAATAATAAAACCAGGCAGTAAAACCATGTGCTATTTCAATTACTACAACTTCTGGTTTCCCTGATGTTAAAACACTTCAATTACTGCATTTTCAGTGCTCAGTGTTGAAGTCTACACAGGAGAATCAAGACCATACACTAATGCATTATTAGTCTTCCTTCTATTTCTCTCCCATGAAGTCTTTTTGTGAAACAGCATTATTTAAAATTGTTTCTTATCAATCAGAGCCCATGGTTTGCAATCCATACATCAAACCCTGTGTAAGGCTGCCACTTTCTTTAAATTTTTCACACCACACATCTGCAAAGTCCACACTACTATCTAACCAAACACCATATCCATTTTTAATGGATGGGGTAACATCTCTCTTGCCAGCTTTTCTTCTTACAACAGAACAGTGCCCCATACAGCTCGAGGCCAGTTTATTACTGGGTGGCTGTGGATGTTTCCTGCAGCAGCAGGAGCTGAGCATGTGTTTGGCACCATATGAACAAAGGGATATGGGCCCAGCAATGCTGGGGGTCATTACTTCTCACCCTAAAATCCTGGAGTCCACACTGAGGCTCTCAGGACTGGGTTAGGTGCCTGTGAGAGAATAGGATGCCTCAGAAAGGAATCCACAGCAGACAGTAAGGTTGAGCTGGGAGCTGTTGAAACTAGCCAAGAAAAACACTAAGGGAAGGGTGTGCCTCAAATTCTTCTCCTTTTGCAGCTTAGGTGTCTTTTTTTTTTTTTTTTTTTTTTTTTTTTTTTTTTTTTTAATGGCCTGTGAGGCAGTGCTTATGTCAGCTAGGGTTTCAGAGCCCCAAACCCACCCTAACTTGTTCAGGTACCACAATTCCTCCTTTTACAACCAAAACACAATAGGTGCTTACTTCTAAAATACTGCTGGAGGGCCAGAATACAGACAATGTGGAATTAATTCCTGCTTTAATTCCTTCTCTAGCTTGATATAGTTTAAACCTGAATTTTTCACTTCCCAGCAGAATGTTCCAACCCTATTATGCTGGGGAAAACCCGGAGGTGGGAGAGAGGAAGGGGTCACTGGCCCCTTTCTGCCTAAATTGTGCCAGTGTTGCGGTGAAAGCAATTCACTTAGTTACAGCAAAAGGTAAATTACTGTAGTCTCTTTTTTTAGCTTTTCAGACTAAAGTTTGAAGTCTACTGCTTTGTATATTACATTATCCATTATTCTCATACTCCTATTCCCTTGCTATATAACAGACTCTGGGGATTCTTCACACATCTATTTAAATTCCAGGGACACACTGCTTAGAAGTGACATTCAATTAGTTCTCTACTTAATAAATAACCGTATATAATTGAATATTTTTGCAAGTATTAACCACAGAACATATTCATTGTTAAAATTTTAAATCCTTAGTTATATGCTTGCAGCCAGTGAATAACATTGTTCACATTGAAATAAAAGGAAAGGATTACAACATGAAATGCTTATGTTTAGAAATGAGTCGTTTGAAATTTCAAAAAATAGGTAATTTACAAAGTTTAAAATAAAATGCATGATTGCATTGTTCTAAGAATTGAGGGAATGAACAAAAGACTTCCACTTTCTTATCAGCATCAATTATGGCATGAGTGTGAATAATGTGAATTGTGATTGAATCATTACTAACCGTTTTTGCATAATTTCCCACTTTCTCTTCACCAATAAAACATTTTTGTAAAAGATGAAATTATATTTCTTGTAAGAGCCATAAAGAAAAACCACAGAGCTTGATCTGTGACAATTAAGAAGATGCAGATGATCTCTCCATCCCTAGCAATAGTAGCTAACAGCACTCCTGTATTTTATTTTCTAGCCATCATCCCTCATGCAAAGGTTTTCACCTCAGTTTTGATGAAGGTAGAGATGGGAAGAAGTTTTTCTTCTGCAGTCTCTCAAGGATGTCCTTTTGCTTTCAAGACAGGCAGAATCTGGGCATCAGGTCTGCCACACAAACTGGTTGCCAGCAATTTGTTTGCTCTTTAGAGAAGCCAGGGTAGCTGTGGAAAGAGAAGCTGGCTTGCTTTTGCCCTGTGCTACAGGGTTATACTCAGTTGCACAGAAAATTGGATAGCATCTGGTGGGAGGACAGGAATTGTGGCTCTGTGTGTGTGAGAGACATAAGCAGGCTGGGCTCTGCAGCCTGTTAATGCAGGGGATGGGGGAAGAGTGATCAATCCTGTGTTAATTATGGAGCCAGCAGATCGTTCAGCAGCTAATATTTCTTTTGTCTGGAAGGTGACTTGAAACAGTGACAGCAAAGTATGATTATCATATAAACACTATACATTTCCATGCCTTTCAAATATAAACCTTAATTTGGACCAGGAAAAAAAATGAGATTAAAAGAAACTTGCACTTGAAGTATGTGATAATCAATCATCCAGGAAAAAATGTTTGATTATATGTATTGTGTTACTTAAATGCTCTTTGAAGGCAGATGAAATGAAATATATGTTTAATATGTCAAACATGCTCAAGGAATATTTTAAGCAGCTCTTGTACAACGAGATGACTTAAGGGATGGGCTCATGGCACTGTAGACTTGGGCCCTTATTTCAGTGTGGAATATACTGAGCAGCTGGAACTTGAGTCACATAAATCATTCCACCTATGCACATATGGGGACCAGGGACTATAGGACTTGATACATTTTCAAGTGAAAATATTGTTTTTTCCAAAAGTTATTTAACACACTGAAAAAACCCACAGAATACACCAGGAAGAAATGCAACACTGAGTTTGGTAAGGATTTCTCTCCATCTTTTTACAGATACCTCTTTCCAATGATCATGTTTTGCAAGGTTTTCTTTAGGAGTGCCTGGATTAATAAAAAGGCTTTTAGTTTTTTTGTTCTCTAATGTTTATTTTGTCACATATTAAAGGGACTACTGATGCATATAAATCACTAAACAAAATTTAATGAGGGACAGTGTAGATGTTTAACTGTAAATACTTGCTATACATCTTTGAAGGAATCCTGGAAAGTAGGGGCCACTGAGATTTATCAGGTTCTTATTTGTGGCAGCATCTTGATTTGAGTGAAACTTAGTGAAACATAAAGATCTGTTAGACAAAAAAACCTGTGTTATTAATAGAAGAGTTTTTTCTATCACATAAAATGTGAGTGACAGGTGCAAGACAGTAACAAAAAAGATGAATGAAAAAGAAAGTTGCCTGGTTACTTAATCATCTTCTAAAAGACATTTTATATGAAGGCCCCAAATTTCTTTACACCTGGCAGCCTAGATGAATTTTCACACTTTTGGCACTCCTTGTAAATATCAACTGTGTTAAGATGAAACCAAAGCCCTGCCCTGCTTGAAGATACTGCATAGCCAATTCTCTATGAAACTTGCAGAAGAATTATATGTCTGATCCAGTTCTGCTTTACCACTCAACAAGGATAGCAGAAGGAATGCCTGACAACCAGAATAACTGCATAAACAAACCCACTGATTATCAGTCAAGTTTATAGACAAATTAGCATGGCTTTTCTAGGGAATTCAGTTGCTTGAAAAGCTCAAATTACAGCAGATGGCTGTAGGATGCTCTCCTTTACAGACCTGTGCTACCTAATGTGCAGTTAAAATGTAACTTAATTATTCTACATCCTTCATTTAGGTGAAGCTACCCTAGGAGTTGGATGGATTACCCTTGAACCTCCAGTGAGTGACACAAGGTCTTATTGGCCAGAGCGCTGCCCCCACATATCTGGGCTCTGTGGCATTATTCAAAACAAAACAAAACAAAACAAAACAAAACAAAACAAAACAAAACAAAACAAAACAAAACAAAACAAAACAAAACAAAACAAAACAAAACAAAACAAAACAAAACAAAACAAAACAAAACCCTTCCTAACCTTCCCCATGTTCACTGTTTCTGTGCAGTCTCTGAGCATTGTTTCCCTGTTACCAGCCATACTCGTGGGCTCTATGCAGACCTGCCCATCTGCAGTGTTGTGTTCTTGCAGAACACTTTCCTTAGGCTGGGATAAATGGCTGCTACACAAATTGGAAGGCTTTTTATGGAGGACACCTCTTGTGGCACTGCTTCCCACTGCTGTCTGAGCACACTTCTGATACCAGAGCCAAGATGTGTAATTCTGTATTCTGAAGTGTGTGAGCAGCTTTTTTCGGCTGTAAGGATTCACTCATTCCTTGACCTCGTGACAGCATTTGTTTCTCTAAATCACATTTTTCCAAACAATTACTTAAGGCAGACACTTTAGATATTGCTGTGGCCATTATTAAACCTTTACTTGAAGATGCTGGCAAACAGCTCCATCCCACCACCAACCCCACTAGCACGTGCAGCCAGAAATATCTAACTTCATGAAGACATCTACAATATCAGGAGTCCATGAAGATCTCTCCATTGTGCCAAGTATTGTCATCAGCCTCACAGGACTTGGGATGGGGAAGGCATGGATGGAATATTAGGAAAAGGTTTCACCCAGGGAGTGGCTGGGCACTGGAGCAGCTCCCCAGGGATGTGGTCACAGCACAGCCTGACAGAGCTCAAGAAGCACATGGACAACACTCTCAGACACACAGTGTGATGCTTGGGATATTCTTGGGTGCAGGGCCAGGAGCTGGATTAAATGATGCTTGTGGATCCATTCCTACAAAGTATATTCCATCATTCTATGAAAGGCAGTGCAAAAAACATTCCACACATATATAATATTTATTTTGAAATAGCCTTTGATAATCTCAAAACCAACTGCCTGAACTTCCTCATCACTGTTTTCTTTTACAGACACTATGCCATACCAAGATGTAATGTGGTTTTTCTTGATATCCATTTTTTCCCCATAAGTTTTCAACTGTAATGCTCAATAAATACTTAAGTGCCAGCATGGAGTGGATTATTGCTAACATGTTGCAGGAAAATTGCACAGTGAAAAAGCTTGCAATAAAAATAAGCAGAACGCCCACTGTTAATACACTGTAGTTAAGTGTATTAGCTGTTTTCAAAAGCATTAACTCCCACACAAATAGCAATGCTATTTTGTCCAATATATTATTATCAGACAGTGAAAATCAGCTGGGGACTATCTAAAGCCTTTATGCCCACATGTATTAAAATAAAATTGCTTCACAGAATTAGGAAATTGTGTGGGGACAACACTTAAGATTTTACCAGGTGTAAACAAAATAATAATAATAATAATAAAAAATTATGAAATTACACACTACTCCTACAAATGACTCTTCCCTTTCCCCACCTGATATTCAGAATCACTGAAAATATTTGTTTCCTCCACCTCTCATTTTTCATTGTATTTTCTGTCCCATCAGCTGGTAAGATTTCATAATTTTTGAGCTCCTCTACTTTCCCTTCACCAGAGTGGGAAAAGCAGTATTGGATAATAATGATACACAAGAAGAAGCAATTGTTAATGATCCTAATGTGGCAGTGTAAGCTCTTCACGAATCCACTGATTATCCTTTTGTTTCTACTTCCTGTTCATCTGTCTCAGCAGTGACATCATGAAAATAATAATAATTTGCACCCAGATTCTCAAAGTGGTTTGCAAATATTAATTAATTGCAAACCTAATTATGCCTCTGAGACAGATTTTATGTTCCTATTGTGCTCTGGAGACCCACGTGCCTCTTTCCTTGAAGCATATTTCTTCTCCTTACAGGGCTATTCAAACCCCCCTTAAATTAAGGAGAGAAAAAAAATATTGGGCAGTAGAGGGGAGGGAGAGAAGAGGGTAGTGGGGGAGGGAGAGAGAAAAGAGGAAAGAGAGATGAAGCAAAGCCCTCATATTTTACTCTGTGCTCTACCTACCTGAATCAGGAAAAATTCTGTATTTTCATGGCATTTTCTGTTTGCAGTAATATTAAAGATAATTATATTTTGTCCTGAAGTACTGCTATGTGGCAGAAGAAAAAAAATATAACAAAAAGGCCAAAAAGTTGTGTTTCAATTTTACACATTCTGAGATGACCACGCTGATCTGGCACCCAGCAAGCTCCACTTCACACGTGGCTTTGGGTTTGGGTTTGGGTTTGGGTTTGGGCTGAGCTGCAGGGGTGCACTGTCCCACCACTGGGGTGCTGTCAGGTGAAACCCTGCTGCCACATCCCCTTTCTGGGGTCTTACTGTCACAAACCCACACAACAAGTTCTCAATGACAACAAGAATCATTTGACAATGCGCTGTTTAGGGAAGCTACTGACACATTTTCTCCCTTTTTGGGAAGCTTACTTGAGTGTAAAGCCAGGATGTGTTTCCCTTGGAATAAATATTAGAAGAAATGCTTTTTGTCACACACTTTGGTTTACTCATTTTGTTCCTGAGAAGAGTAACTGAGCAGATGACAGTGGTTTTGCTCTTCCTAGTATTTCTACATTTTGGAATGCAAAACTATGGCTGTTTAAGAGGAAGTTTCCTCTTCCATATAAGAAGAAATAGCTGAGGGCATTGAAGGAGTCAATAAAGTAAGAAGATAAAACAAAAGAACTTGTAGCTTTTTCACCCAATTATCCCATGTATCTTCAAACCTATTTTTAAAATAAAAAACAATCTACAGATTTATAAATCAGAATGTAATTCTAACAAATTGAAAGCCTGAGATTTGAAGCTGTAGGAGAGCTGCAGAAAGGGAACTGTAGTATGCTGGCAATGATCTCTGGAGGAGCAGATGGAAGGAGAAACTCTGTCTCTTACCTTTACTCACCATATACCATTTGACTGATTAAACTGTGTTTATGTAGCAAAAAAAATATTATCAAACAACACACATAACTATAGCTCTTTAGTGCACATCAGCACACCCTTTTTTTTGGTTTTGTGGTAATCCATTTGTAAACTTCACACATTTTTATCCAGGTTTCCTCCTCCATGCACGCAGTTACTTTATGTTTCTGCATCCCTACAAAATAACATGCACCCTGATGCCTTAAGTTTTTAGCTTTGATATTTTTTCAAATCTTGAACTGCATTAGTGTAAAACTCTGAACTCCATATAGAGTGTTAGTTAACTGTCTTCACATTTTGGTCAGATGTAAGAATCCTTCCAGGCCTGAGAACCAAGGACACCCTTCTGCCTCAGGCACTGAAAAATATAAACAAAAGTGAACTGGGCAGGTGGAGCAAACTGGAGGAATATGGCTTCATTACCTGAAGCTGTAATTGGACAATTAACCCCTGATATGCAAATAGACCAAACTTATATCTGTTTGAAAAACTCATGACCATCATCCATCTTGGGTGTAGCCTCTGTACTGCCCAAGGTGTCTCTGTTGAAGGCTTTTAATAAATACTTGCTTTATTCTCTTAACTCTGTCTAGCCTCTGCTCTAGGTAGCCACTCCAAGGCATCACCCCAAACTGTTAAAACTGGGATCTTCCCATCTGGCTGAGTAAAATCAGCTGATACTAGAAGAGGAGAGAAGACCTCAGGACTGGGGCACTTTAAAAAGTTTTGGTAATTCAACAGGTGGCAAATTCTCTCTCAGCAAGAACTGGTAGTGACAGACAGTGCATCTTCATTTGAGTCTTTTCTATTTTGCTTGATTTTATCACCACAATAACCAGTCAGGTGAGCACTAGATCAGCTTTGCATGCACCTTACACATCCTCACACTTTCCCTTTTCACCAGTAGCCCACTCCTCCTGCCCCAGCTATCCAGGACACCACAGCACACATCTGTAAGGCAGGAGCTGCTGAGAGTCCAGAGAGAAGTGTGTGTGTGTCGCTGCTTTGTGTTAACACTGCTGGTGATGTGCTCCAACTTGCCTCAATCAACATGCAGTCATTCATTTATCCAAACTCTGATGAGCCTCACAGGGAGTCCAGTGCAGACCTGTGGCTGCTGCTTTTAAGCTTGGCCCTGGCACATGGGCTGGGCACAGTGTCCCCTCTGGACTTCTCCCTGCTAGCCTTTTATTCATAAAAATGGCAACACTGTCTAAGAAAACTCTGGATGGCCTGCAGATGGAAGTTCAATCTGATTTTCCCATTTTCTTGAGCGAGGCAAGGATCATTCCCACCCTGCTGGTGGAGGCTCTGCTGGTGCCAGGTGCAGCCTGGAGTCAGCTGGACCAGGCTTGGTAGGTACAAGTGAATGTGGGAAGGCTCAGTGAAACCTGGAGCCCATCAGGACTAATGCAGTTCAAGGAAGGCAGCAGAGCCACAAGGAGTGTGAGAGTGACATCAGTTTGATTTTATTTAAACCAGGCAAAACCTCTCTCTGAAATGAGCGAGCTCAGACCTCTATGCAAATGACAGAATCAGCAAACTGGGAATGACTGGTTCCAATGATTGCACTGATGGAGAACTCTTCAGTCTGACTTCAGTGTGGATTTACCATCTGCATCAGTTGACAACTGTAGCCCATTGTTAAAAACTGTTTCTAATAGCTCTGGGCCATTATTCTTTATCTTGATATCTTCCCAGACTGGGAATAATTCCTTCCTTCATCTACACAGTTATTCTGAAAGCATTTATAGATGATAATTAGGTCCCTTCCTTCCATCCTACTGAGTTTCCTCTAGGCTGTTGCACTGACTTACCACTAGGTATATTATCCTATCCTTCAAGCCTACTTCTACTTAGAAAATAAAAAAAAAAGCTTCAGATATATAGATAATTGGAACCACTTCTGGTATTGCAGGATTATTTATAAACAATGGAAAATAAAGTCTGAAAAGAGAAAGTAACATGAAGTAGCTCTTTTTCCACATTAAAAAGATTTTCTTGATGGGATCTTTGAATATTCATTACACAGGTTGTGATTTTTGTTAGTTAACACCAGTAAAAATACACAAAAGAATAAATAATACAAGTTTTAATAACATTCAGCAATTAACTCAGTGAAGCTTCTGCTAATTATTAAATCAGTTAAGGACTTTTTAAAAACAAATTCCAAATTACTTAAGACATACAATGGAAATGGTGAATCATATTGTCTTGTTAAAATGTCTTCAAGGATACAGGTAATTTCAACTATACACAGGTCTTGTTTCTTAATTCTAATGTTATTGATTCTCCTTCCTCTACAACTGCAAGTAATCAACCAGATTCTTATTTTACCTAGCTCTGGATTTAAAGTGGGGCATTATCCTTGAAAATTACAATGCTAAAAGATGGCCTAAGTTATCCCAATTAAAGTATTTCCAGTACTACCATTTTATGTTTTTTTTCACGGATTTGGAATCACATAAAACTTTGACACCATACATAAAGCTAAACTAAATTTGAAAGAGGTGTCCTAATCTGCAACAAATACTTAAAAGCTGGATTCTAATTTCCCTGGTACACAGAAATTAACACAAAGTAGCAGAGCTAATTAGCCTGTCCCTATGAAAAGTTCCCCAATTTTATTTAACACTGCCAATTTTCAGGCTATTCATAAACTATTTTTACCATCCCTATTCCAACAAATGAAATTAGACCTCTTTTCATGCTGGCTGTCAACCAGTTAATTTGTTGATAAATTATTATTAACTTTCTTCAAAAGTAGAAAACATTATTTTATTTGCACACATGTGGTAATGATATTACTGGGTCTAGACAAATAAAATGAAACTTAGACAAGATATGCTAGTGAACTGAGTTCTATACTTACAAATAATATAAAAGTAAAACTGCAGAAAAGTGGTATTTTGTTACAGCTAAAAAAAACCCCAAAATGCTACTGTTTTATTCAACCCTTTGGAAAGGGAAGTAGGTTTTCTTGTGATCTCTAGTGATACAATATAATAATACCAAATTAAGCATTAAACTGAAGCAACAAACCTATTCTAATTGAATGAAGGAATATATAATGAAAAATCTGTTTTGTTACAAAACCATGGAAAAAAAACTTATTATCTTTTTTCCCCCCTTAGATCTAGGAAATACAACATCCTGATTTCAGGTTTGTTTCCCTGCCTGTGTTGTGAGATATGAGATTATTTCAGTGAGATTTACCCTGGACAAATCACAGACAGATTCCCAATCCACTTAAACTATTAACTCTGTGGATTACATGTGTTAAGTAAAACAAAACAAAACAAAACAAAACAAAACAGAGCCCTTCTGCACATAAATACAGCATTACTTTTAAAAGCCTCACACAGTTTTCTATCAAGTGGGAGAAGAATAAGTCTCAGAGTAGATCAGTTCTGGATATAAGGCTCTTTATCCCATATAACAAATATGTTAGAGTAAGGCATTTTTATATGTATTCTCCTTTCTAAAAATAATCAACAGTTTGTTTTTATACCTCTTGTAAATTAACCAATTATCCAACTAAGACCTTCCTTTTAGTTATCAAAGTTTGGAATCTTTATTAGTTTTTGATGACCTATACAATATTTAATTGATTTCATTATTTTATATACACATACTATACATGGCTGTAACATAACATACACTGTAAGTCTACTTAATCTATATGACTTATTTGTGAATTCAAGAAAAATTGTACCATATTCAATATAATTATAATGCAAATTTCTAATTTGATAACAAATTTATTTAACATACTGACTGCACTGAAGTCAGGTAAATACTACTTAATTCCTCCTATGACAGCAAAAAGAGTGTGAAGACTCATCCAATAGAAGCCTCTTCCCATCAGTTTCAAGTGGTCACCTGAATAAAGCCCATTTCTTAGGATTTGCAAAGGCAACAAGGATTTTAGCATAATATTTAGAATTAAACTGATTATCTTTAGAAATCTCCCCAAATCCTTCCAGCTAGTTACACGAGACTGTTGTTTGGTTGTCTTTCCTCCATGAAGGACCACAATAACTTGTTTCTGGTTTTTTTTCACAGTTTAGAAAAATCTACAGTGCTTTAGTTAGTTTACTTTGCTTGTACTGCTTTAAATGAAACACTGCCTTGGGCTAAGAACTTCTGTTCATGACAATGCAAGGTTACAAAAATTAGTCCAGATAGCAGAAACCAGATTAAGCCTGTGTGAATCTAAATACCAGACCCCAGATTTCCACCATCACACATCTTTGATGCATTTATCCCAATGAAAACAAGTTATTATCTTTACCAATCATCTCCATTTTTTGTGGAGAACAGACAACACTCAGTGTAATCAACCCAAACACGTTACTCACACAAATCCTCTGAGAACAATGATAACACTGTCACTTCAAGTACAACAGAAACTATTATTTATTTATGTGTCCTGAGCTGAGCTATAACCAGGAAAGCACACAGAATGTTGCTGAGAAGTTTGTATCACAGTGGAGAGCAGCTATGGGGGCAGAGAGTGGAGCTGTGTAAAATTTACATTCCTAAACCCAAAATACTGATTTGTAGTAAACTGCATATGCTTTATATAACTTTTGTGGAAGACTTTCATATAAGCTTTTATGTATAAATCAACTGCTTGTCATTATTATAATAATATGGAATTATAATTACTGGAAACCAAGTAATTAAAAATTATACTTGAAAAGTCTTATTTGTATCTCATTTTTATCATTTCTGAGTCTATTAAGAATTTTTTCCTAGCTTATATCCTTTATTTGTCCTTAAATTTTTTTAAAATAATCTATTGTTAAAATAAACAAACAAACAAGAGAAAACTACATGGGAAAAAAAAGAGGCACATTAAAAAAAAATTAGACTCATCATCAGCTAAGATCTGGGGAATTTCAAGCACTCAACAAACATTTGCAGCAAGAGGCACATTGCTTCAGTTTGACTGAAGGCTACTCTGTGCCATCAACCACTTGATCTAGACCTCCTTTATCATTCCTTGCCTGAGCAAAGAATCTTCTCAAGACTGAAATTATTTTTGCATGAAACAAAATTGTTCTCCATATTTAAGTTATGTATTTTCATTTTCTTAAATGAATTGACTTTAGTTTCTTCCTTCAACTAGTTTAACATAAAAAACCCCCACTTCTTCCTTCATGAAGACAATGTCCTTATGTAGTACTATGGACATCAGACCAAATGAAATATTCTGCTGCCTGATGATTATCTCTTCTTAAAAGATTAGACTATTTATTTGTATCTTCTATTATATCCCTAAATTTTTCTCCTAGGTATTTATATTAAAATAAAGAAATAATTTAAAATGATTGTGTTTATTTTCATTTGTGGCACAAACATGCAACTATTTTAGAATTAGGTATTTAAATTTCCTTTTAGGCTATTTCAGCAGCTGATTTCTGTATTACTGTAATTCTGCTTAATTTCTTGTAATGCCAAGTTGCCAAATTGGTTGTGGTTAGTCTGAACTTGTGATACTTTCCTTCTGATGACTCTCTACTAGAATTTGTTACAAAATGTTTGTATTTTTCTCCTTTTCTCAGTCTTAATTTATGTCAGTGAAAAGATAACAATTGTAATTAAATTGATCATGCTGTCTTCCATATGTGTGCATTGGCATGCTAATAAGTTTTGCATCCACCCACATAAGCATAAGGAAAACTACTTTAATTTCTTTAGTGACCAGAAGTGATAAAAATGTCTTGTTATCAATCTCAAAAATGAAACATACCACTGAAGGTAAATTTTCCTAACAAAACATTAGGTTACATGAAGCCCTGTTTTTGCAAGTATATGGTTTATTAGCTCATGATATCAAGGCCTGAAAAATACAGATATTGTAAAATGAAGATCTGTCTCTGGAAAGGTGTTAACTCTTTAATCTCACTGGTACCTTGCTAAGTGTCTTTTAACAAAGTAGCATTTGCAAATACCAACTATTGATTTGAATTGAACCCAATCTGGCACTTGGAGTCATTATATTATTATACAATTTTATGTTTGCTTTCAAAAATTAGGATAAGCTTGCTTTTCACTAGAGTGGGGCATAAATGATCCATCACTCAAAAAAAGCCTTTCTTAGTGCACCATTCAGTGCCAAAGTGTGCATGGGTTGGGTACCTTGGGTAAGTCCTTGATTGCATCTCCATCTGACATGGTCAAAGAACTCAGAAGATAATGAACAAGGCTGAGTATTTAACCTATGGGACATTAGGCTAAAACATACTATTTTTCCTCAAATGGCAGCTATACCCTTGAAAATACTAAATCAGCATAAAGATTGAAAAATGTCAAAGCTACTGATAGCTAAAACTGAAGCCATATTAACTTTTATTCTGTTTGCACTTAATTGGGCAATAATTCTTAAGGTTTCATTTTAGTAAGTATCTTGGGAAATTGTCTTTATCTTTCTCTGTGATTATGGGAATATAATCAAACATAGTAAAAAAATACATCTAATCTACATCTAAAAAAATACATCTTCCTGCAATATCTAACTGCAACAACTGAAATACTTCTGGTGTGAGAAACCAAAGCAGTCAGTGCTCACAGAACAAAACACAGAGCTCTAGTTCCATGTTTCTTGTTGCATTTAGTACCTCTGGGTAAATGCATTCAATTAAATGGGTCAGAAATGCAAAGCTCAGTATCAACTTATTCTCTTTAAAAATTACTTATTTCAACTGCTATCTATGTATTTCCTGGTTGCTCCTGTAAGCACATCATCTTTACTCTCCTGATACTTAGAAACTTCTTTACATGGTGATCCTTGTAAAATTAAACAGTTGTATTACTGATTTTCCAGCAAAAAGAAGCCCTTATTAAATAAAATTGCTTCAAAATACCAGTGTGCCAGAAACTTAAACCTCTGGTTTGTGAAATTTAGATACTTCACATCCTACTGACAAAGCCAGTAGCTTCCTGAAGCTTTTAGCAATAGTTGCAATTGAAGCAGGGCTTGCAGAGCAAAGTTTTCATGCTACTGAAGCAATAGGGCTCTTTAGTGTGAATTTTCTAAGATATTCAGGCATTGATGGCCAGGGTAATTTCAGTAATATTCTGTTAAAATTTCAGTTACATTCTGTTAAACACATTCTGTTTTCAAAAATGCAAAAGTGAAAGAAATGTAAAAAATGACACAAGCCCAACCTCACTGAACACTACAAACCTTTGCTGCTAAAATACTGTGTAAAAAATTAGCAAGGCTAAAAACCAGCATTACTACAGATTTTTAAGACATGACATCTTACTTCAGAGAAGGGATTACAGTATCTGGACAGCAGAGTTCATTGTATGGCTTAAGAAATTGTGCAGCCTCAACAAAGAACCAGACAAACAACTCCACAAAATAAAACTCCTGTATGCATAGACATGTAAGTGAATATCTGTGCTAAAAATGCCTAGATTTAATGCCTATGTCTCCCAGTCTCCTTGATAATTTATTTTTTATTGCTTTTTAATTTTTTTCAATATGTCTTCATGAACATAGGTGGGAAGTCATAATTGCTCTCTGCTTATGTATTTTTCCTCCTCACAATAGGCAAGCACACAAAACTACAAAGATGGGTGTCTTTGTAGTCCTTGGGAGTCCTAGATCCCCCTCAGCTTCCAAAATCTGCTGTGCTGAAAATGGTTTTTTCTCAAGGATCCAGCTAAGTAGGGTTGACTGACATCTTCACAATTCTAACTCCAAATATTTATATGATGTATATCCTCTTGCTAACACCAACTTATCACAGGGCAGTCAAATAGGTTTAGTACCTCATCTGTCCAGTAACTGGAGCTAAACACACTGATCTCACCAAATCCATGAGAGCTGCTTATTACTTTTCATAGAGCAATGACAAGAGATCCAAATCAAAGACCAAAGTTCCTTCAGGTAATACAGTCATTGCATTTAATGAAAACATGGTACCAGTCCAAAAAGGTACCACAGTATTTTTCTAAACAAACGAGTAGTGAATCATACTAATGTAAATAAATCTCAGCATAAATGAACCCAAAGAATCCAGTGCAGGCAAATAGAATTTCAAGGAAGAAAGGATTACAGAAACTGTATCAAATCCATTTTAAGCACTGCTTTACACATGTCCATTAAACTGATGAAGGCAACACATGATGAAGTTACAGGATTGCTCTGACAATCTTTGAAGGACCTTACACACTACACACATCATCCATAGTGGAAATACCATGATATACATACCAAAGGAACTAGTTTTTCCTGTCCATATAGTATTTCTCATAAACATTAGTTACTCCTGTGCCTCTAAGGCTCCCATTATGGTAATTTCTTCCCTTTGGTAAAGAGGTGACAGGTCCTGGCAAACAGATGAAACATTACGCTGCTGCTTTAATTGAAACTATCACTTTTGATACACCTGTGATTTCCTTTTTCCAATATATAACTGAATTTCAGGATCACAGGCATGGACCTCTTTCTCAAAATTTGAGGTAGAGGTCTTTTTGTGGTTTCCCTTGACCACATGGTGGAATTTGATTAGATACAGCTATCCTAAATTGTAGTTTTATGAGTCCATGAAGTATTTCTCAGCCTGCTTAATGAAACAACTGTTAACAAGCAAGAGAAGACAGCTGTGATTACAACAGCACTGTGATTGGAAAAATTACTAAGTCAAAACAGTAGTTTGTGTCACGAGTTTTACTCTTGGAATGAGTTCACAGCCAATCGAGTTTTGCAGCAAGACCCTGATCCTTGTACCACACTTTATTCACTGGCACCGCAGCATCAGCACAGGCTGAGAGACCAGAGCACAACTATTATCACCTCACATTTTAACAAGTAGGTGGCAACCATCCCCCAAGGTCTTTGAACTAAACAACTTGAAGATGAGATTAAAGTGTTATCTTCTCTGCCACATCCCACAGAAACATTTCAGATTAAATGAGAATCTCCACAGGAAGTGTGTTGTAAATACAGGAATTGTTTATAAACGGACTACACTGTTTCCTAAAAAAGTCAAAGCTGGCCATTCTGAATTTTAGAATACTAGTTTTTATACATTTACAAACCATACCTTTACCTCACCCCATTCATGCCTTTCCAAACTTTATTTTATTGGGCTATCTTCAGTTGTTTTTTCTTTTGGCCATCGAGACAGAGTGGTAGCATAAACCTGGCAAGTATTCAGGCTGCATGGATAAGCTTTTAAAGCTTGAGTTCTATAAATAACTTTTATAAGTTATAATAACTGAACTTTTATAAATGACTTAGGAACATCCAATTGTAGGAAAAATGACAACAAAAAATGGCAGACAAACGCTGCATTTATTTTTAACACAAAAATTAACTCGCAGATCGGTTTTTCAGAGATCAAGGAAGTTTAATGTTTTACAAGTTTAAAAAAGTAGATGCACAAAGAAGGGAAACATGATTCATCTGATACTCCTCTTTTGCCTTTTTTTATTCATCTTTCAATGCAAAGCACTGTCCTCCCAGTATGCCTGTTCATTTGCTTTCTAAATATGCAAGACTAGATATCCAGAATAAGTGCCCTTAAATGTTTGAAATAATCCTGTGATAGAGAAGGACTGACCAAGTTTACAAATCTGAATTGTTTTCACTCAGCATTTTACTGTGTGATAACATCTACAGATTGACTTGGAAATCCACCATGACAGATGCTATGCACACAAGTAAGATGAATTACTTCATCTTCCAGGGTTTATGGTTCATTTTGAAGTTAATGGTTGGTCTTTCTGGTCCTTATGAAAAAAGTCAAAGCTCAAATGAAATAGGTATTAAAGTTTCAAAGAGCTATGAAAGTGAGAACATTCCTCCATAATATTTACTGTCACTGCTCTATTATTTAAATCTTTGTTTATTACTTGATTGGGCTTCTAAGGCTTTACTGATTCTCTCAGGGTTAAGAACTACACACATTTTCTCCCAACAGTTTGGGCTCAAAGCATTATGTTCCACCTGTCCATATGAATATTACATATCCATATGTGATTTTCTTACCTTCACTTCTGTTTAACTTTATCCTTTGGGGCAGATAATCTTAAATAAATCTGAATAGAAAACTCAGAATGAATAATACTACTTCCCTTGGGTAGGGTTCAACTTCCTTTAAAAAAAGCAAAACAAGCTGCCCACCAGTATTTTTCTCCTGTGGCTGTACAGTGCAGTTTGGACAAGGTCACCCTGGGATTTCTCCCTCTGCAAAGTGACAACAATAAGGTAATGACAAGCATAAGGAAAACACCAATAAAGCAGCCACCTAGCTTTCTGGATTTTAGATGATCTGCCTACCCTGGCAGGATGGATTTTCTCTTTCCTGCAGTAGCACCAATCTAAACCAAGTATATGAGGCATACATCTGAATATGAAAAGGGCAATTTCTGAATATAGTTGTAAAAGAAATATTAGCTGAATGCCTGTAAAAGCAGCAGGTGAGCTCAGTGTATTTAAAGATGATATAATATCTGCAGTTTATAGCATCCTATAATGCAGTTCTTAAACTATGAAATATTTAGTCTTCTAATAAGATCTCAAGGCCATAGTTATCTATTAATGAATCCATTTTAATATCTTGATTTGTGAGATAAGGAAAAAAACCCACTGCTTGCTTGTGTCATGCGATACCACAAGCTTAATTAAAGCTGTTTAAAAATAAAATCCATTAGATGCCATAAAAGTGCCAGGTGTACAAGTCACTATACTATCTCAGGAGAGAAAAACACATTTCACTGGCCATAAAAGCTTAATTTTTCTAATACCAGCACCAATAAACCTTTCAGTTAATCTGAAAATGCAGAGTGCTTGTAAAAGGTAAGCACAATGGAAGTATTATCTGAGACAATGTTTCTTCTAATGAACAGAAATGTAAGAACTGCAAGGGACCTCCCAGCATAAACAACTGGAGGATGTGGCTGCTGTGTACATCTGTACATTGTGGAGAGTCAGTTTAAATAAGCCACCCATTTATCAGTTCTTCCAGAGCAATCTTACACACTTAACATGTATTAAGGGGAAAAACAGTGGTGTACCAGCCTTTTCTGTAAAAAGCAACTTGGGATACTCAGTGAAGAATGATGGCAAGAACTCAAAGTCTGTCAGTGCAGGCAATAAGTCTGAAGCAATTGCTACCTGCTACGGAAACACTCTATTGATTTGGCCACTTAAGTTTGATAAATGGGTATCATACAGCAGAAACCATAAGAAGGAAGAAGCTCATCATCCTGGCACTGAATCTTAATTTATTTTAAGAAAGTCAAAGTCAATATTTAAAAAAAAAACAACCCTGGTATTTGTGATAATGCAAGCCGCTTTCAAATGACACCCTCTTCCCCCCAGCATGGCAAAATGTCACAAGCACTAATATTTCATTATAAACTGCTTTTTCCATCAGAGAAGTTGCAATACACACCACACAATTGTCTGAAATCTGGAAAACCAGAATAATACTTGTTATACTTATCAATTAGGATAATTTAATAATCTTTCATATCATCTGCTGGCAACAGCCACATCCATGTGCCATTAGTATTTTCACATCATCAGTTTACTTCTCCCTCTGTGATCTATTATATAGGATTCAGATGGCTGAAGGACTGCACCACAGAAATGATAACAAAAATGCTCTGTATATACTAAAAACTTGTTTCAAACTCTAACACTTGAAATATTCTGCTTTATTATTGGTTTAACTAGTTAATATCTGTAAAAACCATTCTAAAATGTATATACTCAAATCACTACTGATACAGTTTCATTTAGAGAATTTCTGCAAATTCTGTCAAGAACTTTTAGGACAATAGTATGTAAAACCAGAATAAAGAATTCCTAAACCTTTATGAGAAAAAGAGAATGATTCCCCCAAAAAGCACTAGACAGTTTCTAGATCATGAGTAGACAAGCTGGGGATGGAAATGATGTGAAAGTGCACTGAAACAGAACATTTGAATTAATTGGCTAAATGTATGGGTCCTACATCTGGGCAAACTTCTGGTTCAATTGGTAATTTAACAACATCCCAAAATTTCCACCAAAGGTTTTGCATTCACATAATGGCCATGACTGAGGAATATATATTCATGACTTAAATAGGTGGTTCCAACACTCTCTTCCACAAATCAGTTACAGAATAAACACTATTCAATAACTTTCATTACCAAGCTGAAAGGTGATTCCTGTTAAAGTCACAGAATTCCTCGAGAACTGGTGCAAAGTAAAATGTTTAGAGGAATTTGCAGCCAACAGGGCTTGTCCATAAGGTGTAGTGCCAGTAAGAGAGGAACCCAAAGCTCATGAAAATCTAACAGGAATCAGTAAGCATTCCCAGCATACTGCAGTGCATTTAAAAGAGATATTGGGAAATCTGGAGAGCTGTAAGGAAAAGAAACATAGAGTCAAGACTAGGAAAGTTGTGAAAGAAACTACTGAATACTGGACTCTAAAGGTAACTTACTTGGCTAATCAAAGTGCAATATGTATGTGAAAGCTAAAGCCAGATGAATTGAAATCAGAAATAAACCATGAATTTTTAGCACTGAAACTGCTAAAGGAAGTGGCAGATTTTTCTGATGCCTTCCAATCATGAAAAGGTCTCTTTATAAAGGACCGAGCATGAGATCAATCCTGTGGTAATGGTAAATGGTAGAAATGAGGGGCTGTGATGAACAGGAGGTACCAATCTAAAAATGTGAAAACCAGAGAGAAACAGCATAAGATTCTCCTGCTTCCTTTCAATTCATAGTTACAATTTAAGGTATTGACCCCATTTTCCTCTGGAGAGAAATGGATCAGTAGAGCAGGCTCAAAAAAAGAAAACAGAGTTTGGCTCTAAAATTGGTAACTAAATCTTCTAAAAGCAACAACCTGGATTCTGACTGAGAGTTGTAACGTTGATAAAACAGGAATAGATATGAAATTTAGGGTCTGATATTTTTAGTACCTTGAATCAAACTCAGGGGATTATAAGACCTATTATTAATGCAGTGAAACTACTGTATGCAGCATTTGCACTTGCTAGATCAGCAAAAAGAACATAAGTTCAAACTGGTTACTGAGCCAGGGAATAATTTCAGAGTGGATGTGACCCCCTTAACCAAACCAGCAGTACTTTGGTACAGGCTCCAAAAAATGTTTGAGCCATAGCCAGGCCAAGAACTCCCCTAGGACACCTACAGAGGAACAGAGTGTGACAGTGAGCATCCATATGAGCTTGGAACACCCACTGTGTGATCAACACACCAACAGTG
Source organism: Oenanthe melanoleuca (assembly GCF_029582105.1). Taxonomy (NCBI): domain Eukaryota; kingdom Metazoa; phylum Chordata; class Aves; order Passeriformes; family Muscicapidae; genus Oenanthe; species Oenanthe melanoleuca. Next base: position 111,647,855 of record NC_079335.1, read on the forward strand.
TGTGGCTTTTCCAAGATTCATTTGTCAGGGAACAAATAAACACCACACTGAAGCACCACAGATCTCTGGATAAATCTAACTGGAGTTATCTCCATACATTGCAACTGGACTCCATGCCAGCTGACTCTCCTCTTGAGCTGGGACACCTCTCAGGATAGGAGATTTCCTTCTTCTAAAGCTAAGAGATCCTTCCTTACCCAAGGCATTTTATTTTATTGAGACATTTTATTCCAAGAGATCCTTGGTAAGTGACTAATAGCATATTGAATTAATGCTAAGGAAACACATATAGTTAATTCCATTATATATAAATTGCTGTCCAAATCTGAGGCTAAGACTGGAAGTAGATGCACCCAAACTCCAATGGGAGTTTAGAAAGTCAGGGGGCATATTCTGAACCTGTGATTTGTTGAGAGGGTCTCCCTTACCCTTTTGCATCTCTGGTGTCTGTGCAAATAGTTCTAGCTCAATTCTTACTTGCTTTTCCTTTGTGTGTCTCATCCATGTAAAACAGTGAACCTTGCCATCAAACCTTGCTGAGGTGCATTTTTACAGCATCATATTAAAACCACTTTTACTATTACCTTTAATGGTGATTCTTTAAGTGATATAAATCATTCAGTTGTGACAATGGTGAATAACAAGAATTTTGCCCTAAGAACTGGTAAACAAGTACTCAAAATGAGAGAGAGGAAGAATGGCCAGAAACAGCAGTGAGATATTTTTTCCAATTCTAGTCAAAGGTCAGTAATTACACAGAAAAATCTGTGAGCAGTGTCACACAGCAGGTGAGGGAGGAAATGCAATATTAAGAGTTCTACTTAGGTTGTTTGAAAGGCCTTTCTCTTTGTCATTTCAGATGAAGTTGTTGAGGATATCACACTATAGAAAGGTCCTTTTAGAAAAAAAAATTCTTCTGATTTGCATCTGAAGGTTTGTGTTCCATATGCCTGCACTGAGAACATGATTGTTAGAGTTTCAGTCACGTCAATGAGTCTTGTAAACTCATCATCTCATGCATCAATTTTACTGCTGCTCTTGCACACATATTAGCAAGAGCACTGCACAACAGATTTTGGATGCAAACTGCCATTTTGACAAAGCCAGAGGGTGGCACTGGGACAGCCACCACTCTGTGACATCACGGGCCAGCCAGAAGACTAAGTGGAACTCACAGCTATTCCCAAAACCAGTCCCATTTCATCCCAGAAAGGCACAAAGCTCTGTATGAAGCTGCTTGAGCAACCTTTATAACTATTTTCACAGTGAGATGAGCAGTGCAAGTACCTTACTCTAAAGGTATGAAAGCTGATTTGTGCCTCAGAAATGCTGATGTTCTCCTAAAAGTACCTTGTCTGGAACTGAAGGCATCAGATTAACAAAAATTTAGATGAGACTTTTTTATTGAAAGGGAGATTAATTTCCATATTCATTTCAGGACTTGAGAAAAAATTTTCACTTTTAAAAAGAAAAAAAAAAAAATCCCACACAACACCTTTACGAAATTTCTGTGGATTTTTTTCTTACTAGTGTAACACTAAATAGATTCTTCCATTAAAGTGCTTTAGTAAAGGAAAAAAAATGGGCTGACTTTTGCCTAAATAGTTTGTCCATATTTTCAAGTGGTTTTCCTAGCAGGCTGATCTAAAGCTCACTGAAGCTCATCATATTCTTTCCTGTTCAGTACACGGCAGTTTGAATCCAGCCTTTCTCAATTTCTTTGGGTACTTTTGTCCTGTAACATTCTTAACCAGAACACAGAACATTGTTTAATTGTTATTTAGATGTTTTTCTTGGTAACACTCTGTATTTTATATTGAATATATTCTGGTATTTGGTGCAACTAATGCACTCTATGATATTTAAAGGTTAGCTTTTAAAAGTTCATTGGATGATTTCCTCATTCAGTTTCACTTAGGATTTTTCTCCTTCTGCAGGACAAAGTAGATCATATTCCTCACTGGAATTCCTTTACTTCCATTCCTCACTATGTCAGCAGTAGCTTTCAAAAATTATTTTTACATGACTGCAGCTTCTCTTTTTAAACATATGATTTTCACTGTCAAATGGGAAAGGTGACTGAAATAGCACAGGCTTACTCTCATGGCTATTATGCTATTTTTCATGGTTGGAAGTATTGCAATGTTCAAGGGAGCAATTAAAATTGTTCCACTGTGTAGTAATAAAGAATATGATTCTCAATTCAAGCCTCAGCCAAGAAGGTTTTATAAACTAAGAGAACACCTAATTTTTTGGTTTTAATATGCTATGCAGATATTTACTCTGAAAATAATAAACTTCAATATAGTTTCAAAATTCTAGCAAAGAAAGTGAAAATAATTTAAACTTAGAAGGCAAAATATTTAAGAAATAAGATTAAAAATCTATAAATATAAATAATGTTTTACAACTGATAAACACTTTCTTTCAGGAATATTTTAATTTTATATCACATATCATAAGATATATTTGGTTTCAGTGGCTTCACCAACCTCTTCAACACTGCATTTTTCTACTTAGAGAAACAAATTTAATCCTATTTTTCCTATTATATATATTAATGTTTACAAAAATATTGAACCCATGAGAGTTATATTTCTAGGATTCAATTTCAGTACTTGAAACAGCACTGATTCAAAGGCTTTTATAGAAATAATATGTGAAAGCATTTCGATGGAACATAACTGCTTTAGATTTTCCCTTCAGTCCCTTCATGACACTTAACAGTGTTTCTCACACTTTCAAAGACATCTGGTCTCCTAAGGAAAATATAGACAAAAACTGTAAAAATAAAGACAGGTATCAAAGAAAAGTGCAGAAATGTTAACACATGGCACATGCACAAATCCTCTTTACCATGCCCAAATCCTTTGGCAAGAAACATGGTTAGAGGTTAATATAACTTGCACCACCATCCTTTCCTCTTCACCTTTTAATTACTCCCAAGGTCTCAATTTTATACAACTGCTAAGCAAACTGCTCTCCAGCTTGGCATTATGTGTGCACCTAAACCAGGTATTCCAGAAAACTACTCTGGGCAGAGCCAGCAGGGCTGCAGGAAACCTTTATTCTGAACCATGCAACTCGTACACATTAAACCCCAAACTTTTTCTAACTGCAGTGCTAGTGGGAAGAAAGATGTCAGTGGACACAAATAACAGGAAGGTTAAGGATACACCAAAAGCTGCAGTGGCACTAACTGGTGTAGTGTGGGTGAGTTGCATCATATTTCTCCAGTATGACTCTTTCTGTCTCCTGTTTTATATATGTGTTCTAATGACCTGCAAGTTAATAGTTTCTTACCCATAAAACTAGAAGCATACTAAGAACACTGCTAGTATCACTCAGACTCAACATAAAATCTACAAAGCTACCCTGGATCCACAGATTCAAATAACTCACAAATTACATTTTACTCTGAAGAGATGAAGCAGCACTTTTCAGAGTTATCTCATTTAATTAAATCCTCCACCATTCTAACTGTCAGTTTTATAAAAGTAATTCTGTTCTTTGATGTAACTGTGTCAGAAAGAGCAGAGTGGGCACAGAGCACACTGACACTGGGATCCTGGATCCTTTTTCTGATGGTAGATATTCCTTCAGCAAGGCACTCAGCAAATGCCTTTATACAAATAAGCAACTCCTCCAACATATTCTGTGCATCTGTAGAGTTAATCTATGCATCCTGCTCTGGGGCTGGCAGAGAGACCCAAATCTCAGGCACCTCCACAGTACATAGTCTTTCCCACTTTGATGGTGGAGAAAAGAAGGGGGCAGCCCAAAGAATGCCACTAGATTTGCTGTGTTGTTTTTAAATTTGTGGAGCAAGAATCCCTTGCAGTGAATATGCACTGAAATATATAGCAAGGGTGGAGAGGTATTACACAGCAAAGAAAAAACTTGAAGTAATTTTCTTTCTAGTATTTTAGTACTATTGTGCTTTGATATAATGTTACATAAATGAGACTTTTAGAGAAGTATCTCTTCATGTAAATAAGAGCACCCTGAAGACACATTAATTCCTATTAAAAATTTCAAAAATAAATGTGAAGGTATCAACAGAAGTGCCTAAATACAGCCACAGCCCTACTGACAGTACATATAAATTACTGCTACAGAGTCAGCACACTGCACTGTAGCTTTGGCAGAGAGCTCAGAATTCCTGAACCCTGGCCCAGGGGATCAAAAGGTGAAGGTCTTAACATCTGGCTCATGGTGGGAGAGAAGATAGTTTAAGTTTCCATTCTCTTCAAGCTGGCTAATATGTCAAGCTGCATTTTCAGCACAGTAATTGATCTCTTGATTAAAACAAAGTGTTCCAGATTTTACTGGAAAAAAAAAGCACAAACCTCCATATATAAAAGAGAAGACTATTTTAAAAATGTTTGGAACTCTCAGGGCATTCAATTCTTCTATATTTAACCATGCTCAATTTGAAAATTAAAATGAACTTTCCTGAGGTTATGTGTAATTTTTTTATTTAAGCATCCAAGGTAAATTTTTCAGGCATCCTTTGCTTCAAAACCATTCAAGAATAAAGTTATTTTTGCATAGTAAAGTAGCTTTGTTTAGTGTTCGTGAATGGCATAGAGCAAACTCAAACTGAATGTACAGTAGGACAATTTCACACTATCTTTTTATCAATTTTCAGTGGGTCAATTTAACAGTAGGGAAGCAAGTAACACCTATAATGAAAAAAATCCTATGGTAATGAAATAACCAGAGTCTTTCATGTTTCCCTTTATAATATGTTGTGCACGTATACAGAAGCGTTACTCTGTCATTTGAGAAATAACTGCAAGACAGAGGTGTCAAAATAGTCACTGCCTAAAATAAAATAATACCTAATTTTCCTTCAAGCAAAACAGACAAGAGCTGTATGACATATAATATCCGTGCTGAGGATGAAGGCTAAAATAGGATGGGGAAAAGAAAGCATTTAAAAATCTTTAATAATATAATAGGTATTTAAAAAAAGAGAGAGTTGGCATACAATAAAATCCAAGTGCTAATCACTAAGAGCACAGGTGGAACAGCAAGGACAACAAAGATCTGTGTCTCAGACACTATTCTTAAAGCAATGCTGCCTAAAATTTTTTATCCAAGGATCCCATGCTTTCTGAGAGATGCCTTCCCATTATGCAGAGGGCAACAAAAGCAGTACAAGGTGCTCTGACTTCTCTAGGGTCATGTAATCAGCCAGCTCAAGAGAAGAAACATCTGTCCCATATCCCTTCTTGCCCACTCTTGTGCTCTCAGGTTGTGAGCCTTTCTACCCCACCTTTCAACTCATTTCAGTTTGCTTAAACTCCTCTGTCAGGGCAGCCAGAGTGAAGTCTTTGGAGTATGGAACTCCTGAAAGTGAGTTCAGAGCTTCAAACACACTTAAGCAGTTAAAGACAGCATAGATAACACAGAAAACTGAAAACAACAAAATAAATCCTAAATAATGGGCTAGATTAGGTACTGCTGCTGGAATTTTGAGCCTTCTTGGACTCCTTCCTTACTGGCTGTTTCAGAGTTGATGGAACTCTTCCAAAGTCTACATTAATTTCCCACACTTAACAAAGCCAGAAAAACACAGCAATAAGAAGAAATTTGGATTCTTTTAAAAAACTGCAGTGCTCAAAGGCATAGCAAATGCAAGGCAGTTGGCTCTGCACTTCTCAGGCTTACTCAGGCTGGCAGCAAGGAAAGTTTCCAACTGGGGATCAAAGGGATGATTTCACCTCATATGTGACAAAATGTAGAGAAGGGCACACCTACTGAAAGAAAAGTTTTGGTTTTGTGTGCACTGTTCTGGTCTTGGGGTCTCTGTTTTTCTCAGATTTTTATTTTATTTTTTAAGAAAGTGAAGTTTTCCTTCAGAGAGATGTTTTTTTAACAGAGACTTTTTTTTAAGGGATAACTTAAAAATGTGATAAGAGGGCTTTCTACATTCTAGATATTACTAAGATCTCTTGGTTTGATTTATTCAGTCTTTTATTCTAACATTCAAATGACTCCTGCAATCTCTTTTGCACAGCCACAATACAAGAAATGGAAAGCATCATACTAAGAGTAAACTGTCACAAGATGAAACTGAAAATTTGGAACTCAAATTTCTTCCTCAGCCTGTGAATAGCATGAAAACTCAGCCTTCCTTATCCTCTGAGACTCATTTCTATAGCTACAAATCACAGGAAAAAATCTTTCAAGATGAAATATGAAAAATTATAACAGAAAAGAATTGCTTAACACACACATAAGAGTATGACCTGAGTGGTAATGCTGTGATTTTATTACATTTACCACATTTTTATTGCATTTTACCACCTGAGTAAGAGCCTGTCTTTGAGGAAAAGATATTCTCTCAGAAGATATAGCTATAATTACAGCTCCTTTGAAATAAATGTTATACAAGTCCTTAGGAAGCTTTACACATTGCTAAACAATTTCTTCAGCTAATATGCAAGAGAGCCTGTAAGCCCCTGGTAGGTGCTGGATCAAAACACAAATTGCAGGTTGCATCTCTGCATGAATTTCTCTTAAAATCTGGTATTTCTCTGGGAATGATGTTCTCTTTACTTTGTTCTTTCTACATGCATAAATACTACTTGGGAATAGAGAAAGGTGGGTGGATATCCTTGGAGTATATATGCATATTGTTATCTACAGCTTTGGTAAAACTTCTGTAATAAATGACTTTATGTGTAAAAGTTTGCATGGCTCTATCCTGCCTGTGCAAACACGTCTTGGTAAGTGATCTTTTACTATAAACTGTTAGAGTTCTGTTATTTTCTGTTAACTCAGAGCAGGATGCCCTCAGGGGACACAAACTCCAGTTATAATTTTGCAGCTACAGATTTGACTGTATGTCCTCATCTGTACAATGTCTTGCACTGACCATCACTCAAAAGAGATAAACTGAGATTTTTGCTTTAAGAGAGCACTGTGACCTCCATGGGGCGCAAGTCCAGAGGAGGGCTTGGAGCTCCTCTCCTATGAAGACAGAGTGAGAGAGTTGGGATGCTCACACTGGAGAAGTGAAGGCTCTAGGGAGACCACAGAGCACTTTCCAGTACCTCAAGGAGTCACAACAGAGCTGGTGATGAACTTTTCACAAGGGCAGGGGGTGGTAAAACAAGAGGTGATGGCCTTAAACTGGAAGAAGGCAGATTTAGATTAGATAAGAGGAGGAAATTCTTTACTGTGAGTGTGGTGTGGCACTGGAATAGGCTGCCCAGAGAAACTGTGGATACTTCATCTCTGGATGTGTTCCAGGCCAGGCTGGATGGGGCTTTGCACCTGGTCTAAGGGAAGGCATCTCTCTTCAAGGCAGGTGGAAACACAGTCTTTAAGATCCCTTCCAACCCAAGCCACTCTAGATTCTACAAAACAATTCCACCTTTATTGTTGGCTTTGTTTTTCCTTTACTTGTCCACCTGCCAAGAAGAATGATACACTCACATAATCCTTGTCTGCCTTTGGGGAGTCCACCACCTCTTCTGGCTTTTCCCACCTACCTGCTCCTTCAACAGGCAGCTGCACAGCTCTCAACTCTTGGCAAATGTGGCAAGAATTTGTTTTGGCATTATATAATGATTTAAAAATGTATCTTACTGGTTGCTTCAAGCCAGCTGATACTTCACAAAATAAATTGTGTGGGCTATGCTGTGGGGAGTCTTGAGGAAAAGAGCAGTAATTCCTCATAAATGCAGAGACAAGTTGCAATACTTCAGGTTTTAAACTACTTTTTGGGATTTTCATCCCCTCTCACATCATGCAACTTTTTTCATTATACTGTAAGTATTTGTTCAGTTCTTAAAAAAAAATGACCACATTAAGTATGTGCACTTCAATTTTACACATGTAAAAATCTTTGCTATATTGATATATAGGACATTAACAGTATTTTATGGCACCCAGCCTACTGCAAACCCTACGAGGAGAATTGATGCTTTCTGAAAAGACACTGTGGTCCAACACAGCCAAACCCTTGTGACACTTAGCCAGGATCTGCCTCTTCTCCTGCACATGGAAAGTCTCCCATATCCTTCTTTTAGCCTGGCATGTACTTGCAAAGAATCCACTCCCATTAATGAAATACAGATAAAAAGCAGAAGCGAAGCATGTAATATGCATTAAATACAAAGCTATTTCAAGTAGAATATTCCCAAATCTAAACCAGATCCTACAATACTTCCAAGCTCTTTACAGCAACTACACACACTCTGCACTTCCTTTTGCACCCTTCATGTGGACCACCCAGAGCATTTCAATAGGAAAGCTCCCATCAGAACCAGATACCTCCTCCTCTACAGATTTGGGGAAAATCAAGCCTTGGTTGCACCTTCAGAGGGAGCATTCCTCATCCCCTTCAGCCCCACTTTCTGCTGCCTCCTAATCCATGCTGTGCTGCTGAAGAAATCCCTGGGAAAATATGATCACAGGGGGAGAACACTGAGCTGTGCAGCACCAGCCAATGCAGATAAATCACATGCTCCAGGTGGACACAAGTATTTGCAGCACAGCCTCAAACAAAGGTAGCTAATGTTCTGGCTTGTAAACCTGATGATTCTCAGTGTAAGCCCATTACTAGCTCCTGCTATGTTGATTTATTTTCCATATTTGCCTACCACAGGATCCTAGCAGTTTCTTTCAGAGGGCACAGTTGGAGATTAAGGAAAAAGCCCACGAAGCAGGACCCAATGTGATTAATTAATTATAACTTCATTCCCAGCTGTAGAGTGGTAATTTGATTGATTTTGGGTTAAAGTCAAAATCAGAAGTATCTCTGACCTCTGAAATAATACACAGGCAATATTTGCTAAATTAGGACTCAAATCTCTATGAGCTGGACAAACATTTTGTGTGACAGATACTTCTCACGACTGATGCATTAGTTAAAACGCATGCAGCAAAAAATATGGTTAAGTATTTCAGTAAAGCTTAAATAACAACCACAAAACACCAGAAAAAGACTGTAAAATACTCATAAGGGCTTGGTTCAAATTACAGAAACCAGAAATTAGGGTTGAGGCATGGAACTATCAGAAAATCCCTTAAACCCACACGAATTTCAGGGGATTAAAAGATGGTTTCAGGCTATACTTTGAATTTGGGGGCATCTATCACGATGAAACACGCAATGAACAGCATTTTACTACTAATCACACGTGAAGGTGCCGGTGTTTTCAGTTTAGTCACACAACCAAAATCGACCACGAGTAAATCTGATGTTTTAATTCATGAAACAGCCACTGGAAGTCCCGCTTTGCTTACGCACCTGACCTTGCCACGCTCACGCTGCGTCCTTGCAGGACTGCTGAATGCTGGTTTTTAGCATGCTGTCCTTCCAGCGCTGCTCTAAGCCCCTCTGCCCCAGGAGCAGAGGAAGAGAGCTGCCAGCCCACACAGTGTGGTTAACAACCAGCCCTCTGTGAAACCACAAAGCCCAGCTAAGTCTCTGATCAAGCCAGCATTGTTACGCCAGGATTATCTTTATATCCAACTTCAGTTTCAGGCGTCTCTCTCTATTGAAACGCAGATGTCTTGAAAAAAAAATTTGTACTCTCACTATGAAAATATTAGACAAAGCTAAGCCTGGCCTTGGAGAAAATTTGTAGAAGGGGAACAAAGCAGCAATTAACCCCTAGGACTTGCACTTCCATTTCTACCCTTCCACTGCTGACTTTGAAGATCTTTCTGTTATTAAAGGAATGACAAAGTTTCTAGTCCATTAACCACCAGCTTGTGGACACCAAGAGGCAGACAAGAGAAGGTGCATTAAAATTAAGTTTTGTTCAGGGAAGAAAAAATAGAAAAGGTGACATAACTGTACAGAAAGGAAGCTGATACCAGATCAATTCATAATCTGAAACTTTTAAAAGTATTTAAGTGTCTGTAGCTTCACAGGACTCGGCTCTTGGAGATTCCCTGTTAACCAAGACTTCCTTCTGCAGTATTTCTTCCTTTTTTACCCCAACAAGATAAAACATATTATTTGAAATGTCTGAAAGATAACTAAGAGCAATTTCTTAATATCTGTTATAATAAAGCTGATAAAGAAGCTTTACTGAACTTTTATAATTTAAATGCTTTTCTATCACTTTACTGATTCAGTGTGGAACATGATGTATCTATTGATACTAAATATTCTACCACTCTCAGAAGTGGTAGAACATACTGTTCATTTTCATGGCTTTGTTTTATATGTTTAATTCAGCTTTCTACATTGTAAAATACGTTCTTAAGGGAAAATCTTACAAATAATCAGATTAATGCTCTACTGATTTAATATGCTCACCAAGAGCAGTGGTTTTCATAACAATCAACTAGCTCTTTGAATCCTCTTTGGGAAGTTAAAAAGACATTATTTCCATTCCTAAGATCTTTGCTATTACTCTCTCCAGACACAGACTTGCTCATAATATTAGCTATCACGAGATTAACATAATGTGCTAAAAGGCTAATAAAATCTTTTACATGTTTTGTATTTATTATTTGAGATTTTCTACTTTCTCTCTTTATCAACAGTGCTGTGACAAGGATTTGGAGAGAGGGTGGTTCTATGAATTGTTTTAAATTTTCAATGAAAGATTAAATCTTATAATCTGACACCAATTTTCTTCTTGAGCTCCCTGTGTGGAAACAGAAATTTTCTGTGAGGTAGTAAAGTTCCTGATGTCTAACAGAGGAGAGAGGGAGAGAACAAGAACCTTTCTTCTGCCCCTCAAGCTAATTCACACAAGCACAGCCCTGAAATGCCCAAGCTCCATTTCCTGCTCCAGTCAAGGAGTGATTATTTATACAAATCCAGGCAGTTCCCCAAGGACACAGCAAGAGTACAACTCCCTGGAATATGGCACAGCACAGGATTTCCCCAGACATCTTCACAGGAAAAGGAAAGTGCAGATTCAAACCTACTCAGGCCATAAAGGAAATGCACAAGGCCTTCCTGCATCTGAATGCACTTCTCCCTCTTAAGGGATGAAAATAATACCAGTTCTTCTTTTTACTCTTTGATACACATAATCCTTCATTTTTTTGCTTTTCTTACAAATTCATGAGGGCAATTTTGAAAATGTTTGCAATTTTTAAAGGAAAAAGAAAAGCAAATAAAAATAAAATTAAAGAATTTGAAAGCTTGCATTTCAGGCTCCTTCCTCTCCGCCTCCCCAAACTCTTCTCCAGCTAACATTTTTTGTTTGGATGTGAAATTACTGATTCCCAATGAGATTTCCCACTGTATGAACTTCTGCATCAAACATTTTTGGGTGGTGCATTCCCTGTATAGTGTAAAAACACTACAAGCTTCAACCTAAAGTCCAAGTTTAGGACTATTTTTTTGTGTAAATGACCAAATATGGCTTTGTCTCTCATTTTCAAGAAAGCTGCATTTTCATTTACACAAATCTACAAGAAGTCCAAGACTAGAGCTTTCTGGATGGTAATTCCAAAGCTCAATGCTTTAGAGGCAGGGGTCCTTATGTGAGCCAAGAGATTAAATCCAAAAAACCCTATTACCTATAGCTGGAGATAAGTTTCAATTACCAACTTGGCTTTCCCACGATTTCCTTTGCAGATTAACTGCTTAAGGAAGTCTGATTTTCCCAAGAAAAGCAGCCTGCTGCTCTGTCAGATGCAAAGACATCCTTGGCCACTCTCCCTGCCTTAGACATCAGGAGTCTCAGGGCAGCTCTTGCATGATTAACAGAGCCAGAAACAACAGCTGGCTTTCAGAGCTGCCTTAACTCACCCTGACTCCCCTTGCTGCATCTTTTACCTTTGTGATGCAAAGACCTGAGAAGGCACTTCCAGCCCCCTTCCATACCTCCAGAAGTATCTTTAAAAGGTGGCAGCTGTTAGTGTTGTTCTCCTCAAAATAATCAAAGTAGCTTCAGGTATGTGCATTGCTTGGTCTTGTGACACCAGTGGGGTCACTACTCCAGGACTGAAATTCCCACAGTCAAATGCAGTTGTAGGAGGAACCACTCTCAACATCTGCAGCATCTTCTGTCACAAGGACACAAAGCTGCCCAAGATGCTGAGAACCACCTTCCCTCTCCCCAGCCTTCGTGGTGGTTGCTCAAATAGGAAAAAGCTCACAGATATCTTCCCCTTTGTCTTTAGGAAAGCACAAGAGAGCAGAAAACGTGTTTTTGCTCCTTGCCCATAGCTGAATAAAAATCATAGTTGAGAAAAAAACCATCAGCTAGATCCAAGCAGCTCAAACCCAGTGCTGATAGCAAGAATGTTGCTGCTTTTCTCAACTTGAGACAAGCACAACCTAGCAGATTAGTATTCAGACAAATTTATCCAGTGAAGCTACAGAGCAAGGGACACTTACCCAACAACTTCTCTTGCATCAATAAACACCAGCAGTTGTACATCCACACAGCAGACAGATTTTTTTCCATTAAAAGATTGTTACTAATTTAGTCACATGTTTCTTCAACTTGTTAAATTCTACAAGGCACTTACACAGATGCATACAAATATGCCATTTATACATCAACAAAGGACCAAAGCAATTACAGAGCATTTTTAAGTGTTATAGTACATACTGTATTATGCAAGTGAGGAACAATATATCAATCTCACTGTTCTCCTAGTTGAATATGAATGTGATGTCTGTTTAATCCAGCCATTCATATCTCAGACAAGTACTGTAATTACTTACTGTTGCTTTGCAATATCTTACAGCAGGATGGTATCCCTTACAAAAAATGGCAAGCTATAGGCATTTGTTAACACCAGACTTGAAATATGTACATACAGCATGGCTTGAGGAACAATTCTTAACTTAAACTGCAGGACATGTATGAGAAGATCACCTGTCAGATTATTATGGGGGAAGAGAGCCTGGAGTACTGCAGGTCATTAGATACAACATACTCAGCACCACTGTGGCTGCACAGAAATAAGGGAACTGCCACAGGAGATGCTACTATAGAACTCAGTAACAGTATCCTACATAGGCAAAAGTAAACAGAAAAAGAACCTCACAGCACTCAAAGAATCCTAATTAAGTTAAAAAATCAAGTGTTTGTAAGATCATGAATGTCAGTTTTACTGTTTTCCATGCACTTGCATTTTCTACCCATTGTGCAGTTGTCTTCTGTACTGCATAAACTACCCATCTCATCAATGTATTTACACAAACATAAAAAAGAATTATCCCAAGTACTTCTTTGTTCACATTTTCAGTGTATGTTTATCTGAATTTATTCTGCATTTACCATTAATTGACATGAATGTCTTTTATTCACTGAATTAATGATAATCTAAGGACTTTTAGAGATAAGGGCCATGAAGAAACAAACATAAAAAATACATGTACATCCCCAGAAGCATTTCTCACTTTCTATTTTCTTTTCTCTCTCTAGTGGATTGGGATTGAAGTAGAGTAAGGATTTACTAAAGACACTCGCTGTTCTGCTAGATGAATCATTTCACCTCACTCTCAAACCTAATTAGCAATATGTTAGAGGGTGAGAGAACAGATAACAGGCATCTAATCTGCCAAATGCTGCATCCACAGAGGCCCATTTATCTAACCTGCGTGGTGTTTGGTGAAAATCTGGACAGATTGCTGGGCCCTTAGAGAAGACAGCCTTTGTATCAGACATGACCTTGCAGTTTCTGAAACACCAGGTTTTAAGTTTCAAGTAGTGAGTATCTGGGTATAAAACACTGAGCTCTGTAACATGAAAAACTGATTCACAGAAATGCATAATGTAGCTAAAAAAAAAATTATCACCATTTAGGAGCCATTACTCCCACTATTTCATGAAAGTGACTAATCTCATCCAAAAATACTGGGTTTGTAGTTTGGGACATGCTTCACTTAATGTTCTAGGTAATGACCTTAGGATAAAAATAAAGATGCACTAATATATTTTTTGAGGATACAAAGTCAGTAGGTAGAGCCTTCCTAGAGAAGGAGGACTTGAATGTCCTATGGGAAGAAATGCATGATCTTGAAGACCCCAGAGAGAGAGCTGGGTTGAAAGTAACAGTGCAAAGGGCACATGGGACTAATAGCAAGAATTCCTGGTATATACTGGGAGCTCATTAGTTGGAAACAGCAGCCTATTTTAGTCAGAGGATGACTATGAGCCATTTAATTGAATCTGACCATGAAAAGGGCAAGGCAAGGTATTTTCATAAAGAATAGGGAGTATTCATATCATTGTATAGCCTGTACTGAGACCTTATCTGAAGTATTTTGTATCATTTCAGTTACCCGTGTTCAAAAAAAAAAGACTTCAAATTTTAATTAGGTGCTGAACAGGACTGTTACAGAGATCAAACATAAGCCTATCTTATAGGAGGATGCTGAAGGGGCTTGTTTTTTTCATGCTGAAAAATGCAGCCCAGGAAGAAAGATGATTGCTTGCAGCAAAAGCACTGGGGACAAAAGATTTGCTAAATCTACAAGAGAATGTTTGTGTTAGAACAAATGGACAGAAACTGGTTATTAATAAATTAAGGCTGGAAACTCTGAGGAGGTTTGTAGTCATCATTACATGAATGTGGCCCTACAACAACATTCTGAAAGAAGAGACTGGGGTAGAAAAATCTGGGTGGAAAGGTGTGAAACCTAACCAGTCTATGGAAAACACTGCATGATGTTGCACACCATGACCTCTAAAGTTACTTAAAATCCAATGTTTCTGTGGGCTGAGCTAAAAGACCCTCATGTCTCTAAAGAGCAGACTGCAGATACAAGTAGCACAGCCCATACAGAGATTGAATTTATTTTAAAAAGCATTTTTCATTCTGAACTATATTTATACATCGAAACAGCCAACTATAAAACCTTAATGAGGCACAATTGCCCAGTCATATTTTCAGTACCCACAGCAGAATTATGGTGATGCAGTTCAAGATCACATTCAGTGTCACAAGCTATCTGTGTCTAAGGAGGAAAAGTTGGAAGTGCTCTGCATCCAGCGGGCATGTTTGGCTTTTAAATCTGATATCTTGTTTGAAGCAGCCAGCCCACCTCAGGAAAAATTAAGATCATAAAAAAGAAGTCATCTTAACCTGTTCAACAGAAGATGCTAATAGCTAGGACAATGACCTCTGGATATTTATTCTCCATTTAATTAGTTGCCTACTAAATAAAGCCACTGAATAAAGCAAAGGTGAGAGAAAAAATAAAGTCTCTCAGCATGATGTATGATAAACAATGATTCCATATTAAATCATTATCATCCATTTACTCTTGCTTAAGCAGTTACAGCAAGGGCACTTACATCTCCCATAATCCAACCTAAGCAGTTCATATATAATTAAAGTTTGATGAATGCCAATTTCCAGAAGTAATTGATTTTGTCTCACTAACATAGTTTTTTGTGGTTTTCTACGTTCTTGCTATATAAAAGTTGTTCCAGACAAAATATGATATCTCAAGATAGAACTAGTTTCACACAATTGTTGAATGGAGGAAGTTGTTGAGTTAGGAGCTATAATATGGGAGGGAAAAAGAAGACCTCCTGTAATAGTAAGACTTCTAAAGGAGCATTTCCTTCTATCTGTTTAAAGATGTGAAGACTTACAACCACAATGGTTAAAAGGCATCAGTTAGTCAAATTCAGACACCATTAGTGAACCACCTCCTCATGTGGAAGGAGAGTCATGGCAGCCTAAGCAATTTTTCAAGACACATTTCCCTACAGAAAGAGTTGTTCAAACTGTTGTGCTGTCTGTAGAACACTTACACGAACACAACAGGAGAAGATAAGCACTCAATAATTTAGTGTTAACAACAATATAATTCTTTCTAAAACAGCATGTTGGAAACACTGATTTTAACTCTATGGAAAGAGCTTGTTATCTCATTATTAAGGCTTGGCAGAATAAAGTAAATAATGACACAAAAGCTAGAGTTCTTAATATTAATTCAAATGTAAATTTTCAGCAAAATTAATCTCTGCTCAAAGAGTAATTCCTCTTTGTTAGAAGAAGAT
Organism: Oenanthe melanoleuca; assembly: GCF_029582105.1. Taxonomy (NCBI): domain Eukaryota; kingdom Metazoa; phylum Chordata; class Aves; order Passeriformes; family Muscicapidae; genus Oenanthe; species Oenanthe melanoleuca. The sequence goes on from NC_079335.1 coordinate 111,663,814, forward strand.
ACAGCATTTTTCATACAGCACAAAACACTTTGATTTCTATTATAAATGTGAAGTGAACCTATTCAGGCAAAGCCAGCCAGTACCTCCAGAATGTAAAGTCACAGAACACACTTTGAAGGCAGGAACATTTGGAGCTTTACCCAGAACAGAGCTGCATATATACAGCCTATGACTCTCTTACTAAGAAACTAATGTTTCCATTCATCAGAATACAGTAAAATGTTGCAAAATAATAAACTATTAAGCAAGTATTAAAAATATAACTAAAAAAAATGCAATTTCTTCATAGATGAAGCCTTCAAGGACTATCTGAGCTAAAGGCATGGGTGTCTTAAAAAAAGGCAAATCATATCAGCTAGTTTATATGTACAACCCAGTGCCAAACATAATTATTTTTATATACTTAAAAATTGGTGTATATGGTGAAGTTTCCTAATACACATAGGGATGTAGAGCACAGAGATTCTGAAGTGTTAATTTTACTCACACATAATAAGATAAAATTATTACATTGGAAAAACTATGATTAACTTTGCTAGATTTGCCTAACTAAGGAAACTAGAGGATCGTGTTATACACATCCTTTAAAG